>NC_065430.1:1147500-1785504 GCF_024362695.1 Pectinophora gossypiella | reverse complement strand
AAGCTAGTCTCAGATGATCAAAATTCAATCTCATTTTACTTTTCGACTTATTTTCGAATTTTATTTATGAATTAAGTAACAATGAGTACGACGTTTGAGGAGCTCGGTGGCGCAGCGGTTAACGCGCTCGGTCTGCGATTGTTGAAGTTAAGCAACTTTCGCAAAGGCCGGTCATAGGATGGGTGACCACAAAAAAAAATGTTTTCATCTCGAGCTCCTCCGTGCTTCGGAAGGCACGTTAAGCCGTTGGTCCCGGCTGCATTAGCAGTCGTTAATAACCATCAATCTGCACTGGGCCCGCGTGATGGTTTAAGGCCCGATCTCCCTATCCATCCATAGGGAAGGCAGTGGAGACGTTAATGGGCTGATGATGATGATGAGTACGACGTTTGACCCTTTTTATTGATGATGTCACAGGACAGTATTTCCATAGAAACTCCAAAGAAACTTCTGTTGTGATGTTTCATAAAAAGTATCTTATTTGATTAGGTTGTCAAGTAGCCTATTTATTTATTTATTTATAAAAAGTATTTCCACATGGCATTTATATTAAGCATTTACTTATATCTAATCTTAACATTATAAAACTACTATCTGGTTGACCAATCCCTTGCCTAAGGGATAGGTACACGGAAGCACCTATGAGGCTGGCATGATCACACAGGGTGTTCAAAGCCTCGTTAAAAATAAGAATAAAAAAAAACATTATAAAACAGTCTCCAGCGATTACTAAAACATTTTCTGAGGAGTAGGCGCTCCGTTATTCCGTAGAAATCACCAGGTTTCCCCAAACTTATTATCCGTCAGATATAATGTCGAACTGTAGAACAATTTTTGATAGAATAGTGAAACAATTTTTTGACATTAAAAATGAAAGAATACGGTTTCACATAGAAAATGTTCTTATTTGAAAGTGTCTTATTGATTCTAAATAATTTGATAGAGAGTTCTATAAAATAAAAGGTATTTGAGGTATTTGGTGGGTGTTCTGTCGCCCTAAATATAGGGAGCCTCTAACATAATCAATAATACCTAACTTTTTTCCATAAGTACTACGTCACGAACTCCACGTATTTATAGTAACATACCAACGCGATTCACACAGTTATTTCTTAAAATTAACTACAGTAAAACTGACTACACTCTTAATAGAAATACGAACACTCTTCAATAGAAATAAAACGTGAAAATGTAGAAAAAAGGAATGAAATAACATACCTACTCGAATAAAACAAGTTATTCACCCGATATCTACAATTTCGTTAAAATCAAACACTACAATAGTTTGAGACGTGCACAAACATTACTTTAAATAATAAATTAGCGTTAAAATGAAAATATTAAATATTATTCTCGAATTAGAAAATTATTCGAATTCTAGATCCAGCGAGTTTAATGCGCCATTTTACACTTTCTTTTTTTTTCTTTGAGTGATGTCAGATCATGTCAGATTAAGACAGTGTTGTTCATGTATATTTTTTACAATCGAGATCTAAGTGTAATCTAAATAACAGAGCCAGAATTTTTCATACTGTATAGAGCCCAAAAAATTGTATAGTAGGTACCTATAATAGTTTTTTCTACCACGTATGACAGATGAATCTCGAATAAATTGATTTTGTTAAAGACCCTGTCGTAGTGTTTCAGTCAGCGATAAAAAAAATTACGATTATCGATAAACTTTTGTATTGAATCAATATTGAATTGAATGACATCACTATGAAATGTTTATATCTGTCACGTCAACAGAACGATTTTCGGATTTTTCGGAAAATTTTCATTTTTCTCTGTATTTTCGCTGATATCTACGGCAAAAGTCGAGTTGTATTATCAAAAATTGAATTCTCTGCGCAAAATGGTACAATTTTGAGTGCATTTAGTTGTTGATATTTCTATCAGTAATAAAAATCTTCAATGATGAATGGAATAATCTTAAAATTTTCTTTGTAGGATCTAAAAACGTTTGCTGAAGATGATTTTGATCCTAAAAAATGGATTAACAAAGCGTGGAGCACCAGCGATAGCCATGAAAAAGAGGTATTTCACTGTTAAAATTAAATAACCTCCTAAAATGTAAAACTTTGAAAATTCAATAATATACCTGTTTCTCTGTTGGAGTAAAAAAAAAGACTTTCTCCACACCTTAGGGGTTGCACAGGGGGTTAGCAAACCCCCAACATAGTCATACTTTTATCAAAATTCATAGTTTTTTAAGAATAAACAGTGATTTCCAACCAGATTTAACATAGCATGATTAAAATGACAGTAATACACAATATTACGTTTTTGGCTTAAAAAGAGACAAAAAATAGGCCATGTCACCACTTAAAAAAAAATCACGTCAATTCGTCGCTCGTTTTGCCGTGAACGACAAACAGACATACACACACGTCATTTTTGCATTTATAACATTAGTAATTAGTATGGATTACCTAGTGACAAAGAGCTGAGAGATGCATCTTTTTCGCACTAACGGTATACAGCTTAGTATAAAAGAGACAAGAGATCTATCTAAACATGCTACCTACATTATAAGGTTTATACTTACTTTTTTTTCAGGTATTTGTGGCAAACTCAGTCACAAGACTACAGCTGTACATGAAACAACTCACTAACTCCTTAGATGAGACCACCACACAGGTAAGATATTTTTTTTATTATTGAGTCCACATTTTTTTTCTTGGATTGAAACTAACTTGTCTACTGTGAGGTTTTGATTTTAAAAAATCACATTGATACATGTGATTTTTTAAAATTGCGAAGGCACTATATTGCGACAGTATGTGTAAGTACGTGCGAGCGTGCCTATGTGCGTGCTTATGTATGTACGTGCATGCGTGCGTGCCTATGTATGTGCGTGACTGTGTGCAGGCGTGCGTGCGTTCCTATGTATGTGCGTGCTTATAAACGTGCATGCGTGCGTGCCTATGTATGTACGTGCGTGCGTGCCTATGTATGTGCGTGCGTGCGTGCTTATGTATGTGCGTGCGTGCGTGCCTATGTATGTGCGTGCGGGCTTCCACGTCTTTTATATTAAAAAGTAAAAAGCTAAATGTCTCTCCATTTTGCAGATAGTAACATCAATACCGCGTATTCTGCAAGATGCATCAGCCCTGCAGGTGGAAGGTGCCCTGCTGCAGCAGAGGCTGCTGTCCCTGGAGAACAAGGTGCAGGGCGTGGAGGAGCAGACAGGGCACTCCATTGAGAGTCTACAGAGGATTGACCAGTTGAAGAGTCGGCTTGAGGTGCGTCTTTTGTTTATTTCTTAATTTTTTTTTATTTTTTAGCACACCCCTGTTCTTAGGTACAGTACTGTAATAATTATAGTGTACAGTCATGAGCAATATCATGTACCCACTTTAGAACCCTGCCGCACTGTCATATTTGACATTTAATGAGACTTACGGTTTCATTTGTCAAAAAAGTTAATGTGACATGGTTTCAAAGTGTATACATATTAGTACTCGTGACCGTACTTTGTCCGGCGATTTTTCAGCGATTTCACAGCGAGGCGAGATTAACTCAAAAAAAATAAAATATCAAAAAATAAGTATCAATTATATATATTATATCTTATCTTAACTCATCGCCGCGTGTCCGCAGCGACACCGCGATCTCGCCGTTGTCACCATCATGGGCTTTCTTCATTCACAAAATGTCCAACACCAACCCGCAGTGGAGCAGCGTGGTGGAGTATGCTCTACACCCCCTCCAGTCGATTGAGGGGAGGCCTGTGCCCAGCAGTGGGACGTGTATAGGCTGTTTATGTAATGTATGTACCTACCCGGGTTTCATGAGTGATGCTGTATTACAAATAAACTTTCAGAATGCAGCGTCGGCCCTTCGCGAGGCCGACAAGTGGGCGGCGCTGGCTAATGCGTTAGAAGATGTCCTCGAGAAAGGGGTGCCAACACAGGCGGACAAATTGCACGAGTTATCTGAGCAGGTGGCTGCCATGACGGCTAGTTTAGAGGTAAGTTACATCTAAGGTTGGAATTTATTCATTTATTCCCAAAGAGGTTTTACAATAATATTGTTATGAGATTTTTTTATAAAAACGAAACAAACAAGAAACAAGAAAACCTGGAAAGTCCCTCGTTCTATGACAAAAGTACCAGGCTCACATAAGTTAATGGAGCACTTCCATGGCAGGTGTTAAGCGACGCGCCGGACTATGAGAACAAACGGCTGCAGCTGGAGACATTATACAACAGGCTGGAGGCAGCCATCAGCCCACCGCTCATCGAGGCACTCACTAATATGGATGCTGGTATGTACGGTCACGAGCATTAATATGTATACACTTTGGTACCATGTCACATTAACTTTTTTGTCAAATTGAACTGTAAGTCTCACTAAATGTGAAATATGTTAGTGCGACAGAGTCGTAAAGTGATGCTTGTAATTTGACATGCACTCTCACACACACAAAGATCTCTTTTGTAACACGCCACGCGGACGAAGTCGCGGGCAAAGGCTAGTAATCTATATATATATTTTCGTTCGAATTTGTGGGGTAAACTCAGTTTCTATACTTGTTCACAGGGGTAGTGACATTAAAAAGGTACAAATACAAAATAATTTATTTGTGTACATACGTCAAGAAGATCTTATTAAACATTACATAACATTAAACATGTATCAGTATGCACTGCCATGAGACTGGCATACAAATATCTGAAGAGTTCATGCATTGAGTGAATACATTCCAATATGTGCTGTCACAATGGTGCTAATTCCTGTAAATACCATCTAATTTTATTTTAAGTTATATCTGTCATTTTCTTATCCGTCGAAAAGGAAAGGGACGGGTAATCGACAAGCATAAAATTTATGGAACACACGTCAATTTTAACCACAAATCTAAACCAACCGTCTAAAAATTTTACATCCGTCAATAACCCGACACAGTTAAGTAGACAGCACGTCAAACGGATTGCATACCAGCGACGTACCTTTTGATTCGCCCGGGTTATTCATTCATTTACTCATTCTTCCTAAAATTAAGAGCTGTGAATCATCCGTCCCTTTCCTTTTCGACGGATATGAAAATGACGGATATAACTTAAAATAAAATTAGGCGGTGTCTGCAGGAATCGGGGCCAATGTCAATAAAATTAACAACAAACACCAACCAATTACACATTACCGTTACGAATACTATAACTTAAATACCCATATTATACTAAATTCAGTGTCGTCGTCTTATTTGAAAATTGTCAAATATTCAGATGTCTTATAGTATGCTTGGTCAACTAATAAATTAAATAATTGTTTTTTAAATTTCACGTTATTTCACGTTAGGTTAGGAACCACTGATCTAAATATTTCACTAGGGCCGCCACTAAGTAACTGGTTTGACTAATTGGAAGCCAGCCTATTGTGGGGGTGAAAGATAGGTGGCGAGGGCTGGATTGTAGTCCCGTGGTGTTGCAGCGGCGACGTCGCGCTACGTGCGGGTGTTCACGGGCATGTCCCGCAGAGCGGCCGCGAGCCGCAGCTGGCGGCGCGCCGCGGCGGCGCGGCTGGCGGCCGCGTGGCGCGCGCTGCCGCACCACCAGCTGCGCGCGCTCACGCGCCTGCTGGCGCCGGACGCGCACACGCAGGTAGCCGCCACGCGTAATATATCACACCTTTTTATTTTTTTATTGTACACATGTACACTTTAATACTATCGCCAAACAACCGTAGTTAGTTGATTACCAGCATGTCTGGAAGAAATTGCTGTTAGCAATAAGGCCGCCTTTTGTACTTTTTATATGCCTGTATAACAAATACAGAAATAATTGTGTCCTGTGCATTGTAAATGGGTAGATTAGGCCCTTGAAGTACTAGGCTGACAGCGGCGTGGAGGAGGTTGATTATGTAGTTGTTATTTGTATGAAATTCCCGAACCTGCGCGCTAAGAAATAACAAATTGGAGAGTTGGTGGCTTGTTGGTGGTAGGTAACGAATACTGAGGGGGATGATTCAGACCATGATTCTGAGTTAATATCAAATGAAATTTTCCGTCGCAAAATTAATGTTTTTTTTTAATTATTTTCAATTCTATACTTTTGCGATGGAAAATTCCACTTTATATTGACTCAGAAGAAGAATTCAATCGGAAAATTCATGATTTTTTTGTTATTTTCATTTCCATACTTTTTCGACGGAAAATTCCACTTGATATCAACAATCATGGTCTGAACCATCCCTCAAAGTTTTCGTTACGATGTCACTAACACTATATATGTCTTTAATTTCTAATAATTTCAGGTGACCTGGCTCACCAACGTTCTGAAGTCCGACACGCCTGTTTCCGAGCTGATAAGACTGTATACCGATTTGTTGCTGTCTCTGGAGCCTTCGCCTACTAAGGTATATACATTTTACATTCTTTATGTTATATGTTCCTGGTACCTTCCGACCTCGATGGTCCAGTCCAGTTGTTGAGCGTTAGGCCCACGGTTCGACTCTCGGCGGGGACGTCACTAAAATCACTTCGATACATTTTACATTCTTTATGTCATATGTTCCTGGTACCTTCCGACCTCGATGGTCCAGTAACCAGTTGTTGAGCGTTGGGCCCATGGTTCGACTCTCGGCGGGGAAGTCACTAAAATCACTTCGATACATTTTACATTATTTATGTCAACGCTCCTGGTACCTTCCGACCTCAGAAGAAACCTAATTAAAAAAAAAAAAAATTCAAAAATATTTATTTTTCCAAATTGGCTTACAAAGTTAGCGCTTTTTGAACGTCAAAAATTAAATTACATATTGGCCCCGATTCCTGCAGACACCGCCTAATTTTATTTTAGGTTATATCCGTCATTTTCGTATCCGTCGAAAAAGAAAGGGAACCTCAGGTGGCCGAGGTAAGTAGGAGGATGTTTGCCGCTTACGGTTCGCTCAGGCGTCTCCGTAATTTTCTACCGATTAGTACCAAGGTTTCTCTGGCTCAGTCCCTACTTCTGCCAATCCTGGATTATGCAGACGTTTGTTATGCTGATGTTTCAGTTGAATTGCTGAATAAGCTCGAACGTCTGCAAAATCTCGCCATAAGATTTATCTTTGGATTGCGCAAATACGTTCATATTTCCAATTACCGTGTCAAGCTTAAGTGGCTACCTGTCCGTCGCCGTAGGGATCTCCACATCTTGTGTCTCCTGTACTCCATCCTTAATCTTCCTACTACTCCATCTTACCTTAAAGATCGTTTCTCTTTTAAATCCTCTGTCCTTGATCGAACTTTGCGATCGTCCCACACCTTATCCCTTAATATCCCTGTCCATTCCACTGACTTTTATTCTTGCTCTTTCACTTTGCGGGCTGTCCGGTTGTGGAACTTTCTACCTGAGACTGTCAGGAGGGCTCCTTCTCTGGACTCTTTCAGGGCAAGAGTGAAGGCGCTCTTCCTGCAGGCATAACTTGGAAGTGTTTTTTTCTTATTCTCCTTATATGTATTATTATATAGTATAGGCTATTTGTATGTATGTATATGTGTGTGTATGTATGTATGTGTGTATATATATCATCATCATCAGCCGTATGACGCCCACTGCTGGGCATAGGCCTCCCCCAAGGATCTCCACGACGATCGGTCCTGCGCTGCCCGCATCCAGCGGCTTCCCGCGACCGTGTATATATATATATATATATATATATATATATATATATATATATATATATATATATATATATATATTTTATTATTATATATATATTATTTATTATTACTATTTTCTTATTTTATTTTTCTTTTTATTATTGTTCGTGTCATTATATGTTTATTGCACCAGCCCGTGCTCCAATGCATTAACTTCTTTCACCCTAAGGTTGCCTGGCAGAAATTGCTATTTAGCAATAAGGCCGCCTATTGTACTTATGTTTTTATTCGTATGTTTATGTCCTTTGTATATGTCGTTGTGCAATAAAGTATTATTGATTGATTGATTGATTGATTGAAAGGGACGGATGATTCACAGCTCTTAATTTTAGGAAGAATGAGTAAATTAATGTGTCGGGTTATTGACTGACGTAAAATTTTTAGACGGTTGGTTTAGATTTGTGCTTAAAATTGACGTGTGTTCCATAAATTTTATGCTTGTCGATTACCCGTCCCTTTCCTTTTCGGCGGATAAGAAAAGGACAGATATAACTTAAAATAAAATTAGATGGTATTTACAGGAATTAGCACCATTATGTAACTAACTGTAAAAACTACTACCATATCGGAATCTGTAACGCTGAGGGAAAGACGTGGCCAGAAAACCTCCCAGCACAGGGCCCTAGTCCTACTGTTTCATGTTTTCCTTTCTTTTCTTTTTTTTTTAATTATAATTAATTTAATTATAATTTTCAGGTAGTCTCAGCAAACTTGAAGCTATGCTCGTCCCCCGAAGATGGAATAGTTCTATTGACGGACCTCAGGAGAGATATAGACGAGTTTATTGCTTGTATTACAGGAGTTATGGATGCGCCGAGGCCGAATAAAGGTATCTTCATTTAATTGTCTATTTTTTATATATTTAACTATCTATATTTCTAATACACGCAACTTGATAAAATTGTCGATCGAGTCGATAAGTGTTATCGAAATGGATAAGTGTGTCATTTTCCCTAACTTGCATGACACGCTCGGTTAAATGACGAATTTGCCTTGATTCCGACCATGATTCCCTGCCTACCTCTTTGGGGATATAGGCGTGATGTTTATGCTTGTTTTTTCACTCCAGTTTTTTTCAAATAAGGAACCGAAACTCAATATGTCGGTACCAGGAGTTCATAAACTGAAAAGACTACATATTTCCAGAGACAATCTCCCCAGCAGTATTGAAGGAGCTAGGCCGCGCCGCGTACGCTCCTCTCAGAGAGCTGCTACCCCAGTACACTGACCTACAGAGTCAGCTGTTACTTGCCAACCTGAATGATCCGCAGTTGAAACAGGTATATTTTTTGTCTCACTCATATAACAGAAGCTCTACTCAATGTGGTACTTTCCAAACGACGTTCCCCAAACACACGATAGATGGCGTTGTTCACTTTAACGTGATAATTACCTATTTTCTCATTGTTGGAGTATATAATTATTCAAAAATGTAATGTAATGGCTGATGCATATATAAAACTAATCGTTGCTTGATATTTGGATCATATTATGTATAGAATGATGTTGCTACCTATATTGATTCTCTTTATTTTGATCAGCTTTATTTTGATTTTGAGAGCGGTAAACGCGCTCGGTCTGCGATTGTTGAAGTTAAGCAACTTTCGCAAAGGCCGGTCATAGGATGGGTGACCACAAAAAAAAAGTTTTCATCTCGAGCTCCTCCGTGCTTCGGAAGGCACGTTAAGCCGTTGGTCCCGGCTGCATTAGCAGTCGTTAATAACCATCAATTCGCACTGGGCCCGCGTGATGGTTTAAGGCCCGATCTCCCTATCCATCCATAGGCAAGGCCCGTGCCCCAGCAGTGGGGACGTTAATGGGCTGATGATGATGATGATGATTTTGATCAGAATGAATAAAGTATGGAAGTTGTAATTGTACCTTGATGTCATAAAAAGGGTCATCATTTATACCCTAAAACGAAGATAAAAGATGCATATGTCTGTTATCCATGAAATTAGAAGTTTAAACGAAGAAAAAACTTAACAACACCATCTATCGTGTTTTTGGGGAACGCCGATTGGAAAGTTTCTCATTGGGTAGTTTCGTAGGTCAAATATAAATTATGAAAGTCATATTACTAAGAAGCTGTAGCAAGTTTAGACGAATGAGACGTTCGTTATGTAAAAAATGACGATTCAAAGTGTAACTATGTTACCTACTAAATAAAGTTTTTGAATTTGAATAAAATAAAATGAGTGTTTAAAACGTCTAACTGATTAAGTGAACGGCCTCCGTGGTCCAGTGGTTGAGCGTTGGGCTCACGATCCGGAGGTCCCGGGTTCGAATCCCTGTAGGGACATATCACAAAAATCACTTTGTGATCCCCAGTTTGGTTAGGACATTGCAGGCTGATCACCTGATTGTCCAAAAAGTAAGATGATCCGTGCTTTGGAAGGCACTTTAAGCCGTTGGTCCCGGTTAATACTTACTGATGTAAGTAAGTAGTCCTTACATGAGCCATGTCAGGGGCCTTTGGCGTTGGTGTCAGGGTTATAATTGACCCTGACACCAAGGTTGATGAGGTTGGTAATTCACCTCACAACCCACACGATAGAAGAACAATTTTAGTAAATCCAAATTCCCCATTAATTCGTTTCATAGGAGGATTTACTCGACCAGTCCAGAGCGCTGCTGACCACAGCGGAGCGGTGTGAAGGCTGGCTGAGTGCCGCGTACGCAAAGGCTAAGAAGATCGCCGCTTACGCAGTGCACCCGTACTACGCGCCCGCCGTCGAGGTGAGCCCTCCCCATTTGTCCGGCCAAGTAGTTACCATCTGCGGCAAATCTACAAAAGCAGTTGGTAGAACGCTTCCTCTCACGAAGCTAAGCTAACCTGTTATTATAAAATTTTGTTCTCGAGTTCATATTTGGATCATAATGAAACCCACATTCCCGATATATGCATTTTCGGAGGTATGTGACCTAACCTGCATTGGGCTGGTTTTCCCTTCGGGGGTTGGAAGGTCAGACAGGCAGTCGCTTCTGTAAAAATCGGACCTGTCAAATCGTCAGGTAAGCGGACCCTGTGAAAAACGGGAATGCTATAGGATGATGATGACATAAAAAGTGACGGCCAATCAGCTCGCGAAAAGCACTTCAGGATCTTGATACCGACCCCGCCGGCGTAGTCGACGTGTGTCTTACATGACAGTGTCACGGGTTGACTCGGGCTATAAACTACTGAATTCGACTTTCATCATCATCATCAATTTAAGAGCCACGCGCTTGTCCATGCTACTTTTTTAGGAAAAATAGGGCAGTGGTTTCCCTCTTGCCTTCCGCCCAAATTCAATTGGACTTTATTGAGTTTGAATTTATATTTGTGTAGGAAAGTGAGAATGCTATGTAAGGATAATGAATGGGAATTTGATTGTTTATGGTATGAATGGAGGATGGTTAATGAATGGGACGTAAGCCAGTTTTAAAAAGTAAGAAAGGGGAGTCTTTGGTGCGATGTCGGTCGGGTGAGAGGTTTTTGGTTTGAATATAAGGTGTAAAGATATTTAAAATATTTAGTTATTTCATTATCCCGCATTTTCATCATAGATGTTTGGCAATAGGCTCGCCCGCTGTTATATGAACATTAAATGCTGGCGAGGAGTAGGTGCTACACACCTTTGCTTACCCCTTCGGATCGAAAACCATAAACATGGGTCCTGCCTACCCTGCGCATTTTTAATGGATTTTCAGTATTCAAGATTATTGACCTGTATGATTCATATATCAACATACCTAAGTGGGTATTTTTTTAAATATTTGTCGTCATTTAGGCTACTAGGTAGGTATATCTATTCCTTGTGTTTAGATCGATATGTTAGAACCTAATTAATATTAATCTGCAAGATACCTATCTCCGCACAATTAATTATATATAAGTACTTATTATTTTGTTTATTTATTATATACGAATCAGACAAATAGGTACCTACCTATTTAGACCAATTTAGCTCCTTGGTCTAATGTCCGATTTTTTATATTATATAAATATATTTATTTAGATACCGTGTAGCAAGCAAGGCCGAACAATTACTACCGGTCCCTTATATTATTTTATTTAGGTATTAGGTTAATCTTCATTAGGTTAGTGAAAACAACATTTCTTTTATCCTGTAACCCATTAAATAGATACAGATACAGGCGTGTTGAAAGCTTAAAAAAAGAACTCTTTTTCCAGGCGTTCGTCACAGCGCTGTCATCGCACATATCGACTCACAGCCGCCGCATTGAGAGCGTATTCCTGTCGTCCGTGTCGGGTGGGCAGGCCACCGGCGTGCTGTCCACCACCTTCCCCGCCTCGCTGCTGCTGGAGGCGGCGGCCGCCGTGCTGCTTACCACGCTGGCTAACAGGCAGGCGGCTGAACAGGAGGAAGGTGAGTTCAAACCTCAGGAGTTTCCAAGGGAATCAAGGAGACACCAGCTCTGACGGTACTAGGCGAGCATGACTCAGAAGAAGATTAAAGGTCATCATAATCAAAAATTCTAGGCCAGCTTCATAATTACTGACACCGCGCCTGGTGATGTAGGTCACTGACCTCACAACTCTCACCAGGTACAAGGCAAGCATAAAATGTAAGAAGCCAATAAGCATATTGCAAAAGAAATTCGAATTTTGAATTTGGAAGGTCGAGTCCATTCACCCAGAATGGTCGAAGGCGAGTCGATTTAACAAAAGTGTTTGAGAAAAGAGTTCATTAAATCCAGAGTTTATAAAACGAACAGAGAATTACCAGGATATTATAAATAGTGAAGCGATTACCATAATAATATAATTATGAAGGGAAGGTCCTATGATGATAATTAAAAAAGAGCGAATGCCGCCATCAAAAGTGGTAGTGATATCGGTCATTTAACTCACAAACCACACACGTCCCGAAAATCATTCAGTAGAGTACTAAGCGAGCATAAAATGTAAGGAAGTCAATAAGGAATTAGCAAAATATTTAAAAGAAAATTTGCGAATTTTGAATTTGGAAGGTTAGTGAACCAAAACTTTTATAACTGTCCTTATTCGACTCACAAGTACCAGGCACCCATAACTTATAAGAAATCTTACCATATCATTATGAAGGGAATGTCCTATAATAAGATTTCCTTTTGAGTGCGACATTTGAAAGAAAGAAAGAAAGAAAATATTTATTTCCATATTGGACGCCACATTTACAAACTTACAATACAGAAATAACAAAAAAAATAGAAAAAAAACAAAGACAAATAATACAGACATTAAATACACAATGGAGGCGCCCAAAATAAAAAAAGGATCTCCCTCAGCATAATGCCGTGACACGTGCTTAGCACGGGCCGCGGCGCTGGTATTATGGGAGACCTATCGAACGTGAGCCACGCGGATATTCCGATAGTCGCGTGTACTAAGGACCTTATTTTATCTCGCGTCGCGTTGCACTTACATAGTTAACTAGCTAGGCCTCCTGCAAATACCAAAAATCTGAGTCAAAAATCTAGGTAATAGATTCTAAAGTACTAGGCGAGCATAAAATGTAAGAAGTCAATAAGGAAATTTACAAAATTCGAATTTTAAATTTGGAACGTCGAGGGCGAGTCCATTCACCCAAATTGCTAGAAATTAATTAAGGAAAAACAAAATGCGAATTTTAAATTTGGAACGTCGAAGGCCATTCACCTGAAATGTTCGAAAGTTTATTCACCCAAAGTTTTGAACAGAGAATTACCGGGATACTATAAATAGTGAAGCGATTACCATAATTATCATTATGAAGGGGGAAAGTCCTATGGCAGGTCCTATGTATAAAATAGCGAATGCCACCATTCAAGCTGAATATTGATCTACAACATTCAGTAGAGTACTAAGCAAGCATAAAATGTAAGGAAGTCAATAAGGAATTTCGAAATATTTAAAAAACACATTCGTATTTTGAATTTGGAAGTTTATAGAGTTCATTGAACCAAACTGCCTTTTATTCGACTCACAATTACCAGGCACCCATAACTTATAAGAAATGTTATTTTCAGATCCAAAGGAAGAGTCGCCTCTAATGGACTTACCCTCGCTCCTTCTGGAGCCCGAGGTGCGTCAGAAGCTATCGGCGGCTAGGGCGGAGCCCCAGGCCTGCGTTGCGGGCCTCAGGCGGACTAAGGAGCAGCTGAGGAACCTCGCCAGAGCTATATTAAGACATCCTGTTGAAGCTCAATTAGGTAAAATCTGCCTTGGATAGCATTCACTAATTGGCCGGACAAATGGGGAGCGCTGATAGCTCTCAACCGGTACACAATATACATATATAACTTAAATAACCTATATACGTCCCACTCCTGGGCACAGGCCTCCCCTCAAACAACGGGATATGATATGGAGCATACTCCACCACGCTGCTCCACTGCGGGTTGGTGGAGGTGTTTTTATGGCTAAGACTAATGGCTTAACGTGCCCTCCAAAGCACGGGATCATCTTACTTTTTCGGACAATCAAGTGATTCAAAGTCCTTACCAAACAAAGGACAGTCTCACAAAGTGATTTCGACAATGTCCACATCGGGAATCGAACCCGGACCTCCAGGTCGTGGGCCTAACGCTCTAACCACTAGACCACAGAAGCTGTTACACATACATACATAAACTCACATAATCGTTAGGGTAACTGATGTAACACTAAATAAGGCATTTAAAGTGGAAATAGGCCTAATAATGCGGGGTCCAGATAAATGGAGCAAATGCGTCACCAAAAGAAGCCGAGGAAGACCATTCCGACGCTGGGAGGACGAAATTTTCAGAGTGGCCGGCAGGACCTGGACTAGAACGGTTATATGCAAAGGGGAGTGGAATAGATTGGGGCACGCTTTTGCCAATGGCCACACAGATTAAACGTTACCGCCAAATAATAGAATTTGCTCTTTATTAAATTAAATAAAACGATATTGGCCCCGATTCCTGCGGACACCGCCTAATTTTATTTTAAGTTATATCCGTCATTTTCTTATCCGTCGAAAAGGAAAGGGACGGATGATTGTCAACAACTTAATTTTATAACGAATGAATAACCCGGGCGAATATGTAATCCGTTTGACGTACTGTCTACTTAACTCTGTCGGGTTAATGGCCGATGTAAAATTTTATACGGTTGTTTTAGATTTCTGCTTAAAATTGACGTGTTTCATAAATTTTATGCCCGTCGATTACCCGTCCATTCTTTTTCAGTGGATAAGAAAATGACAGGTATAACTTAAAATAAAATTAGATGGCGTCTGCTGGAATTAGCACCATTGTCCGTGAATCTATGTCTAATAAAAAATATGAATTTACAGACAAAATACCACAACTGCCGGTTTGGTCTAACAATGACGCCCTGTCTACGGACCTGCCAGACTTCGCTTTGTCACCTCAAGAGTATATCACGGAGGTAACTTTATATTTAACTTTAAAAGGCCCACGCTGGGATTGGAACCTGCGACGTCACAGTGAGAGTAGATCGTTCTTCCAACTGGACTGGACCACGGGGGTCACCAGTTTGGCGGCGAGGGTGTGCTGCCGCCTTGCTTTACAAGTCAGTCGATTACACAAGGTTACTAAATCTTTTAAGGGGCAATTGTATACGTTTTTACAATAAGATTCCCATTGACATTCAGAATTTGCCTTTCAACTGTTTTAAGACAGTAGTTAAATAAAAACTTTACAAAAAAGGTTATTATAAAGTTAGTGATTATTTAGAAGATATGAATGCATGGGATTAACTGTCTGAGAACTGATACTAGGCAGCTAAATTACTCAATTGTATACCAATATTTTATGTTTATTTTTATTATTTTTTTAAAGAACGTCTAGGGCCCTGTGCCGAGGTTTTTCTTGCAGCTTCTTTTCCCCGGCTATACAGGTTGTGAGAAGCTGCAGTAGTTTTAGGCGGATGAGACGTTCGTTATGTAAAATTGACGATTCAAAGTGTAACTACGTATGTTACCTATTGAATAAAGATATTTTTGAATTTGAATTTGATGGTTTCGGGGTACCGAACTGAGCATAGTACCCCGCTAGCCACAAGTTGGTAGTGTGACTAGGGATCGACGATCCAACGGTGTTATGTTGGAAGTTGTATATATGCGTCTTGCTGTGTAAACTTCGATATCGCGTTTCAGGACTGCTTGAAGACTGCATTATTGTATGTGGCGCCATCTGTTGTATGTGGGCGGAACTAGGTGGCCAACTAGTTGGGTCCGCCAATTTGTAAATGGAATTAAGGTGATGCATTTCAGTCAGCTAGGTAACGCTGCGTCAGCAGATGGCGTTACTTCTGCAGTTTTCGTATTTTTTTCCATTTATTCGTTTAGTGTTGAGTTCTGACCCAGTGAAATGTTAGGTGGCGAAATCTTACATACATTATCTTTAAGTTAAGCTACAATTTTAAAGTATTTACTGCAGATATCATATTAAAACATTGCATCAAAAGTTGGTGTCATTTCAATTTGTGTACAAACACGAAGCTGTCACACACACATGCGAACTAGGTTAGCTATTAAAAGAGATGCATAATTTGAAGTCTACTTCTAACTTCTAAATGGCGCATTTGGTAAAGCAGTCGCCGCCATTCTTAAGTTTCACGGTTCAAACCCAAGTGCATGTTTTAATTGTTTTTACTTTTTGTATTTTTTTTTACAATTGAATTTGGCGAACCCGTCTATTTGTTACGGAATTTTCAAAAAGTATCACTTTTACCAATAATATTATAATTATACAATAATGTACTTTGCACTAAAGTACCTTCCGTAATTTCCGTATTTTTTATTTTGTAAATTTCTAACAGGCATTAATCGCATCAGTGAACATGCGGCTAACTAAAAAACTACTGAACCGATTTTCATACGGTTTTCACCAATGAGTAGAGTGATTCATGGGCGTGCTTTAGGGTATATAATTTATACAAGTATTTTTTTTTTGTATAAAATGGTTCAAAAATGATGATGAATGTCAAACATAATTATCGTTACAAATATAGCCGACTTGGAGCTTTCGGCGAAAACGCTGCCTGAGCCCATTGAGATATAACAAAACAATGTATGATTGAATTGTTCCTTTTTTGTAGGTCTACCGAAAAGTCCACAATATGACATAATAATTATATTGTGTATAAAGAATTGTGTATATGTATTGTATGATTTTACAAATAACGATCACAGTACAGTAATAATAAGGTAGATTTTTCCTAAATTGCGTCGGTTCAAACTTTGACGCATCGCGTTTGAAAGATGTAATAGCGCTTCAGGACGTCCCGCAAGCACGGCGCTGATGTCGCAGTATCCGCATATAATTATTATGACTTGTCATTTAGTTCCAATAAAATCCGCGGGACTTCATTTGTATGTCAGCTGGTGATAGCATGCTGGGACACTTAGCAGCTAATCGAATTCTATGTTGTTTTCGCGCCCAGTCCAGACGACTTGCAGCGCATTTCTGGACATATATTTACGCGTGATGTTTATTGTTAGGTTAGTTAGTTCAGGTTAGGACGTCTTTTTTTAACGAGGACGTTAAAAAAAGACGAGGCTAAGACGTATTGAAGTAGTATTTCCATATATACGCGGCCTGAAATGGGCTGTTTCGGGGACCTGAACTGGTTGCTGTCGAACTTATTATCACGTTTTCTTGATTAAAATTCATAAATAAGTCAAATAGAAAAAAGATTTTCGTTAGTTTTAGATCTGTCATGATGTCTGTGATGTTTGTTTATTATACATAAGAATTTCAAAATATATCTTATTTTTTTTCCCAAAGGGCAAGGCAAAGGGAACTATGCCCATACAGCCATGTCTTGTGTTTTTTTTTCTTGATGATGATTAATGAAATGATGAAACCTAAGCCCCCACACAGACTCCTACTCCGAACCCCAAACGAAGTAAGCGACTTGTTGGCGCAAAGCGAAAATAGATAGGTACACTTTGTTTATTGAATATTCCGATTTAATAATACTATCGGGAATGTTTTCCGACTAACTTAATGTGATCATTAACCACAAAACACCACTTCGTATTGATTATTTAGATTATTCAATGAAGAAAGCAACCTTCCCATTCCCGGTCCCACCAAACAGTCCGCGGCAAAGAGAATATAAATAAATCTGTATGTTGGATGGAAAAACAATTAATTATAAATGACTACTATTTAGGCCGGCAAATGCAACAACTTTTTTTTTGATTTGGTTTTCCCCGAAGGGTAAGGCAAAATGAACTATGCCCATACAGCCATTTCATTTTATGTATTGATTTTTTATTATAATATATGTCCTCTTTTAAAACACGGTACTTACCCATTATTTAAAAATGTTTAAATAATATGCGTTAAAACAAAAATATTTTTCCAATATTCCTTTTCTCAGATTGTAGTATTTTTAGTTTTTATTTATTCATACAAAATCTCTTTATAAATTGTCACTGACATTCTAATTACACTTGTCAAGTAGTCAAAGCCTTTAGAGAAAAAAAACTATCACGCACACAAACTAACATTGACACCACTACACGCTCAGCAAATACACTGTAATCTGCACCACTACAAATGTAGAATTGATCAAAATTGAGGGTCTGAAATATGGTACTTCTCGTATTCGGATCCAAAATTTTTGTTAGTTTGCGAAAATAATACACCAAAATATTACTATTTATCGGTTTTATAACAATATTCCTCTATCCGTTTTCCTGTAGCACTGCATCAACTTTTGTATGGAAAACGAATCACCTTAATTATATATTTTTTGCGAAATGAAATCCATGATAGCCAAGCGTCATAGGTTCGTATCCTGGCTTTGTGAGTTTAAATTCATGTTTGGATCGTAGATGAACGATATCACGTGGTTATTATATTATTTCTAGAGCATTTTATAATTTATCTTTGGCCCAGTAAAATACGCTGTGTTATTTCAGGCCCAGTGAAATACGAGGTAGTGTTATTTCAGGCCCAGTGAAATACGTTCTTGTGTTATTTCAGGCCCAGTCAAATACGCTTTTGTGTTATTTCATGCCCAATGAAATATACTTTTGTGTTATTTTAGGCCCAGTGAAATACGCTTTAGTGTTATTTGAGACCCAGTGAAATACGCGGTAGTGTTATTTCATGCCCAGTGAAATAAGCGGTTGTCATTTCAGGCCCAGTGAAATACCCTGTTGTGTTATTTGAGGCCCAGTGAAATACCCTGTTATGTTATTTCAGATCGGTCAGTATCTAATGACGTTGCCTCAACATTTGGAAATGCATCTGTCGGACAAACAGGCGCCGTGGCAATTCCTGTCGGAGGTGAGTGGACTATAGCAGGCGCGGCGCGAATGAGGATTAAAACTAGAAGCTCAAATGTAGGCAGCAGCACTGTGAAGTGTTCCTAAATTTTTGACAGTTCTCCATACTGGCCAGCTGAAATTCGTGATAAATTGCTTTAAAATGTGGAGCAACGTGGAGTGTATCCCGTCTGAAGGATGAGTTACGAAAAAGAAAAGTCATCTGTTGGAAAAGGCTGAAAATATTTTTTCTAAGTTTACAACACTATGACTTTGCGGTTAAACGCCGCGCAATCAGTTATAGTGTAAAAATATAACCAAAACAATGTTTGTTTACTCAAATAGTATGGGGAACTGTCGAAATTTAAGAACACTCGACAGTAGTGACACTTGATGGGAGAAATGGGCAGTTTTATCCTCATTCTATCGAGGGTTTTGACCAATAGGCGTAGCGAATGCTATCTACGATAAGCGTCGTGCGGCTATTGGTCGAAACTTCGATATAATTCGCACCGCGAGGGCTGAAAGAGATTTCTACTTAGCAGTTAGGCTGTCTATTATACACTTCCTATTTCTCTTTGGTTTTGAATATTTCTACTTCCCGCGTGTGCAAATAACCTGATCTCATAGAATAAAGAATACGTATAGAATGGTAATTCTCCCCCTCCCCCGCACCTATTCGTATCGAGCGCCTACCTCACCCCCTCTGGGTCTTTCTTTAGCCACACCCCAGACACTTCATACAAACAACCTCGTTTTACACAGACACTACACATTGACGTTATCGTACACGCGCATCTGTTTGTGTGACGTCTGTCGCTCATACGATTGAAGACTAAAGTAAGACCGAGGGGGTGAGGTAAACCTAGCTCAGCCGCTGGTGGGGAGCGGAGAAATGCCGTTCTATACGTAGTATTATTCCTTATTCTATGCCTCTGTCTGCAGGCGTGCAATGAACTTAATACATAATTATTTTCAGGTATGCACGCATACATGCGAAGTATATGCTGAGAAGATATTGAACATAAGAAATATGGACCCTTTGGGAACTAAGCGATGTCTTACTGATATTGGTAAGGTCCATACATACATAAACTCACAACTATTTCCCATCGGAGTAAGCAGAGACCAGTCCATTTGCTTCGATCCTGACACACTTCTCTTGCTTCCTCCACATTCATCAATCGTTTCATACACGCACGCCGGTTCAGAGTAGATCGTATTAAACCTTTTCTAAGGACATCTCCAATTTGATCAATGTACGTTCATCATGAAAAATAGCTAAATTGTCATCTTTAAGATAAATTTAAATGTACACGTCTGAATTTTTTTCGATTTAAATTTTCTCTTTGTAAGTCCCTAAGCATGGGTGTTATAAACACAGAAATCAATGAATGTTTTTTCGCTTCTATAATACAGGGTGTTAGTGACATCGTAACGAATACTGAGGGGGATGATTCAGACCATGATTCTGAGTAGTTTCCAGTAGAGTAGAACAGAAAATAATTTAAAAAAGAAACAAAAATTTTCATACATCTTCCGACAAGAAAATCCTGACACCCTGGAATAATCATGATTTTCATTTCCAGTATACCTGTCAAGCGTGGTGGAAGACCTGGGTGGCAATGTGACTCCAGCTCTCAAGAGCCTGGAGAAATCACTACGAGCTGCCACTCCCGCGCCGAGCGAGTGAACATCTGTCGTGTGGGTTGAGAGGTGGATTACCAACCTCATCGACCCTGGTGTCAGGGTTACTATTGACCCGCCAAAGGCCCCTGACATGGCTCATGTAACGACTACTTACTTATATCAGTAAGTGGTTATCGGGACCAACAGGACGGTATTACCCAGAGGGGGCGAGGTCGGCGTCCTGTACGAAATGGTGCGGGGCAGAGAGATACCGTTCTGTAGTCATGAGCAATATCATGTACCCACTTTAGAACCCTGTCGCACTATCATATTTGACATTTAATGAGACTTACGGTTTAATTTGTCAAAAAAGTTAATGTGACATGGTTTTAAGTGTATACATATTAATACTCGTGACCGTACGTAGTATTAATTATTATTTATTCCCTGCTAGTGTGAAGGTGCTGTAAGTGCAATATAAAAAAAAGTTTGCCAGTATGGGCATCTATGTAACATTTATGTGAAGTGTACAGGGTGTTAGTGACATCGTAACGAATACTGAGAGGGATGATTCAGACCATGATTCTGAGTTAATATCAAGTGGATTTTTCGGTCGCTAAATTCATGTTCTTTTTACATTATTTTTAATTCTGGAAAATTCCGCTTCATATACTAACTCAGAATAATGAGTTGAATCATCCCCATCAGTATTCGTTACGATATGACTTACACCCCGTACAAGTCGTACAAGTATGTATGGGTAATAGTGACACCGTAACGAATACTGAGGGGGATGAGTCAATCCATGTTTGAGTTGATATCAAGTGAAATTTTCTATCGGAAAATTCATGAATAAACTCAGAATCATGGCCTGAATCAGCACTCAGTTTTCGTTACGATGTCACTAACACCCTGTATATAATAATAAAGGTGTATATTAAAAAAATAAAATAAGATTATTAAAAAAAATATAACGTTTTATTTATGGTATTTACCTTAGAACTAAGTAATAATACTTTTTAATTATAATCACGAAAAGTCAGAGATAACAACGAAAAATAAGTTCTTATTTTAAAATTAAAACTTAATAGTACAGTGCAGTAAAACTATGGTTGTTTTTACAACTCGGGAATGACAAGTACAATATTTAAGACACCAGCGGGCTTAGCACCGTAAGCACGCGACTCTCTTACGACAGAGATCATCTGTCTCTTTCTGTGCAGTATAGTGTGAGAGAGATGGATCACGTATGTCGAGGCGAGAAAGAGTCGCGCGCATACGGTGCTAAGCCCGCAGGCCTGAGGGTGCCCAGTTGGGCGCGAACCTCGGCTCAGGGCGTCTATCCTTTCCTGTTACAAGCGCGTATGCGTGCAAGAATATAACTAATAAGTGCATGAAAATAGGACATTTCTTAAGCTAAAGTATGGCAGACAGCTAGAATTGCATTCTCAGTCATTGATCCCAAATTTCGTGGTTAGGATCGGTCTCCGGCAGGTAATCCTTCTGCAAAATAGGTTTCGGTGTTGTCAGCGCACCGGTAGCCTTAGGAAGAAAAAAAAATCTATTATATAAATGGTTATATAGAAACAATATGGTTAGCACTACAAAAGACAATTATTTGTTTATTTAATGGATCACTTACAGCTATGCACATTATAACATTTAGTTCTTCTATTGTGTGGGCTGTGAGGTGGAGTACCAACCTCATCAATACTGGTGTCAGAGATACTATTGAGCCGCCAAAGGCCTGACATGGCTCATATGTTATGTTATGTTAGTGGGCTCTGTTTTCCGCATTTAGACTCTAAGATGGCCCATTATGCGTGAAATTGTTGACTACGTAAGCCAACCTATCTCCTTCCAGAAGCTCAGAAGCCTCCTGGGGTTTTCACAGGCTTCGCGGAGCGACCCATTCCTTTGAGGATTTTAACCCGTTGTGCTGACACTCCCGTGTATTCCAGGATTACATGGGGGGCAGTTTCTTCTGCGTCCAGACAGCCTCTGCAAAGCGGGCTGTCCGTTATCCCTAAGTTAAATAGGTGCTTGTTGAGTGGGCAGTGACCCGTAATACTGCCCACTACTATTCGAAGGTCATTGCGGTTTAAACGAAGCAGTCGGCGAGTGAAGCTCTTGGATATCATAGGCATGATATCCTTCAACTGTCTGCATGTGGGCAGCTGTGCCCATCTGTCGTTGTGTAGTTGACATGGCTCATGCAATGACTACCCACTAACATCAGTAAGTAGTAACTGGGACCAACGGCTTAATGTGCCTTCTGAAGCATGGATCATCTTACTTTCGGACAATCAGGTGATTCAAGCCAGCAAAGTCCTTACCAAACAATGGACAGTCTCACAAGGTGATTTCGACAATGTCCCCATCCGGAATCGAACCTGGACCTCCAGATCGTGAGCGTACTGCTCTAACCACTAGACCATAGATGCTGCTTTTTACTAAGTTTATATATTACTGTCTTAAAACTGTTCAAAGTTATACCTTCGGCAGCTCCTCAGGGAACATTGCTAGCTTTGCAGGACATAATCTGATGTGTTCTTCTATGTCTTCTTTGGTATACCTATGGGTGGCATTGTAAGGGCAGATTTCTAGCTTTGGGTAGTTCTTTTCACACTTTATAATGTGAGCCTGAAGCCGAGAAAGCGGCACGCGGTGAATCTTGTCGTATGGACAGTGCACCCATGGGTCTAACTCCATTTTCCTGCAAAATTTTAGGTTGCTTTTTATTGTTTAAACATTAAAAACATAGTGACAACTTTCCAGGCGAATCTTCGCGAAGGATTCACGTAAATGTGAAAAAATCTTACCTTAACAAAGCAGAAATAAATTATGAGGATTTCCTTGTAATTATTGCGTCAGTATCAGTTACAGAAATAAAGTTTAAACAAACCGCTAAATTCGTAGAAAATCAATCAAAGAAAGCAAAACCAAAGCGCAGCGCACGCAAGTTTTTTTTTTATACTAGTTTGTCCAAGGTTTCTTCCAAGTTCAGACTTTAAATAAAAACGTTATGTATAACGTTATTTATATTAAAAGCTTCGACGTTTCGACGTTAGTGATAAAACTGTCAGTAAATGCGCTTTTTAGGTACGTTTTTATATAGCGTTGTTTCTTGTTTCACTTACAAGTATTAAGCACTGTTTGTAATAATATAAATAAACACTTCTTTGACATTTGTCCTAGATCACATCATCACAACAACATCGTTTCATTTTCCTAATCCTCACAAAACCTCGAAATAATAACCAAAAACTATGTCTGACGGGAAGAAGAAAGCTTTGTTCATATGCCTAGGTAAGTCAGCTTCAAGAATTAAAGCTAAATACTTACAAGAACATTAAGATTTAATTTGTTTTTGTGTTTTAGGCAACATTTGCCGGTCGCCTATAGCTGAAGGAGTATTTCAAAAGACGGTTAATGATATGGGCTTAGGGGATAAATGGGAGATTGATAGTGCCGCTATAGGGGGCTGGCATGTCGGCAACCCACCGGACTGGAGGGCTCAGGATACATTGAAGAAACATGATGTTCCTTACGATAACACCGCTAGACAGGTTAGTTCTTGATACCACAGCCATAGTAGGCTACTGGCCCCGATTCCTGGAGACACCGTCTAATTTTATTTTAAGTTATATCTGTCATTTTCATATCCGTCGAAAAGGAAAGGGACGGATGATTCACAGCTCTTAATTTTAGGAAGAATAATAATAATAAAATAATAATAATAATAAAAACGTTTATTTGCTCGAATATACATTGTTAAAGGTCTTAAAAGGTCTTAGGAGTAAATGAACGTGTCGGGTTATTGACTGATGTAAAATTTTTAGACGGTTGGTTTAGATTTGTGCTTAAAATTGACGTGTGTTCCATAAATTTTATGCTTGTCGATTACCCGTCCCTTTCCTTTTCGGCGGATAAGAAAATGACAGATATAACTTAAAATAAAATTAGATGGTATTTACAGGAATTAGCACCATTTTCTAGTTAAAAAACTGTACAAAAAGACATTGTAAAGAAGAAAAAATAAATAAAAGTGTCAACTCTAAAAGAGTAAAATGCTTTTAAAAAGTAAAAAAAAAACTGGCCAGATTAAAAAAAAAGAATGTTCAGCAGGAGATTTATTCGAAAGTAGGAAGAAATCTTATCTTATCTAGCCTAAAGTGTCCCACTGCTGGGCAAAAGCCTCCCTCCATTTCTTCCAGGACTCTCCTCTCTCTTTCCTGTCTGAGGAAGAAATACATTCTGGTATTGTTTGTAACCATTTTCTAATTGGGTAATTTCCTAGGTTAAAGATAAATTATGAAATACTGATTACTAAATATTTTTTTTATAAATTAATAATAAAAAAAATGAAAAAATTAAGACAGAACTGGTGACAAAAAACATTTTCTTTTTTCTATTTAACTTTAATGAATTTTAACAAAGAAAAATGTAACAAGTTGCGATATTTTGTCACATTTTTCTATGACATCACAGATTGCATTTCATACAATTTAGTAAAAAGTAACTGGTTTGACTAGTTGGACACTACCCTATTTTAGAACATATAAGGCGTTTCATTGTCACTGTTTTTGAGGAGAAAATACATGTGGTTTCTGTCTACACCATTGTTTTATAATAATTCTATTTTAATGTTTAATTTCTTTAGAACCTTGACGTTGGCAGAATCGTCGTTTCTGAATGATGCAGCTATAAAGAAGAAGTTGAAGATGATATTATGTGGTACAATTTAACTGAGGCGAGTTTTATTATAAAAGCGATCTCTATCTTCAGATCACCTCAGAAGACTTTAACCACTATGACTACATCTTTGGCATGGACGAAGCCAACATGCGGGACCTGAAGAAGCGAGCACCAAAGGGCTCTAAAGCCAAGTTGTTGATGTTCGGAGACTTCGATCCCAAAGGTGATAGGATTATCAGGGATCCTTATTATGTGAGTATTCATTTCGTAATAAAATTGGAGATGTCCTTAGAAAAGGTTCAGTACGATCTACTCTGAACTGGCGTGCGTATGTGAGACGATTGATGAATGTGGAGGAAGCAAGAGAAGTGTGTCAGGATCAAAGCAAATGGAATTCCATAGTCTCTGCTTACCTCGTTAGGAAATAGGCGTGGGTATGTATGTATTTAGGGGTCGTCATTATCTCCCTAGCATTACCACGTTTTTCACAGGGTCCGCTTACCTAACCTGAAGATTTGACAGGTCCAGTTTTTTGTTACATTTGTTTTTGTTACATAATGAATAAAGATATTTTTGAATTTGAATTTAATTTTCTGTTCTTTATTTACAGGACAGTGACTCGAAAGGGTTCGAGAAGTGCTATGAGCAGTCTGTAAGGTGTGCTAAAGGGTTTCTGGAACATCTGGAAAAGGAAAATAAATAGAATATAACTTAATATAAGATTATAGTGATTGGCAAATGTTTTCCAATCGAAATCATATATCGGAAATTATTCATATCTTGTGAATTTTTATACGTAAAAGATTCAAAAGTACATGAAAAGTACAGTAATGTATAAAGTGAATAATGTCACGATACTTAGTATAATAACCGTTATTAATGTTATTTTTATTTTTCATCACATCACTAATTTAAGAGCCTGGCTCTTGTCGATGTACCTAGTATGAGAATTTTATTGTTAAATAAAAGATAATCATTCCGAAGTAAATGTTTTCATTATTTTATTTATTTATCATACTCTTGTTCACGCCACAAAAGAGAATGTAGTCGCTATGTTTCACTCCACTGTTGATATTACATAATGAGCGTAGTTGTAAAAAAATAAGACATGATAAAAAAATATTGATGTATGATTTTTTTAAGTATTTTAATCTACTTTATTTGGGGAAGTTAATATTCAGAAAAAACATAATATCAGGATTACGTTTTAAAATGTTATTTTAGACTATTTATAACGTTATTCCTGTTATTAACTAACAACTTTGCATGAAACGAAGGTGCTCCATTAAACAGCTGATTTGTCAACAACTGTCAAAGTCAATTTTGAACTTTTGAAGGTAACCACATCAACAAAGTTGTATATTTCTCTATTTTTTTTATATAAAACGTGCTTATTTTATTAGTTATGAATGTTCCAAACAAACGCAAAGACACAATGGAAGGTATAATACACAGATTTATTCGTATATGATAACGTTATTTCGTAATAAATACGTGTTTATTTCATGGCGTATTTTGCTCCCGTATTTTAGACAATAAAGCTCCGAAAAGAGTGAAAAAGGAATGCAGTTATGGTGAGACGTGTTACAGACGAAATCCTGCGCATTTTAGGGAGTTCAGTCATCCACATTGTAAGTTAAATCTTCGTAGAATATTACTGTTAACTTTTTGGTTACTTTTTGTTGACAATACCTGTTTATAGAATGAATTACATCTTGCTCGGGATTTCCCATAGAATTTTCCATATTTTTTATATAAACCGGCTTGACAAAACGGCTAGCGCCGGTTCGAAACCCTGGCATTGGACGCCGACTCACCAATCACTTTGGTCTAACAGCTCGGTGAAGTGTGGGTACTTAGTTCATCTTGCGATGAATGTGCCTGTGACTACACCAATGAGAGAATTTCCAGGCTAAGTTCTTTAATAATTATACTGCAGGGTTTGCAATGGAATCAGTATAATATAATTATCAAAATATGTTTTTCCTTATTAGCTCACTGACATCACACCAATCAACAAAGGTTGCTATGCAACGTATCCATAAAGCCTATGCTAGAAGGCGCTATACAATGTCCTTCTTAACATTCCCTCTCCTGTTTAAATAGCAACAACGGCCTCTGTGGTCCAGTGGTTGAGCGTTGGACTCACGATCCGGAGGCCCCGGGTTCGAATCCCGGTGGGGACATATCACAAAAATCACTTTGTGATCCCTAGTTTGGTTAGAACATTACAGGCTGATCACCTGATTGTCCGAAAGTAAGATGATCCGTGCTTCGGAAGGCACGTTAAGCCGTTGGTCCCGGTTACTACTTACTGATGTAAGTAAGTAGTCGTTACATGAGTCATGTCAGGGGCCTTTGGCGGCTCAATAGTAACCCTGACACCAGGGTTGATGAGGTTGGTACGTCACCTCACAACCCACACGATAAGAAGAAGAAGCAACACTTTGTTACATTAGGCTAAACCAACAAGTTTACACAGTTCAGTTAGCCTTGGCTTGAACATAGGTTTCGTTAAAAAGTCGGATAACTGTTCAGAGGATTTCAACACCAATTTTGCTTTGAAGACCCAAGTTTTATAGTTCTTGGGATCTAACAGTCCAATTTGTGCTTTACTGGCTTCTACTATCGACTTATTCATGACGAAGTTTTGACAGTTTACAAGTGATGAAAGATTTTTCCCCAAAACTAAAAACCAGACTTTGCGTTACTTTATTTTTCACTTTAAGGAAAATTAAGGAAAATATAAAGTCTCTGCTACCACTTTAATAATTATACTGCAGGGTTTGCAATGGAATCAGTATAATATAATTATCAAAATATGTTTTTCCTTATTAGCTCACTAACTGACATCACACCAATCAACAAAGGTTGCTATGCAATGTATCCATAAAGCCTATGCTAGAAGGTGCTATACAATCTCCTTTTTAACAAAGTTCCCTAAAAAAATTATAGATGGAGCTGTGTATATTTGCCTTTGTTTACTTCTCAATCCACAGTGGAAAATATCCTAGACACCAGTACTGGAGACGACTATGTCATACCAGACCGTCTCAGTCTACAGCGTCACATGATCATAGAACAGTTAGAGGTTATCATTGAGAAACAGCTCTATGAACCGAAGAGGCAGAAAGATGAGTGTACTAGGTATGTTAACACATTCTTTTGGTTTACACGGTTATTATTATAATGTTGTTAATTCTTGTAAATACCATCTAATTTTATTTTAAATTATATCTGTCATTTTCTTATCTGCCGAAAAGGAAAGGGATGGGTAATCGACAAGCAAAAAACAACCATCTAAAAATTTTACATTGGCCAATTACCCGACAGAATTAAGTTGACAGCACACGTCAAACGGTTTGCATTTGATTCGCCCGGGTTATTCATTCATTTACTCATTGTTTCTAAAATTAAGAGCTGTCAAACATTCCGTCCCTTTCCTTTTCGGCGGATAAGAAAATGACAGGTATAACTTAAAGTAAAATTAGGAGGTGTCTGTAGGAATCAGGGCCATTTATACACTATTCTGAAAACTTTACATTTGCCAATAACCCGACAGAATTAAGGATTGGGAATCAAACCTTTACATTGTGAACACTCTAACCACTTCACCATGGAGGCTGTTAATCCCTCATACTTTTGTTTTAGTGCATCGACCACAGAAACCCAGCAACCATCTCAACCATCACAAAAATACGTCGACACGGGAACTATGCCAAAAACTAACAATGAATCGGCTAATATTAAAACAGAAGACAGACTCACAGTCAATAAGAGAGATGAAAGTAGATCTGTAGAGAAAGGGAGAGAAAAGACATCTCCTGCTGGAAAAGAGAGTGAGTTGAAAAGAGACAAAGATAATGAGAGAGATAGGGATATTAGTGGAAGTGGTACTTCATCAGCATCGAAGACCAAAGGTATTATGGATTTATATAAAATTTGACTTTTTATGGATGGAAATGGGTCGTCTGTTGGTTGTGCATGTAACCCTGATTGAAAGGTGCGTGACTTACAGTCATGAGCAATATAATGTACCCACTTTAGGACTCTGTCGCACTAACATATTTGACATATAGTGAGACTTACAGTTGAATTTGTCAGAAAAGTTAATGTGACATGGTACCAAAGTGTATACATATTAATGCTCGTGACCATACATGGTTCGGGTTCGAATCCTGGCCCACTTCTATTTGGATTTGGATTACCAACCTCATCAACCCTTGTGTCAGGGTTACTATTGAGCCGCCAAAGGCCCCCGACATGACTCATGTAACGACTAATAACTTAGATCAGTAAGTAGTAGCCGGGACCAACGGCTTAACGTGCCTTCCGAAGCACGGATTGTCTTACTTTTGGACAATAAGGTGGTCAGCCTGATGCGGAAACTGTCTTCTAACTCCACTTACCTTTCTCAGGAGCAGGCTACGTTCCAATAATTCCGCCCACCCGTCGCGCAGAAGACTTCCTCAAAGTAGTGCGCCCGCGCGGCAAAATGGCTGAGAAACACGCAGCGAGCGCCCCCTACCATATCTTCTATACAACTATTACTGATGCCAAAGAGACGCACAGCCAGCCGTATTCTATCACATTTCTAGGTAAGTTAACATACATATAGATTCTTCTTCTAAAAGAACTCAAAATTTATATAAAAGTAAGTAAAAAAAATTAAAAATTATTTATTTATCAAATAAAGTAAAATTAACACAAGTTAATATCGGGCCCTGCACTAGGGTATCCCCTGTATCGCAGTATGTAAAAATAACTTTATTACCACCTAACCTTTAGACAGATAAACTATACTATACAGGGTGTTAGTGACATCGTAACGAATACTCAGGGGGATGATTCAGACCATGATTCTGAGTTAATATCAAGGGGAATTTTCCATCGCAAAATTCATGTTTTTTTTTTAGTTTTTTAAATTATTTTCAATTCTATACTTTTGCGATATTAACTCAGAATAATGAGCTGAATCATCCCTCTCAATATTCGTTACGATGTCACTAACACACATACAGAAGCCATACAAGTAGGTATGGGTGTTAGTGACACTGTAACGAATACTGAAGGGGATGATTCAGATCATGATTCTGAGTTGATATCAAGTGGAATTTCCTTTCGGAAAAGTCATGATAATTTTAGTGCTTTTTTAAATTATTTTCCGTTCCATACTTTTGCGACGGGAAATTCCTCTTGATATCAACTCAGAATCATGGCCTGAATCATCCCTCAAAGTTTTCGTTACGATGTCACTAACACCCTGTATGTGTATATCTTGTAATACACTTATTTATATAATAAATGATAAGTAGTCTATGTACATATTTAGTAATATTAGTAATAAGTATACATTTCATCATCATCAGCCCATTTTTTTTTTTTATTTATTTTCTTTATATCCTTAATATAAATACATAGTTTGAATGATGCCGTTAAACCACAGAGGTTTGTCTCGGCACCTATTCGTCGCATCAAAACAGTGCACTGTCGTACCGAGTAGGCATAAATGCCAATCAATGCGGCGTACCTCGTATACGAGATTCCCTCTAAAACCAGTTTGTCGCTTACTCGATGCTTCCTATACATCATGTTCTATTAATTGATTGCCTATTGTAACGTCGCATCACGCTCACTTTATCTAGCGGGGTATTAACGTCCCCACTGCTGGGGCACGGGCCTTCCCTATGGATGGATAGGGAGATCGGGCCTTAAACCACCACGTGGGCCCAGTGCGGATTGGTGGTTATTAACGACTGCTAATGCAGCCGGGACCAACGGCTTAACGTGCCTTCCGAAGCACGGAGGAGCTCGAGATGAAAACTTTTTTTTTGTGGTCACCCATCCTATGACCGGCCTTTGTGAAAGTTGCTTTACTTCAACAATCGCAGACCGAGCGCGTTTACCGCTGCGCCACCGAGCTCCTCTACGCCACCGCGCTCCTCCACATTTACCACCGTACAAATAAAAAATAAACCAGGGAATGTCAACTTAAAATACCGAAATGCTCAGCTGAGGCCGAGTCTAGTGGAGGAAGAGTCGAGTGAAAATCTTAGAATAAGGGTGTAAATTATTTCGTCAATTTTCAGAAATCCTGGACTCGAGTTTGGGGGAACTAAAATGTTCGTTGCAAATCAACTTCATGGTGGAAGTAGCTTGGCTGTTGGCGCAGTACTACTTTGCTGGGTACAGGTATGAATATGGACTTTAAAACCCTTTTCTAACAGAAAATATACGATAACATAGCATAGCATAACATAACACAGCATATTATAACGTAACATAGCATAGCATAATATAACATAGCATATCATAACGTAACATAGCATAGCATAACATAACTACAGCCCGGACATTCTATCGTCATCATCAGCCCATTAACGTCCCCACTGCTCGGGCACGGGCCTTCCCTATGGATGGATAGGGAGATCGGGCCTTAAACCATCACGCGGGCCCAGTGCGGATTGATGGTTATTAACGACTGCTAATGCAGCCGGGACCAACGGCTTAACGTGCCTTCCGAAGCACGGAGGAGCTCGAGATGAAATTTTTTTTTTGTGGTCACGTCAGGATTGCACCCGAGCGAAGCCAGGGCGGGTCGCTAGTTAAGGTATAATAATGTGTAGATGCGGGGTGCTACACCTTAACACCAGGTGACAAATCAGCCCACGAGGATGCGTCCTTTTTTATGCTTATTTTTAGGGTTCCGTTGCCAAATGGCAGAACGACGGAACCCTAAAAACGAAACCCTTATGGATTCGCCATGTCTGTCTGTATGTCACAGCCACTTCTTTTTCAGTCAGAAACCCCTGACGATCCTGTACGGCGAGGACTGCTCAGACCTGAAGACCATCAACAGCAAGAAGCCTCATGTGGATGCCCACTACGTGGCCATGCCCACACCTTTCGGGAAGCACCACACGTAAGTCTGTCATTCTTCTTCTATCGTATGAGTTGTGAGGTGGAATAGAATACTTCAGGACCCCGATACCGACCCCGCCGGCGTGGTCGACGATTTCCCTCAATCAGCGCTTATCGCTATCGACCCACTAGACTCAATTAATTCTTTCAAATATTATTCCTCTCAGACGACGCCCTGAGCCCAGGTTCGCGCCCAACTTACACCCTTAGGCCTGTTGTCTTAAACGTTGTACCGGGTGAGAGCCTTCAGCTCCCCATTTGTCCGGCCAAGTAGTTAATGCCATCTGCGGCAAATCTACAATAAGTCACGTCAAAAAAATAGAGGTGGGATACCAACCTCATAAACCCTGGTGTCAGGGTTACTATTCAGCCGCCAAAGGCCCCTGACATGGCTCATGTAACGACTACATACTTACATCAGTAAGTAGTAACCGGGACCAACGGCTTAACGTACCTTCCGAAGCACGGATCATCTTACTTTCGGACAATTAGGTGATCAGCCTGAAATGTCCTAACCAAACTAGGGATCTCAAACAAGCGGCAAAGAAAGAAGGTAGACAGATAAGTCTGCCCGTAGAAAATTATGGATCTACCTACTCCACTCCAAACTCATCAGTCATCCCGTGATCACGGCACTTGCAACAGTTTCGAAATATCGGGAGTCTTATATCCCTGGTTTAAACGCGGTAAAAAACCGTTATTATGTGTTTTAATATATTTTTTTTATTTATCCCCAGTAAGATGATGGTTTTGTGTTATGAAGACGGCTCACTGCGTGTGGTGGTGTCTACCGCCAACCTGTATGTTGATGACTGGGAGAACAGGACGCAGGGGTGAGTTGGCTACCTTCTTCTTGTGAGGGCAATGACCGACCCCATCAACCCCGGTGTCAGTGTTGCCCAGCCAACAGTATAGATAGATAGATAAAATACTTTATTGAGCACAATGGACACAAAATACAGAGATAAGGACAACATATACAGAAAAGCACAACAGGCGGCCTTATTGCGCATGCAGCAATTTCTTCCAGGCAACCTTTGGGTACAGGAAAATTACCATTAATTATTATTATAAATTAATTATTATTAGTATACCGATTGATGTTTGATCTTTAGTTTTTTTTTATAAAATATATGTGTAATTTGTCACTTAAAATTAAAATTACGTATAATTCAAATTCAAATTATTACACAACCGCCCCTCTCGTACCTCGTGTTTGATTATTTTCTATTCCTTTAACAATTTAAATATCGGTTTTATTAATGTCTTGTTCTTCGATGTTCCCTCACTGCTGAGGATCGCGACCACAGGTTATGGTTTTCCACTCGGTTCGGGTATATGCTGCGTGGACCGCCCTCTGTATGCTGCCGCCCACCGTCTTCTTCAGGATGTCAGACCTCGTAGGTGGGCGTGCGTGAGTGCGTGCGTGCGTGCGTGCGTGCGTGAGTGCGTGCGTGCGTGCGTGCGTGAGTGCGTGCGTGCGTGCGTGCGTGCGTGCGTGAGTGCGTGCGTGTGTGCGTGAGTGCGTGCGTGAGTGCGTGCGCGTGTGTTTGTGTGTATTTGTTATAATCAGAATTTAATAATTTATCTTGAACGTAATACACGACCCAATTGTTTGTGTCAGCCTCTGGATGAGCCCCGCGTGCCCCGAGCTGCCTCCGGGTGCTATGCCCCACGACGGGGATTCCCCCACTGGGTTCAAGAAGTCGCTGCTGCGGTACCTGACCCACTACCATATGCCTCAGCTCAGCTACTACGTGGAGAGAGTTAAGAGGTGCAACTTCAGTCATATTAAGTAAGTTATGATTTTTGATGATCAAATCAAATCAATTTATTTGCGAGAACACATTGTCGTGAACCATACATAATCATGTAAGGTCACGAATTATCTGAATTCTGAATCACATTCCAAAACTGAAATGTGTCATAGTTATATGAAATACCTATGGGGCAAAATACCCACAAATGGGCAACGTGCCCACAGCTGTCTAAATATAGGGTAAAAAACCAACGATGTTAGAATATGTGATTAGAATGTTTCATAGTTATATGAATACCTATGGGGCAAAATACCCACAAATGGACAACGTGACCATAGCCGTCTGAATATAGGGTAAAAAGCCCACGATGTTTGAATATGGGGTGAAACCCCGCGAATGGCCTCCAACCGCCCCTTACAGCCATCCCTGTCCACCTGATTGCCTTGATAAATTCATCTGATTACCTGATAAATCACCACAACGATATTACCTACTGCAATGTTTTACTGTTTGTTTTACTATCCGTTTTACTGTTTACTGTCTGTTGTTCTCTTTATCGATTTGTATCGGATAATACAAATATAGCATAACTGATATCTAAGTAATTAGGAAAATATATAAGTATTATAAGACTTAACTGAATATTCTTCCTGCACATCGACAGGAAGTCTGATAAAACTGTTGTTGATTGTTATACCTGAAAACACACTGTTTCTTCTCTAATCTGTTTCTGAATAATCTGAATATTCTTTGATTTCTGTTCTCTCCTCTTAATGCAATTTCATTTGTTCCTTTGTCGATTTATACCAAATAATACAAGTACCTATAGCATAACTGATATCTAAGTAATTAGGAAAATATATAAGTATTATTAGACTTAACTTGGGGGAGACCTATGCCCAGCAGTGGGCGTCGTACGGCTGATGATGATGATAAGACTTAACTGAATATTCTTCCTGCGCATCGACAGGAAGTCTGATAAAACTGTTGTTGATTGTTATATCTGAAAATACACTGTTATTTCTGCTCTGATCTGTTTCTGAATAATCTGAATGTTCACTGATTTCTGTTCTCTGTTCTAATGCGCCTTCTTTTGTTCTCTGAAAATTATTTAGTTTTTTCGTAATGACAGCCCGCCAAAAAGCATCAACTTTTTTCTGGCCAGTGTTATTATGACATATATAACCTACAAATCGATTACTCACTCGAGTAAAAATAAAATCGATATGATGCATTTTAATATTATTATGAATTTGATTATTTAAATTCGAGAACTGATTACAGTTCGAGACACTGCCCCGACGCAAGAATTATGAAATACACATGTGTTATGATTAAGTTCAGCATTCTAAACCCTGCTGTAGATTTTGAGTAGACTGTTCAATTTGCTGCACTATGTTCTGAACAGCTTGATAAGCAGTTTGTTGACTTAGACTCAAACTCTGTTTCATTGCTATGTCCTGTTAATTTAGCTGAAGCTGTTGTTGATTATGAAACAACGCACTGAATCAAAATTTTGCTGATGTTTTCAATAAACGTAAGCAGATACGTCTATTCTGGATAACTGAAAAGTATCAGTAATATAACAACTTAATATATCTAATATCACAACTTTCTCCAGATGATGTTAGCATGTTTGGTTTGTGCTGACAAATAACGACTGAAAAAGGACTAAAAATTTGAGCTATTCCAATTTGTTGCTACTGGAGGTACAGCTTAATAGAGGGCAATTAGGCTCTCACCTGAATATCCTGATCTGCGACTGAAGAGGTCGAGGCTGCTGATATCATCGACAGCTCCCTGATATGCGTCAGCGTATAGTTTACCTCTTTGAACTCTTGATTAATGTTCTCCCAACTCCCGAAGCTCGTCAACAAGGAAGAACTCTTAATTGTACTGAATAATAACCTGGAAGGCATCCACTAGCTGTGGATAATGACGCCTGGATTGCTTCTGCGCCACTGATAGCACGATTGTTGATTTATGTTCTATAACTGTTGCATATGAATTGGTTAATATACGATATTTATTTGAAAACTTGGTCTTAACTTTTAGCAAATGGTTGGTATTCATTCTAATAACAATACTTACTGACTATTTCGAATATGTTTACACTGAATTTTTGCAATATAAATTGAAGTAAAACATAATAAAATTTGTACCCCAAAAACATAAAATCAATGAATTAATACTTTTCGAAACTCTTAAATGAACTGACTTACAACAAACTTAACAACTCAATTCAACTGATCTGATTTCTGATTTGTTGATAACTGGTATAGTCAATCTGATTTAATGTTGATAACTGGTATACTCAATCTGATTTAATGTTGATAACTGGTATAGTCAATCTGATTTAATGTTGATAACTGGTATACTCAATCTGATTTAATGTTGATAACTGGTATAGTCGATCTGATTTAATGTTGATAACTAACATGGTCAATCCAATTTGATGTTCATAACTGTTATGGTCAACAGTTACATGGTCTATCCGATTTGATGTCGATAACATTAACAACTGGCTTCGTCCTTCTGATTTATCAACTGATTTGGTTGATCTGATTCGCAAATAATCTGGTCAATCTGCTTTGACAACTGATTTGGTCCATCTCATTTAACTACTTATTATTGGCCCATCTGATTTGAGTCAACCGATTTAACAACTGTTATTGGCCCATCTGATTTAAGTCAACATTATTGGCCCATCTGATTTGAGTCAATTGATTTAACAACTGAATTGGTCCATCTAATTAGGTCCATCTGATTTGATGTCAACTATTCTGTATCTACTGATTTCGTACTGAGTATCATAACACTAAATTACATGTTCAAGATATCCCAGCATCTCCACCATGTCGTGAACCATACATAATCATGTAAGGTCACGAATTATCTGAATTCTGAATCACATTCCAAAACTGAAATGTGTCATAGTTATATGAAATACCTATGGGGCAAAATACCCACAAATGGGCAACGTGCCCACAGCTGTCTAAATATAGGGTAAAAAACCAACGATGTTAGAATATGTGATTAGAATGTTTCATAGTTATATGAATACCTATGGGGCAAAATACCCACAAATGGACAACGTGACCATAGCCGTCTGAATATAGGGTAAAAAGCCCACGATGTTTGAATATGGGGTGAAACCCCGCGAATGGCCTCCAACCGCCCCTTACAGCCATCCCTGTCCACCTGATTGCCTTGATAAATTCATCTGATTACCTGATAAATCACCACAACGATATTACCTACTGCAATGTTTTACTGTTTGTTTTACTATCCGTTTTACTGTTTACTGTCTGTTGTTCTCTTTATCGATTTGTATCGGATAATACAAATATAGCATAACTGATATCTAAGTAATTAGGAAAATATATAAGTATTATAAGACTTAACTGAATATTCTTCCTGCACATCGACAGGAAGTCTGATAAAACTGTTGTTGATTGTTATACCTGAAAACACACTGTTTCTTCTCTAATCTGTTTCTGAATAATCTGAATATTCTTTGATTTCTGTTCTCTCCTCTTAATGCAATTTCATTTGTTCCTTTGTCGATTTATACCAAATAATACAAGTACCTATAGCATAACTGATATCTAAGTAATTAGGAAAATATATAAGTATTATTAGACTTAACTTGGGGGAGACCTATGCCCAGCAGTGGGCGTCGTACGGCTGATGATGATGATAAGACTTAACTGAATATTCTTCCTGCGCATCGACAGGAAGTCTGATAAAACTGTTGTTGATTGTTATATCTGAAAATACACTGTTATTTCTGCTCTGATCTGTTTCTGAATAATCTGAATGTTCACTGATTTCTGTTCTCTGTTCTAATGCGCCTTCTTTTGTTCTCTGAAAATTATTTAGTTTTTTCGTAATGACAGCCCGCCAAAAAGCATCAACTTTTTTCTGGCCAGTGTTATTATGACATATATAACCTACAAATCGATTACTCACTCGAGTAAAAATAAAATCGATATGATGCATTTTAATATTATTATGAATTTGATTATTTAAATTCGAGAACTGATTACAGTTCGAGACACACATAGAATACAAAAAAGGTGGCAAAATAATTTAAGTAACAATGTTGTGATGTGTTCGGCCTGCATGCAGGCGTACAAATATACATAAAAAAAAGAAATGGTAAGAAAATTATTGAAAATATACTTATTATTAAAAAATTACAATATTAATTATAATATGATGAATTCATTTTTGACAAAAACACAATTTCGTAGGTGTGTGACCTAACCTGCATTGGGCTGGTTTTCCCTTCGGGTTGGAAGGTCAGACAGGCAGTCGCTTCTGTAAAAAACCGGACCTGTCAAATCTTCAGGTTAGGTAAGCGGACCCTGTGAGAAACGCGATAACGCTAGGGGGATGATGATGAATGCAATTTTGTTAAAAATATTCAAATTCATAAATATCTTTATTCAGTTGTTAACACTTCATTTTTTACATAACGAACGTCTCATCCGCCTAAAACTACTGCAGCTTCTCACAACCTGTATAGCTGGGGTTTTACCAACTGAATAACATTTTGAATTAGAGTAAGAAGAGGAGATTAGAGTTTGTCCTCTTGAGGGATTGCTATACAGGGTGTTAGTGACATTGTAACGAATACTGAGGGGGATGATTCCGACCATTATTCTGAGTTGATATGAAGTGGAATAATAATTGTCCGTCGCAAAAATATGGAACGGAAAATAATTTAAAAAAACACTTAAAACATAAATTTTCCGACAGGAAACTCCACTTGATATCAACTCAGAATCATGGTCTGAATCATCTCCCTCAGTATTCGTTACGATGTCACTAACATCTTATCTACTTGTATGTACTTGTATAGGGTGTAAGTGACATCGTAACAAATACTGACGGGGATGATTCAGCTATAAATAAATAAATAAATAAATTTATTTCACACAACAACAACAATTTACATATTTTTAAACATTACATTAATAATAATATAATTAAAATATAATTATTAAAATTAAAATTAATAATAATAAAAAAAATATAATTTTGTTGGTGGCTATTTAAAAGCAGAAGGTAACCCTGTCTCTCAAACTAGGAGACCTGTATCTTGAGAGGCAGTGTTCAGTTTTTACAGTTTTTAAAAATAGCATTGAGTGGAACTATATAATTTATATCCGAAATAGTCCAAGTGCTCGAACAACAAAAATATGCATATACCTAAACTAATTTGTGTCTAGGTGTGTATGATGTTATATGTGCTCATTCATTATTCAAATTCCACTTGACATTAACCCAGAATCATGATCTGAATCATCCCCCTCAGTATTCGTTACGATGTCACTAACACCCTGTATACATTTGTTCTTCCCAGCGTCTTCCTGGTAGCAACAGCACCTGGCGGCCATTTCGACGATGATTGGGGCCTCAAACGCGTCGGGTCCCTACTGCGACAGCACTGCTGTATACCCCCCGAGGAGACCAGACAGTGGCCACTTGTGGCACAGGCTAGCAGCATTGGGAGTTATGGCAAAGAACCCAAGGTTAGTCTGGACAATTTCATCCCATAAGCATGACAATATCCCGCCTGTGTCTCCGGGGCAGAATTGTGTAGTGTACAGTCATGAGCAATATAATGTACCCACTTTATTAATTGGTATTAATCTTTCGAACGCCGGAACGCGGATCTCGACCAGACACAATGTAAAATCTATTGTGTCTGGTATCTCGGCATATGAGAGGTTAATAAACCAATCTCAGCTTTGACACGGCACTCAAGATCATGTCAATGTGACAGTTCTCATATAAAAACAGGGACTTGAGCATAATCTTGAGGGCAGTCTCAGCTGAGATTAGTTTATTAATACCACCCTAGGACTCTATCGCACTCACACATTTGACATTTAGTGAGACTTACAGTTGAATTTGTCAAAAAAGTTAATGTGACATGGTACCAAAGTGTATACATATTAATGCTCGTGACCGTACAGGGTGTTAGTGCATCGTAACAAAAACTTTGAGGCATGATTCAGACCTTTATTATGAGTTGGTATCAAGTGGAATTTTCCATCGCTTTCTTCTATCGCGTGGGTTGTGAGGTGAATTACCAACCTCATCAACCCTGGTGTCAGGGTTATTATTGAGCCGCCAAAGGCCCCTGGTATGGCTCATGTAACGACTACTTACTTACATCAGTAAGTTGTAACCGGGACCAACGGATTAACGTGGCTTCCGAAGCACGGATCACCTTACTTTTTGGACAATCAGGTGATCAGCCTGTAATGTCCTAAGCAGACTAGGGATCACAATGTAATTTTTGTGATATGTCCCTACCGGGATTCGAACCCGGGACCTCCGGATCGTGAGCACAACGCTCAATCACTGGTGGAGGTCGTTAAAAATAATAAAAAAAAAACACAAAATAAATCATGCATTTTGCGACGGAAAGTTATACACCTCCTACTCGTCCCCAGCTCTGGCTGACAGGTGACTTCCTCCACCACTTCACCAGGATCAGGAACCAGTCACAGATGCTGTCCACACCTCCTGAACTGAAGCTCATCTACCCTTCATTAGGTTTGTACATGAGACTCACCACAGAAAATAGAAACTAGGGAGATATAACACAGCATCATCACTAATTTAAGAGTCACGCTCTTGTAGCATCCTCCATGCTACTTTTTTAAGGAAAAATAGGGCTGTGACAAATCCAGTATTAGAGAGCACGGCCAGAGCTAAACAGTATAATATACAGGGTGTTAGTGACATCGTAACGAATACTCAGAGGGATGATTCAGACCATGATTTTGAGTTAATATCAAGTGGAATTTTCCGTCGCAAAATTCATGTTATTTTTTGTTTTTTTTTTAAATTATTTTCAATTATATACTTTTGCAACAAAAAAATCCACTTGATATTAACTCAGAATAATCAGCTGAATCATCCCTCTCAGTATTCGTTACGATGTCACTTACACCCCATACAAGTACATACAGTAGCCATACAAGTAGGTATGGGTGTTAGTGACACTGTAACGAATACTGAAGGGGATGATTCAGACCATGATTCTGAGTTGATATCAAGTGGAATTTCCTGTCGGAGAAGTCATGAAAATTTTAGAGCTTATTTAAATTATTTTCCGTTCCATACTTTTGCGACGGAAAATTCCACTTGATATCAACTCAGAATTATGGCCTGAATCATCCCTCAAAGTTTTCGTTACGATGTCATTAACACCCTGTATTGATGTTGTTCTTATGAAGGTCGGGGATGCAATGAATAAAAAAAAAGTAAAATGAAAGGAAATGCGGAATGGAATGAGAATTTCGTAATTTAAAATGATTGAAGGTCAGAACGAAAGGCCAGTATGTGCAGAGTTTGTACTCTGCTACAGTACCATGTACAATACCACGTTTTAAGCAAATAAATGATTATGATTGTGTGTCAGAGAATGTCCGCCAGTCCCACGACGGGCTGCTGGGCGGCGGCTGCCTGCCCTACGGTGCGGATGCCCATGCCAAACAGACATGGCTGAACAACTACTTATTGTAAGTAATTCTAGTTGAAGTATTCAAAAACGGCCTTCGTGGTCCAGTGGTTGAGCGTTGGGCTCACGATCCGGAGGTCCCGGGGTCGAATCCCGGTGGGGACATATCCCAAAAATCACTTTGTGATCCCTAGTTTACCAACCTCATCAACCTTGGTGTCATGGTTATTATTGAGCCGCCAAAGGCCCCTGATATGGCGCATGACGCAGACACTACTAACCTACATCAATAAGTATTAACCGGTGCCAACGGCTTGACGTGTCTTTCGAAGCACGTATCATCTTACTTTCGGACAATCAGGTGATCAGCCTGTAATGTCCTAACCAAACTAGGGATCACAAAATGAATTTGTGATATCTCTCCACCGTAATCGAACCCGGGGTCTCCGGACCGTGAGCCCGACGCTCAACCACTGGACCACGGAGGTCGTAGTGAGAAATGTTAACTAATGACTAATAGCAATATTGCTTTTTTACATGAATTGATTCAATGTGACCTTTTTAACAACCCCCCCCATCTTCCAAATTCAAAACTGTTATATTGACCTTCAACAAGTTTATCCATGATAATTCATCATCATCATCATCAGCCCATTAACGTCCCCACTGCTGGGGCACGGGCCTTCCCTATGGATGGATAGGGAGTTCGGGCCTTAAACCACCACGCGGGCCCAGTGCGGATTGATGGTTATTAACGACTGCTAATGCAGCCGGGACCAACGGCTTAACGTGCCTTCCGAAGCACGGAGGAGCTCGAGATGAAAACTTTTTTTTTGTGGTCACCCATCCTATGACTGGCCTTTGCGAATGTTGCTTAACTTCAACAATCGCAGACCGAGCGCGTTTACCGCTGCGCCACCGAGCTCCATGATAATTACGTTGAATAAATGATTCTGATTTCTGATCGACAGCCAATGGAAGGCCACATCATCACACAGGAACCGCGCGATGCCACATATCAAATCTTACACGCGCATCAACAAAGACGCATCACTCGCCGCCTTCTACCTGCTGACGTCAGCCAACGTCAGTAAAGCAGCTTGGGGACAAATTAATAAAGGAAACGCTGCCTTAAGGACAATGAGTTACGAGGCCGGAGTGCTGTTTCTACCGAAATTTGTCGTAAGTACCTTATATTCTATATAATAGAGCAATCCGGAGCAAAATATCGTGATCCGAAGCAAAGTAATTAAATTCCGAAGCCAAATAATGAGAGTCCGAAGCAAAATAATGAAATCCGAAGCCAAATAATGAGAGTCCGAAGCAATATAATGACATCCGAAGCCAAATAATGAGAGTCCGAAGCAAAATAATGAAATCCGAAGCAATATAATGAAATCCGAAGCAAAATAATGAGATCCGAAGTACAATAATTGATAGATTAATAACTGTAAGTGGGAAACATATACAAACATTACTTTAAATTTTAATTTTATAGCATTACGATATATGTACTATTGGTATATTTATTTGAAAAAGTAAAATTAATTCTGTCGGGTTATTGGCCAATATAACATTTTAGAAAGATTTTTTAAGGGTGGTATTAATAAACTAATCTCAGCTTCGAGACTGCCCTCAAGATCACGTCAATGTGACAGTTCTCATATAAAAACAGACACTTGAACATGATTTTGACGGCAATCTCAGCTGAGATTCGTTTATAAATACCACCCTAAATTTCTTACTAAAATGTTCAATTTTTATGCCTATCGATTACCCGCCGCTTTCCTATTCGGCGGATAAGAAAATGACAGGTATAACTTAAAATAAAATTAGATGGTGTTTACAGGAATTAGCACCATTAAACAACACAAAAAAAAAAGTTTTCATCTCGAACTGCTCCGTGCTTCGGAAGGCACGTTAAGCCGTTGGTCCCGGCTGCATTAGCAGTCGTTAATAACCACCAACCCGCACTGGGCCCGCGTGGTGGTTTAAGGCCCGATCTCCCTATCCATCCATAGGGAAGGCCCGTGCCCCAGCAGTGGGGACGTTAATGGGCTGATGATGATGAACTTAAAATAGACTGAGATGGTGGATACCGGAATCAGCACCAATGTATAACACGTTACACATTAGGAAATCGACTGATAACAGCGATGTAACAGTAAATCGATATCGAACGGAAGCATCGGCTATTATACAGGCGAATATCGATTCTAATTGGTCTCCGCTTCACCTTCTATTGCAGAAATAACTATAACTTTCACGGAAAGAAAGTTACATAACATAAAATGCAAAACATTATCCCAATGAGGGATTTTCCAGGGTCATCGTTGGCCCCGATTCCTGCAGACACTGTAGGTTCAAAGATTCTTTATTCTCATTAAGACATGAAATAAGTCACTTACATGAGAACAGATTACAATAAAATAAATACTAATGTTCGCTCGTACAGAAAATTCACAGTTAACTTCACAACTCACCACACTTAATTTATTTTACATTAAATTACATTCCCATCACGATCCCTCCAAAAACAAGTTATGGTTGATATTCAATAATATATTTAAAGATTCGATATTTTTTATATGTGAAGGTAAGTTTTTAAAAAGTTGTGCGCCCTCGTAAGTTATCACTGTCATTTTCTTATCCGCCGAAAAGGAAAGGGACGGATGATTGATAGTTCTTAATTTTGAGGAAGAATGAGCAAATGAATGAATAACCCGGGCGTGTTAAAAAGATATTTCGCTGGTATGCATACCGTTTGACGTGTGCTGTCAACATAATTCTGTCGGGTTATTGGCCAATGTAAAATTTTTAGACGGTTGTTTTAGATTTGTGCTTAAAATTGAGGTCTTTCCCATAAATTTTATGCTTGTCGATTACTCGTCCCTTTCTTTTTCGGCGAATAAGATAATTTTATTTTATTTAATTATAATGACAGATATAACTTAAAATAAAATTAGATGGTGTTTACAGGAATCAGCACCATTATCAAATTTGTATTCAGTAATTGTATAGTATTGTAAGTAATTGTACCTAAATTTATGTACAATAAAAATATTTACTTAATTAATATTATCTTAAAAAAAATTACATAGTAAAACTAATTGGAACAGCCGTCTTACTATTCAGTAAGTGTATTGGGAAGGAAATTCCCAGTAGTTCAACTGGTAAGATATAAGGTAAGGTACTCGGTAGGACTACTGGGAATAGGGGACATTTTTTTCCTTATCTTTGATTATATTTATTTATTAAGGTACATCAACAGCAGTATTTATATTTATACATTGTTTTAAGTTTACGCGGTTATTATCATAATTAAAACACATTAGTTATCAGTCATCCCGTGATCATGGCACTTGCAACAGTGTCGAAATATCGGGAGTCATATCCCTACTTTAAACGCGGTAAGAACCCGTTATTATGTGTTTTAATTATATTTATATTTGTTCCAGATAAACGCAGATTTCTTCCAGTTGGACCCTAACGCCAGCGACCGTCTGGTCGTTCCTTACGACCTTCCTCCCACCAAGTATACTCCTGACATGACACCCTGGGTACAGGACTACTTACGATGATGATGAGGAGATTTCCAGTATGTGCAGTGATTTTAGTTCTTGCAGTTTCGAAGAGATGGCGTTCAAATCACTTTTGGAAGTTCATACAAGCAAATAGATGTAAAATAGTATTGCCGCTCGATAGCGCCCTATCGATAGTTTTCGATCGAACTATCGATAGTTTATCAAAAAAACGATAGTATCGATAACGATAGTATCAACTCTATCCATAGTATCGATAGTATCGATTGCTAATTTTTAGCGATACTATTGATAAGTAACGATACTATCGATAGTTTTGTACGATAGCTTGCGCAATATCGAAGAGCGATACTATCGATAGTATCGATACTATCGATAGTTAAAAGATGAAAAACTATAGATAGTATCGATACTATCGTTGCTTATCATTGGTATCGCCAAAAAAGAGCTATCGATAGTATCCTACCGATAGACCTATCGGTTGGGTAGATGATTTTGGCTGTTTACTATCGATAGTAAAACTATCGATTTTTCGGCAACACTAATGTAAAATACGCTACTTGTCAACCTAATCAAATGAGATTTGTTTTTGGTTTTCCCCGAAGGGTAAGGTAAAGGGACCCATACAGCCATGTCTTATTTTTTTTTCTTGATGATTAATGAAATGATGAAAGGTGATGACGATGAATGATGAAACCTAAGCCCCCACTCTCGGAGCAGACTCCTACTCCGAACCCCAAACGAATTAACTCAAAAGTCCGCATAAACTTTCGAGTTAGAAAGCGGCTTGTTGGCACGAAGCGAAAATAGATAGGTACACTTTGTTTATTGAATATTAAATAATCATCATTATCATCATCAGCCCATTAACGTCCCCACTGCTGGGGCATGGGCCTTCCCTATGGATGGATAGGGAGATAGGGCCTTAAACCATCACGCGGGCCCAGTGCGGATTGATGGTTATTAACGGTTGATTTATGGTTGGTTGATGGTTGCTAATGCAGCCGGGACCAACGGCTTAACGCGCCTTCCGAAGCACGGAGGAGCTCGAGAAAATAAAACAAAATAATAAGAAAAAATAATACTAGATAGACGAAACATCTGCCCTATTTTGTAGGCAACAGATACATACCTGCTTGCTAAGCGTATCGCCAAGTGTATCGAGTCATACACTTGCGTCATACACGTCACACACGCGAACCAAACTCATTCACACACGATTATAGATGTAAAACAACCGATTTAAAACGTTTTAAACCAAATGTTGAATTCGGTTTTAAAGGGCTTTTTTTGTTTTAAACGAATTGGTTTAATTCAAATTCAAATAATTTATTTTCAGACCATCATAACGTCCATAGAAAAAAAAATAATAATAAACAATAAATAAGTACAAAAATTGTTAAAAAATAAAAAGTAAAAATACATAAAAAAATTTAGAGGAGCTCGGTGGCGCAGCGGTTAACGCGCTCGGTCTGCGATTGTTGAAGTTAAGCAACTTTCGCAAAGGCCGGTCATAGGATGGGTGACCACAAAAAAAAAAGTTTTCATTCTGAGCTCCTCCGTGCTTCGGAAGGCACGTTAAGCCGTTGGTCCCGGCTGCATTCGTTAATAACCATCAATCCGCACTGGGCCCGCGTGATGGTTTAAGGCCCGATCTCCCTATCCATCCATAGGGAAGGCCCGTGCCCCAACAGTGGGGACGTTAATGGGCTGATAATGAGACATAAAAATTATAAACTTGAAATTAAAATTAAAAATCAAGATTAAAATTAACGTCACAATCAAAATTAAAATTAAAATCATAAAAAAAAACTAAAATAAAATGGTTTAAATGGTTTTAAACCGGCCTTTCATCTACATTCATGACCCCTCCTGGGAGACAGGCTGGGTCTTCTTCTTATCGTGTCGATGGCAAACTAAATAGTATCGCCCCAAAACTTGGCAACAAGTATGGCGCTATCTGCAGCGCTCATCAGATCCTCCTGCGTACAGGTGTTCGGGCACGCAGGACACGATGTAAGATGTTCCATCGTTTGGGGAACAGTGCCGCACTTGCACTTTAAGTCCGAGGCATCCGAGAAACCCCACCTGAACAAATTGTCCTTACTTCGGCCCACCTGAGTCCGAAGTCTATTTAGAGAGTTCCAGGTAAGCCAAGGCAAATCAAGACCTGGCGGAGGTCTCTCGGACGGCGAAACAAAAGGTTTTGGGAGGTGTACCCGTTCCTGCCAGATTGGGTCATGAGTGGTCACTCAAATTCAAATTCAAGTTCAAAAATAACTTTATTTAGTAGGTAACATAGTTACACTTTGAATCGTCAATTTTACATAACGAACGTCTCATCCGCCTAAAACTACTGCAGCTTCTCACAACCTGTATAGCCTTTTCGTCACTGCCTAACCTTTTCGGGATCTAGGCGTGATGTTATGTTATGTTAATGTTATTTAATAAGCGCTGTGAATGTTATAACAATTATTACATTTTTACAGTTTCCTGCATGCTGTAACTTATTTTAAGACATAATTATGTTATGATTATAATAAATATTTTGAATAAATACTTTTTTGTATGTTTTTATTTGACGTGTCTTATTGTAGATTTGCCGCAATTGGCATTAACTACTTGGCCAAAATGGTCGCAGGTTCGATTCCAAGCACGGGTCCAAATCAAACCTCGGGTTGGAAGGTCAGACAGGCAGTCGCTTCTGTAAACTTCAGGACCCCGATACCGACCCCGCCGGCGTGGTCGACGACTTCCCTCAATCAGCGCTTATCGCTATCAACCCACTAGGCTCGATTAATTCTTTCAAATATTTTTTCCTCTCAGACGACGCCCTGAGCCGAGGTTCGCGCCCAACTGGGCACCCTCAGGCCTGTTGTCTTAAACGTTGTACCAGGTAGCGCGCTCCCCATTTGTCCGACCAAGTAGTTAATGCCACCTGCGGCAAATCTACAATAAGTCACGCAAAAATATAAATATAATGTTTATATCAAAAACGGATCTGTCAGGTTGAGCAGACCCTGTGAGAAACGGGAACGCTAAGAAGATGATGACCTACAGGCCAAAACACGGTAAATTTGAAGAGTAACTTTGTCGTCGTCTATCGTGTGGGTAGTGAGGTGAATTACCAACCACACCAACCCTGGTGTCAGGGTTACTATTGAGCCGCCAAAGGCCCCTGACATGGCTCACGTAACGACTACTCACTTACTTACATCAGTAAGTAGTAACCGGTACCAACGGCTTAACGTGCCTTCCGAAGCACGGATCATCTTACTTTTATACAATCAGGTGATCAGTCTGTAATTTCCTAACAAAAGTAGGGATCACGCTGAGGGCTCTCACCCGGTACAAAATTTAAGACAACGGGCCTCGGCTCAGGGCGTCGTCTGAGAGGAAGAAATAATTGAATAAAAATAATCGCTGAATGAGGGAAATCGTCGACCACGCCGGCCAGGTCGGTATTGGGTTCTGAAGTGTTTGGTGTCGCGAGCTGATTGGCCGCCTCTATGGCTAGATTAATCGGGTCGTCGGGATCGTATATTACGTCCTTCGGACGCCGATACTTTTCAGTACCGTCCCTGAGAGGGATGTATTCGGAAGCCTCAACTACCAGAGGATTTGGGTGGTGCGGAGCAGAATCGAAAAAACGTTTCTAAGCTAGTGAGGGTGCCCAGATGGGCGCGAACTAGAGTTAGGGCGGCACCTAGTGATCACAATGTGATTTTTGTGATATATCCCCCCTGGATTAGAATCCGGGACCTCCGGGTGAGCCAAATGCAAAAAAACTGGACCATATAGGCCTGGTATTTATTTACTTATTTATCGACCGAGAAGGACTTACGATGACCAAATTGGAGATGTTATTAGAAAAGGTACGATCTACTCTGAACCGGCGTGCGTGTTTGAAGCGATTGATGAATGTGGAGGAAGCAAGAGAAGTGTGTCAGGATCGAAGCAAATGGAATTCTATAGTCTCTGCTTACCCCGGTGGGGAATAGGCGTGAGTTTATGTATGTATGTATGTTACTTATTGGTCGGACTTTAACCTTTCGTAAAAGTAATATATGTATCAACTTCCTCTTTGTTTAACTCGGTTGATTTCTGCCCCAAATACCATGAAATCGGTTGCAATTTACCCCTTAGTACACGAAGTAGTGATGTCAAACTATCGATAGTTTGGCTATCGACACGATTATCGAGTTTGAGTATCGATAGTTTGGGTCGAATCCCAGCGTGGGCCTACAGCAATGATTTTTAATTTTGTTTTGGTATTCATATTTGGATTATAAATGATTACACGTGCTCTGTGATAAAGGAAAACATCGTGAGGAAACCCACATTCCCGAGAAATGCGTTTCGGAAGTAAGTATGTGACCTAACCTGTATTGGGCTGGTTTTCCCTTCGCGGGTTGGAAGGTCAAACAGGCAGTCGCTTCTGTAAAACATCGGACCTGTCAAATCGTCAGGTTAGGTAAATTCTTTCTTTATCGTACACATAACACATCATTTTTTCATTTATTTTGATGCAATAAAGTATTTTTGTATTTGTATAACAAGGAAAAACCAAACAATGAAAACATAGTTTTAAGTTTATGCGGTTATTATCATAATTAAAAAAAAATCACATAATAACGGATTCTTACCGCGTTTAAAATCATCCCGTGATCATGGCACTTGCTACAACGCGGTAAGAACCCGTTATTAGAAAACATAGGTAATAATACAAAAGGTGGGTAGATTTGTTCATGTAATATCATATTGTACGCGTATGTAAGTACGTCTATAGTATTATACACTGCATGTCTCCTTGTCACGTAGATCAGCTGGAAGAAATCTCTTTCTAAGAGATAAGCTTACCTGTACTATCTGATTTCTTTGTAAGTTTCTTTTGTCTGTTTTATTATGTACAAATAAATAATTAGGTAAATAAATAAAAGGTGGGGTACCTAAACGGACCCCGTAAAAACGAGAAAACGATAGGGAGGTGACTGTTTTTAATGATTTTTGGTTCCTTTGTTTTTTTTTTTGACGTGACTTATAATAGATTTGCAGATGGCGTTAACTACTTGGCCGGACAATTGGGGAGCACTGAGGGCTCTCGCCCGGTACAAAATTTACGACAACAGGCCTGAGGGTGCCCAGTGGGGCTGATTTTTGGTTGCAAACTATCGACAGTTTGTCGATAATAAACTATCGATAACTATTGCCCATCACTAGCGCGAAGGGTGACTGAAAATACCGGTATTTCTCCGGTCCAGTTGCTGGCAGTCCACGTTGCCACACCCGTATTTAAACGGAAGGTTTCACAACACGCCGACAGTTGAGTGTTGCAGTTTGTGTGTGAAAGAATAACATTGTGTGTTAACATGAGGGTAGGTGGACATTTTGAATTTTTATTAAGTAATTTTTATGCGAAACTGGATGAAAGAAAGTTTGAAAAGAATCATGTGTTTAAAAAGTATATATAATTCAAATATATACTTACAGATAAATAGAAAATAAATAATTAAATTAATAAATTGCAATATTATGAAGAGTTGAATAAAAGTTAAATTAACTAAGTACTTAAGTACCTATATTTCGGAAAAAAATGACGACTTATCATTAAGAAATGAAAATAACAATTATTATTATTATCATTTCTTTAATAGGTACTTCTTAATAATTTACCTAGGTAGTTCTTAGTAAAATATTTTACATAAGTACGTTTAAATAGAAAGAACTTTTTTGGATTGCGCGGTAATAATAATGTGTCTGTGTGTAATAAAAATGGTCATCATTTATAAGTACCCAAAAACAAAGATAAAAGATGCATAATATGTTGTCTAATGAAATTAAAAGGTTAAACGAAGGTAACGAAGGAGAAAGTGTCCTATAAAATACAGTTTATCTACGTGTTATGCGTATATGAAACAAGTTACAACATATTCCAGCTGATATGTTTCTGGTGTGCGCTCTTCGCGGCGGCGCAGGCGCAGCAGGCCGGCTTCTACGCGCCACAGACGTTCAAGACCAATGTGAGTAGAGTAGAAGTTGTAGTAGACCGTAGTAGACCGCAGTAGACGGGAATAGATGGTGGGTAGAGTGTGGTAAGTAATGTAGATCATTACAACACGACTGCATATCGTCGGCTTGTAGCGAAAACGACGCAAGCGCCGTTTTAACTCAAAACCTAAAAAAAACAACATTAAAACACATAATAGCAACCTAATTTCACTTTGACTTTCAATCCTTATTATGATTTTATATTCTATAAGTACCAACCCGCAGTGGAGCAGCGTGGTGGAGTATGCTCCATACCCCCTCCGGTTGATTGAGGGGAGGCCTGTGCCCAGCAGTGGGACGTATATAGGCAGTTTATGTATTCTATAAGTACATAATTGTTGTAAGTCTGTTCGTATACTTACTACATTTTACTGTTTCTAGCATGTGCACCAAATTAAAAATTATTAAACACTGTAAGTGACTTCTCGTCTCACCAAATTTAATTGCACCAAAGACCAAAAACACCTACAAAAACATAAATTTTATAATTATGATAAGTAATGGTTCATAATTTCACCACTATTTACAAATAATTCGCTGGGCTCAGTGACTGAACTTTTGCGTTTTGATTGTACATCCATCGCAAAATGAACTAAGTACAGTCATGAGCAATATAATGTACCCACTTTAGGACTCTGTCGCACTAACATATTTGACATTTAGTGAGACTTGCAGTTGAATTTGTCAAAAAAGTTAATGTGACATGGTACCAAAGTGTATACATATTAATGCTCGTGACCGTACACCACCTAATTTTGTTTTAAATTATACCTGTCATGAAATTTATAAAACACACGTCAATTTTAGGCAGAAAAACAAACCTGTCAAAATTTTACATTGGTGAATAACACGACCGAAATTACAACATCAGAGCATCACGAGGCAACCCACATTCCCGAGAAATGCATTTTCACAGGTACTTAAAAGTATGTGACTTAACCTGTATTGGGCTGGTTTTCCCTTCGCGGGTTGGAAGGTCAGACAGGCAGTCGCTTCTGTAAAAACCGTGTCAAATCTTCAGGTTAGGTGAGCGGACCCTGTGAGAAACGGGATAATGAATCATCCGTCCCTTTCATTTTCGGCGGATAAGAAAACGACAGGTATAACTTAAAATAAAATTAGGAGGTGTCTGCAGGAATCGGAGCCAATATTTTATTAAAAACAACCGTCTTAACGTGACTTAGTGTAGATTTGCCGCGAATGGCGTTAACTATTTGGCCGAAATACCAAAAGCTTACCACACAAGCACATAACCTACAATTAACTAATTATCGACTCGATAACTAGTGAATAAGTGGCGCGCCCGTCATAGTCAATTTAATATTGTGTTCAGAACTGTTCAAGTAGCCATTAGTAGAGTATGATGTAGTCTATCGAATCGAGTGATCGGTTACAATAATTGGTGTGAGCTAATACACAGGGTTGGACTGAAGTTCGATAGTAGACGCTATAATTTTTATCTTTTGACGTGACTTTTCGTGGGTTGGCCCGCTACAAGGTGGACCGACGATCTGGTGAAGGTCGCGGGAAGCCGCTGGATGCGGGCAGCGCAGGACCGATCGTCGTGGAGATCCTTGGGGGAGGCCTATGCCCAGCAGTGGGCGTCATTCGGCTGATGATGATGATGACGTGACTTTCACCCGTATTCTACAATACAATACAAAAACTCTTTATTGCACTTAAATCACATTAAACATACATTAGTATTATAATTTAATTTGTAGTACAACAGGCGGCCTTATTACTTAGGTAGCAATCTCTTCCAGGCAACGTTTAGGTATAGGATATGAATTTAATGAAAAGTGTAGTGACCACCGAGGTCCAGTGATTGAGCGCTGGGCTCACGATCCGGAGACCCCGGGTTCGAATCCCGGTGGGGACATATCACAAAAATCACTTTGTGATCCCTAGTTTGGCTAGGACATTACAGGCTGATCACCTGATTGTCCGAAAGTATGATCCGTGCTGCAGGCACGTTAAGCCGTTGGTCCCGGCTGCATTAGCAGTCGTTAATAACCATCAATCCGCACTGGGCCCGCGTGATGGTTTAAGGCCCGATTTCCCTATCCATCCATAGGGAAGGCCCGTGCCCCAGCAGTGGAGACGTTAATGGGCTGTTGATGATGATGAAATATATATTTTATTTGCAATAAAAATGTTACAGTTTGCAGTTAGTAGCTGGGATCGACTGCTTAACACACCATACGAAGCATGGATCGCCTTACTTTCCAAATTAGGGATCATTATACGTAGAATAGAACAGAATAGCCACCACAAAGACAAGACAATAACATCACTTAAAAATTATCACAAAACAATTAGGTACAAAAAGCATAGAGGGTGTTCATTAAGATGATCATAAGGTGATGTGATTTTAGCGGCAGTCCCCACTGGTGTTCGATCCTGGGACTTTTGGATCTTGAGTCCGACACTCAACCACTGGACCATAAAGACTTATGACTAGTTATGACTGACCTGATGACATTGTGACAGATGTTCGAGCCTCTCCACCAGCCGTGGGGCTCCGCGCCACGTATACCCAACCGGTACAGAGTAAGAGACTGACTTGACTGCTCTGTCCCTTCCTACTTGCTGCTTTACTTCTTCTTCTTCTTGTCGTTTCGATGGCATTCAGTATTTTGCCACTCGTACAGCATTTTCGGTGGCATTCATCAGCTCCTCTCGCGTACGGTCACAAGTACTAATATGTATACATTTTGAAACCATGTCACATTAACTTTTTTGACAAATTAAATCGTAAGTCTCATTAAATGTCAAATATGATAGTGCGACAGGGATCTAAAGTGGGTACATGATATTGCCCATGACTGTACAGTTATCAGGACACGCGGAGCAAGATGTTAGATGAGCCATGGGCTGTGGCGTATCACCACACACGCAGCTCAGGTCCGCTCAGAAAACCCCACCTGGACAGGATATCTTTACTTCGGCCAACCTGTGTGCGGAGTCTATTTAAAGATTTCAGCAGGTCAGCTCATAACCCGGTGGAAGGTTCTCCGAGAGAGGAACAAATAGACTGTTGAGTGTTCTTACATTTTGACAGTTCCTCATACTATTTGAGTCATCATCAGCCGTACGACGCCCAGGGTGGACCGACGATCTGGCGAAGGTCGCGGGAAGTCGCTGGATGCGGGCAGCGCAGGACCGATTGTCGTGGAGATCCTTTGGGGAGGCATGTGCTCAGCAGTGGGCGTCGTACGGCTGATACTATTTGAGTAAACAAACATATTTATTGTTTTGGTTATATTTTTGTGAGTTTTACACTAAGTATTTCTTTGCGCAGCGTTTAACTGCAAATTCATAGTGTTATATTTATTCCCTAATGATCGGAAAGAAGTAAACTTAAAGAAACTTATTTTCAATCAAAACTGCCTTTTCCAAGTGATGGCTTTTCTTCTTCATTTTACAGCAATTTATTACGAATTTTAACTGGACATTGGTGCTAATTCCTGTAAACACCATCTAATTTTATTTTAAGTTATATCTGTCATTTTCTTATCCGCCGAAAAGGAAAGGGACGGGTAATCGACAAGCATAAAATTTATGGAACTTAAATTTTAAGCACAAATCTAAAACAATTTTACATTGGCAAATAACCCGACAGAATTATGTTGACAGCACACGTCAAACGGTTTGCATACCAGCGAGATACCTTTTTAATTCGCCCGGGTTATTCATTCATTTAAGTACTCATTCTTTCTAAAATTAAGAGCTGTCAATCATCCGTCCCTTTCCTTTTCGGCGGATAAGAAAATGACAGGTATAACTTAAAGTAAAATTAGGCGGTGTCTGCGGGAATCGGGGCCAGTATGGAAAACTGTCAAAACTTAGGCACACTCAACAATGCTACCACCTGCATTCAAGTTTATATCCTTATTACTTCTCAAAAGAATACTTCACAGAATCAAAGTCTAAACCCAAACTTACCTTGCTCAATTTCATCAAAGCTTTGCCTATAAACCATTTACAGAACAAAGTATTAGTGCTTGCTTTTCAACCAGCTTGCTTGAAAGTACCAGGCAATCATACGAGGTAGGATCTTCTCTGCAGGTGCAGTCAAGTCTGTTCCAGCCAATGCACCGCCCTTGGAATTCCTTGATGCGTCTACCCAACCGAGTAAGGCCGACTTGACTTGTTGACAGTAACTCTTTTTTTTTTGACGTGACTTATTGTAGATTTGCCGCAGATGGCATTAACTACTTGGCCGGACAAATGGGGACCGCTGAAGGTTCTCACCCGGTACAACGTTTAAGACTGAGGGTGCCCAGTTGGGCGCGAACCTCGGCTCAGGGCGTCGTCTGAGAGGAAGAATATTTGAAAGAATTAATCGACCCTAGTGGGTCGATAGCGATAAGCGCTGATTGAGGGAAATCGTCGACCACGCTGGTCGGTATCGGGGTCCTGAAGTGTTTGGTGTCGCGAGCTGATTGACTGCCTCTATGGCTAGAGTAATCGGGTCGTCGGGATCCTTCGGACGCCGATACTTTTCAGTACCGTCCCTAAGCAGGGAACAGTAACTCGTATCTTCTTGCATTTATGACAACCTAGTACTTTGTATAACGGGGCTGTAAGTATATAGAGTATCGAATTATGTCCGGCCAAGTAGTGAATGGCATAAGAATACCAGGTATGCACAATCCTATGACAAGCCGCCATTGCTAGCCCATTGATGACGTAAGTGTTACCATTCAATTGGTATCTCCAACATTCCAAGGACGTAAATTTTATTATTGATAATGAAGTGAATTATTTACTGACTAATGTATTTGATTACTATTATTTGTCACTTAAAGACTTATATATATATATAAGTCTTTAAAACTGTACGTAAATCTTTTACTAAAAGTACAATATTTCCTTGCAAAGTCAATTCAAAACTTAGGTCGTGGGTAATTTATTTTTTACGAAATGGCAACGCAGGGTCGGATGACGTCAGCTGGGCTAACCTTGAAATGCTAGCTGTCAGTTTTGAGCATACCTGGTCTTCTTATACCATGGTTAATGCCATTTGCGGCTAATCTATTGTTGTAACCTCATCCCACGTCCTCCGTGGACCAGTGGTTGAGCGTTGGGCTCCCGATACGGAGGTCCCGGGTTCGAATCCCGGTGGGGACATACCACAAAAATTACTTTGTGATCCTTACTTTGCTTAGGATATTAAGTACAGGCTTATCACCTGATTGTCCGAAAGTAGGATGATCCGTGCTTCGGAAGGCACGCTAAGCCGTTGGTCCCGGTTATTACTTACTGATGTGTAGTACGTAGTCGTTACACGAGTCATATCAGGGGCCTTCGGCGACTCAATAATAACCCCGACACCAGGGCTGATGAGGTTGGTATTCAACCTCACAACCCACACAATAAGAACGACCTCATTCGACAGACGATATCCATTCCCGTTAATTAAATTCTGTCTAATTAATAGAGCTAAGGGCTACCATGCGCAAAGTGACAATTATCGATCGATTAAATAGTAACCACTATTGAGGAGCTCGGTGGCGCAGCGGTTAACGCGCTCGGTCTGCGATTGTTGAAGTAAAGCTACTTTCGCAAAGGCCGGTCATTGGATGGGTGACCACAAAAAAAAATGTTTTCATCTCGAGCTCCTCCGTGCTTCGGAAGGCACGTTAAGCCGTTGGTCCCGGCTGCATTAGCAGTCGTTAATAACCATCAATCCGCACTGGGCCCGCGTGATGGTTTAAGGCCCGATCTCCCTACCCATCCATAGGGAAGGCCCGTGCCCCAGCAGTGGGGACGTTAATGGGCTGATGATGATGATGAAATAGTAACCACACGAGGCGCAGTCTCGAGCGACTTTTTTTTTTATTAGGTAATAAAACTTGTGGACGTTGCAGATAGACGCATACCCCAATCGAGGGCTGTTTACGCCGGCGTCGCGGAATGACGTCACTCCTCAGAGCAGCATCGTGGACTGGCGGCCTAGCGCCCCTGCGCCCGTCAACGAGCCCTGGAGAGGTCAGTATCACACGTACACTCCGGATCCTCCAAACAAGAATCCTAGATGATCATTGCACTCTCTTTTAGCTGCTTAGATAGATAGATATAATCTTTATTTAGGTTTAAGACGTTAGATTTTCTTAATATTAAAATTTGAACATAATATATGAAATGTAAGGCTTAAAACTAAAAAGGGTACTAGCTCGGCTAATGTCGTATCGATCCACATGAGGGGCAATACGACGCCGATTTTCAGCCAGACCCCTAAAAATAATACAAAAAAACTTATACTAATAACAAATCAATTATCAGCAACAGACTCTGTGCTAATAAAATAAAAACATTATGCGTACTGTTTATATAAGTACCTTACTTAAGTAATTTTGAGTTGTTTGTTTGCAGATAGATGTGTGTCTAAGAGTGCTGAGTGTGTATGTTATGTATGTGTGTTAACTAGCCCTACGATCTTGGGATCGGGTGTATAGAGCCAACTAGGTGATCAGCGTGTGATATTGTAAATGTATAACTAAATGCAGACCTGTATAAACTACAGGACCACATTCACACACCAAAAGAAGTAAAGACAAGATTAGGGTTAGGTAGGATATCTAAAACAGCAGAAATACATCAGCAGCATCATTCACCTGAGCAGTAAAAATGAACTTTCCTAACCTTTGCTTACGGTCATGCCCTAAACTCGTTGAGCATTGGGCTCACGATCCGGAGAATCCTGGGCTTAAATCCCTTTTTTACCTTTGATGGGTGTAGCGGACCCAACTAGTTGGCCACCTAGTTCCGCCCACATGCAACAGATGGCGCTACATTCAATAATGCAGTCTTCAAGCGGTCGTGAAACGCGCTATCGAATTTCGCTCTTGGCCCCAGACTTGCCCGAAGGCATTGACGACGCCTAAGATGGATCGAGCTCGCCCAGAAGGTGCCTTTTCACTTTGGCCTTGAAAGCACCCGGGTTATATGCATTTGGAAATGCAGAAGACGACAGAGAATTCCACTCCTTAGCAGTGCGCATAATGAAGGACGATGCGAAGCACTTTGTGAGAATAGTTGGGATAATATCCACCAAATAGGGATGGAAGTTCGAAGATAAAAGGGGACATTGCAGGCTGATCCTGATCGATCGAAAGTAAGATGATCTGTGATTCGGAGGGCACGATAAGTAGACGGTCCCGGTTACTACTTACTGCGCCCTCCGTGGTCTAGTGGTTGAGCGTTGGGCTCACGATCCGGAGGTCCCGGGTTCGATTCCCGGTGGGGACATATCACAAAAATTACTTTGTGGTCCCTAGTTTGGTTAGGACATTACTGGCTGATCACCAGATTGTCCGAAAGTAAGATGATCCGTGCTTCGGATACGATAAGCTGTTGGTCCCGGTTACCACTTACGGATGTAAGTAAGTAGTCGTTACACGAGCCATGTCAGGAGCCTTTGGCGGCTGAATAGTAACCCTGACATCAGGGGTGATGAGGTTGGTATTCCAACTCACAATCCACACGATAGATAGATTCGAAAATAAGTCGAAAAGTTTCGGCTTATGACTCGAACGGGATAAGTCCCGCCCGACACAGCTTTTTTTCGATTTAAATTTTATCTTTGCGTAGTATTATTCCTTATTATTCTGAGGAGCTGGTGTCGTAACGGTAAACGCGCTCGGGCTGCGATTGTTGAAGTTAAGCAACTTTCGCATAGGCCGGTCATAGGATGGGTGACCACAAAAAAAGTTTTCATCTCGAGCTCATCCGTGCTTCGGAAGGCACGTTAAGCCGTTGGTCCCGGCTGCATCAGCAGTCGTTAATAACCATCAATCCGCACTGGGCCCGCGTGATGGTTTAAGGCCCGATCTCCCTATCCATCCATAGGGAAGGCCCGTGCCCCAGCAGTGGGGACGTTAATGGGCTGATGATGATGATGATTACTTATTATATGACAATAAAATCCCTGAATCCGTCCATTACTAGCGCTATTATCGAAAGTAACTATTACCAAACAGTTATCGATACTTTTTCATTGAAAATATGAATTCCGTCGTAATCTAGCTACAATTAATTCTGCTTAATCCAACAAAAACACAACACACTTAAAAACACTTTCTTTCACTATGAAAGAAAATACGGAAAAATTACGCTCATGAAAATTCATGAACAAGTTGTTACGATATTAGGGTTCCTTATGAAATGTTACATTGATAAGATAGTAAAATAACACATTACTGTTTATACTTTACAAAAAAGGTTATTATAAAGTTAGTGATTATTTAGAAGATATGAATGCATGGGATTAACTGTCTGAGAACTGATATTAGGCAGCTAAATTACTCAATTGTATATCAATATTTTATGTTTTTTTTTTAAAGAACGTCTAGGGCCCTGTGCCGAGGTTTTTCTTGCAGCTTCTTTTCCCCGGCTATACAGGTTGTGAGAAGCTGCAGTAGTTTTAGGCGGATGAGACGTTCGTTATGTAAAAATTGACGATTCAAAGTGTAACTATGTTACCTACTGAATAAAGATATTTTTGAATTTGAATTTGAATATACATGGTGTTAGAGACATCGTGATGAATACTGAGGGGGAGGGGGAGTTCAGCTCATTATTCTGAGTTAATATCAAGCGGAATTTTTCCATCGCAAAAGTAACAAGCTGAGCCATTTCCTTTTGCCCGTATTCACAATATTCATAATTACCTAGTACTTATAGCAAATGTAATTGTTACTGGCAATAAATTTATTTTATTCTTATTCTTATTCTTATTCTTAAGTATAGAATTGAGTATAATTGGAAAATTCCACTTGATATTAACCTCAGAATCACGGTCTGAATCATCACTAGTCAACGGAGACTCTTCCTCGGCCTCTGTGGTGCAGTGGCTGAGCGTTGGCGTCACGATCTGGAGGTCCTGGGTTCGATTCCCGGTGGGGACATATTACACAAATTACTTTGTGGTCCCTAGTTCGGCTAGGAAATTACAGATTGATCACCAGATAGCCCGAAAGTAAGATGATCCGTACTTCGGAAGGCACTGTGGGCTCATGTCAATGAACTTTATTGAGATCACAATCAATGTTAATATATTTACAATAAATTACTTCAGTCTTTCCTGTTCACTCATCGCAATCAGTTGTTTTATTCCAAACTCCACAGCTAGCAATTATCGATACACTTCACACATACATTCGTAGTTACTTATACTTAGTAGGTATACTTACCTATAACTGGTGACCCCGATATTTTTGTTCGCGCCGCGTGTTACCGTTGCGTGTGATTTTAGTGTCGCGGAGACTGCACTGCACAACCTAATCAGCCTTCCACAAGCGGAAATCCCTGATCTGGTTTTCAAGAGGCACATAGTCTCCTTCACGACACTATGCCAGTAGATTGCGACGGCGAAGGAAACGGTGGCTGTCCCGGTGCAGGCGCCGAACTGGCAGCACTAGGCATCACGTCGAAGCTCCCAGAGTTTTGGACGGAAATGCCAAGGGTGTGGTTCGCGCAGTTCGAAACAATTATGGCTCCGCAAAAATAAGGTGACGAAGCAAAGTACGGCCTTGTCATATCCAAACTCGGCAAGGATGCGGTAAAGCAAGTGACGGACATCATTGTCTCCCCACCGGCCACACATAAATATAACGCCATAAAGGAAAGACTCCTAGCTGTGTACGAAGAATCGGCTGAGCGGCAGTTCCAGAGGTTGGTTAGTGAAGTAGAGCTAGGCGATCAGAAACCGTCACAACTGTTGAGACGTATGAGAGACCTGGCGAGAAATAGTCACGTGACTGAGAAAGCTCTACATAACCTCTGGATATCGAGACTGCCAGATCACGTACGAGCTGTTTTGATGGTAAGCCAAGATCAGAAACTTGACAATTTGGCAGCCATAGCCGACAAGATAATGGAAGGAAGATCAGCCGAGGTATCAGAAATAGCCGCCGGCCAACCACAGATTATGACAGAGCTGCTGAATCAAATCAGTAAACTAACCATGGAGGTAGCAGCCCTAAAGTCAAACATGCACCGACGAGAGCAACATCGAGACTACGGGCGCAACCGAAGTCGCTCACGCCCTAGGTCCATCTCCCGCCCAAGGATAACGCCTGACAACCCCAAGTGGTTATGTAAATATCACCTGCGGTACAGACATCGTGCACGCAACTGCGAATCGCCGTGCAATTGGAGAAAACAGTCGGAAAACTAGGTTCGGCGTTGACAGAGGCGGCCGTCAGCGCTATTTTACCATCAAACCGCCTATGCGTTACCGACCGCAAAAGTGGGTACCGTTTCTTGGTTGATACCGGCGCTAATATATCAGCAATACCCAAAAAAGGAAACAAATCACTAGCCGATAATATGTACAAAGTATACGCGGCAAACGGTACACAAATCAAAACATATGGTGATAAAACGCTGACACTAAACTTGAATTTGAGACGGCCTTATACTTGGACTTTCATCGTCGCAGATATTACACAACCAATTTTGGGAGCCGATTTTCTGGAAAAGCACAACATTTTAGTGGATATTAGAAACAAACGACTGATAGACGGCACAACTGGGCTTCTCACAAACGCAAAGTTAATGAACTCAGGTGCACCGACACTCCGAACTGTGAAATTAACTGAACCATACGCAGACATACTGGAGCACTATCCAAACATATTGAAGCCACTAAACGCACTGATACAGCCAAAACACAACGTGGTTCATCAAATCATTACTGAGGGACACCCTGTATTTAGCAAGTCAAGACCACTACCAGCCGATAGATACATGAGAGTAAAAAAAGAGATAGAACACATGCTACAAACTGGCATTTGTAGACCATCAATGAGCCCGTGGGCCAGCCCATTACACGTTGCAAAAAAGAAAAATGGCGAACTACGATTATGTGGTGACTACAGGAGACTAAACACCATAACAGTTCCAGATCGCTATCCGATACCAAGAATTTTAGACTTCGTCAACCTGCTACCCGGAACAACTATTTATTCAAGAATCGACCTTCAACGGGCCTATAATCAAATCCCAGTACAAGAAGTTGAAAAAACCGCAGTAATCACACCATTCGGCTTATTCGAATTTCCTAGAATGCCGTTTGGTTTACGCAACGCGGGACAAACGTTCGTGAGATTCCTGAACGCAGTATTAGCAGGACTCGATTTCATCTTCACCTACATAGATGACATATTAGTAGCATCAAAATCGCAAGAAGAACATCGACGTCATTTACACGAAGTATTCAAGCGATTAGACGAGCACGGTATCGCAATAAATCGAGCCAAGTGCGAATTAGGTAAAAACGAAATAGAATTCCTTGGATATCAAATAACACAAGACGGCATCAAACCACTACCAGAGAAAGTTGAAGCGATAAACAAGTATCCGAGACCCAAAATTGTACAAGAATTGAGAAGATTTTTAGGCATGATAAATTTTTACAGAAGAAACATCCCCAAAGCAGCACAATATCAAGCACGCTTAAATAAATATCTAATCGGCTCAAAGAAAAACGACAAGTCAGAAATAAACTGGACACCTGACGCAATCGAGGCATTCGAAGGGTGCAAGGCAAGCCTAAGTAACGCCGTCACTCTGACGTCACCATCAATACATGCACCACTATCGCTTATGACAGACGCGTCACAGACTTGCGTGGGCGCTGTATTGCAACAGAAAGAAAACAGAACTTGGAAGCCACTCTCATTTTTCTCAAAAGGACTAAGCGAGACACAGTCAAATTACAGCACATATGATCGAGAATTACTAGCTATATACATGGCAGTAACTCATTTCCAGCCGTATTTAGAAGGGCGAGAATTGATAATCTACACCGATCATAAGCCACTATGTCATGCGTTCACAACAAAGCAAAACACTACCAGCAAAACGGCATCCCCGCGACGATTACGTCATCTCGAATTCATAGCGCAATTCACGACAGACATACGTTACCTAGCCGGTAACTTGAACCCGGTAGCCGACGCACTATCGCGAGTGGAACAGATAGATTGCCCGACTCCCATAGATTGGAGCGAGATGGCAGATAGCCAACAAAGTGATATTGAACTCACTCAGCTGTTACAGAAAAACAACCTCAGCTGGAAAACTATCAGATTGAATGAGAAAAAACAACTATTTTGTGAAGACACAAAAATCAACCCACGACCATACGTGCCGAAAACACTTCGAAAACAAGTTTTCGACACTATGCACAACATAACGCATCCAGGCGTCAGACTATCTAAGAAGATGATTACAGAACATTACTTCTGGCCACGAATGAACACAGATATAGGAAAGTGGGCACAAGCATGTGAGGCATGTCAAAAAAGCAAAACCAATAGGCACAACGTACTCCCCATCGGCACGTTTCCGCCGACAACACGACTAGATCACGTGCACATAGACATAGTCGGCCCGCTAACGGAATCAAACGGAAATAAATACATCGTCACAATGATAGACAGATCAACCAGATGGCCAGAAGCTGTACCAGTTTCGGATATTACCGCAAAAACAGTAGCAGAAGTCTTCTTAAATACATGGATAGCAAGATTTGGATGCCCAAGTACCATAACAACGGACCAAGGACGACAGTTTGAGTCAGACTTATTTAACGATTTGACCAAAGTACTAGGAATCAAAAGAACAAGGACAACCAGCTATCATCCACAAGCAAACGGTTTAGTCGAACGTTGGCACAGATCAATGAAAACCGCGCTCATCGCTCGCGGAAACACCGGAAATTGGTCAAAGGAATTGCCCATAGTACTACTCGGATTACGAGCAGCACTACGCTCAAAAGAAAACATAAGTCCAGCCCAAATGTTATACGGAGCAAATATTCGTCTGCCAGGAATGATAATCGAGCCGAAAAAGCAAGATTTATCACCAGATAGTTACGCCCAGACACTTCAAAACACTATGGCAAAAGCAACTCCATTCAACAGCGAACACAACGCCACCAAACATAATCCGTACATACATCCACATATGAAAGATTGTCAACATGTATTTGTCAGAACCGACGCCGTTAGAAAACCTCTAACACCTACATACGAAGGCCCATACAAAGTTCTAGAGAAACACGAAAAGTTCTACAAAATACAACTACCAACGAAAACTGCAATAATTACCATCAACAGACTAAAACCTGCATACATTATTACAGAAAAAGAGGTAAATGAACCTTTAGAACCAACAAAAATTAACAAAACTCGAGAAAACAACAACCAGAAAGTAGAACACACAGGCTGTAATAAGACACCACCGCTGACAACGCGATCGGGCCGGGTCGTTCGCCCAGTCGTACATTTCGCAATAGAACCAAATCCACAAAAAAGGCTGCGCAAAATACCATTACAACAAAATCCAGCCTAGCGACTACAAGTTTATCTTCGCACTAACTTTGCCACCATTGCTATCCTAGGAAAAATGGGAAATTGGGGTGGAAAGGAAGAGATCGTCGTGGCGCAAACCGCCGCTGGAGCGGGCGGATCAAACGCGTCAATAACCAACATCGGCATTGGAATAATGTTCGTAATATTCATCATCGTGTTGGCATTCCTTTCATACAAACAGTGCAGGAAGAGATTTTACAAAAAGGTACTACGTCACGTGGACAACCGGAGGGCGCAGGAAACCGCCCCAGCACCAACAATGAAGAAATGTTGCAGCAACCATGGCCATCAAACCGTATGAAGAAATTAACCTAAAAAGTGAACAGTAACATAGAAAATCCAGGAACAATTTTATAAAAAATGTTTTAGAAATAAGAATTACGTATTTTAAAGTGTTTTATACCTATCGATTGTTAGTTAAGTTGAATTTCGTATTATGATTTTTCTTTCTCAAAAGGGGGAACTAATGTGGGCTCATGTCAATGAACTTTATTGAGATCACAATCAATGTTAATATATTTACAATAAATTACTTCAGTCTTTCCTGTTCACTCATCGCAATCAGTTGTTTTATTCCAAACTCCACAGCTAGCAATTATCGATACACTTCACACATACATTCGTAGTTACTTATACTTAGTAGGTATACTTACCTATAGCACGTTAAGCTGTTGGTCCCGTTTACTATTTACTGATGTAAGTAAGTAGTCGTTACACGAGCCATGTCAGGGGCCTTTGGCTGCTCAATAGTAACCCTGATACCAGGGTTCATGAGGTCATTGCACTCACAACCCACTCGAGAAGAAGAATATTACACGTACGGAACATCACATTTCAAATACTACTCACACTTAACTCGACTAAGTGTTACCGGGAGGTTACCGGCTTTCTATCAACATGACTTTTGTTTTCTATTCTAGACGTCAGCAATGTCGACTAACTGTTATTGGCAATAAATTAATGGTTTTAGCAAAGATTAAACAGATTACCTTTAGAGGTTACGTGAAGGTCAAATAAACACACGATTATTTGAGAGCTAAAAATATAGAAATAAAGCTAATTAAGACGAAAGAGTTACTAATAAGGAAGTGCTAGTAAAATAAGGGAAAAGAGGCATAATTGAGAGTTATTGAGGACAGAAGAGGCAAGATGATTGGACACTTAATAAGACACGACGAATTTATCAAAAACATCGTAGAAGGGAAGCTACAAGGAAAGAGAGGAAGGGGAAGACCAAGAAGAGCTTACATGGAACAGATTAAAGAGAAGGCGAACGTCGTGTCTTATAAGGAGGTGATGGAATTGGTCTTTGATAGACAAGAATGGAGAATGCTACACCGACAAGAGCGTGGCTCTTAAATTAGTGATGATGATGAAGACGAAATCTTGAAATGGTTTTAGAATTAGCGTAACTTTTTTTTCCCTTACATACCGAATTGGCCCTCAAAGATTGCAAGGCAGATTTGGAGGAAAATTTTACATTCTCATACATTGTAGTGAGTTCCTTTTAAATTTCCAGAATCTGGTAACTACGGAGGCGGAGCGCCGGCGCCGCTGCCCAAGGCGGAGCCCTGGCGCCTCCCGTTCCAGGTTAGCAAGGAGCAGCAGGCCGCCATCTTGCACCACAAACAAGCTCTTACCTCTGGTCAGTTATTTTGACGTGACTTATTGTCCGTGCTTCGGAAGGCACGTTAAACCATTGGTCCCGGTTACTACTTACTGATGTAAGTTAGTAGTCGTTACATGAGCCATGTCAGTTAAATTGTATTTAAGTTTATATGTAATACAAACTGGACTTAAAAAAAGAAAGGAAAACATGAAATAGTAGGAGTAGGGCCCTGTGCTGGGAGGTTTTCTGGCCACGTCTTTCCCTCAGCGATACAGCTTCCGATGTGGTAATACTTTCATAGTGCTTCGGAAGGCACGTTAAACCGTTGGTCCCGGTTACTACTTACTCATGTAAGTAAGTAGTCGTTACACGAGCCATGTCAGGGGCCTTTGTCGGCTCAATAGAAACCCTGAAACCAGGGTTGATGAGGGTGGTACTCCACCTCACAACCCACACGATAAGTAGTTTATTAATGTAGTTTATTTTTAATTTAAATTCACGATTTTCCGTCCCTTTTTGCCTATAAAAATATTATCATCATCATTAAAACGGTTTAACTTTTTCTTCTTTATGTTCTAGCAATTAATTATACTTAAGTTTTTTTTAAAGCCATACTATTCTTCCATACCCCCTCCGGTTGATTGAGGGGAGGCCTGTGCCCAGCAGTGGGACGTATATGGGCCGTTTATGTACTATTCTTCTGTCCTCTTCTAGAGGGTGGATTCCGCTTCGAGTACGCATCGGACAACGGTCTGGCGGCTGGTGAGGTTATTGAACCTGACGGGTCGAGGGTCGGCGCCTACCAGTACAAGGACCCCAGCGGGCAGCTGGTCAAGCTGAAGTACCGCGCCGGCAAGGACGGATTTCAGGTGAGGAATTAAAAAAAAACGAAAAAAAAAAATTGGTGGGTAGATAAAAAAAATCACTAAGGACGAATTCCAGATGACCTGTTTAATTTAATTTTTATTTAGTTTTTTTATAATTTTATAAAAAAGACTAAGTACATAAAAATTAAATTATAAAAATATAAAAAAAAACTAAATAAAAATTAAATTAATTAAAAATTAAATTAATTTAGTTTTTTTTATATTTTTATAAAAAAAAACTAAATAAAAATTAAATTAGAAAGGTGGCAAAAAAAATATTATTGTCATAACAAACAGTAGAGGTAAATAATAGGCATTGAAGCTACCAACAACAAGAAAAAGCAACAAAGCCGTGTCACAATATTGAAAAAAGTACCTAAAAACAAAAGCTTCAAGACAAATTATTATCATAAAAAGCTAGTTTCAAACTAGTCAAATCAGTTACTTTTTACTCAACGTCAAAATTACTATGGGATTTGTGTGAAAGCACGCTGTGATGTCATAGAAAAGCGTGATAAAATGTCGGACTTATTATTAAATTTTTCTTGATAATAAAAAAAAAAGATTCATAAATAAAAAGAAAATGTTTTTCGTCAGTTTTAGATCTGTATTTATTTAGTAATCAGAATTGCATAATTTATTTTTGACATTTGAATACATTAAGATAGAAAGTTCGAAAACAGTGCAAGGGACACCAGACACTGAGTATCTGTCAGAGAAAGACAAAAAATGTGTTTTGTTTCAGATTCTAGAAGGAAGCCACTTGCCGAAGAGCCCAGAACCCGTGCAGCCACCGTCTGCAGGTAAAGCCATCTTTATTTATTTTTTCTTTAATATCTTGTACCCCATTTGCCCGGCCACGTAGTGAACGGGAGTCACAAAGCACGGCACGGACCTAAACCTATGATTTTCGAAATCGTTTTTCGAATTTTTATTTGGATCATAAATGATTAGGGTGAATTTCAACAAGTCTCATTTTTTTATCATTTCGGTGAGATTTTTTATTTTAATACTTTTCTTCACATATTTGACGACAAATAAAACTTTAACCTATTTTGAATTATGTGCGTGAGTGGGCATCAAATACGATCGAAACTTACTGAGATATTTAAAATTGAATTTTTATGAGTCCACTGAAATGATAAGTACCCACTGAAATGATATAAATGTACACCGAAATGATATAAATGTACACTGAAATGATAATGAGTCCACTGAAATGAAATTAACCCACGGAAATGATACAGTCAAGAAAAATTGTGCTGCTTAGCTAGGGTTCCGTACAAAGTGAAGTTCGATTTATACATAAATAGCCTATATACGTCCCACTGCTGGGCACAGGCCTACTCTCAATTAACCGGGGGGGGGGGGGGGGTATGGAGCATACTCCATCACGCTGCTCCACTGCGGGTTGGTGGAGATCGATTTATACATTCTTAGATAAATAGTTCAATACTTACTAAATAAAAAATAGTTTAATACTATTTACTAATAGTAATAGATTGTTGTTCGTTTCTTTCATCGAGCAATAAAAAATGCATTTAGTTGTTGTCAATATGTGGAGCCGTGGTAGCCTAGTTGGTAGAACGCTTGCCTCTCACTTTGAGGTCGCAGGTTCGAATCCAGCACAGGCCTAAACCAGTGATTGTCGAATTTATTTTCAAATTCATGTTTAGATCAGAAATGATTGTCACATGCTCAGCGGTGAAGAAAAACATCGTGAGGAAACCCACATTCCCGAAAATTCCATTTTCGGAGGTATGTGACCTAATGTGTATTGGGCTGAGACAGGTAGTCGCTTCTGTAAAATACTGGACCTGTCAAATCTTCAAGTTAGGTAAGCGGACCCTGTGAAAAATCGGGATAATGCTAGGGGGATGATGCTTATTGTCAATATGTCTTTTTTGTGGCTATTGTCATTGCTTCTTTATTACTTACCTACATTTTTTTAAAATAATATAGGTTCACGTAGGACCACACCCACCTCACCTGACCACACCACCTGATGGTAAATGACGATGTGGTCTAGGGTGGATCACACTTACCTAGCAAATGCCTATTTACTCTAGCCTTGAAGTCTCCTAGATTATAACAAGTTGGAAGTTATATCCATACCCAAGAGCTCGAGATGGTTGGTAATTCACTCCGGAAAGTCCCAGTCAGGAGGAAAGGACTCCGTTTTGCGGTGAACAGATACGCCTGGGTCATGGAAGCGTTGAGTCCAACCTACTTGTTGTCACCCCAGTCTGAGACGGACTTAAGGGGCAGTTTCACACGATTCACAAGATCCTCTCTGAGGGCACTATCATCTCTGGTGCTTACGCGTGCATTGGACATGTATCTCTCCGTCACTGTGCTATCGTCTGCATGCCTAAAGATACCGGGCATAATCAGCAGATCATTGATAGAAAAAACGTGGCGGAGAGAACAGATCCCTGAGGGAGTCCGGCATTAATAGCATGTAGATCAGACAAGCACCCATCAACTACTACCCGAATCAATCTATCCCTATCTATCCAATTACATAGGCTAGAAGGGATCCTGAATATATCAAGGGACACAACAAGATCCTCGCCTTGATTCTAGATTGCCTCACTCCATAAGCGTGTAGCATACACAAGAAGAACATCAGTTGACCTATCTCTGAGTAAATTGTTGGCTTCAAGGTACGCCAGGAGGCGGTTGTTCAGGATTAGCGGCGGTTGTACCGAGATGGGGCGGTAGTTAGCAGGGTTGGTACGAGTGCCTTTTTTGGGCATACACTGTACATTGGCAAGGTTCCATGGTTTCGGGAATTGTCCTGAACCCAGAGAGAGCAGGTAGAGGCGTGTCAGTAGGAGACTATTCAGGTGCACAGTTCCGCAGTACTATTGCTGGGATATCATCAGGACTACTGACCTTATTCACGTCTAGAGTGCGAAGCATTTTTATACGGCAGAAGTTTGCTTCGACCAATTTGACTAGCGGCTAAAAGGTTTTACTACCAGCTCAGTCAGTTTGGCATCAATTTGGCCAATATTGTCGAAACGTGCCCTGCGCATTGTCTTCTTGCAAGACTTTGCAGCGGTATTCAGGGAATTTTTCAGAGCCCGCATGTTAGGAGGCATATTAGAGCTTCTGCACTAGCATACTCCGCGATGTACCATGAGCGAGCCTTATCGTCAGATGATATGTCAGAAAATGGGATATGGAAAAGGCAATGGAATACTCCATTGCCTGACAACTAATATGGCATCTCCGCAGCTCGTCGAGTCTTCTGAAGAAAAGCAAACCTCACGCCAAGGATAGGATGCGAAGAAGTGCCGCATCTCATCCCAATCTGCTAGCGTGTGTCACCATATTTGCCTCGATCCTCTGGGGCTAGAATCAGGTGGGGAATAGACAGACACATATCTCACCAGACAATGGTCGGATGTTCCCAAGGGGGAAGTCACTGATAGAGATTGATATTGGTCCGGATCAGTTATCAGCAAAAGGTCCAAGCAGTTGGCGCTATAGTTAGCAACGTCAGGTATCTTTGTAACGCAATTCACCAGATGTGAGAGATTTTGCCACACATGGCAAAAGCTTGCGCCTCTTTGCCAGCATGGTTGGTCTTCTGGAATGGGAACAACCACTCTTGCTGGTGGGCGTTGGAGTCCCGGAGAAGAACAAGTTGCGCTGAGAGATACCTCCGCCGTGCCAACTCCACTGTCCTACTGAGGTAGGTGAATAACCTGCTTGTCTCAGAGTTACCGCTGTGCGATCGGTAGACACTGGTGTAAACTATTTTATCCAGGCCAGTGTCCACCAGGATCTAAAGAATGGATAAGTCTGGGTATTCAAGGTTACCGAGAAAAGCAGAAAGAGGAGTTTGATAGAAGGTTATATGACGTTTTCCAATCACCCAAAATGGTTTTGGAAAACCATGAGATCATCTCGAGGAAAAATAAAATAGCTCCACAGAACTGTTAAAAAGGCCCTTAAAACAATACCTAATTCGAAACAAAAATTTAACACACGGATCTCTAAAACTTAACGGTTTTATCATTTCAGTGTTACTTATCATTCCCATGGACTGTTATTGGCATTTCAGTCCACCGAATCCACCGGAATGATAACACCGAGATGATAAAAAACAGGTTATTTTTGTATAAAGTGTGAATTTAAATAACTATCGGAAAATCGACACTTCTCAAGCAAAACAGTTCTTGCAGCCGATTTAACATATCAATATGAAATAAATTGAACTAATCTAACACGAGTTATAATGGCTACCGAAATGATTTTTTACTGATTTTTTTTTGTCCCCCTATCACCGAAATGATAAATTTCTTTTTTTGGCGGGAAACCATTACACGCTGTGACGGGTATGTTCACGTCTAGCGGTCGAGCCGAACCAATGCGAGGTGTTGGCAGGTAAGGAGGTGTCATAGACGCAATGTTGACGGAGTTATTCTACCAAAACTTACTGTCCTCTGAAATGATAACTTTTTTTCGGACAAAATTTAACTGCCTGTCAAATGTATGAGAAGGAAGGTAAACAGACAGAAATAGTTTTTGTTGTTAGATTATTTAATAATTTAACGAAATTCTATCAATTTAAATCCCAATAATAGAAAATAATTGCAGAGCAAGACATTTTATAAGCGATAATGGGTTACGGACAAGCTACCGAAATGATAAAATGACACTTTAAAAAATTTTTTCAGCGTGTTACAGTTGCTGAAACTGAATGATTTTTTTTGCCAAGGTAGAGGACTACTTACTTTACCCAGAAAAAATATTCAAAATCATTTAGCAGAACTTTGCACTACCGTTCTCAGCCAAGACAAGTTTTTTTTTCGCTTTTGCAATTCACCCATTATCACGTGCTCAGATAGGGGCCTTAAGTGCATTTTTATTGTCTGTAGGTCTTCCTTCAAGTAGTGGCAAAAAGGTGTACTTAAAACTCATTTTAGCTTAGTTTATCTATGACAAAAAAAAACGATCACCGAATGGTGTTGCTACACTTACGCCATCTATTGTCGCCGAAAACACCCTTAAGCGCAGTTTTACCATTATAGACAGCGATACGGCTCACCTATCACGTTGGTCTTTACAGAAAGCTCGGTGAGGTGTGGGTACTAAGTTCATCTTGCGATGGATGTACCTTGTAAACTTATTTGGCGGTGTGGGTGTGCTACCGCCAAAGGATGTTTTCGGGGTACCGAACTGAGCATAGTACCCCGCTAGCCACAAGTTAGTAGTGTGACTAGGGATCGACGATCCAACAGTGTTGTGTTGGAAGTTGTATATATGCGTCTTGCTGTGTAAACTTCGATATCGCGTTTCACGGCTGCTTGAAGACTGCATTATTGAATGTGGCGCCATCTGTTGCATGTGGGCGGAATTAGGTGGCTAACTAGTTGGGTCCGCTACACTTATATTATGTTGCGTTCCAGAACAACATTACCAGCAAGCCTATGAGCAGCAGAGACGGCAGTATGAGCTGCAGCAACAGTACAACCAACAGCGCCCTGATCCGCAACAACAACAACAGTGGAGTAAAGACCAGGTAAAAAAAAATTGGGACGCAAAGTTACTGTTAATATAGCGACGTTGACAGTACCTTACCTCAGTGCGTGATTAGGCGCCGGACTGGCCTAAGCACGAAGAAATTTAGCCGTTGGTCCCGGCTATTAGTAAAAACACCTCTACCAACACGCGATGGAGCAGCGTGGTGAAGCCACCTTACTGGTGAAGCCTCATGTGAAGCTTACTTTATGTAAAAAAGCTTATTATAAGATTAATGGTTACTTACCTAAATGATAAAAATGTCTGGTACTGAATGTGTTCCTCTAGTTATTAAATAACTTGTAATGTATACCCTCATTGATTTAAAAGATGTGTTGCTGTTGCAGTTTCTTGTCATTTCTTCTCCTCAGCCATAACACCTTGCGAAATGACATACTTGACCTTCAACAAGTTTATCCATGATACGTTGAATGATTCTGATTCCTGATTTCTGATATGAATATACATTTTTTTTTAAGTATGTATGTCTCATATGTAAGACCCAGACCCAAACTGTAATGGACTGGTTTTCCTTCGCGGGTTGGAAGGTCAGACAGGCAGTCGCTTCAGTAAAAAACCGGACCTGTCAAATCTTCAGGTTAGGTAAGCGGACTCTGTGAGAAACGGGATAACGCTATGGAGATGATAATGATGATGATGTGAAGAAAACCCAGAGGGGGTGAGGTTGGCGCCTGGTACTAATTGGCGCGGGGCAAAGAGTTACCATTCAATACGTAGTATCATTCTTTATTCGATTCTTCAGGGCAACACCGAGGGTCGTGACGGGCGCCCCGCCGGCGGGCAGTACTTCGTGCAGAGCTGGAGACCTGGCCAGGAGGATGACGGACAGGTATGATGATGATGAAGCTCTCTCATTATTCTTCTTTTTCTATCGTGTGGATTGTGAGGTAATCGTCGACTTGAGGACTTTACTCACTGGAGTCGAGCATATCATACTGCCAACGTAATAATACGAAAATAATGACGTCATGTCTCAACTCAACCTCACTGGAGTGAGGCAAACGTCTAAGAATACCGATTTTGAGCTGAGTTCGAGGTTTTCCTTGAGGTTGCCTCAACTGAGTATGGAGCGAGGAAGATTTGAGTTAACATCTTAAAATGCGGGTGTGAGCTTTTGTTTTTTTTTCAGTAAGTACCGCGAGAATGAGGTTCAAAATCGGTAGAATCAGAATCAGAATCTGATTGAATCTGATTCTGATTCTACCGATTTTGAGCTGAGTTCGAGGATTTCCTTGAGGTTGCCTCAACTGAGTATAGAGCGAGGAAGGTTTGAGTTAACATTTTAAAATACGGGTGTGAGCTTTTGTTTTTTGTTTCAGTACCGCGAGAATGAGGTGGAAGCCAACAGAGGCCCGCACACTTTTGGCGAGGGCTACGCCTTCTCCTTTCAAGGGTAGGCAGAGCGACTGACAACCATCCTCCTATGTTGATGTTATAATGATGTGATAGCTTATAATTTAAGTTAAGGCGAGAAAATAAGGATTTCGGCACACGAACTAATTTGCAAGTTATATAAATTGTAAGTTATAATAACTGCATTTGTTTATACTTGAATTGCAAAAATTATATTAATTGTAAGTTGTAAAAATTGCATTATTAATCACGTAAATTGAATTATGTATTTAATTAGACATGATAAAAATCAAAAAAATAACCAATTTAAATTTCATCTCTTTTAAAATTCCTTTAGTTCAAGTAAAATAGATAAGTAGGGCAAGCTAATATTATGAAAAATAATATTATTATGAAAAATCTATTCAATATTCAATATTCTTTATTTGCATACTATGATGGTGTACAAGTTTGTAAGTTAACCTACACCTAATGACTAAAAAAAAACTCAAACCTAAGAGTTTTTTGGCGTGACTTTTCGTAAACTACTTAGCCGGATTCAAGTCTAAGAAAAACACAGTTTTAAAAAGTACTTAATAGTAGATTTAGCGCTAAGGTACGATAAGGTGCAAAAGTCCAATCAGTTTCTTGCAAAGTAATAAATTAACTGGTTGCACTTAAGACCTTCTGGTTATATGTCGTTTCTGTAATAGACCAAAAACAAAATTTTATAATTATGACAACTAATGGTTCATAATTTCACCACTGTTTACAAATAATTCGCTGAGCTCAGTGACTGCACTTTTGCTCTTTCATTGTACCTATTTTATACTGAATTATAGTCCGTTATCTAGTCAAAACATACTTATTCGTATGTCACTGATGTCCAATGACCTGATTGTCCGAAAGTAAGATGATCCGTGCTTCGAAAGGCACGTTAAGCCGTTGGTCCCGGTTACTACTTACAGATGTAAGTACGTAGTCGTTACATGAGTCATGATAGGGGCCTTTGGCGGCTCAATAATAACCCTGGCCAGGGTTTGATGAGGTTGGAAATCCACCTCACAACCCACACGGTAGAAGTAGAGATTCCTTATTCTATGATCTGTCTTCATATTGCCCAAAAACTCCGCACGAGGTATTTATCATCAGGATTTTAAGCATTATCTGCTGCAATTTTTACAATTTATTTACTAAAATATTGCAATTTAAAAGCAACAGAGATCGATCGTTGAAATCCTTAGTCGTATCACGCCTTGTATCGAATAGGGTGTAAAAATAAAATTAATTTTCCGTCGATAAATGTATTTTAAAATAATTTTTGTTTAATATTTTTATATGATTAATTTATTTTAAAATACATTTTTAAAATCTGAATCGAATTTATAATTAAGTTTAAAACTTATTATAATTTTTAATTTAGACGCACTGTATAACAAATACTTTTTTTTAATTGGAAAACCTATTTGTCTATCAAATGGCCTTGTAATTTTTAAATACGATATTTTAATGAAACAACATTTTTATGATCTTTAAAACAAGTTATCTAAAAATACATAGTCATAAAAATTACATAAAAAATATTTTACGAATGAGATGTGTGTGTGTGGATACTATTTTTTATGAAACATTTTTTTATGGTCTTTTTTATACTGGTTGTATAAATACATAGTTATAAAATCACATAAATATAAATATCTTGTTTTACGAGTGAGATGTGTATCAGTGTATGTGAATCTTTATGCTAAATAAAAAAGAATAGTTGCAATAAATTTTAGTGTTATTTAAGTGAATAATAAAACAATGGAATGGATTTTACTTTTTATTATTTTGCGAGAAAGTAGGGACCGAAGTTCCACTAACACAGTTGGCTCGACCATTATAGACGGCGACTCGTCCTACCACCTATCACGTTGGTCTAACAGAAAGCTCGGTGAGGTGTGGGTACTTAGTCCATCTTGCGATGGATGTACCTTTGACTACCCCGATTGGGATATAGTCGTGAGCTTGTTATGTATGTATTAGTGATGTTCCGAATATCCGTATCCGTATCCGCGGATATCCGAGATAAAAGAAAAATTCGTATCCGTGTCCGTTACTTTTCACGCGGATCTTTTACGGATCTTTTTCAGGTGATTAAGTAGAATTATTAAATAAAAAACTATAAAATTCCATTCAGATTGTAACCAAAACAAAAGTACTACCCGCACATACATACATACATAAACTCACGCCCGTAATCCCTAATGGGGTGGGCAGAGCCACAAGTAATCAAAGACGACTTGCAGCCACTGTCCTACCCGCACAATGCAAGTTAAAACGTGTCCTGCCTGACGTTGCGGCGAGCGAAGACGTCTACTATCGTTTCAAGATCGCGGGCGCCGACACCAATCGAATAAGAAAATTAAGATCCGTATCCGCGGATCTTTACACTAAATATCCGTATTCAGATCCGTATCCGCGGATATACATTTTTAACGATCCGGCACATCACTAGTATGTATGTACCTACATCTTTAGGCAAATATCACACAGTTATTTTAGAACTTTGTCCTGTGGCAGTCACAGTGGTCCCTTATTGGCCGGACAAGTGGTGACTGCCATATTAATTTAGGAAAAGTTGTGACGTAGTGATGACATACGTAGTGACTGGTGCCTATTCAGGCGCACACAAACTTAATCTAATTTTAGTTTTTCTTTTTTTTTTGACGTGACTTACTGTAGATTTGCCGCAGATGGCATTAACTACATTGCCGCACAAATGGGGAGCGCTGAAGGCTCTCACCCGGTACAACGTTTTAAAGACAACAGGCCTGAGGGTGCCCAGTTGGGCGCGAACCTCGGCTCAGGGCGTCGTCTGAGAGGAAAAATATTTGAAAGAATTAATCGACCCTAGTAGGTCGATAGCGATAAGCGCTGATTGAAGGTAATTTTAGTTTGACACCTCTCATGGTATAAGAAAACCTTCTTATACCTTTTTAGTCGTCTTATACCATGACACCTCTTAAACTTAGGCCGTCCTTCAATAACAATACTTGCTAAAAAGAGATAGAGCTAGTTTTATTCCCGTGCAATTAAGTTAAAATCAAACCGGTGTTTGTCAAAAACGCTGAGGGCTCTCATTCGGCACAATATTTTAGGCCTGAAGGTGCCCAGGCGAGTGCAAACCTAGGCTCAGGGCGTAGTCGGAATTGTCGCTTTTCGAAATCGTTTCACAATTATTCTTTTTTTTATAAGGAATTTCCATAAAATAAAACCCATATTTAGTTCATATACCCACATTTTAATAAAACAACACTCAAACAAAGTTTTGCAACTCAACATACGTCCATCAAAGTGTATATAATATAGTATATTTAATAATAATATTATAATATAATATTAGCGATTTTTATGCCAAATACAAATAACATAGACGTGTTCACCAGGGCAGGACTAGAATGTATGATTTAATATTTCATTATACATTTAAATATTAATAAAATTATATAACAATACAAAATGTTATATAATTTATAACATTATAATTATAACGGTAAATAGTAAAAATAAAACATATTAATCGGTTTAAAAAATCCGATGGAACAACGTTAGTATAAATAGGTGCTTAAATATAACGCAACAAATGTTTAATAATTAAATATTGAACAAAATTATTTATAATATAAATTATTAACAACATGTAATATGTTTAAAAGCTTTAAAATATCACTAATCTCTATCACATGAATTATTATTTCAATATATTTATTGTTATTATTTTCATTTAAGTTTATGATATTAGGACTTAAAAATTCGCTACCTAATAAAATATATTTATAACAATATTATGTCAGAAATATATTATTGTTATATTTAAAATACGCACATAATACCTACATATTTTTTTTGTATAATATGTAGTATAGGAAATATAGGTAGACACATATTTTACAAAGATTCAGTTTATTACTAGAATACACTTTTAGCTCGTGGCTTCTTCCTTAAGAGTAAATATTTACTATTTATTATATAATCTAAATATGTCATATTATGATATATTTTTTTAAATACGTATGTACAGTATTTAGAACATCTGAATGACTTTTAACTGAAGCTAATGATGATTTTATTGGCATATGAAAATGGGCACATTGATTGTATGAAGAAATGACAGTTTAAAATTAAGTGAATAGAAATTGGCTAGCAGGCTCAAAACTAGGTAACTTATTTTTTTTTTGGTTTGGCAGGTTTTGTTGTATTCAATGTTTTTCCATTCATGACTTATTATTTAAAATGTAATCGTTTATAATTAACCTCGACCCTAAATCGAATGTGTAAGAGTTCGAACAGTATCCTGAGTGTGCTGATCGGCAGGTGGGACGCGCCTATGTTCGCGCGGTGGATGCGATTGCACACTTCTGGCAATCGTTAACTTATTTTGTGTTTTCTACTAACAATAGGTTAAGACTGCATTTTTACTAACAACTATGGATTGTAAATCTGAAAATAAATGATTATTATTATTATTATAATTTATTTTTAAGTTGTTTTAAATTAATGTTTCATGTCGTAACTATTTGGTTAGAAAAAAGAAAGTAACTATTTAATATTAAGTAAACATTTTAAAATTCATTCAGACACTCAAAAGACTAATTATAGACATATTAAATGTAAGCACGAGACATAGAGAAGGACCCAATTCCAGCTATTGCAAACGTTAATATTTGTGTACATAAATATATTTATGAATATTGAAATAGTTATAATATCCTTAACAATCATCAAATATGAATGACTTGTTTTATGACCTTGAGGAGCTCGCTCGGTCTGCGATTGTTGAAGTTAAGCAACTTTCGCAAAGGCCGGTCATAGGATGGGTGACCACAAAAAAAAGTTTTCATCTCGAGCTCCTCCGTGCTTCGGAAGGCAGTTAAGCCGTTGGTCCCGGCTGCATTAGCAGTCGTTAATAACCACCAATCCGCACTGGGCCCGCGTGGTGGTTTAAGGCCCGATCTCCCTATCCATCCATAGAGAAGGCCCGTGCCCCAGCAGTGGGGACGTTAATGGGCTGGTGATGATGATGATGATGACCTTATAATATAAGAGAAACTGTCGTTGAAAATTTTATGACCTAGATACTACAATAATAATATTCTACTGTTTTACTTAATGATATTATGATAATAAATATATTTTTTATGTTATATAAAGCGTGCAATGAGAGGATGAAAGGATACACATACTATTATAAAAAGTACATGATGGTCGATTAACTTGTATTAATATTATCTTTTAAAGAATATGGAATTGTACGTCACGCTTATTTCCCATTGGGGTAGGCAGAGATCATGGAATTCCACCTACAACGATCCTGACACATCACTTTCGCTAGAAAAAACATGATTATGTAATGGGTAAGAACTGCAATGGTCGGATGTCAAACATAAGTATTGGTGAGTAATGGTAAGTGATGGTGGTAAACTTTTTTATTATTATTATTTTTATTATTAGTCACCACACCTTTTATACTTCGAAGGATAAAGCAAAGGTTGCTTCGTTGATACCATATCGCGATGGCAATTAATGTTTCTTTACCATATTTTTTACGGAAGATAAGCAAGCATTTGACTACAATCTCACCTGATGGTAAGTGAAAATGTGATTGACGATGGAAAATGCTGAGTGATGAGCCTTTTCCCGGGAATTCAAAGTGGGAGTGTTATTCTCTGCCGTCTTCTGTATTTCCGAATGCATATAACCCGAGTGCTTTCAAGGCCAGAGTGAACAGGCACCTTCTGGGCGAGCTCCATCTTAGGCTTCGTCAATAAATTCGGGCAAGTCTGGAGCCAAAAGCAAACCCATTTAAAGGTAAAAAAATAGGAATGCTCCTGTAGTAAAATCTTTTTAATAGTAAGGACACTGGCTGTAATTTTTCAATTTTTTCTTTCTTGTGCTTTGATCCTACATTCATAAAGCCAGGTAATAAAGCTCCTTTTAAATAACTTTTGGGCCTTTTTACTGCCAAGAACGACTCATCACTGCGTACCTACTTACGTAGAAAACCTTATCTACCTATTTGATATTGAAACTACTATCAAAAGTGCACTATTTAACATGCACAATATATATATATATACAATACTATACCTAATACATCGACTACTACGTACAGTGGAAGATTACGTGATTAAATATATGTTTGATTATCATTTTTATTTAATTTTAATATATATTTTAATAAATGTCAGAAATACATAAAAACGCATATGTGTGGTTATTTTTTCTTTTTACGCGTTTTACGTCCCACTATGAGGATGGCATATGTTTTAAGAAAATACCCCTCTTTCTTTTAAATATAGATAAAGATTTCATGTTTCGTCTATAGCATTGCATGCATTGATTGCGTTTGGTTTATCTTCTCTGTAAATGTGTAGGTAGTCTAATTTTTTTTCGTCTGTTTTATGTATTAAGAAATTGTTAATCGCGTGGGAAGTAGCGAGTCATTCCCGATACAAGAATGGGACTTCTTATTGGTAAGACTCCATCACATGTTTGTAAAAAGATTTGTAAATAAAAAAAATATATATATTTAGATAGGTAGCATTTTGATATAGACAAAAAATAACCTTTATGACATGGACAGCTTTCGACTATTTTCCCGAGAAATTATCCGTGCAGCCATACACAGATAATTTAGGCGTGTCTGTCATAAAATAAATGTTAAATTTAAAAGTAAGTACTTACATATTAAAAGAAAATAATTGTTTTAAAAATATTTTTGTCATGGTAGTAATAATTAATGCATCACTGTAAAAATAAATTATTTTGACTATCAATACAAAAACTCTCGAAACTCTACTATTCCGGACATTTTGAATATAAACTATTTTTATTTGACACGATAGTAAAATATGTCCACGCCATAGGATGAAAATACTTTATATTGTCAACTACTTGTTATGTAAATATAGTAAATATATATAAAGTATATTTGTAGAATATATAAATATATGCTAAGTATATTAAACATAAAGTAAAATAAGTACATAAAAAATATTAATTTACTGAAACAATTAAATATACTGAAATTTACTTTTAAAAACCCTTAACTCTAATAGTTAGATAAAATATAAAATTATTTTTTATGAAGAAAAATTATGATAAATTATATCATCACGAGTAATATTCCCAATTACTTTGATCAGAGGTACTTCCAACATGAATTGAATATCAACGCTTGACGGAACTTTCGGCTAATATAAAAAATAAATTGACTAAATAAATAGATAAAAATGTATTTTTTTTAATAAATTGAATTTTTTTTTTTTTGAAATAATGTTAAATAGATTTATTCATAAATAATAAAAAAACAGAATGTAAATCCACCACAGGCTTCGTCAGTACCAACATTCATATTAAAAAAAAAAAAATAATAAAAAAAAATAAGGGAAAGCATATTCAATTCATACATAATAAAATCCGCACAAGCTTCGTCAAAATACAAAAACAAAACCACAATTGGCTTCGTCCAAAACTGCCTACTCCAGTAGCCCACCCCGGACCGCTTCCGGCTCAAAGCTACCCATCAAAAAAATTGAAAATTGAATTGATTGATTAATATGTGAAAAATAAATCGATAGAAAGCATAGCTTTTTAAATTAATGGAGAATATAATTATTATGATAGCCTTAGTCTGGCATCGATGAAATAACGGCTAAAATAGAAATACGATAGATTGATGTTAATATATGCGCGCACGCCTACTTAATACGTACAAGTGTTTTTTTTTTTTTGTTATGCCTATTTATACCTACTATTCATTAATACTAAATGGTAAAGAGACTGATAGTCATTCATATTTGACGATACAAAAAATAATCTGTAAAATGATTTTCAGAGAATATAAATACTACAAACATAAAATCTATATTTATTTTATACATCTACCTTATCTATGTGATTATAATTTATATTAAAAATATTTCCACAAATTATTTTATAAAAAATGCAGTTTAAAAGTATAAAAGACACACTGAAACTTTAATAATAATCTTGATGGTTTTTACTAATAAATTATTTTCTGTTTAAAATTATAATTGATACTTGCAATTTTATCTTTGCATATTATCTAGTAACATAAAAATCCAACCAGTAAGTGGCACAAAAAGCGGCCTTATCGCTAAGGTAGCAATTTTCCAGGCAACCTTTAGAACAAAAATAAGAGATCGAAAATTATAAAACATTTTGAAAAAGTTGTACAATATATAATAATGTAATTATTGCATTCTACTAATCTATTTACAATAAATATGTAAAGGTAAGCTCAGAAATTTTGTTTTTATTAATAATAATAATAATAGTATTTTGGTCCTTTACTCAATAATCAATACCAATTTAATAAAAAAAAGTGCTGGATTAACGTGTGATTTTACGTTTATTGTCAACTTATTATTACACATACAAGGTTATTGTCATAAATATTGTTTTACAAATACATTATATATTATATTAAATCCAATAATACTGATATATAATTTAAGAAAAATATTGTCAAAGTCACATGTGCGAAATTATATAATAATATTACAATTTCACGAGTATATAATCCACAAAAGCCGTTTTATGAATATATATATATATTATTAAATTATTAAATATGCAAAAATACATATTTTTTTAAAATACAGCAACATGCAGATAACACGAACTTCAGACGTTATAGTGTTATATTGTTTATAAATATAAATTTTGTTTTGATATTTTATTTATATTTTAATATTTGATGGTTTTTTTAAACTTAAATACTAGATATGTTTGCATCAACACCTTTTTATATTTAATGAAAAACCCTGACCAGGCTATTTGTATATTGAAAATAAAGTATACTTAAATACTTTATAAGATATCATGAAATATAATGTGTCATAAAATTACGTTTTATACATATAACAGCAGAAATATACGCAAAAAATATATATTATTGCAGAGCAACCTAAATTTTCTTTTTCCAAATGAATTTTATTTCTGACTGTAAATACCTTATTTTAAATTAAATGGCTATAGATTTTATATATTATAAAGTGTAGTTATTAACATATTTTAATATGAATACTTCTAAATTATATATCGAAAAGTACATAAAAAAAAGCTTTATTTTTATCTATATTGTGAAAATTGGTCTGCAATTATTTAAAGTTGATAAAAAGTAGAAAATATTTTTATGATGAATTTAAATATGTATCTATTCATGATATATATGATATACCTATATATTTTTATCATGCTTATAATATAATGTACTTATAATAATGAAGAATCATTTGGGCAATTTCTACAGTATAATATTAATTATTATATTTAAATAGACTACATATTAAATTGTATACATACTTTTTGGTCACACGTAGTAAAAAATATGAATAGAGTTTATAATCTGTAATATAGCATCTAGGAATATAATAGGCATTTAAATATTCATGTAGATGATAAAATACTTTGTAAGAAAACATTGCAATATAGGGTATTTTGACTGGGTCAAAGATAAGTCTTAGATGATCAAAAATCAATCACATTTTATTTTGCAACTTATTTCCGAATTTTATTTATGAATTAACAAGAAATGAGTTCAAAGTTTGACTGTTTTTACTGATGACGTCACAGGACAGTATTTCCATACAAACTCAAAAGAAAACTTTCGTTTTGACGTTTCGTAAATAGTATCTCATTTGACTAGGTTGTCAAGTAGCTTCTTGTAGATAACCAAAAATCATTACGCCATATATGTATTATATTTAAACTACTTAGATACATATTTGGCAAAAATACAGCGTTATATAATCATCGAAAGTTATAAATATTATTGTGATGCAAACCCTATTTAAAATATTTGGCATAATATCACCACTCCCGAGTCAAAAGTTTAAGATAAAAACAAAACAAAATGGCGGATCGTCAAGATGGCGGGTGGTCGTTGTTTTGGCGGGAATTATTCCTCCTCTTCGTTCTGGTAGCTTACGTAACGCACGGATGACTTGTCACTTATTATTAGACTCTGAAAGAGAAATTAATTAAGTAATTCAGGAGTTTTCAAAGTAATTTCTGGGGTCATCTAGGTTAAACGATCACTAAAAAAAACAGTGTCGAGCCGCTAAAGGCCTCTGACTGACAGGAGTCATGTAACGACTACATAATTAAGTAAATAATGGCCGGTAACGACTGCTTATTATAAAAAAGTAAGAAAAACAAAAAAAAGAAAAGAAGAAAAATACTTATTTGTTTTGCTGTAGATTATATCAGCAGTGATCATGAGGTATGTAAAGTCCTCTGACTGAATCCCGGCCCTGAAACCGTCTTCTGCCGTGAGGTTTGCTGAAGAAACAGGGGAAGAAGACTGACCTGCTTCTCATCCCTAGCTGGTGGCGATCGCAGCAGTAGAAGGAAAGGGGCATACGCAAAGTTGAGGACGGCGATAATGACAAGCATCCACTCGAAGCCGATGCTGTTCACCAGGGCGCCGGAGAAAGCGGGACCTGCGGGCGAAAAGATCCATTAGGCCTCAAACTGGATGCCAGCGGCAGCGGCGCGGCGGCGGCGGCGGTGCGGGGAGCGGCTCGTTCAAATGCTAAGATTTATATTGAAGTGTTCTCGACGGCAGCGGCGCGGCGAGCGGGGTACGAGCGGTGCGCTCCAGTCGAGCGGTGTCTCTGCGTTTGAAACTCGCCTTTTTGTTTCCTTCATTCATTATAGGGATTCAGATCTTCTTATGCCCATAATAAATCGTACGAAACAAAAGAACTACAATCGAAAATGCGTTGTCGCCGTTTCGACATCGCGCACATTTGAGACACAACTTTATACCGCCGCAACACCGCGCGATTTCGCCGCTGGCATCGAGAACGGAACAGCGGCCGCCGCGTCGCTATCGCCGCCATCCTGTTTGAGCCCTTAGGATTGAACCACGTCATAGCCTCACGTTTCTAACCTTTTCTGTTACTTAGAATCGTCATTTGCTAGAGCAAGAGACGACAACTCACTGCTAGACTTATCTACTTCAGCTACTTCCACAGCATAATGTCTTACGGTATTTTGCTGTGGGGTCGAGCCGCTGTTGTAGAAACTATTTTCATCATTCAAAAAAGAGTAGTTCGGGCTATTATCACGGATAAACTTGTTGAAGGTCAATGTAACATTTTTGAATTTACGTCATTTCGCAACGTGTTGTGGCTGAGGAGAAGAAATGACAAGAAACTGCAACACGTCTTTTAAATCAATGAGGGTACATTACAAGTTATTTAATAACTAGAGGAACACATTCGATACCAGACATTTTTATCATTATCATTTAAGTAATCATTAATCTTATAATACGCTTTTTTACATAAAGTAAGCTTCACGTAAAGTAAGTTCCAGGACTGCATTGAATGATGTGCGCGCCATCTGTTGGTTATGAGCGAAACTGGTCAACTAAAAATTCCACATGGTCCGAATTATCCCTTAGAGTTTTCGTTACGTTGTCACTAACTCCTTGGAAAGCCACTCACCAACAGCATAGCCAAGACAGAAGGCGGTGTCCCCAATAGCGTAGACGGAGCCATAGACCGCGGCGTGGCGGATGTCCACCAGGAAGCCAAGCTCAGGCATCATGGACGAGTCCACCATGCCAATCGCGAAGCCCAAACCAGCGTTGGGGATGATTAGATGCTCGAGTTTGCGCGCCATTGGGATCTGAGGGTTTGACGAGCAGTGAATAACATAAACAAACAGCCTAAAAATCAAATCAAAGTAAGTTAATAATTTTGATTTTTTTTCTATTTATTTGCGAGAAAAATACAATTTACGTAAATAACAGTGTTGTGATGAGTTCGTTCTTCATACAGGCGTACAAATATAAAAAAATAATAATTTATATACTTTAACAAAAATTGGCACATTGAAATGAAAATACTTAAATAACTTATTGTTTTATGGAAAATTATACTGTTTATACAAAATTTAACATCATCTCTCTAGCATTATCCCGTTTTTCACAGAATCCGCTTACCTAACCTGAAGATTTGACAGGTCCGGTTTTTCACAGAAGCGACTGCCTGTCTGACCTTCCAACCCGCGAAAGGAAAACCAGCCCAATACAGGTTAGGTCACATACCTTCGAAATTGCATTTCTCGGGAATGCGGGTTTCCTCACGATGTTTTCCTTCACGTGATAATCATTTATGATCCAAACATGAATTCGAAAACAACGACTGTCATTGGTTTACGCTTTTGCTGGATTCGAACCTGCGACCTCAAAGTGAGAAGCAAGGGTTCTACCAACCGGGCTACCACGGCTTGTAGTTAAAATATTCACTTGGCCCTTCATTCTTATATTCCGTGGTCTACATCCACGTCCTTACCAGGATGAGGCAGATGCCTATGATGACGAGACCGGAGCAGGCAGCAAGCCAACGCCCCATCTTGTGTCCCAGCGGGCCAAACAGGTTCGTGCCTGCAACAGAGGAAGAATCAGCATAGAATAAGGAATACCTTATTCTTATGAATACCGCCTGCTCGACCAATGTTGGTAAACATGGATAAAATGAGCAGGCGGTGACTCGCCACTCACTGGATGGGCCGCCTATCTAGCCGACGCGACTGGACGGTAAGGCAACAACATGGTTGTGAGCAGCTCAGGGTGTCGAGAGGTGTACACCGCTTTCTGCGAGGCGGTTTACCCGCCTCACCAACTCGCGACTTATGCATATTTCACTTCCACCCTGCGAGCATATAGCTCTTACGCCTCACTCTGGCCGGCCAATGAACGCAAGCCAGAGGTGAGAGTCCTGTGGCCCCCGCTGGGGTCCTCTCCGGCCGGCCAGTGAAGGCAAGCCGGAGACGGAGGGCCTGACCGACTCTCGAGGGATCTCAGCTCCGTGGTGTCGTCACTCACTAACAGCTCGCCACAAGCTGGCCTGCGGAGACTGACTGCACTGTTGAATTCACCAGGTTCGCTGATGAATTCACCAGGGGGCGATGGGGTCGTCACATCCCTACGCCTTTATTATTATTATTATTAATTCTTCCAAATATTTTTCCTCTCAGACGACGCCCTGAGCCGAGGTTCACGCCCAACTGGGCACCCTCAGGCCTGTTGTCTTAAACGTTGTACCGGACAAATGTCCGGCCAAGTAGTTAATGCCATCTGCGGCAAATCTACAATAAGTCGCGTCAAAAAAAAGTACTTATGACCGTACTTACCAATGAGGTAACAGATGCTGGCAGGCAGGAAGGCGACTCCTTGCTGCCAACGGCGTGCCTCCATGGTGTCGGCCATCCAAATCGGCAGGCTCGGCTCCAGCATCGCTATGCCCACGTTCGCGAATGTTATGGCTCCTGAAATGGAAGGAGGAAAGTAAGTAGTTCATATTTTCCGAAGGGATTTTTTGGACTTGACTTCACCTGCTAAATGGAGCGCTGAGAGCTCTGACCCGGTACAAAATTTAAGACAACGTGTCTGAAGGTGCTCAGTTCGGCACGAACCTCGGCTCAGAGCGTCTTCAGAGAGGATTATATTTATATAGAATTATTCGCCCCTAGTGGGTGACTAGGCCTTTGAAATGTGGTGTTGGAGGAGGATGGAAAGAATAAGTTGGACAGAAAGGGTTACAAATGAGGAAGTGCTAGTAAGAGTAAGGGAAAAGAGACAAATACTGAGAATTATTGAGGACAGAAGAGGCAAGATGATTGGACACCTAATAAGACACGACGAATTCATTAAAAACATCATAGAAGGAAAGCTAGAAGGAAAGAGAGGAAGGGGAAGACCAAGAAGAGCTTACATGGAACAGATTAAAGAAAAGGTTAACGTCGTGTCTTATAGGGAAGTCAAGGAATTGGCCTTTGATAGGCTGGAATGGAAAATGCTACACCGACAAGAGCGTGGCTCTTAAATTGATGAGGAGTGGGTGATCCGGCGACGGCGACTCCGTGAGGTTATGGAAGATGTATGGCGTCTCACCAGCGGCGACGATGATGTAGGGGTCGGTGACCAGGTCCTTCAGTGAGGGTGGTTCACTTTCCTGGCGGACTACTCCTGGTTGAAGAATCATCAGCTGCAGCACTGCGGAATGAAAGATAAAGTAAGATTATGTAGGATTTTAATGATAAAATTCCATGAAACGAATGTAAGTATACACATGCTTTTTATAAGATTAATGGCCCCGATTCCTGCAGACACCGCCTAATTTTATTTTAAGTTATATCCGTCAGTTTCATATCCGCCGAAAAGGAAAGGGACGGATGATTCACAGGTCTTAATTTTAGGAAGAATGAGTAAATGAATGAATAACCCGGGCGAATCAAAAGGTACGTCGCTGGTATGCAATCCGTTTGACGTGCTGTCTACTTAACTGTGTCGGGTTATTGACGGACGTAAAATTTTTAGACGGTTGGTTTAGATTTGTGCTTAAAATTGACGTGTGTTCCATAAATTTTATGCTTGTCGATTACCCGTCCCTTTCCTTTTCGGCGGATAAGAAAATGACAGATATAACTTAAAATAAAATTAGATGGTATTTACAGGAATTAGCACCAATGACTACCTAAATTATAAAAAATGTCTGGTATTGAATGTGTTCTAGTTATTAAATAACTTGTAATATTTAATAACTAAGTGACGTCATGAGTCAAACTGCGCCCGCGGCACGGGTTTCACACCGCGCCTGGCGCGATATATATCGCTCCCCTCGGAGGTAGAGACGTGATGCTGTTACAGCCTCCGTTGTCGACGGGTTAGAGCGCTGGCTCACGATCTGGCGGTCCAGGTTCGAATTTTAAATTTGTCAGAAAATTGAAGCTCATGTGAAGCTTACTTTATGTAAAAAAGATTATTATAAGATTAATGACGACCTAAATGATAAAAATGTCTAGTATTGAATCTGTTCCTCTAGTTATTAAATAACTTGTAATGTATACCCTCATTGGTTTTTAAAAGATGTGTTGCTGATGCAGTTTCTTGTCATTTCTTCTCCTCAGCCATAACACCTTGCGAAATGACGTAAATTCAAAAATGTTACATTGACCTCCAACAAGTTTATCCATGATAATTACGTTGAATATATGATTCTGATTTTTGATTTCATGATATAAATAAAAAAACCAAGCATGCTCATTCCTATGACAAGCCGCCATTGCTAGCCCTTTGATGACGTAAGTGTTACCATTAAATAGGTATCTCCAACATTCCAAGGATTAATCGACCCTAGTGGGTCGATAGCGATAAGCGCTGAATGAAGGAAATCCACCACACCGGCGGGGTCGCCAAACCCCATCAACCCTGGAGTCAGGGTTATTAATGAGCCGTTAAAGGCCCCTGACATGAGGGGACTACTTAATTACATTCACCATACCTTTCAAAGCACTGATCATCTTACTTTCGGACAATCAGGTGATAACACTGTCCCAACCAAACTATGGGTTACTGTGATTTTTTGGTCCCCACCGGGATTCGAACCCGGATCTTGAGCCCAACGCTCAACTGGTGGGTTAAAAAGGCCGCATCGAAGCAATTCATCTAAAAAAGCAATATTGCTATTTGACATTTGTGTGCATTGCGCACTTAATTAAAACACATAATAACGGGTTCTTACCGCGTTTAAAGCACGGATATGAGACTCCCGATTTTTTTTTATAAGCGCGTAAACTTAAAACATTGCGCACTTAAATTTCAACAGGGAAGACGGGTTCAAATTATCGACCATGTGGAATCCAGTAGTAGGTGTTGTAAAAAGCTTGAAACGGCCTAATGTGGTGAAAAAACGTGAGGACACAGTGAGTGCGGTTTGTCGTAGTGAGTTTGGTGCGAGTTCAGATGGTTCCGAACATTCCGATATCAAAAACATAAACAATTAAGCGGCAAAGAAAGAGGGTAGACAGATATGTCTGCCCGTAGAAAATTATGGATCTACCTACTCCTATCTCATCAGTCATCCCGTGATCATGGCACTTGCAACAGTGTCGAAATATCGGGAGTCTCATATCTCCATTTAAACGCGGTAAGAACCCGTTATTATGTGTTTGCATTGCGCACTTACTTTTATATGCGCAAATATCAAATTGCAATGTTGCTTTTTTAGATGAATTGCTTCGATGCTGCCTTTAATCCCCTGTACAGTCACGAGCATTAATATGTATACACTTTGGTACCATGCCACATTAACTTTTTTGACAAATTGAACTGTAAATCTCACTAAATGTCAAATATGTTAGTGCGACAGAGTCCTAAAGTGGGTACATTATGTTGTTCATGACTGTACGATACTGGACCACGGAGGCAGTCGTTCTTCTCATATTTTATGAATTAAATAAACTTACATCCATCTCCCAAAGCCAAAGCCGACAGCATGAGGAACGGTGCTGTCTTTCCCACGAACTCGTACATGAGCCCTCCGAAGGGAGGACCGATGAGCACTCCCAGAGCCAGACCTCCCAGAGCTATGCCCATAGCGTTGCCGCGTTCCTGTCGAAATAGATCTGATTAATTTTAACCCACTATGGTCCTGTGGTCCGCGCTCGGTCTGCGATTGTTGAAGTTAAGCAACTTTCGCAAAGGCCGGTGATGGGATGGGTGACCACAAAAAAAAAGTTTTAATCTCGAACTCCTTCGTGCTTCGAAAGGCACGTTAAGCCGTTGGGCTGCATTAGCAGTCGTTAATAACCATCAATCCGCACTGGGCCCGCGTGGTGGTTTAAGGCCCGATCTCCCTATCCATCCATAGGGAAGGCCCGTGCCCCAGCAGTGGGGACGTTAATGGGCTGGTGATGATGTCAGTCATTTTCTTATCCGTTGAAAAAGAAAGGGACGGGTAATCGGCACGCATAAAATTTATGGAACACACGTCAATTTTAAGCAGAAATCTAAAGCTACCTTCTAAAAATTACACATCGGCCAATAACCCGACAGAGTTAAGTAGACAGCACGTCAAACGGATTACATACCAGCGAATGCCTATTTTATTCGGCCCGGGTTGTTCATTCGTTTTAAAATTAACTTGTTGACAATCCGTCCCTTTCCTTTTCGGCGCATAAGAAAATGACGGATATAACTTAAAATAAAATTAGGCGGTGTCTGCAGGAATCGGAGCCAATACGTTATTAATTTCCTTAAGAAAGAGAATTAAAAAAAAGCTGCATTAAAAATATATAATATGTAAAAGTAAATTAAAATAAGTAAGTACCTATTTTTTTGTATTTTTTTATATAGACTGACTATTGAAGAGTAGGTACTCAAAGATATTCTGTACTCACGAATATTATTTTGTCTTAATTCATTTTCTCTTTTAATTATTTTAATATGTGTTTTATTTTTACTTTTTTTTGTATCAGTATCCGTGTGAATGCATTAATTTTTGGTGAAAACTTAATTGGCTTCTGTACTACCTAAAGTGTGTTATATCTCTCTCTCTTTATTTAAGAGTAATCGCCATTACTCCATAGATAGGGCGTGTAGAACGGTGGTTGCCCCAAGGGTGTTTTATATCATTACTTACTTATTTCTTTAAGCTTTTGTATTGGTACCATTAGTAATCGATATTGAAGAGCGCGGTCTTCTAACACAAGTGTTGTTCACTTAACAGAAGGCCGCTACACTTGGCAATGATTGTACCTTTTTGTTGAAATAAATAACTTTTTCTTTTTTTTTTTATATAAGTGTTATTTCCTGAAATATATAAAATTAAAAATAATTGATCTTAAACGCAGTTTTCACTAACACGTTGGCTTGACCATTATAGACGGCGATACGGGCTCACCTATCACGTTGGTCTAACAGAAAGCTCATGAGGTGTGGTTACTGGGGTACTTAGTTCATCTTACGATGGATGTACCTCTGATTATGTATGTATGTAAACATAAACGGCCTCATGTCCACTGCTGGGCACAGGCCTTCCCTCAATCAACCGGAGGGGGTATGGAGCATACTTCACGCTGCTCCACTGCGGGTAGTCGGAGTTGATATGGCGTCCTTTAATATATGTTTAATCTACCTACTTTTTTTTATTACCTTGTCATCAGGGTACCGTTCAGCCAGCATGCCCATCCCGGAGACGGAGGAGCACGACGACCCCACTCCCTGCAGCGCACGCGCAATGAACAATACGCTGTACGATCGGCCGAATGCGAAGACTGAGGGAAGAAAAAAATAAGTAATTAATTCATTTTGTATAATATCTAAATCAGTCAAATCAAATCATTTATTCGCATATGATTCATGGTTTTGTAAACAGTTGGTAGGTTTTAGGGACGGTACTGAAAAGTATCGGCGTCCGAAGGACGTAATATACGATCCCGACGACCCGATTACTCTAGCCATAGAGGCAGCCAATCAGCTCGCGACACCAAACACTTCAGGACGCCGAAACCGACCCCGCCGGCGTGGTCGACGATTTTCCTCAATCAGCGCTTATCGCTATCGACCCACTAGGGTTGATTAATTCTTTCAAATATTTTCCTCTCAGACGACGCCCTGAGCCGAGGTTCGCGCCCAACTGGGCACCCTCAGGCCTGTTGTCTTAAACGTTGTACCGGGTGAGAGCCTTCAGCGCTCCCCATGTGTCCGGCCAAGTAGTTAATGCCATCTGCGGCAAATCTACAATAAGTCACGTCAAAAAAAAATGTTCTAAGTATCACATGATCCGCTAGATATAAGCATCCGAAAATTGGGGTTATATTTTTTCGTAGGTTTCAATTTCATTTATTCCATAAACAATATACATTGTGTTGGAATGTTTTACAAAATAAATAGATTACAAATTACAATCTAGGAATCACACTGTAGGGATACATATACGCCAGTTGGTTTGTAAGTGTGCCGCAATGAGTACTGAGGGGGATGCATTCCTCAAAGTTTTCGTTACGGTGTCACTATCACCTTGTATATTCGTGTGCGTGGGGAGTACTATTTCATACGAGTTTATTGACATTAGTTACATACTGAAGTATGCAAGCGTTCCTTAGATAATAGGTATTTTCAAAACGTCAAGCCAGCGGGATCAAAGAACTGCCTTTATAACTTTGGAACCGTTGAAGTACTCATTTCGGTATTTTGCAGGGGGTGAGTACTATTTCGGTACTATTTTTTGGCGTTTAAATCAAAGCGAAAGACCTTGTCGTTAACTCTCGCCAAATTTCGCTCACCGTCAAGCTAGCAAGTGCAATAAAACATGGCTGTAAATCCAGAACCGTGATGGTACTAATTTTTTTACAACAGGTACTATTTTTTTCAATAAGAGTACTATTTTTTGGTATGGTCAAATTATTTTTTCGTGCCCATTTTTTTTTTGAGGCCGCTAGCTTGACGCACACGTATATTCTGGACCAAGTCATACGGTCATTACGAATAATGCCCAATATTAGAGTGCTATTTGTGTAAAAAAAATAGTTATAGCTATATAATAGCTAGTAATTTACCATGACATTGGTGCTAATTCCTGCAGACGCCATCTAATTTTATTTTAAGTTATACCTGTCATTTTGTTATCCGCTGAAAAAGAAAGGGACGGGTAATCGACAGGCATAAAATTTATGGAACACACGTCAATTTTAAGCAGAAATCTAAAACAACCGTCTAAAAATTTTACATCAGCCAATAACCCGACAGAGTTCAGTAGACAGCACATCAAACGGTTTGCATACCAGGGAGATGCCTATTTTATTCGCCCGGGTTATTCATTCGTTTTAAAATTAACTTGTTGATAATCCGTCCCTTTCCTTTTCGGCGGATAAGAAAATGACGGGTATAACTTAAAATAAAATTAGAAGGTGTCTGCAGGAATCGGGGCCATTACTTATCAAAAATAAACTTAAGTACAACTCACTCAGGGTCGAGAGGAACATCAACACAAATCCGGTGAACATCGGAACGCTGTAGCCGATTCTGAAAACAAAAAAACTCATAAAACTAATAGTAGGTACTTGCAATAAAGAATACTTACTACACAACTTAGTATAATACCTAATGTATCTTTAATATGATTTAAGTGCAATAAACAGTCTCCATGGTACAGTGGTTGAGCGTTGGGCTCACGATCCGGAGGTCCCGGGTTCGAACCCCGGTGGGGACATATCACAAAAATCACTTTGTGATCCCTAGTTTGGTTAGAACATTACAGGCTGATCACCTGATTGTCCGAAAGTAAGACGATCCGTGCTTCGGAAGGCACGTTAAGCCGTTGGTCCCGGTTACTACTTACTGATGTAAGTAAGTAGTCGTTACATGAGCCTTTGGCAGCTCAGTAGTAACCCTGAAACCATGGTTGATGAGGTTGGTAATCCACCTCACAACTCACACGATAGAAGAAGAAGGAAGTGCAATAATTTTTGAATTGTATTGTATTGTATAAAGATGTTAGCAATTTAGCATTTAAATTAGGTGCTGTGTATAGGACCAATTATTGTTATTTTTTTGTATTTTATTTTATTATTATTTGCATGTTATGATTTAAATAACTAAAAATGTAGACCAAATGTTAAATGTTGACCAACTGCAAACTGTACCATTTTTACGAATTACGAGTTATGGTCCTTAGTGAGTTATGATCCTGAGTGAGTTATGGTCCTGAATGAGTTATGGTCCTGAGTGAGTTATGGTCCTAAGTGAGTTATGGTCCTGAGTGATTTATGGTCCTGAGTGAGTTATGGTAACTTACTTATGCGTCAGCGGTCCCACGAAGGGGTTCGCGAGCAGCTGCACGATGGCCTTGCTGGCAAACATGACTCCCACAGCCACCGTCTCGTGGATCAGCTCCTTGTGACGTTCTTCCTTCTCAGCTGTCGCGTTGTCTAAGGCACGAATAGAATTTGAAGTTAGTTTTGCAACAAGTTCATTCACCCTAAGGTTGCCTGGAAGAAATCGCTATTTAACAATAAGGTCGCCGATTGTACTTCTCCTGTTACATTTGTAGTCGTTTTTGGTGTTGAGTTTATATGTGCAATAAAGCGTTTTTGTATTGTATTGTTAAATTAGGTACCATTGCTCCTTTGACATTCCATCACCATGGATAATGAAATGAAATGAAACTTTATTTGCTTTATATGTGGTGCGAATACAGATGTCATAATATTTTTATAGGTAAGTACATTATTACACATTTAACCAAGTTAGTTTGTATGCAAACATAGAGTCGTAAGACCATGTCAAAAGTTATTAAATTATATTGTGAATTTAGAATAAAAGATATAATATTAAATACATAGTTAGCAATACCCATTAGCAATGCCCATACTATCGTTCCCGGAATCCTAGACCATTCAATCTGTGCGTGTATCGTAATAACACCTTCTTTTACAACCCTATCACCCGTATGTGTCGTCAGTACAAAGACCTTGTCGTTAATGACAAGGATATAGATATTTTTAATAATAATTTTCCTGCCTTCATTCGTTTTCTTGTTAGAAACATAATGCTCACCTGAAGATTTGGCCGTAGGCCCATGAATCGTAATTGTTACCATGTTGTTGCGGAGCTAAGTATATTTTATTGTAATATCTTTTAACTTGCGTCGTTTATTGTAATATATTTTAACTTGCGTCGTCTTTTCTCACCATAGTATTGTATAACTTGCATACGTTTAGTTGGGCTACAGTCTGAACCTCAAAAAGTGTATTATTTCATAAGATTTATGTCTGTAACCTGTTGCGTGTGTTTATTAAATAAATAAATATGTATATATTCAAATTTACAATACAATCACGTCAATATACTAATTATAGATGTCATAAACTCCTCCGTGCTATAAAAATATAGTTCACACAAATATTTATATAAGATTGTTCACATAATGCTCTTATACTTACAATGCGTATGATTCTCTTCTGATGTCTGTGTGAGGTTCATGCAGGGGCAGTAGGGCTGCGCCGGCGCCGGTGTAGTGATGGGCTCGTCTAAAGACATGGACAGTGGCGCGTCCGGGTGACGGATGTCGTACAGGAACTCCGGGATTATGGGAACTGGAACAAAAAATATGCGTTAGGTTTGTGCGTTCTTATGTCAAATGACGGAATTTGTCGTTTATTATAACATAACCCATACGTACAGGGTGTTTCCATTAGGCACCCATTCCAATACGCCCCCATCCAGCACGCTCCCACATTTGAAAATTTGTTTTCCCACTACGCTCCCATTCCAATACGCTAAAATACAAAAGTGGGTGTGTATGGGCCGCTAGCCACATATACACTTTACTGCTTGTTGATTGTAGAGATGAATGATAACTCACTGATACTAAAATAGTTCCTTTTATTCGTAAGTACACAGTGATATAATTGATACGTAATTAATGCTATATGATAGAGTGATATGAGTACACGCGGAATGCTTGCTAAATGCGGACTGACGTGATGACCTAATTATTACAAAACGTGACAAAAGTGCTGAAAGTGCAATGTGCGGCTGTAGACCGTACAGGGTGCGTATTGCAATGGGAGCGTAGTGGAAAAACAGAATTGTAGCGTTGACAGCGACTTTCCGAACGGCGACCCGCGCTACGGCGACTCTCTTTACGGCGAGTGGCCTTATTTTCCCTTTACGTCGAGCGAGTTTTGACGTTATTGTACAGTTATGGTAAAAACTGTTTTGCTGTTTTCTTATACTTTTCAGTTCGTTGTTTTTATATAAGTAGTAGTGTTAGACATATTCTTTTTATTTATGATTTGGTTTAAATAGAAACACAGATCAGACAGACCCTACGTACAACCACAGAGGCCATGTTTCTATTGTTTTTAAGTATGAGGGCATTTCCAGGTCATGTTCCACACAAAAAATATAGATGGCGCTGTTTAAATTCAACGTGACACACGTGAATGAGGTACCTACATAATTATTCAATTATAACCTAAAAGCCGAGGCATACTTAATATTATATAAAAAATCTTGCTTCACATTTGGGTCACGTAAACTAAGTAAGTACGTTATAGAATTAACAGTAGTACGGCTTTCAAATTCAAATTCGTTTATTCGTTAGTCTTTGAAATAGACTACTCTGGGCGCCATCCCACTCGCGTCAGACAGAGTACTGCGGAAGGCAAAAGGGAAACCACTGCCCTATTTTTCCCTAAGAAAGTAGCATGGAGAAAGCTACACAGACAAGAGCGTGGCTCTTAAATTAGTGCTGACGTATAGAATTATGTTGCTACTTATATTGATCAGAATAATAATGGGTGGAAGACGTGTTATTATATGATGACCCGTGGGTCATCATTTATGATTATTTTTTTTTATTTATTTATTTATTTATTTGTACACAATGAAACAGACACAAGAAACATACAAAGAAAACAGATAGTACAGGCAAGCTTATCTCTAAACAAAGAGATTTCTTCCAGCTGACCTACGTGACAAGAGAGACTTTCAACGTATAATATTATATAGATAGACATACATACGCGTACAAATTATTTAGAAATTACTTATACTAATATAAGACACAATATTAACCTAAACCTACAAACCACATTTAAATAAATTATAATATAATATATATTTCATAGATATATAAACATAAAACTTAAAACATAAAACTTTTATTAGATTAGATTCATTTATTTCACATTTAGTTGTACAACACATTTTAGACACAATCTTCTTCTTCTATCGTGTGGATTGAGAGGTACATTACCAACCTCATCAACCAAAACACACACAACACACACACACACACAATATAAAACGGTAACAACATAAATATGATCGTCGAAAGTGATAACAAAAGAATGTCAACAATGAAGATAATAAATTAAATTAAAATGTCAAAAGATAATAAATCAATTTGTACTGATTTATTTGTATTTATGTCATGGCTAATATGTACCCATATTAGCCTAAATTATAAATAAATTAATAATGTATAAAATGAAATTACATTCAAGTAATTACAATAAAATACAACGTCAACAGAATATAGCTCCATATCCAACAAAAGGTTTTTTTAGACGGGGACCGAATGATACGTCACATACCACATTTTTAATGCTAGTGGGTAGTTGCTCATATAGCGTCGGACCGATAACGAAATTATCCATTAAATTAGAAACGAAGGCAAATCTGTACAGCGCCATCTATATTTTTTTGACGAACGTAGCCTGCAAAGTCCTACATTCTAAAATGTCATTCCGTATCGTCCCGGTAAGCTATTTTTATCAAAAAATTCGAGATGCAGCAACACGGCAACGTTAAGGTTTTGGCACATCAAAAGCGTTAACAGAGAGGATGTCGCGCTGCTAAAATTTCAGTGCGGGCATTAGATTTTATTTGACGTGACTTATTGTAGATTTTACGCAGATGGCATTAACTACTTGACCAGACAAATGGGGAGCGCTGAAGGCTCTCACCCGGTACAACGTTTAAGACAACAGGCCTGAGGGTGCCCAGTTGGGCGCGAACCTCGGCTCAGGGCGTCGTCTGAGAGGAATAATATTTGAAAGAATTAATCGACTCTAGCGGGTCGATAGCGATAAACGCTGATTGAGGGAACAACTGGTAAGACTACTGGGAATAGGGGACATTTTCGAACGTGACTTAAAGGCGAGTGATTCAAAAATGAACTCCCTCTCGTGCTTAGGGCTTTTGGTGTGCCAAAGCCTTTAGCGATTCAGTGAATCCAGATATGAATGTTGACCCAGATATCACACGAATAACCCTATAAACGCTTTCAAATATAGGATGTTAGTGACACCGTAACGAATAGTGAGAGAGACATTCAGCTCATTCTGAGTTGATATTAAAAGTAGAAAGCGACCTAAATCAAATCAAATCAAATCAATTTATTTGCGAGAACACATAGATACAATAAAGGTGGTAAAATAATTTAAATAACAATGTTGTGATGTGTCAGAAAATGAAAGAAAAAAGATTTGTTCTTTTGCGATGGAAAATTCTACTTATTAATAAAATCAAATGACCTACAAGGACATTCATAGAAAGTGATCTGATCTAGGTCGCCAAAATTGGAAAAACAGGCTAGCGGGTGATAAATTTTTATCTAAGATAATTACGACGTAAAAGTCTTGGGTTAAACTGCTGAGTGGACCGTCTCTATCTGTGTATGGTTCGTTGGGCATGCGGGCTCATCATGATCTCAGTTTACACACATATGTTTATACATCTTACAGACGTATTATAATAATAATATAGGCAACTCAGACCCAATTGTTAGTAAATACAAAAAACACTTAACACTAAGGTTAGTAAATCTTAATCAAAAGTACATATATCTCATTTTAATGGGAAGCGATTAGCACTCCCATAAATTGCTTCCATATTGGCAGCTCCAATTTACATGCCAACGCCTTCAGAATGCCATTGGAACCGGACCGCAAGTTATACATCAGGGAAGCATTTTTCATCCTGATCATAGCATAGAAATCATCGACTCTAGCTTGTGCGAACATGGTGGATGCACTACAGAAACACGGCAATCCCAATAGCATTCTGAAGCCGTTGTTGTACTGTACCCGGAGGGAGTTGGAGTTGGAGGGGTTTGGAGCCGCGACCATGTGCCCACAGGCCCGCCGTGTACACAAAAGATAGACAAAAGGCTTTAAAAAGAGTAATTTTTGCCTCCTCACTACAGCGGCCGAACCTAATTCTCAATTCAGTTTAGTTGGGTTACAGTCTGAACCTCAAAAAGTGTATTATTTCATAAGATTTGTGTCTGTAACCTGTTACGTGTGTTTATTAAAAAAATAAATAATTCAATTCTCAATTATTTATTGCATTCCATGTAGTACAATGGGGTGTTACATAGGCATAGGAACTATAACATGGACCCTGTAGGGCATGGACCATGGACCCTGTACAGCAACGTTGAAGGGAAGAGAGGAAGTGTGTATTAAAATTAAAACTTATCATTTAAAAATTCGTCTACAGTATAATAGCTCTTTTTAATTAGCATTGTTTTTAGATTTTTTATAAATAAATTAGTTTTAGTTTCATCTCTTAAGTACTCTCTTTAGTACCTATGGGCTAACATGCTACATCTGGCGGCTATACCTCTTCGCTCACACTCTATGTCGGCCTGGTCTTTAAGGTCCTCAGTCACATATACTATAGTCACAATAGATGCGGCGTGGCCCCATCGCGGTGGGAGATACTGGCCCAGGATCGGCCGCAATGGAGGCATACTGTGAACACCAAGGTGTATGGCTTTGAACAGAAACGTCGGGAAGAGCTTGATTTGAAACGCGACGAGCTGAAGGCCCGACCACCTGCGGCCATAACTTATAACTATACCGGAGGTGTGCTGACGTGCAGTGAATGTGGTCGTACATTCACTGCTAAGATCGGTTACGTCAGCCATATGAGAGCGCATCTTATGCGTTCCTAGATTGGAGTCTTGTCGCCATGGCCGAATACGGCTGGTAGGATATTATATATATATATATATATATATATATATATATATATATATAAAGTCACAATATATTATATCCTTCTGTGACTTTTTACAAGCGGTAATTGTTATTCTGATCAAAATAAAGAGACAATAAGTAAGGTAGAAACATAATTCTATACGTATTTGATCCAAATATCACGCAACATTAATTTTTATATTATTCTTCTGCCATTACATTACATTTTTGAATAATTATATACCCGGTAAGTAATGAGAAAATTGGTTATTATCACGTTAAATCTGTACGGTCACGAGCATTAATATGTATACACTCTGGTACCATGTCACATTAACTTTTTTGACAAATTGAACTGTAAGTCTCACTAAATGTCAAATATGATAGTGCGACAGAGTCCTAAAGTGAGTACATTATAATGCTCATGACTGTACAACGCTATCTATTATTGTTTTAGCCTGAAAAGTCCCTTATTGGGCAAATTTCTTTCTTGGTCAAAGATAAATTAAAAATTCTGATTACTTTACTAAATAAAGACAGATCCAAACCCAAAAAGAAAGATTAAAGATGCATGTACGTCTGTTATCTATGAAATTAGGGATTTTTGGCGGGAAACGGGAACGGGACAGTTGCTTTCTTCATTGAATAATCTAAATAATTAATACGAAGTGGTGTTTTGTGGTTAATGATCGTATTAAGTTAGTCGGAAGACATTTGCGAGTGTTATTATATCGGGGTATTCAATAAACAAAGTGTACCTATCTGCCTATTTTTGCTTCGTGCCAAGAAACCGCTTCATAACTCGAAAGTTTATGCGGACTTTTGAGTTAATTCGTTTGGGGTTCGGAGTAGGAGTCTACTCCGGGGGTGGGGGCTTAGGTTTCATCATCGTCACCTTTCATCATTTCATTTATCATCAAGAAAAAAAAATACGTATGGGCATAGTTCCCTTTGCCTTACCCTTCGGGGAAAACCAAAACAAAAAAATATCTATGAAATTAGAAGGTAAAACGGAGGGAGATCTTTACAGCGCCATCTATATTGTCTTTGAGGAACGCCTGGATAGACCATTGGGATCACATTTCTATTTCCAAGAAGCGTTTAGGTCAAGAATATTCTATATTCCATTACAATTCAATAAATTCATCGCATCGACGAGGGGCGGCCATGTTTCCTCGTTTCCCGCGCAAATGAGCTGTCAACGGCACACGCACTTGAGCGCGCAAATTGTTCTCTATTCAAACGTCGAGCATTCTGATTGGTGGAATCGATTGGTGGTTGTATTTATTTTCATACTTTTTTAATTTTTCCGCGGAATTTCGGTGTTGAGTTTTCTTCCAAAGGAGTTTGTATTTGGGCCTATTTTGATTTTATTAGGTTAGTCATTATCTCCCTAGCATTATCCCGTTTTTCACAGGGTCCGCTTGCCTAACCTGAAAATTTGACAGGTCCGTGGCGGCTCAGTAATAACCCTAATATCAGGGTTGATGGGGTTGGCAATCCACCTCACAATCCACACGATAGAAAAAAAAGTCGTTACATAAGCCATAACAGGCGCCTATAGCGGCTCAATAGAAACTTCTCCTAGTTTAAGTTTATCTGTTTCCCGGTTCGTTGGAAGAGATTTCTATTAGATATAACCTTTTTAGGGTTCCGTGCTAAAATGGTAATGGTAATAACCCTTATGAGAGTAAGTACGGTCAAAAAACGTCCCCGCACTCTTAAATCTATGTATATGTTGTGGCCAGATCTTAGAATTGATCATTTCATGATGTATTCAACCATTTCATGTGCTTACTATGACGGGATTTTGCGAAATTTAACCCCTAAAGGGCTAAAAAGGGGCGGAAAAGTTTGTATGGGACTTCTATACTTTTAATACAGCACCTACAGACCTAGCAGGGTCCATAGAAGGCCAGCGTCGTGGCTCGCGCCGCGGCTTAGGCTGCCTGTCCATTTAAGCGGAGCGAGCTTGCGGAGCGGTAAAAGGGATAAATATTAATAGAATAGAATAGAATAACTTTATTCCCAAAACAGTGCAGTACAATAGTAGAGAAGATAAAGATAAGTATACAAATCAAAAATACACTGCCAGGGAAAAGGGACTGACTCAGCATGTTGTTGCGAAGGATAGTAGAAATACCACTCTTAGCAACACTGATATTCTGCCAGTACCTAAGTTACGCTTATAAATATTTTGAACTATCTTGCCAACAAAAAGTGTCGGGATTTACTTACAATAAATAAGAAAATAAGCAAATATAATTATGAAGAAAATATATGAATTAAGGGATTACGAAAAATATGAAAGTATTAGTCAAAGGTAGATAGTATGCCAAGGGGTTAAAGTATACATAATAGATACAACAAATAAACAGATGTGTAAAATAAAGGCCACAGATAAACAGATAACGAGAGAGATTCATAAACAATATATGACAAGTAGATGTGTATATTAACCAATAGGATTAACCAATCTCTGTCCACTGCAGCTGAGCGGAGTTTTTATGCAATCCTATTGGTTAATATTTATCCGTTTAACCGCTCCGCAAGCTCGCTCCGCTTCAATGGACAGGCAGCCTTATGCTGAGCGAGGCCCTTTTATAAAGGACACCTTTGTTGACCAGTCTATACACTCTATTACAATTTGTCTTAATGTTTACTGTCTATTTATTTGTATTATCTCATGTGTAGTATATTCTGTTCTCTTGTTAATATTAATTAAACACGGATATGATAGAAGCACTGGTTTATTTTATAAAATGAACAATCTTTATTACAACGCGTACGTTACGTACAATGGCCAATTTCCCGCTAAATCATAAAGCCTTGTCTTACAGTCTTCTGCGGCAAACCTACAATAAGTCACGACAAAAAAAAAAAAAAAAAAAAAAAAAAAAAAAAAGAGGCGTCCGTAGTCTATACCCACGCATTATAGGTTAACCATTTTTATATCTTTATTATTCAATGACAACTATCAACATGGCCGTCTGTACCATTTGCGTTTCGGTTTTCCTATACGTTGCGTTTGGTTACACTACAGTACAATGTAAGTTGTTTTTCTTGCGTGTTTTGATTGTGAATATGTTATTTCGTGTTTTGTTTTATATCTGTTTCTTTCTTTCTTTCTTTTTTCTAGAAAATTCTCATTATTTTACACAGTTGGCTCATCTTAGTTCATCTTGCGAGGAATGTACGGTCACGAGCATTAATATGTATACACTTTGGTACCATGTCACATTAACCTTTTTGACAAATTGAACTGTAAGTCTCACTAAATGTTAAATATGTTAGTGCGACAGAGTCCTAAAGTGGGTATATTATATTGCTCATGGCTGTACCTCTGACTACCCCGATTGGGATAAAGTCGTGAGATTATGTTTTTTGTTGAAAGTAATTTAGCCTGCCCCGAGGTCCGGGTTCGAGTCCAACTCGGCGCCGAGTCAAAGTTCTCGTGTCGCGGAAACCGAGCAATTTCCAGCGGCGCCATCAAAGTGAAATTCACTTAGCGGCCTCATCAAAGGCGCCGCTGCTGTTTTTAGTGTTGGGACTGTGTCGATGAAGTGTTGTCGATGTTTTTAATGATTTTTTATCATGAGAATGAGGAATTGTCCAGGCTTCCACGTCAATATACACGTCACGTCGTTGGAGTTATACAGCATAATTTAAATTGTTTTTCCCAAAAAAATGTGATAATTACCAATTGATAGTTTCCAATGTGATAATTACCAAATTTCTCATTGCTCGGGTACATAATTATTCAAAAATATAATATAATGACAGAGGCACATATAAAAATAATTCATCATCATCATCCATTAGCATTATCCCGTTACCCACAAGTCCGCTCACCTAACCTGAAGATTTGACAGGTCCAGTTTTTTACAAAAGCGACTGCCTGCCTGACCTTCCAACCCGCGAAGGGAAAACCAGCCCAATACAGATTAGGTCACATATCTCCGAAAATGCATTTCTCGGGAATGTAGGTTTCCTCACGATGTTATCCTTCACCGTTGAGCACGTGATAATGATTTATGATCCAAACATGAATTCGAAAACAAATTCGGCTATCATTAGTTTAGGCCTGTGCTGGATTAGAACCTGCGACCTCAAAGTGAGAGGCCAGCGTTCTACCAACTGGGTTACCACGGCTCGCGGCGTTTATGTTAAATAGTAATTATAAAATACATTTTAATGAATCCATAATAACAAAAAAATCGGCGTTACAACCTTCGTAGCACTGTGCTACAAAAGCTCTACGCAGCTACGCATGCCGTAGCGCACAGCTACGCAAAGTATTTTATCCTTAACATACTTAACATAACATAAACAGCCTATATACGTCCCACTGCTGGGCACAGGGGGTATGGAGCATACTTCACCACGCTGCTCCACTGCGGGTTGGTGGAGGTGTTTTTACGGCTAATAGCCGGGACCAACGGCTTAACGTGCCCTCCGAAACGCGGAATCATCTTACTTTTTCGGACAATCCGGTGATTCAAGCCTGAAAAGTCTTTACCCACACGATAAAAGATCTCAAATGACTATTTTGTGTGTAATTTTCATATGTGCTTTTATATTTCATTCCAAACATTATTTAAATATTTTATACCTATTTGTAGGTGGAACGTTGAGAACTAACTATAACTTAAAGACCAATTTGTAACATCAATTTTATGTACCTCTAATCAATGCAAATAAAAAATCTGAATCTGAAAAAAATCAATATGCAATTCGACATTTGCGCATAATAAAAAGTAAGTGCGCAATGCAAACAAATGTCAAATTGCAATATTGCTTTCTTAGATGAATTGCTTCGATGTGGCCATTTTAACACCCTTAAACACCATAATGAATGTGGGATATAGAAACAACACGGGATATATTTTAAATGTCTTTACTTCTTTTATTTTACACATCATCATCATCATCATCATCAGCCCATTAACGTCCCCACTGCTGGGGTACGGGCCTTCCCTATGGATGGATAGGGAGAACGGGCCTTAAACCATCACGCGGGCCCAGTGCGGATTGATGGTTATTAACGACTGCTAATGCAGCCGGGCCCAACGGCTTAACGTGCCTTCCGAAGCACGGAGGAGCTTTTTATTTTACACACTCCTTATATTTTAGCCAAATCATCGCACCATCGACTCGTCTTTCTTACTTTTTAAACTGCCTTACGTCCCATTCATTATTTCTGATTTCTGATTCTGATTTCTTGGCTAAGAAGCTTCCAAACTATCGGGATAGACTAAACCATTATGTCGTGCGGCCTCTAGCTGATAGAAGGAAGCAACTGGACCTCGTGTTCTTGCACAAACTATTTAACGGTTCTATTGATTCCCCACATCTTTTATCAAAATTTAAAATAAGTACTCCGCTGAGACTTCGTAGGAAAAAAGCCTACTCCTTCTTTGTAACTCCACCATCTAGAACAAATTTGGGTCAATATGCTACTATTTCCAGGTTGTGTAGATTGTATAATATGTTGGCCAGATATCATCATCTTGACATTACTATGCCCTTAAATGCATATAAAAATATTGCACTGGCTGCTTTTCGTAAAATTATGTCTATTTTTTATTTTTTAATATAGTTTATATCTTGTTTTTCTTGTTCACTTGATTGTGCATGCTGTGACTACTTGTAATTGAGCTAGCTCTTAATCTTTTTTTTATTGTCTGTAACTTGCATGTGCAGAGTGTAGCTTGTAAGTTGTCCATAATAAATAAATAAAAATAAAAATTATCCTTCCATAGTATTCCCACTTTCCTACGTGAATAGCAAATTAATCATGTCAAATAGTTCTCAACTCTAGTGCTCTCATAACAAAATGACGTTTGAAGTCACATCTCTATCGCCGGTTTGACGGCGCGAACATCATAATTGAGTTGTAGAGTTCATTCCATATTGCACCCCGCTAGTTAGAGGGTGGGCAGAGGCAATTGGAGACAAATTGTCTAAGACTTCATTAGGCCCACCCCGGCTGAGACGAAGGACGTAATAATATACGATCTCGACGACCCGATTACTCTAGCCTTAGAGGCGGCGAATCAGCTCGCGACACCAAACATTTCAGGACACTGATTTCCCTCAATCAGCGCTTATCGATATCGACCCGCTAGGGTCGATTAATTCTTTCAAATATTATTCCTCTCAGACGACGCCCTGAGCCGAGGTCGCGCTCAACTGGGCAGCCTCAGGCCTGTTGTCTTAAATTTTGTACCGGGTGAGAGCCTTCAGCGCTCCCCATTTGTCCGGCCAAGTAGTTAATGCCATCTGCGGCTAGTATACAATAAGTCACGTCAAAAAAAAACACGTATATAGCAACTGTTCGCATTTCCATATTCCAACATCCGAGCCATGTAACGAATGTAGATAAAACAAGGGAACCATGCTACATTCATCAGCTATTTTCCACCTTCCTTGAGAGTGTGGCCATGAAATAGAGCGTGGGCGATTAATAACAAATCAAATCAAATCAAATATACTTTATTGCACAGAACTAAAATTTCAACAATCAGACATAACACATGAAAACAGTACAATTTGGGCGGCCTTATTGCTCTAGAGCAATTTCTTCCAGGCAACCACCAAAAGGAAACAAACATTTGCAAACAACTTGGATGCGGGATGGTGCAATAAAAAATAAATACCTAAAAGTAAAGTTAATATAATAAATACTCTATACTATACGCACATATATTAATAAATACTCAATATAATATAAACCATATATACTAAAAATATACCTAACCATAATCAGAGAAAACTATAATAATAAATAAAAGACTATACACACACATACAAAACAAGTATTCAGAAACCAACGTAATTATCATGGATAAACTTGTTGAAGGTCAATGTAACATTTTTGAATTTACGTCATTTCGCAAGGTGTTATGGCTGAGGAGAAGAAATGACAAGAAACTGCAACGTAACGTGGTCGGGTTATACTGCGACTCGGATTGACATTAATTTTTTTTAATTTTTTTTTCCCTTTTTTGTGTACTTATAGTTGGTTTTTTTATGATATGTGATGAGAATAATGTCATAGTAATTTATTTTAATATTATTTCATAACTTAATGATTGACATTTAAATTATTTATTTTATTTTATTACTGGCGACCCGCCCCGGCTTCGCGCGGGTGCAATGCTGAGGAAAAAATGAAATTATTTACGACATCACATTAAATACCTCAAAAATAACAGTATTTCTCCACTACTTAATGGATGTTTTGCATTGTTATAATTTAAATAACAAAAAATGTAGACCAAATGTTAAATGGCTGGACAAATGGGGAGCGCTGAAGGCTCTCATCCGATACAACGTTTAAGACAACAGGCCTGAGGGTGCCCAGTTGGGCGCGAAAATGCTGACCAACTGCAAACTGTAATACCATTTTTATTGTGAAAAAATGATTATCAATTATGGCTAGTCGTTATCCGCTCGCTTCCTGGCCCCAACGGGCGGTGGAGCCGCCACCGACAATCACACAAGTGGCTATCTCATCTGTAATTCATTAGACCTTCGGTTTTCCACCTCACCGCTGAATACTCTCCGAAGCACAGACGGGTCAGACGATACGTTATCTAAGAGGTATTTATATATACCGACTTAGTTTGGGAAATGTTACCACAGAAATACTCCCGGATATCACTAATTTAAGACCCGCGCTCTTGTCGGTGTAGCATTCTCCATTCTTGTCAATCAAAGACCAATTCCATCACCTCCTTATAAGACACGACGTTCGCCTTCTCTTTGATGAGTTCCATGTAAGCTCTTCTTGGTCTTACATTAACTACTTGGCCGGACAAATGGGGACTCCTGAGGGCTCTCTCCCGGTACAACGTTTAAGACAACAGGCCTGAGGGTGCCAGTTGCGCGCGAACCTCGGCTCAGGGCGTCGTCTGAGTGGAAAACTATTTGAAAGAATTAATCGAACCTAGTGGGTCGATAGCGATAAGCGCTGATTGAGGGAAATCGTACAAGAATTAAGACAACAGGTCTGAGGGTGCCTACATACAGGGTGTTAGTGACATCGTAACGAATACTGAGGGGGATGATTCAGACCATGATTCTGAGTTAATATCAAGTGGAGTTTTCCGTGGGAAAACTTATGAAATTAGTGTTTTCCAGCGCGGTCCAGTGGTTGAGCGTTGGGCTCACGATCCGAAGGTCCCAGTTTCGAATCTCACTTTGTGTGCCATGGTTTGGTTAGAACATTACAGGCTGATCACCTGATTGTCCGAAAGTAAGACGATCCGTGCTTCGGAAGGCACTAAACCGTTGGTCCCGGTTACTACTTACTGATGTAAGTACGTAGTCGTCACATGAGCCATGTCAGGGGCCTTTGGCGGCTCAGTAATAACCCTGACACCAGGGTTGATGAGGTTGGTAATTCACCTCACAACCCACACGATAGAAGAAGAATAGCCCAGTTCACTTTGTTCCCATAATCTGCAATAGTCCTACACGAACCGGGGATTGTCTTTGGGTGCACTCCCATAGTACATACAGGGATAATCGCCGGTTGGTGCCACACAACACTTAGATTAAATTGTCTTAAGGGGGGCCTCTACGTGTTGGCTTCGGCCCCACCCACGCCTTCCAAAAGTCCGGGACTCCATAGGCCCGAGATATGGAAATGATTCTTCTTCTTCTTCTCGTCGTTTCGATGGCATTCAGATTTCTTCAGCCCAGTATTCCGCCACTCGAACAGCATCCTCGGTGGCACTCATCAGCCCCTCTCGCGTGCAGGTATCAGGGCACGCGGGGCAAGTTATCAGATGAGCCATAGTCTGTGGCGTAACACCACACACGCATAATAATAATAAGAATAGTCGCCATGTCAGGGGCCTTTGGCGGCTCAGTAATAACCCTGACACCAGGGTTGATGAGGTTGGTAATTTATCTACGATCCACAAGATAGAAGACGGCATACATACCGACGGTGGTAAGCAGCATGTTGTCAAGCAGCAGCGCTATCGCCACGATGATCAGCACCAGCTTCCTGGACTCTCTGCACGCGGCGATGCGCGCGCGCCACCCGTCGGAGGCCGCACCCATATTGCCGAAGGAGGGTTGTGGGGAGGGGGACCTGTAACAACAGAAGTTACGTATTAGTTTTATTTTTTTATTTATTTATTTATTGCATGTCACATGGTATTACAGTTCTTATAAGTAAATATGTGTGTCGTAGATTTTACCTAAATAAACTTTATTATTATTATTATTATTGTATGTCTTTTTCATATCTCGGGCCTATGGAGGCCCGGACTTTTGGAAGGCGTGCGTGGGGCCGAAGCCAACATGTAAAGGCCCCTTAAGACAGTTTAATCTAAATGTGGTGTGACACCAACCGGCGATTATCCCTGTATGCACTATGGGAGTGCACCCAAAGACAATCCCCGGTTCGTGTAGGACTATTGCAAATTATAGGAACAAAGGGAACTGGGCTATTGGGTTGGGGGTTAGTGGACCGGGATACTGGGGCTAGGTGACTATGGCGCCTGCTATTATTACGTATATATGTACAAACATGTGACACCCTGTAAGGGCACCGCCAAAGTATTCCAACAATAACTTAAAACTAAAAAACATTTATAAACTAAACATTTTATAAAAAAAAATACATTTATTTCGGGTAGGTACCCATATTGTAAGATACAATTATGTCACTTTAAAATTAAAAGTTATTACAGTCAAAAATTTTAAAATAAAGTAAAACTGTTGTTTTTTCATAATATATTACCTACAATACAATACAATACAAATACAATTTATTGCACCAAAATAAACAAAAATAATTACAAAAAGACTCTTAACTAAGTAAATGGCAAATGGCGGCCTTATCGCTTAAAGCGATTTCTTCCAGACAACCATAAGGTGAGGAATAATGTAAAAAATTGAAAGATTGCTGGTACAAACTATAAGTACAACTTACCAATAAATACATGCAAATAAATATATAACATACTTACAAATATATATACCTAACCTATATACATAACCTAACATATATACCTACTTATAAAAATAGTAAATAGTACACACAAAATACCTAATAAGCAACTTACTTACCTACAAGTTTAAATGAAATAAAAATAAAATCCATTAAAATATTAGAACCAACAAACAATACGTCACAAAAACAAACATAAAAACTAGTCATTAAAAAAAAATTAAATAAAGTTAAAAATTATAAAAATCAAAACTAAATGTAAGTAAGTACTTAAAATTAAAATCATATAAAAATAGTTTTATTAAGTATAAGTGTGCACTGGTGCTAATTCCTGTAAATACCATCTAATTTTATTTTAAGTTATATCTGTCATTTTCTTATCCGCCGAAAAGGAAAGGGACGGGTAATCGACAAGCATAAAATTTATGGAACCACGTCAATTTTAAGCACAAATCTAAACCAACCGTCTAAAAATTTTACATCCGTCAATAACCAGACAAAGTTAAGTAGACAGCACGTCAAACGGAATGCATACCAGCGACGTACCTTTTGATTCGCCCGGGTTATTCATTCATTTACTCATTCTTCCTAAAATTAAGAGCTGTGAATCATCCGTCCCTTTCCTTTTCGACGGATATGAAAATGACGGATATAACCTAAAATAAAATTAGGCGGTGTCTGTAGGAATCGGGACCACTATGTATGTAATACACTAACATAACAATTAACATAAAGGTCTTTGCAGGGTACGTTCCCCAAAAATAATGTAGATGGCGCTGTAAAGGTTTAAAAACGTTTTAATTACCTATTTTCTCATTGCTTGAGACATAATTATATGAAAATATAATGTAAATACAGAGGCATAATATATTAAAATAATTGTTGCTGGATATTTAAGTAGATCAGATTATGTACTTATTGAGGAGCTCGGTGGCGCAGCGGTAAACGCGCTCGGTCTGCGATTGTTGAAGTTAAGCAACTTTCGCAAAGGCCGGTCATAGGATGGGTGACCACAAAAAAAAAGTTTTCATCTCGAGCTCCTCCGTGCTTCGGAAGGCACGTTAAGCCGTTGGTCCCGGCTGCATTAGCAGTCGTTAATAACCATCAATCCGCACTGGGCCCGCGTGATGGTTTAAGGCCCGATCTCCCTATCCATCCATAGGGAAGGCCCGTGCCCCAGCAGTGGGGACGTTAATGGGCTGAGGATGATGATGTACTTATATAATTATGTTGCTATGTACCTATATTGCTTCTCTTTATTTTTGTTCATAATTATAATAGGTAGAAGATGTGTGTTGTGCCTGAGTGTAATAAAAAGGGTCATCATTTACACCCAACAACAAAGTTTAAAGATGCATATGTCTGTTATCCATGAAATTAGAAGTCTAAACGAACAAAAAAACTTAACAACGCCGTCTATCGTGTATTTGGGGAACGCTGGAAAACCCCTCATTGGTCTCGACATTTTGACTCTAAGGATTCTATTATCAGTGATTTATTGTCCACCAACCCTTACACAGCGCATGATGTCATATGACAAAGGCTTATCATGACTGGCGATTCCCAAATTGTTAAGCGATTAATAATTTCTCCAGTTAATTACTCGTGCTGTAAGTTGGATTCACATAAAATAACCATCATTATGTACTTTATGTAACTTTCTAAAATAAGAATGGGATACGAATCATTTATCGTGAAACTGTGTAAAGTACAAGGTACAGGTTTTTTTTTGTGACTTATTGTAGATTTGCTGCAGATGGCATTAACTACTTGGCCGGACAAATGGGGTGCTCTCACCCGGTACAACGTTTAAGACTAGTTCGGTTTTTTACAAAAGCGACTGCCTGTCTAACCTTCCTAACATGAATTTGGTCCCAGTTACTTACTGATGTAAATAAGTAGTCGTTACATGAGCCATGTCAGGGGCCTTTGGCGCCAGGTAACCCTCACAATCTACACGATAGAAGAATAATAACATACTTAACATGAATAATTTACCATCAGGTGAGATTGTGGTCCTACGTGAACCTATATTATTTAAAAAAAATGTAGGTAAGTTATAAAGAAGCAATGACAATAGTCACAAAAAAGACATATTGACAATAAGCATCATCCCCCTAGCATTATCCCGATTTTTCACAGGATCTGCTTACCTAACTTGAAGATTTGACAGGTCCAGTATTTTACAGAAGCGACTGCCTGTCTCACCTTCCAACCCACGAAAGGGAAACCAGCCCAATACACATTAGGTCACATACCTCCGAAAATGGAATTTTTGGGAATGTGGGTTTCCTCACGATGTTTTTCTTCACCGCTGAGCATGTGACAATCATTTCTGATCTAAACATGAATTTGAAAATAAATTCGACAATCATTGGTTTAGGCCTGTGCTGGATTCTAACTTGCGAACTCAAAGTGAGAGGCAAGCGTTCTAACAACTGGGCTACCACGTCTCGCCACAGGACCACAGTTACGTAACATAAACAGCCTATATACGTCCCACTGCTGGGCACAGGCGGATACAATCAACCGGAGGGGGTATGGAGCTCTACCACGCTGCTCCACTGCGGGTTCGTGGAGGTGTTTTACTGCTAATAGCCGGGAGGCTAGTGCCCTCCGAAGTACTGAATCATCTTCCCTTTTCAGACAATTAGGTGAATCAAGCCTAAAGTTCTTACCAAACAAAGGACAGTTTCACAGAGTGATTTCGACAACATCCCCTTCGAGAATGGAACCCGGACCTCCAGACCGTGAACCCAACGCTCTAACCACCACGGAAACCGACCATAGTGAAATGAGAAGAATCAAATCAAATCAAATCAAATATACTTTATTGCACAGAACTAAAATTTCAACAATCAGACATAACACATGAATACAGTACAATTTGGGCGGCCTTATTGCTCTAGAGCAATTTCTTCCAGGCAACCAACAAAAGGAGACAAACATTTCAAATCATTTGTGAAGAACAAGAATTTCGGTCCATTTTTCTTCAGTCACAATTCCAAAGTGCCTCACATTTCAAATCTTTCACTGAAATATTTCAACAAAGTATTTCACAGAAACATCTTTGTAAAATGTTCGCTTTCGCCGACAATATCCGTCTTTTTAAAAGAGAAATATTTTATAGATTAAAATAATGAGTGGCTTGATAAATCGGGGATAGCTAACACGATTATAATTCGCAACTTCTCTCTCCTCTTCGACTCGGCTTCCGCTGAGCATTTTGATATTTTAGTTGACATTTGAACATCCTCCGTGGTCTAGTGGTTAGAGCGTTAGGCTCACGATCTGGGAGTCCGGATTCGATTCCCGATGGGAACATGGTCGAAATCACTTTGTGAGACTATCTTTTGTTTTGTAAGGACTTTTCAGTCTTGAATCACCTGATTGTCCGAAAAAGTAAGATGATTCTATGCTTCGGAGGGCACGTTAGGTCCCGGCTATTAGCCGTAAAAACACCTCCACCAACCCACATTGAAGCAGTGGGACGTATATAGGCTGTTTATGTAAGTTGACATTTACGTACTCGACTTGAGGACTTTACTCGCTGGAGTCGAGCATGTCATACTGCCAACATATAATATATACATGGAGTTGTTAGACTCAATTAAGATACAGTGGAGCTCGGGGGCGCAGTGGTAAGCGCGCTCGGTCTGCCATTGTTGAAGTTAAGCAACTTTCGCAAAGGCCGGTCATAGGATGGGTGACCACATAAAAAAGTTTTCATCTCGAGATCCTCCGTGCTACGGAAGGCACGTTAAGCCGTTGGTCCCGGCTGCATTAGCTGTCGTTAATAACCATCAATCCGCACTGGGCCCGCGTGATGGTTTAAAGCCCGATCTCCCTATCCATCCATAGGGAAGGCCCGTGCCCCAGCAGTGGGGACGTTAATGGGCTGATGATGATGATACAGAGGGGGTGAGATCAGCGGCTCATACGCAGTGGTGCGGGGAGTTACCGTTCTATACAGAGTTCATTTTTTATTCTATGAAAAAACTAAGCGTAGGTTCAAATCATAGTGTCGGTAACGTATACCCGTTTCTTGCGTGATAAGATGACATTACCGGGAATTGAATCTAATGACTTTAAAACTACATCGCACTTCCTAAAGGTGATTCGCACGTTTATAAGACATGTACTGACCTGCTCACGCTATGCTGTTTTGGGTGTGAACAGAAATAAGTGGAGTGACAAAAATATTTGTACAATAAATCGCCTATACGTATATAGAATGGTTCCGATTCCTGCAGACACTTATTTTTTTTTAATTTTCATCTGTACATTTTTGCGATGGAAAATTCCACTTGATATTAACTCAGAATAATGAGCTCAATCATCTCCCTAAGTATTCGTTACGATGTCAGTTACACCCCGTACACGAGTACGTATGGGTGTTAGTGACACCGTAACGAATACTGAGGGTGATGATTCAAACCATGATTCTGAGTTGATATCAAGTGGAATTTTCCGTCGGAAAAATTATAAAAATGTTTGTGTTTTTATAATTACTTTCAGTTCCGTACTTTTGCGACGGAAAACAGGCTAATTTCCTATTAGTCAAATCAGTTTCTTTTTACTAAACGTCAAAACACGAAATCACTATGTCGTATGAAAAAAAAGCACACAGTGACGTCATAAAAACACGTGGTAAAATGTCGGACTGAAAATAGAATAAAAAAGTGATAAAGCACAAAAAAGAAAAATTAAACGAAAATTAAAAATGTCTGACAATGGAACGGCGGGAAATTTGAAAAATGGCGGAGATGAGTCGAGAACGGTAACGAGTCGCGGATTAGTCTACGGATTCTTTGATTAAAATTTAAAAAAAAAGAAAATGTTTTTCTTTAGGTTTAGATTTGTCTTTATTTAGTAAGAACCTAATACACGACGCAATTCCGTTTGATAACAACTCAGAATTATGAGCTGAATCACTCATCAAAGTTTTCGTTACGATGTCACTAACACCCTGTATTGCATATACATTGTTTCAAGTTTACGCGGTTATTATCATAATGTTGTAAAAAGCTTGAAACGGCTTAATGTGGTGAAAAAACGTGAGGACACAGTGAGTGCGGTTTGTCGTAGTGAGTTTCGTGCGAGTTCAGATGGTTCCGAACATTCCGATATCAAAAACATAAACAAGCGGCAAAGAAAGAGGGTAGACAGATATGTCTGCCCGTAGAAAATTATGGATCTACCTACCTCCAGTCTCATCAGTCATCCCGTGATCATGGCACTTGCAACAATGTCTAAATATCGGGAGTCTCATATCCCCATTTAAACGCGGTAAGAACCCTGTATTGTAATTATAAAACTGTCGCACTTGCAAGCGAGTATAATATTTGTTTCATTTGAAACTTGACACAGTGTATGAAACTAAAAATAAAATCTAAATGGAAATGAAAATCCCGAAATAGCTCGCAATAAAACCGGAAGTAGCCGCGCCGGAAGCGACTCGTTACCGTTCTCGACTCATCTCCGCCATTTTCAATTTTCCCGCCGTTCCATTGTCAGAAATTTTTAATTTTCGTTTAATTTTTCTTTTTTGTAGTTTATTACTTTTTTATTCAATTTTTATTGCAATAGAAATGACGATAAAAACTTTTACTTTACATAATGTAAGACGGACAACGTAGATACCTAGCATCGACACAAACTTAATTTTTGAAATAAATAAATAATAATAATTTACACCATAAACAAAAGTTATTTTTTTTTCGAAGTCCCTCTTTGCATTTTTTTTTTTTGATTTTTGCTTTTTATTGTGTATTTTATTTGCTTCTATGCTGTTCTGTGAGCAAATAAAATAACATAGAACGTTCAGCTGCTTGTCGTAAAAACCGACACAGGGATTGTGATCTCTAACATGATGGACTAATGTTATGGGCGATAGGCTGATCCCTTATCACCATAAGGTTTATCATATCCAGCTTACGACGTCGTATTAACAGTGGCTGCAAGTTGTCTTTGATTACTTGTGGCTCTGCCCACCCCATTAGGGATTACGGGCGTGAGTTTATGTATGTATGTATTTTGTATATGTACCTAGTTTTTGGTGTGTCTTTGATATTGCACTTCCATAATCAACGTTACTTTCTTTCTTTTTTAAAAAGAGTAAAAGAGAGAAAAAATGAAGGGGAGGAAGACAGATTTCCCATCATCTTTCTGGCATTATCCCGTTTCTCACAGGGTCCGCTTACCTAACCTGAAGATTTGACAGGTCCGGTTTTTTACAGAAGCGACTGCCTGTCTGACCTTCCAACCCGCACAGGGAAACCAGCCCAATACAGGTTAGTTCACATACCTCCGAAAATGCATTTCTCGGGAATGTGGGTTTCCTCACGATGTTTTCCATCACTATTGAGCACGTGATAATCATTTATGATCCAAACATAAATTCGAAAACAAATTCGACAATCATTGGTTTAGGCGTGCTGGATTGAAACCTGCGACCTCGAAGTGAGAGGCAAGCGTTCTACCAACTGGACTACCATAGCTATCTAGGGGAGAAGACAGATTATTAGAACATTTTTCATTTCAATTTAAAGATTATTAAACCATTCGCAATAAAGATGATTTCCCCAGAGAGCTGAGAATTCTTTAATCGCCGCAGTGGTTCTTATACAGCGTGATCCATTATCCCATTGTTTCTTTTTTAGGTACAGGATGTTCTTACAGCCGTGGTGACACCCCGGACACTTCATACAAACAACCTCGTTTTACACAGACACTACACATTGACGTTATCGTACACGCGCATCTGTGTGTGTGACGTCTGATGCCCATACGATTGAAAACTAAAGTAAGATCGAGGGGGTGAGGTAAACCTAGCTCAGCCGCTGGTGGGGAGCGGAGAGTTGCCGTTCTATACGTAGTATCACAGTAGTATTATTCGTTATTCTATGCCTAAGGCTGCAGGAAGGTAGACTTAATTATATTAATTTTAAAACTTAAGTCGATTATTGATTCTCCTTTTTTTTCTCTCTCAATACCCTGCCGACCCCGAAACGGATTGCAGGCGTGTTCTGTCGGTATGTCTATAATAAACATATCTTAGGCTGAATTTATAATAAAATGTAATTTTGAAAACAATTTTAATAAGATAAGGGAAAATACTTTGCGTAGCTAAATGTTACGGCGTGCGTAGCCGCGTAGAGGTGTGTAGCCTAACGCTACGAAGGTTCTAAAGCTGTTTTTTTTTTGTTATTGTGGAATCATTAAAATGTATTTTATAATTTATGAAATTACTATTTAACATAAACCCCACGAGCCGTGATAACCCAGTTGGTAGAACGCTTGCCTCTCACTTTGAGGTCGCAGGTTCGATTCCAGCACAGGCCTAAACCTTATGGTTGTCTGGAAGAAATCGCTTTTAGCGATAAGGCTGCCATTTGCGATGTACTTAGTTTAGAGAGTTTTTGTAATTATTTCTTTTTATTTTGGTGCAATAAAGTGTGTATGTATTGTATTGTTACAATTAAAAAAAATATTCAATATTCTTTATTTGCAATTATTTTTTAAGATCTGAAATTCCTACTATCCTAATTGCAAGTCAAATAAAAGTACAAAATTAAACTCAAAAACTAAAAAATACCTTTAGATATTTAAAAATGGTGAATACGTGGGAAATAGGCGACACTTAATATGTTTGTGTGTAAAACAATACAACAATACACGCGCTTACGTACAATTAGGGTGGGCAGAGCCTTTTTATTTTTGGTTTTTGACTTATATATAGATTTGCCGCAAATGACATTATCTCCTTGGCTGAAAAGGCAAGAGGCTCTAATCTTCAGACGATAGCTAAATAGCCTAATACTTGTCGATACACGCCTTATATTAAACAATTAATTAAAACAAAAAGTATTTATCACAAATAAAAAAAAGTATTACTCACTTTTAAATAACAACCAGTGCTGCTTCCATTGCCGTTCGGAAATTAAAAAGAAAATATGATGTCTGTTATCTGTGGTTTAAAAAAATAAAACTGTCTGGAAACGTAATGGCCGACCGCCGCGCGCGCGCTCCAAGGGACTACTGGCTTCACAGATTATTACACAGACACGCAAGATTCTGTACCAAATTGCTGAGATCTCCGCTTATATTCCGTTATGTCGGGAGTTTTATGATGTTACGACGGGAGTACACTTAGTAAAGATAAAGGTAAAAAGATTTTTAATGTGTATTTTAAGCATAATATAAACATAACATAAACAGCCTATATTCCTCCCATTGCTGAGCACAGGCCTCCCCTCAATCAACCGGAGGGGGTATGGAGCATACTCCACCACGCTGCTCCGCTGCGGGTTGGTGGAGGTGTTTGGGCTAGTAGCCCGGAACCAACGGCTGAGCGTGCCTTTCGAAGCACGGAACCATCTTACTTTTTCGTACAGACAGGTGATTCAAGCCTGCAATGTCCAATGTCCAAATTTAGGTACTTACAGTTATTTATTTTAGGTACAGTTAGGAGCTGTGGTAGCCTAGTTGGTAGAACGCTGGCCTCTCACTTTGAGGTCGCAAGTTCGAATCCAGCACAGGCCTAAACCAATGACTGTCGAATTTGTTTTCAAATTTCTTTTACTTAAGTATATTTTTTTTTAATAGGCTGATCCCTTATCACCATAAAGTTCATCATATCCAGCTTACGACATCGTATCAACAGTGGCTGCAAGTTGTCTTTGATTACTTGTGGCTCTGCCCACCCCATTAGGGATTACGGGCGTGAGTTTATGTACGTATGTATGTATATTTTTTTTATAGTTATAAAATTGTACTTACGTCATAAACAAAACAGTTACTTAAGGAACAAAAATATCAATCAAAACAAACATAAAATTAAAACAAATAAACAAAACTCGAAGTCATGTTGGAAACATGAATGATTATCACGTGCTCAGCGGTGAAGGAAAACATCGTGAGGAAACCTACATTCCCGAGAAATGCATTTTCGGTGGTATGTGACTTAACCTGTCTAAATCAGGTCAGCGTCGTCCATACTTCTCAGAAAGTTCTTCATTGAACTTTTCCGAAAACAATCTGAATATTCTTCTTATCGTATGGGTTGTGAGGTGGAATACCAACCTCATCAACTCTGGTGTCAGAGTTATTACTGAGCCGCCAAAGGTCCCTGACATGGCTCATGTAACGACTACATATTTACATTACATTAACGTGCCTTCCGAACCACGGATCATCTTACTTTCGGACAATCAGGTGATCAGCCTGTAAGTAATGTCTTAACCACAGAGATCATAAAGTGATTTTTGTGATATGTCCCCTTCGGGATTCAAACCCGGGGCCTCCGGATCGTGAGCCCAACGCTCAACCACTGGACCTTGGCTGTTATAATCTGAATATTGAAGTTTGGAAAATAAAACTTAATATCACAGATTTTTTTTTATTTTTGATGTGTGAGTGTGTCCTCCGCCTTACTATATCGGTAGGAATGGTAGATCTTTCAAACTTGCCTTTACGTCAAACGTTTACGTCTTACCATTCAAAACTATACCTTATTTCCTTTCACACAAGATTATAAATCCTGAAGCACAAAATCTTACACAGACATAAAATTATTATTAAAGCAAAATAAACCTAGTTCTAAACGCGATAAGGTGTAAATTGAAATGTAGTATAAAGGTCCTTCTGAATAGATTTCCTTTCGAGCGATTTTAGACGTTATTTAAAGGTGTTAAGGTTGCAAATAGAATGTTTTGTTTAAGACAGAGCTACAGGTTTTCAATAAGTACACGCCAAGTGCCTCTCACAGGCTGAAAAGAAAAAGATGCAAGTGATATTTTTTGAATGAGATACACTTCTCATCAAAAAAATCGAAACACTTCCGTTTTCATTGTTTCTGTCCGAATTTAACACAAAAAAGAATTCATACGATGAAAAAAAATACATAAATGTATAGCTGGCAGTTTGGCCATTACAGTAATAAGCGAAAATTCTAAATTCAAAATTAGAATTTCATTTGTTTATCTTATAAACGAAATGAATCACTGTTTTGAGACAAATGTGTGTTTAGGGTTGGAGTACATTTAGCGTTTAAAAACTAAAAATTGGCGCCTATCCTTAAACTTTTTGTTTTTTATTTCAATACTGTGACTTTGGGACGTCTGAAAAAAGGTTTTTTTTTCTAAAACGTATGGATACTTCGCCCACAGAAGCCGCCCAAGTTGTGGCATTGCTGGATTCTGGCCTTAGTCAGCGTGTTGTGGCTGCAAGACTGCATCTAAGCCTGTCATCTGTTCATAGAGTCTATAAACGTTATCGGGAGACTGGTTTGTTCACGCGCCGTTCAGGATCTGGCAGGAATCGGGTCACTTCTGAGCGAGATGATCGATTTATTGTAACAACTTCTTTAAGAAATCGACGCCTTAACGCTTTTCAACTGCAGCAGCGGCTTCGTGTTGTACGAAGGGTGGCTGTAAGTGACTCTACAATTAGAAGAAGGTTGAAGGATCGTGGACTGATACCGCATAAGCCAGCAAATGGGCCGAAATTAACTGCAGACCATCGAAGAGCGCGCCTTAACTTTGCACGTGAGCACCTAAATTGGTCATACCTACAGTGGAGCAAAGTTCTCTTTTCTGATGAGTGTAAAATTATGCTGTATGGTAACGACGGAAGGAACAAGGTCTACAGAAGAGACGGAGAACGCTATGCACAATGCTGCATTGAAGAAAAGGTCAGCTATGGTGGCGGTTCTGTAGGTATGACCAATTTAGGTGCTCACGTGCAAAGTTAAGGCGCGCTCTTCGATGGTCTGCAGTTAATTTCGGCCCATTTGCTGGCTTATGCGGTACCAGTCCACGATCCTTCAACCTTCTTCTAATTGTAGAGTCACTTACAGCCACCCTTCGTACAACACGAAGCCGCTGCTGCAATTGAAAAGCGTTAAGGCGTCGATTTCTTAAAGAAGTTGTTACAATAAATCGATCATCTCGCTCAGAAGTGACCCGATTCCTGCCAGATCCTGAACGGCGCGTGAACAAACCAGTCTCCCGATAACGTTTATAGACTCTATGAACAGATGACAGGCTTAGATGCAGTCTTGCAGCCACAACACGCTGACTAAGGCCAGAATCCAGCAATGCCACAACTTGGGCGGCTTCTGTGGGCGAAGTATCCATACGTTTTAGAAAAAAAACCTTTTTTCAGACGTCCCAAAGTCACAGTATTGAAATAAAAAACAAAAAGTTTAAGGATAGGCGCCAATTTTTAGTTTTTAAACGCTAAATGTACTCCAACCCTAAACACACATTTGTCTCAAAACAGTGATTCATTTCGTTTATAAGATAAACAAATGAAATTCTAATTTTGAATTTAGAATTTTCGCTTATTACTGTAGTGGCCAAACTGCCAGCTATACATTTATGTATTTTTTTTCATCGTATGAATTCTTTTTTGTGTTAAATTCGGACAGAAACAATGAAAACGGAAGTGTTTCGATTTTTTTGATGAGAAGTGTATATTATACATTAATTAATGAATACATACATACATCTCCCGCTTAGGGATGGTACTGAAAAGTATCGGCGTCTGAATGACGTAATATACGATCCCGACGACCCGATTACTCTAGCCATAGAGCCAATCAGCTTGTGCTCCGTGCTTCAGAAGGCACGTTAAGCCGTTGATCCCGGTTATTTACTGATGTAAGTAAGTAGTCGTTACATGAGTTGCTAGTGCGGCCGCCTATGGCGGCTCAGTAGTAACCCTGACACCAGGGTTGATGAGGTTGGTACTACACCTCACAACCCACACGATAGAAGAATTTTTATTCATGGAGAATTCAGTCGTTTAAAGCCCGAACAGGGATTCGAATCAGTAACCCTGCGATGCAAGACACGCGTTGTCTTTACTGAGCTTACACGGATTTCACCGTTAAATACTTTCCTTTAACGGCAGTTGCATCATCATCAGCCGTACGACGCCCACTGCTGGGCATAGGCCTCCCCCAAGGATCTCCACGACGATCGGTCCTGCGCTGCCCGCATCCAGCGGCTCCCCGCGACCTTCACCAGATCGTCGGTCCACCTTGTAGCGGTTCTACCCACTGAGCGTCGTCCGACACGTGGTCGCCATTCCAGAACCTTTCCGCCCCATCGGCCATCGGTTCTCCTCGCTATGTGTCCTGCCCACTGCCACTTCAGCTTTGCAATTCTCCGAGCTATGTCGGTGACTTTTAACGGCAGTTTATAATACTTATAATTAATAATTAACTAACTAGAACTTAAAGAATAAAAAGTTAAACCGTTTTAATGATGATGATAATATTTTTATAGGCAAAAAGGGACGGAAAATCGTCAGTCCAAAAATAAACTATATTAAACTTATAAATATACTTAAACTTACATCGGAATCCGTGAGGGGGTGCGCAGAGCGTACATACATACATAAACTTGAGATTCAAAAAGCGCCAATTATGAAGATGAACCCTGATGTCAGGGTTATTATTGAGCCGCCATAGGCCCCTGACACGGCTCATGTAACGATTACTCACTTACATCAGTAAGTAGTAACCGGGACCAACGACTTAACGTGCCTTACGAAGCACGGATCATCTTACTTTCAGACAATCTCAATCAGCCTGTAATATCCTAGCCAAACTAGGGATCACAAAGTAATTTTTGTGATATGTCTCCACCGGGATTCGAACCCGGGACCTCCGGATCGTGAGCTCACCGCTCAACCACTAGACCACATTTCCAAAAATTTAAAATTTTGTTCCCTTCCAATCCATCAAAGAAGCTCAAAAATTCATCTGATTGTGTGACTTGTGATTCTGCTCACACCTATTGGAATTCGAGCATGAATTTGTCACTTCAAAACCTTTTATAGGAAAAGACATAAATCATAAAATATTTTTTATTTTATCATAAAACATTTACGTCCTTTTTCTTTACAAGCGGTTGAAGTGATCCTTAATTTCTCCATGTGTCCCGCTCGCACTTAGGAGCAGCTGTATACCTGTCTCTGTCACTCCTTTTAAGTACAATTCTTCCTTTTCATGGTTTCCTACTACAGCTTCCATTCGGGTTTACTTGTGAAATTCGTTTTAAATTTTAATGTAACATGCTTTTAGCCCAGTTCGGAGAAAGCATGACATAAAATTCTACTTCAACTTAAAGTAACGTCATGAATATATCCCAATCGGGGTAGTTAGAGGCACATCCATCGCAAGATGAACTAAGTACCCACACCTCACCGAGCTTTCTGTTAGACCAACGTGATAGGTGAGCCGTATCGCCGTCTATAATGGTGTATTTTAACACGTTCAATTTGTATGAACCACATACGAGGCATTCAATTTGAAACTCCATTGCCATACAGTGTCTATGTACGATAAGGTGCAAAAGTCCAATCAGTTCCTTGCAAAGTAGTAAATTAACTGGTTGCACTTAAGACCTCCTGGTTACATGTCGTTTCTGTAATAGACCAAAAACACCTACAAAAACATAAATTTTATAATTATGACAACAGAAATCAGAAATCACAATCATTTAAGTATATTCAACGTAATTATCATGGATAAACTTGTTGAAGGTCAATGTAACATTTTTGAATTTAAGTACGTCATTTCGCAAGGTGTTATGGCTGAGGAGAAGAAATGACAAGAAACTGCAACAGCAACACATATTTTAAATCAAAGTAGGTATACATTACAAGTTATTTAATAACTAGAGGAACACATTCAATACCAGATATTTTTACCATTTAGGTAGTCATTAATCTTATAATAAGCTTTTTTATATAAAGTAAGCTTCGCATGAGCTTTAAATTTATTTTCTGACTTTGAAATATTATCTGGTATTTTATTGTAAAAACGTATACATAAACCCAAAAACGATGAATTTAATTAACTTAAGTAAATAAGTAATCTAGAATTTTGAATAGCAATTTTATTTTTATGTATGCCTTTCACAGTGTCTCGGAAGGAGAGATACATTTTTTTTCATAAATATATTGACTTGCGACTGTCAGTATATTTATTTCTTTAAACAGCTCCCTTAAAGAGTCCCGACGACGCAGATTACAAATAGCGCGAACTGCTCTTTTTTGAATGATGAAAATAGTTTCTACATCAGCGGCTCGACCCCACAGCGAAATCCTTTTGGGGTACGTGGACTCATGCGTTTCGGGCGCCAACCTCACCCCATCTGGGTCTTGCTTTCAACCGGACCAGTCGCCAGTACCCCAGGAAATCAAAGCCCCGGTCAGTGAGCTCACTTTCTAAGCCATAGAGTGACAGCGGCCCAATAAGACCGAATTAACCAAAGTGCAGACTTGTGTAAGACGGCAGTCAATAGAACAGGGAAAGGGGTGGAGACTATGATTGTTAAAATAATAAAATAAAATACAGGCGGGCGAAGGTACCGTTTACGTAACACGCTTTATTGCACATATAAACACAGCGCAAAAACAATTACAAAAGTTACATAAAAAGTAATAATAATATTTATTTATTTCAGGTGTAAAAACCCATGTACAAAAAATACAATAATAATGGTAGTAAAATTACAATAAAAAAAGAACAAACACAAATGTTATTTGTAGTAAATAAACACTGGAAACTGGCTGTAATGCAGCCAATCAGCTCGCGACACCAAACACTTCAGGACCCCGATACCGACCCCGCCGACGTGGTCGACGATTTCCCTCAATCAGCGCTTATCGCTATCGACCTACTAGAGTCGATTAATTCTTTCAAATATTTTTCCTCTCAGACGACGCCCTGAGCCGAGGTTCGCGCCCAACTGGGCACCCTCAGGCCTATTGTTTTAAACGTTGTACCGGGTGAGAGCCTTCATCGCTCCCCATTTGTCCGGCTAAGTAGTTAATACCATCTGCGGCAAATCTACAATAAGTCATAAAAAAGGATGTATGTATACGTAAAGGATGAAAAAAAGGATGTGTTTAGGAGTCTCATTTGCATGGGATTTTTTTTTTTGTTTTTTTTTGTGCTCCTTAAGACGGGATTTTAGACGACATTCAACTCCTAAGGATGTAAAAAGGGGTGGCAAAGGTTGTATGAAACTTCTATAGTTTTATTCGTAACAGCTAGTATTATTATTAAAAAAAATATATTGGACGCGACTCCACATATTTCTCTATCCATCCCCCGAGGGTCGCAGAAGTGTCCGGGCGATTCTTTGCAAAAGCTCTAAAATTACTCCCCTATGATTTATGCTGTGATAATGTCTCTGATCCCTAGCAGGGTAGGCAGTCACAAATCCTTTGACAATATAAAATGCAGATTTGATATTCAACGTAATGTATATGGAAGCCTACGTCAATATATTCATATTACACCACGCCCATAATCCCTAACGGGATAGATAGCGATCGATCATTATCTATCGCTCAAATTTATAAGTAACGACCTCCGTGGTCCAGTGGTTGAGTGTTGGGCGCACGATCCGGAGGTCCTGGGTTCGATTCCCGGTGGGGACATACATACATAAACATACATAAACGGCCTATATACGTCCCACTGCTGGGCACAGGCCTCCCCTCAACCAACCGGAGGGGGTACGGAGCATACTCCACCACGCTGCTCCAATGCGGGTTGGTGGAGGTGTTTTTACGGCTAATAGCCGGGACCAACGGCTTGACGTGCCCTCCGAAGCACGGAACCATCTTACTTTTTCGGACAATCAGGTGATTCAAGCCTGAAAAGTCCTTACCAAACAAAGGACAGTCTCACAAAGTGATTTCGACAATGTCCCCATCGGGAATCGAACCCGGACCTCCAGATCGTGAGCCTAACGCTCTAACCACTAGACCACGGAGGCCGGTGGGGACATATCACAAAAATTACTTTGGTTAAGACATTACAGTTTCATCACCTGATTGCCCAAAAGTAAGACGGTTACTACTTACTGATATAATTAAATACTCGTTACATGATTTTAAAGTGAATGAATAATCCGGGCGAATAAAATGGACTTCTCACTGATATGCAACCCTGACGTGTACTGTCAACATAATTCTGTCGGGTTATTGGCTAGTATAAAATTTTGGGAGGGTTTTTTAAATTTATGCGTAAAATTGACGTGTGTTCCATTTTTGCTTGTCGGTTACCCGTCCCTTTCCTTTTCGGCGGATAAGAAAATGACAGGTATAACTTAAAATAAATATAGAAGGTGTTTACCGGGGGCTTAAAATGGCCACATCGAAGCAATTCATCTAAGAAAGCAATTGGCCCAAAAGACTTGAATCCAGGACTTGAATAATCTTTAAAAAAAAATCTAAGAAAACAATATTGCTATTTGACATTTGATTGCATTGCGCACTTACTTTTTATATGCGCAAATGTCAAATTGCAATATTGCTTTCTTAGATGAATTGCTTCGATGTGGCCATTTTAACCCCCACGGAATTAGCACCAATATGTAGAATAGAATAGAATAGAAATGTTTGATTGCAACCATGTGTTCGTACAAATTGTGGTGTTATAAAAATACAGAAGTAAGTAAGTATTATAGTATCAACATGGACCCGGTAAGGGCACAGCAACTGGTAGAGAGGACAACATACTTAATTATTAGTCAGTGGTACAATATCTATGTAAATGCAGGAGAATCGCCCTCCTCTTCAGTTAAAGGACTGGTCAATACGAAGGGACGACTGAAATTGAATTGCTGGATACATTTACAGAAGCAAACTGGGTTACCATCAGTCTTAGCGTGTTCGACTGTTCGTATAACAAAGTTTCTATCTTGGCAAATGAAATCCTCGCCTATGATTGGTTGGAACTTCATTAAATTGACCGAAGTTGTCAGTTTCAACCAATCAAAATCGCAAACGCATCCACACACCGAACACTTGATGTAAAAACTACAGTACAACGAAACCAGGGGAGCAATATTGCTATTTGAAAGTTTGTACATACATACATACATACATAAACTCACGCCCGTAATCCCTAATGGGGTGGGCAGAGCCACAAGTAATCAAAGACAACTTGCAGCCACTGTTGATACGAAGTCCAAAGATGGATATGATGAACCTTATGGTGATAAGGGATCAGCCTATCGCCCATAACATTAGTCCATCATGAAAAGTTTGTATTGCGCACTTATTTTTATATGCGCAAACTTTTATTGCAATTGCTTTCTTAGATGAATTGGTGCGGCGTAACGAGCCTCGACAAGAACCGCAACGAGTATGTGCGCGGTAGCCTCGGTGTACGTGACGTGGCTGACAAACTGCAGGAAAACCGGCTGCGTTGGTATGGGCATGTTAAAAGAAGACCGCCTGAGTACATTGGCAACGTGGCACTCGACTTCAATATTACTGGTCAGCGACGTAGAGGAAGACCTAAGCTGAGATGGTTGAGTGTCGTGGAGAAAGACATGGACAGTTGCGGGTTATCCGAAGACGATGTCCAGGATAGGGCAAAGTGGAGGAAGAACAGTAGGAAAGCGGACCCCGGCGCAAGACGGCGGGATTCACGCTAGGAAGAAGAAGAAGAAGAGCTTTCTTAGATGAATTACTTCGATGTGGCCATTATAACTCCCCAGTTATGCTCCAGGGTATAAGAAGACAGGTATGCTCAAAACTGACAGCTAACATTCCAAGGTTAGCCCAGCTGACGTCATCAGACGCTGCGTTGCCATTTCGTAAAAAAATAATTCCCCCGAACATTGTTTTTATATTTACTTTGCAAGCATTGAACATTTAGTAAAAGAGTTTTAGTTAAATTTAGTTAAAAATGCCAAAAAAAAAACAATTGATTGAAAAAGAAACACGTGATTAATGGACGGCCCCTATGGAGTAGTGGTGATTACTCCACCGACAAGAGCGCAGCACTTAAATAGAGACTGTGTTTGTTGTTACGTTTCACCTAAATGAACTACTAACCTAAGTACCACACCTCACCGAGCTTTCTGTTAGACCAACGTATTAGGTGAGCCGTATCGCCGACTTAATGGTCGAGACAACTGTGTTAGTAAAAACTGCACTTAAGATAAATTAATAACTCATTGGTGAAAGTTCAGGTACCTTCTGAGCCAGCTCCATCTTAGGCCTTGTCAATCCCTTCGGGCAAGTCTGGGGTTAAGAGCAAACCCGTCAGAAGTAAAAAAATAAATAAAAAAGGTTCGGTGTCGGAGATCGAACCGGCGCTCGCCGTTTGAGAAGCAAGTCATTGTCTCAGAACCACAGTGACTTTAGCCAACTGTAACTTAAAAAAAATATATAATATAGAAAATCGCACAGTTTGACAAAGTTATGTACCCTAACTGTCAGGGTCTCAATTAGTCCAATATACGACTGGGCACGCGCGTCTCCTAGCAACCGAGGGTAGAATAAATAGTATTAACTATAACGTCATACAAATCTATATTGGTGGAGGTTCTTCTTCTGTGCTGTGGATTGTGAGGAGGAGTACCAACCCCATCAACCCCATCAGGGTTATTACTGAGCCATCATAGGCCCCTCCGTCCTGCATACCTCCGTCATCTTCGCACAGCTCTGCGTGAATGGATACGCAGCCTTAGACGGCAATGGCGGCACAGAGCCACACACCGAAAAAATGTATAAGTATGTATGTAATTTTGTTTAAAAATAAATTAAATTAAACCGGACACTTCATACAAAAAATCTTATTGTCTCTTCTATCGTGGTAGATTAACCCCATCAACCCTGGTGTCAGGGTTATTACTGAGCCGCCATAGCCCTGACATGGCTCATGTAACGACTACGTACTTACATCAGTAAGTAATAACCGGGACCAACAGCTTAACATGCCTTCCGAAGCACGGATCATCTTACTTTTGGACAATCAGGTGATCAGCCTGTAATGTCCTAACCAAACTAGGGATCACAAAGTGATTTTTTGTGGTATTTCCCCACCGGGATTCGCACCCGGGACCTCCGGATCGTGAGCCCAACGCTCAACCACTGGACCACAGAGGCCGTCATTAATACCCATACATACCCATACTGTAGTGAGGTATGCTCTAGTATAGTCTACTTAGGCTGTGTCGCACGTACCCGTGGCACATCTCGTGCATTCCGAGGCGCGGAGGCTTTATTAAATACTTCGCGTTCTTCGCGCGGCTTCAGGCAACCGCTGTTGTGGCCATGCTACTGCACATTTTAGGACTTTTTTTTACACAATAGTACAAAAATAGTAGTTATTTTTTTTATTTTTACGTGACTTAACATAACAATACATACATACATACATAAACTCACGCCCGTAATCCCTAATGGGGTGGGCAGAGCCACAAGTAATCAAAGACAACTTGCAGCCACTGTTGATACGATGTCGGTCCGCTTACCTAACCTGAAGATCTTACAAGTCCAGTTTTTACAGAAGCGACTGCCTGTCTGACCTTCCGCGAAGGGAAAAACCAGCCCAATAACATAACAATACAATACAAATACACCTTATTGCACCAAAATAAAAAGAAATAATTACAAAAAGTATCTTAACTAAGTACACAACAACAACAAACAACAAGAAGTCCTATTCAAATCCATCCATCTATCGTCTATTCGTCTATTTTAATACTTGTTTCTTAACAAGTTCTATTCAAATTCAAATTCAAAAATATCTTTATTCAATAGGTAACATACGAGTAGTTACAGTTTGAATCGTCAATTTTTACATAACGAACGTCTCATCCGCCTAAAACTACTGCAGCTTCTCACAACCTGTATAGACGGGGAAAAGAAGCTGCAAGAAAAACCTCGGCACATAGCTCTAGACGTTCTTTAAAAAAAAAACTCACTTAATATTCCCATTGACTTTCAGAATTTACCCTTAAACATTTTTAAGATAGTAATTAAACAGGAACTTTGTAAAAAAGGTTATTATAAGTTTAGTGATTATTTAGAAGATATGAATGCATGGGATTAACTGTCTGGGAACTGTTATCAGGCAGCCAAATTACTAAATTGTATAACAATATTTTATGTTGTTTTAACGAACGTCTAGGGCTCTGTGCCGAGGTTTTTCTTGCAGCTTCTTTTCCCCGGCTACACCAAGGTAGGTGGGACAACAGCTTTATAAAGCACTGGACCCATCAGCATTTAAGTGTGTGCCATTATGGTGTTTTAAGTAATTATTTTCTTTCTTGTATTTTAGGTTAGTAGATATGGATGTAAATTTGTCCGAAATAAAGTATTTTTTTATACAGGTTGTGAGAAGCTGTAGTAGTTTTAGGTGGATGAGACGTTCGTTATGAAAATCTTTCATCATTGCATTAATCAACATCAAGAAAAAAACACATAAGACATGGCTGTATGGGCATAGTTCCCTTTGCCTTGCCCTTCGGGGAAAATCAACCAAAAAAAAACTCTCTTACTAAAGTCAAGGCTGTAGGTTCCTGAGATCTTTGCCTGACTTAAAATAAGTAGAATTTAAACAACAACCTCTCGTTGGTCATATTGTTCGCAGAATAAGACAGATATCCAAGAATTGAATTGAATTTATATAAGACACGAAAATAATAAGGTATTTAATATTTAAAATATTAAATCATTATCATCCCAGCATTATTCAGTTTTCATGAGCTTACCTAACCTGAAGATCTTACAAGTCCAATTTTTACAGAAGCGACTGCCTGTCTAATCTTCCAACCCGCGAAGGCATAACCAGCCCAATACAGGTTAGGTCACATACCTCCGAAACGCATTTTTCGGATACGTGGGTTTCCTCGCGATGTTTTCCTTCACCGCTGAGCACGTGATAATCATTCCCCTTTCCGAAGCACAGATGTTGTAATATGGGGAGTCTCATATCCCTCATTTAAATGCGGTAAGAACTCGGTATTACGTGTTTTAATTATGATAATAACCGCGTAAACCTCAAACAATGTTTAGAATAAGTCGCGTCAAAAAAAAGCCTGAACCATTCTTACCTGTCTTTCTTTTTTATTTACAGGTACAATTCCAAGTATGACAAGAGCAAAGAAATCCGCCTATCAACTACATATCCAAAAACGGAGTCTTATTACAGTCTTTCTGATATTGTTCCTTTTATTTTGTACAGCCAACGTGGTGATATACGATTTCGGCATGATAAAAAAATTAATGAGCCCTGCAAAGAATCACACGAGATATCCCACTATGGTATGGTACACCAGACAGTTGATTAAACCTTTGCAGTCAACAATAACTTGCTACGAGGGCGACCGTTGCAACCACTCAAAAGTATTCAACTGTAGTGTGTATCACAACTTAAAGCAAACGGTCCCGCATGACCCTGAAGCCTACCTCTTCTATGGGTACGACCTGAACAGATTCCCCTTACCGCGAAACCCCAAAACCATCTGGGGTTTGTTTTACGACGAATCGCCAAAGCTAAAACCGATGATGATGTTCGAAAAGGCGTTAAACCTATTCAACTTTTCGATGACCTTCAGCCGTCACAGCGACGTGCCTTTACTCTTCAGCCTCCTCCTCACACCCTACATAAACAGTTTGGAGTACTACGTAACGACATCGGTGAAGAAAAACGTGTACAAGAATTATGCGCCAATTGTATTTTTCCAACAAAACTGCGCTACACTTACAGAGCGTGAAGCGTTCGTTGAAGAACTACAGAAGTACATTGACATTGATTCCTACGGTCCATGCCTCAACAACAAGGATTTGCCCACCAAAATCTTGCAGTCCTCAGAAATGCTGGACGGACGGCTTTTGAAGACATTCCTTGCAAGATACAGGTTCCAAATCAGCATAGAAAACGCTGTTTGCACCGATTATGTGACGGAGAAGTTGTGGCGGTCTTTGGAGATCGGCGTAGTTCCTATCTACTTCGGATCGCCGCTGATCAGGGACTGGCTGCCCAACAACAAGTCAGCCATATTGGTTGAAGACTTCCGCTCGCCGAAGCTGCTCAGTGAGTACCTGCACTACCTCCTGAAGAACGACACAGCGTACGAAGAACATCTCGAGCACAAGACGTTGAGACTCGTCTCGAACCAGAGACTTCTGGACCTGATAAAGAAGAGGTATACATTACACGAATCGTGCGAAGAACCACCAGAGAAGAAGTTCCTCTGCTTGATCTGCGAGAGGATTCATGCCAAGAATAGCACCAGAGTTAACATAGTGACAAAGAAACACTACGACTGTCCAGTTCCGCCGAAATCTGCGCTGACGCAAAACGCATTGGATCCAAACAGCACGTGGATGATGAGTCTAGATAAATGTAAAAGCAAACTGGATAACTTATATACGGAGATTAATGATTCGGATAAGACTCCAAGAGTTTCGGCAACGAGTTGGTACCGTTGGTAATGTATAAAAAAAAGAAAAAACTTAACATGACATGACATGACATAAACTCACGACTATATGCCAATGAGGAACTTTCGCCATGTTCACACAGAAATTATATAGATGGCGCTGTATAAGTAAGTAAGTGATTCAGATACAAATATAAAACAAAACACACAATAATACCTCTACATAACTTAAAATAACTTACTTTAGGCATTAACATTACAAATAATTAAAACTGTACTACTAAAACTAAATAAAAAAAAGTATTTATTTTCTTTTCTTACATGTTTTTCTTAAACTAATTACTGGAGCCTCCTTTTAAGCAAAATATGCCTGTACCAGGAGACCCCGCTCTTCTATAACAGTAGTAAATAGGTAAGAAAGTTTTGTTACCTTTACGTTTTACAAATAAGCAATTAAAGAATGTTTGTATAATGTGTGTGTGTGTGTGTATGTGTATGTGTGTGTGTGCGTGCGTGTGTGTGTGCGTGCTCGGGCAATGAGGGTAGATTCCTCCTAAAAATTAAAAAGCTCAATCTACATAACTTAAAATAACTTACTTTACACATTAAAATTACAAATAATTAAAACTAAATTAAAAAGATAAGCTCACTACTATATGCCAATGAAGAACTTTCGCCATGTTCACACAGAAATTTTATTATACAGGGTGTTAGTGACATCATAACGAAAACTTTGAGGGATGATTCAGGCCATGATACTGAGTTGATATCATGTGGAATTTTTCGTCGCAAAAGTATAAAACGGAAAACAATTTATAAAAGCACTAAAATTTTCATGACTTTTCCGACAGGAAATTCCACTTGATATCGACTCAGAATCATGGTCTGAATCATCCCCTTCAGTATTCGTTACGATGTCACTAACACCCATACCTACTTGTATGGCTACCGTATGTACTTGTACGGGGTGTAAGTGACAAGACCACAAAAATATAGAATTGAAAATAATTAAAAAAAAAACATGAATTTTGCGACGGAAAATTCCACTTGATATTAACTCAGAATCATGGTCTGAATCATCCCCCTGAGTATTCGTTACGATGTCACTTACACCCTGTATAGATGGCGCTGTATTAAGTAAGTAAGTAAAATGTTTATTTTTCATAAAAGATACAGAAAATATTGGTACATTGGTATTGGTTTGGTGGTTGGTATTATTTCTTTTTATTTTAGTGCAATAAAGTGTATTTGTATTGTATGGTATTGTATTGTGTTGTGTTGTATTGTATTGTACAATAAAAACCCCACAAACCCCCTCGGTTTGTCTGTGGGAGTGGAGTTCGCTTAATGTTATTATGTTTTAGAATACTTACAGGTAACTTACAGCTAAGAGATCTTTTGAATATGATGTTTAAATAAAGATTTACTAAATTTATTTAGGGAAGGCCCGTGCCCCAGCAGTGGGGACGTTAATGGGCTGGTGATGATGATGAAATTTATTTATATTGCACTCCTGACGTATGTCGACCGGCAGCTAATAAAGTTCGTTTAATCTTCTAATTTCATGAATAACAGGCATAATATAAATTACAATAAGTCACGTCAAAAAAAAAGGTCTGGAGAGTAGCTCATTGGGGTAGGCAGAGGTACATCCATCGCAAGATGCACTAAGTACCCACACCTCACCGAGCTTTCTAATCCATTGGTAATGTGCAAAATTAAGAAATATGGTCACCCTACTTCTAATAACGTGCCTTACTAAACGCTGAAGACAATACCAACCTTATACCGTCCCATTAGAGTTAAATTTCATTCAAGAATTATTTCCTTTAACTTAGGAAATATAAAAATGATTTCTCCAAGCGATTTTGAGCTCTATTTCTTTGGGGAAGAGTAGGTTTTTGAATGTTGAAGTTTTCTAAAGACTTCGGTCTCGGAGTGATTAAATTGAAGGACGATAGAGGTGTAAATGTTAAGAAATATATTAAAAGATATCCCTTGAAACTCAACAGGTGTTAGGCTCCTATCGACCCACTAGGGTCGATTAAAAGGTTAGTTTTGAGAGGCTGCAGTAGTTTCAGGATGAGACGTTCATTATGTAAAAAAATGACGATTCAAAGTGTGACTATGTTACCTATTGAATAGGCTAGTTTCCAACTAGTCAAATCAGTTACTTTTTACTAAACGTCAAAACATGAAATTACTATGGAATTTGTATGAAAAAGCACCCTGAGACGTCATAGAAAAACGTGACAAAATGTCGGACTTATTATAACGTTTTTTCTGGATTAAAATTCATAAATAAGTCAAATAGAAAAAAGAAAATGTTTTTCGTTAGTTTTGTATCTGTCTTGGATCACATTGGCCCCGATTCCTGCAGACACCGCCTAATTTTATTTTAAGTTATATCCGTCATTTTCATATCCGTCGAAAAGGAAAGGGACGGATGATTCACAGCTCTTAATTTTAGGAAGAATGAGTAAATGAATGAATAACCCGGGCGAATCAAAAAGGTACGTCGCTGGTATGCAATCCGTTTGACGTGCTGTCTACTTAACTGTGTCGGGTTATTGACTGATGTAAAATTTTTAGACGGTTGTTTACATTTGTGCTTAAAATTGACGTGTGTTCCATAAATTTTATGCTTGTCGATTACCCGTCCCTTTCCTTTTCGGCGGATAAGAAAATGACAGATATAACTTAAAATAAAATTAGATGGTATTTACAGGAATTAGCACCATTATGTATAGAATTATGTTGCTACCTATATTGCTTCTATTTATTTTGATCAGAATAATAATGGGTGGAAGTTGTGATTGTACCTTGGTGTAATAAAAAGGGTCATCATTTATACCCAAAAACAAAGATAAAAGATGCATATGTCTGTTATCCATGAAATTAGAAGTTTAAACGAAGAAAAAACTTAACAACGCCATCTATCGTGTTTTTGGAGAACGTCCCTCATTGGGTCGTGTACTAGGTTGAATATAAATTATGAAATTGTGATTACTAAAGAAAGACATATCTAAAACAAACGAAAAACATTTGTTCAGAAATAATAATAATAATAAAAAACAAAATGTAAATCCACCACAGGCTTCGTCAGTACCAACATTCATATACAAAAAAAAAGAAATAAGGGAAGAAGCGTATTCAAATCATACAAAATAAAATAATAAATAAAAAAATGATAAAAATAGTGTATTTCTCATAATTGTAACGAAGTTTGTTGTCGAGACTTCCCAGTAAGTAACTCGAGTACTTGTGCTGGGAATGACTCGCAACTCCCCTTTGGTATACATAAAATTTTGAAACATGGCAAATATATAGGTATATAAACGTGTCGGACGACGCTCAGTGGGTAGGCCCGTTACAAGGTGGACCGACGACCTGGTGAAGGTCGCGGGAAGCCGCTGAATGCGGGCAGCGCAGGACCGATCGTCGTGGAGATCCTTGGGGGAGGCCTATGCCCAGCAGTGGGCGTCGTACGGCTGATGATGATGAAACACATTAAAAAGAAAAAAAATGATTTTTTATATATGTGACAAGGAATAGTAATTAAATACATTAGTCAGTAATTCACTTTATGTCCGTGGATTGTTGGAGATACCAATTTAATGGTAACACTTACGCCATCAATGGGCTTCAAAATTTTTCAAATTCAAAAATATCTTTATTCAGTAGGTAACATAGTTACTTACACTTTGAATCGTCAATTTTTACATAACGAACGTCTCATCCGCCTAAAACAACAACAGCTTCTCACAACCTGTATAACCGGGGAAAAAAATGCTACAAGAAAAACCTCGGCACAGGGCCCTAGACGTTCTTTAAAGAAAATAATAAAAATAAACATAAAATATTGGTATACAATTGAGTAATTTAGCTGCCTAATATCAGTTCTCAGACAGCTCGCAATGGTTTTCTTATACCATGGGTCTATCTCTCTATCTACTCAGCCTGTATCCACCCACTGCTGGGTATAGGCCTCCTCTTTCACGCCATCCTTTCCGGTCCTGTGCAAGTCTCATCCATTGCTTTCCGGCATACTTCACAATGTCATCCGACCACCGGGCTAGTGGTCTGCCTCGATATCACATACCATCCCTTGGCTACCATTCAGTAACAGCCTTAGTCCATATGTTGTCTTCCCGTCTTGCCAAGTGTCCTGCCCATCTCTACCTAAGCCTAGCGATATAACTTGAAATTAATTTAGGAGGTGTCTGCAGGAATCGCGAGTCCCTCTCAAATTCACCGTCTACAGGTAATACAAAATCGTTTCATGCGGACGGCCACGGGAGCTCCGTGCTTCCTTCGCAATGAAAATCTGCACATTGACCTAGGTCTGCCAACCATTGCCCAATGGCTCAAATTAGCTTCCAAACGTTTTTTCGATTCTGCTCCGCACCACCCAAATCCCGTGGTAGTTGCGGCTTCCGAGTACATTCCGCTTAGGGACGGTACTGAAAGGTATCGGCGTCCGAAGGACGCAATATACGATCCCGACGACCCGATTACTCTAGCCATAGAGGCAGCCAATCAGCTCGCGACACCAAACACTTCAGGACCCCGATACCGAGCCCGCCGGCGTGGTCGACGATTTCCCTCAATCAGCGCTTATCGCTATCGACCCACTAGTGTCGATTAATTCTTTAATATTCTCTCAGACGACGCACTGAGCACCCTCAGGCCTGGTGTCTTAAACGTTGTACCGGGTGAGAGCCTTCAGCGCTCCACATTTGTCCGGCCAAGTAGTTAATGCCATCTGCGGCAAATCTACAATAAGTCAACAAAAAAAAAATAGCATGTTGTGTTTGCCTATAATTGGACGAGCACTAGTCTAGTATTTGTATATAGGTTAAGTTACGTGTAAAATTGCTTTTGTCTGTTGGCAAACACACAACATTAAAATATAGACACATTAAATTAATATTTAGTTGGTTGGTTGGTTTTTATCGGACCCGGACCTCCAGATCGTGAGCCTAACGCTCTAACCACTAGGCCACGGAGGCTGTTACAGTAAAGAGTATCCGAAAGTACGGACGACGGTTAAGGTACCTCTCTAGTCGCATTACCCACTATAGTACTGTAATCGGGTTTGTACCGAAGAAGCCGGAATAAATTGCAGCTATAAGCAGGTTACTGGGAGAATCCCCCAAGCCGTAAGGCCGCCTCCGTGTCTGGTGTTTTAATCGTTCACTGTCTTGTTTTTTTTTTGACGTGGCTTGTTGTAGATTTGCCGCAGACGGCAGTAACTACTTGGCCGGACAAATGGGGAGCGCTGAAGGCTCTCGGTACAACGTTTGAGACAACAGGCCTGAGAGTGCCCAGTTGGGCGCGCACCTCGGCTCAGGGCGTCGTCTGAGAGGAAAAATATTTGAAAATTAATTGACCCTAGTGGGTTGATAGCGATAAGCGCTGATTGAGGGAAATCGTCGACCACGCCGGCGGGGTCGGTATCGAGGTCCTGAAGTGTTTGGTGTCTCGAGCTGATTGGCTGTCTCTACGGCTAGAGTAATCGGGTCGTCAGGATCGTATATTACGAACATACAACAGAACAACATAAACAGTCTGTATATGTCCCACTGCTGGGCACAGGCCTCCCCTCAATCAACCGGAGGGGGTATGGAGCATACTCCACCACGCTGCTCCAATGCGGGTTGTGGAGGTGTTTTTATGGCTAATAGCCGGGACCAACAGCTTAACGTGCGCTCCAAAGTACGGAAACATCTTACTTTTTTGGACAATCAGGTGATTCAAGTCTGAATAGTCCTTACCAAACAATCATTTGGTCAGCTAATATCTAGTGGTAATCAATAATTATCTGCCGTTATCAATATAGCTTTTACGATTGATAAAGCGAAGGAAAAATAGCTCAGTACTGGGTTGGTTACTGTACATTGTTACTGTGCAAAACGTGTATAAATTTGATTTTGATTTGATTGTATTTCGTTCTTCTAGTGTGAAACTAAGTTCTTTTTACTGAGACGATTATGTGAAACATATTATAGTTTCGTTTGAGTGAGTGTAATGAAGAACCAAAAACAACATAAGTAGATGACATTGCACAGCTTTTCCGTGATAATTATTAAGAGGCCTGATGCCCAGTTGGGCGCGAACCTTGGCTCAGGGCGTCGTCTGAGCGGATCACATTTGAAAAAGAAGGACTTTCCAATCGAAGTTCCCCAAACACCCGATAGATGGCGTTGTTCAATTTTAACGTGATAAATGAGTCGTTCTTCTTTTTTATCGACAATGATCTGTCCTTCGTTCTGCTTCTGATAAGTTACCTTTTAGAATTTTGTTTCATGTTTCCATTGTCCAAAAATATAGTTATCTTATTATACTCAAAATACAAGCAAAATACTAATCGGTTCCTCAATTAGTCCTTAAAGTAGCTTGATTGTTTTTTACAAAATTCTGTGACAGAGTGGTAAATTGAAATGTTGTCTCCGATGAAAAGGACCACTCTATCACAATATTTTTTGGAATGCGTCTACAAAGAAAAGTATGTTACCAAGATAAAGAGAACCACTAAATAGTCCTCTACAGACACATCTTTATATGATGTTTTAAAATATTTAATGCCGTTATAATTTTAAAGATGTTAAATCCGATAAATTGAGAAAATGTCTTTTTATTGTCGATAAAAAAGAAGAACGACCCAATTACCTATTTTCTCATTGTTGGAGTACATAATTATTCAAAAATGTAATGTAATGGCAGAAGCATATATAAAACTAATTGTTGCTTGATATTTGGATCACAGTATGTATTGAATTGACGTTGCTACCTATATTGCTTCTCTTTTGATCAGTATAATTATGGATGGAAGATGTAATTGTGTCTGGGAATCAAAAGGGTCATCATTTATACCCAAATACAAAGATAAAAGATGCATATGTCTGTTATCCATGAAATTAGAAAGTTAAACAAAGGGAAATATGGTTGTCTGGAAGAAATCGCTTTAAGCGATAAGGGCGCCATTTGCCATGTACTTACCTAATTAAGGGTCTTTTGTAATTATTTATTTGTAGTTTAGTGCATTAAAGTATATTTGTATTGTAATTAAAACACATAATAACGGGTTCTTACCGCGTTTAAATGGGGATATGAGACTCCCGATATTTCGACACTGTTGCAAGTGCCATGATCACGGTGCCATATCCCCATTTAAACGCGGTAAGAACCCGTTATTATGTGTTTTAATTATGATAATAACCGCGTAAACTTAAAACATTGTATTGTATTGTATTGAAATATGTACAGCGCTCTATATTGTTTTTGAGGAATGTAACTTGGAAAGTTCCTATATATTTATATTGGCTGCATTAGCAGTCCAATTAAACCACCAATCCGCACTGGGCCTGCGTGGTGGTTTAAGGCCCGTTCTCCCTATCCATCCATAGGGAAGGCCCGTGCCTCAGCAGTGGAGACGTTAATGGGCTGATGATGATGATATAAATCTGTAGGTATAATCGTATCTCCATCAACCCGCATTGGAGCAGCGTGGTGGAGCTCCATACTCCCTCCGGTTGATTGAGGGAAGGCCTGTGCCCAGCAGTGGGACGTATATAGGCAGTTTATGTTATGTTTGTTATAACTACGACAAGTTCTTGCGTATATTAATCACACTTCCTTCTTAGAAGTATTTATTATATCACATTATAAATAACATATAACAGCTTAGATAATCTTATTATAATTATATTATCAAAATGATAACGATAATTCATGGCAAGTAAACACAGTCGACTTCTGAAGTATCTACTGCCTGCTGATTCTATGTAAGTATCAATTATGTGTACGAATAATAATCAATTTAGGATAGTTAAGATGTTCGTTTCCCGTTTTATTCTCACTCTCTCTCTCTTTATTTAAGAGCTGCGCTCTTGTCGGTGGAGTAATCGCCGTTCCTCTCTTCTTCCCGCCAAATCCTTCACCTCCTAATACGACACGACCTGCACCTTCTCTTTTATTTGTTTCATAAATGTTATCCTAGGTCTACCCCTTCCTCTCTTCCCTTCAATTTTTCCTTCTATAATGTTTGTTATAAATGAATCGTGTCGTATCAGGTGGCCAATCATATTTCCTCTCCGGTTCTCTATAGTCTTCAATATGGTTCTCTTTTCTTCAACTCTTTCCAGCACTTTTTCATTTGACACCATTTCAGTCCAGCTTATACGCTAAACGTTTTATAATTTTGCTACTTTCGCAAAGGCCGGTCATTGGATGGGTGACCACAAAAAAAGTTTAAATCTCGAGCTCCTCCGTGCTTCGGAAGGCACGTTAAGCCGTTGGTCCCGGCTGCATTAGCAGTCGTTAATAACCAGCGATCCGCACTGGGCCCGCGTGATGGTTTAAGGCCCGATCTCCCTATCCATCCATAGGGAAGGCCCGTGCCCCAGCAGTGGGGACGTTTATGGGCTGATGATGATGATAATTTTGTACATTTCCCTTATTTCAAACGACAGTCCGCCATCTCTCTTCTCTCTCACTCACTCCTCGCTCTCTCTTTCACATACCTTTGCTAAATTTACAGATTAAAGATGTCGGAGAAATACACATTGAAGGTGGAATTCATTAACCCAACAAACATCGAATCTGAGGTACCAGACAATCAGAAGCTGCGAGAGCCAATTGAAAATGAAAATTCTACTGGAAACGGTGAGAACATAGCCAAATGTCTATTATATTAACACATTTTTTGAGATTTTAACGCGGTAAAAAGCCGATATTATACACGTGTTGGTGACGTAACGAAAACTTTAAGACATGATTCTAATACTAAACTCATTCTAATCAATTCTATATTTTGCGCTGGAAAATTTCACTTGAATATTCAGCTGAATCAGCCCCCTCAGTATTCGTTATGATGTCACTTACGCCCCGTACAAGTACATACAGGAACCCATACAAGTAGGTATGGGTGTTATCTGTCCCTTTCCTTTTCGGCGGATAAGAAAATGACAGGTACTTATAACTTAAAATAAAATCAAATGTTGTGTACTGGGGGGTAAATCAGGCCACATCGAAGGAATTCATCTTAAAAAGCGATATTTAAGTTTGACATTTGCGCGTATAAAAGTAAGTGCGCAATGCAAACAAATGTCAAATAGCAATATTGCTTTATTAGATGAATTGCTTCGATGTGGCCATTTTAACCCTCCTGGAATCAATATAGTGACGATATAGTGACTAGGATTGAAAAGGGAATGTTAGGTTGGTTTGGACACGTTGAGCGGATGAAGGATAATAGAATTGCAAAAGCGATATATAAAGCGAAAGTTGATGGTAGGGCTGACAGAGGAAGACCGAGAAGGACTTACGATGATCAAATTGGAGATGTCTTTAGAAAAGGTTCAATACGATCTACTCTGAACCGGCGTGCGTGTATGAAGCGATTGATGAATGTGGAGGAAGCAAGAGAAGTGTGTCAGGATCGAAGCAAATGGAATTCTATAGTCTCTGCTTACCCCGGTGGGAAATAGGCGGGAGTTTATGTATGGAATCAATACCAATGTTATGTTAAATTAAATACTTTATCTTTCTTTCTTCCAAAAACAAAGATGGATTCGAAAATTACGTTCCGGTGATGACAGTAAAGAAAGAGGAGGCAGTGTTAACTAACTCCACAAGCGACCTGAAGCTCCAGAAGGTCTCAGTCACGGAGGACATATCGGTGAGTTACCAGCATCTGTTCAAAAAACAAACCCACCCTGGGAAAACTGTAACCACAGAAATACAAACGTTCAGTTACAAACATTAAAAGAATTCAGTTGATTTTGTGTTTTATTTTTAATATTCTTTCATTGAGGAGCTCGGCGGCGCAGCGGTAAACGCGCTCGGTCTGCGATTGTTGAAGTTAAGCAACGTTCGCAAAGGCCGGTCATAGGATGGGTGACCACAAAAAAGAAGTTTTCATCTCGAGCTCCTCCGTGCTTAGGAAGGCACGTTAAGCCGTTGGTCCCGGCTGCATCAGCAGTCGTTAATAACCACCAATCTGCACTGGGCCCGCGTGATGGTTTAAGGCCCGATCTCCCTATCCATCCATAGGCCCGTGCCCCAGCAGTAGGAACGTTAATGGGCTGATGATTTGATTCTTTCATCGTATGGGTTTTGAGGTGGATTACCAACCTCATCAACCCTGGTGTCAGGGTTACTATTGAACCGCCAAAATCTGACATGAATCATGTAACGACTACATACTTACATCAGTAAGTAGCAGCCGGGACCAAAGCGGCTTCCGAAGCACGAAATTATCTTACTTACGTAGGTACGTTAAATAGTCGCCGCGTGAGAGCCTTCAGCGCTCCCCATTTGTCCGGCCAAGTTGTTAATGAAATAAGTATCGTCAAAAAAAGCAGGTAAGTACGTAGTCGTTACATGAGCCATGTCAGGCGTCTTTGGCCGCTCACCAATATCCCCGGTACCTGGGTTGATGAGGCAGTTAGTCTACCTCACAACCCACAAGATAGAAGACACGCACAGACGTCCCCTCAATCACTCCCAGACACTTCATACAAAACACCTCGTTTTACACAGACACTACACATTGACGTTATCGTACACGCGCATCTGTGTGTGTGACGTCTGACGCCATACGATTGAAGACTAAAGTAAGACCGAGGGGGTGAGGTAAACCTAGCTCAGCCGCTGGTGAGGAGCGGAGAGTTGCCGTTCTAAATGTAGTCATCACTAATTTAAGAGTCTCACTCTTGTCGGTGTGGCATTCTCCATGAAAAATAGGGCAGTGGTTTCCCTATTGCCTTCCGCCCCGCAGTACTCTGTCTGATGCGAGTGCGATGGCGCCCAGAGTAGTCTATTACAAAGCCATACTAGGACTCCTGTCCTCCGCCTCTGAATAGTACTGACAGTTACTTTTAATGGTTGATGAGGTTGGTACTCCACCTCAGAACCCACACGATAGAAGAAGAGAAGAAGATAAAACGCCATAAATATATCATCAGAAAACGACCGCGACAATTTTTTACGCATGCGCATGTTAGCCCTACAGGAAAACTGATGAATAAATGTATAATTTATGTTTTGCAAGGTTTTGATGCAATTTTATCAAACACTTATCTATAACGTAGTGATATTGCATTATACGTAGATAAAAGATATTAATATCTGTCAACATTCATTTGTCATGACTAAAATAGGAATGAATTGTAATCCTTTGTCCGGCCAAGTAGTTAATAAGTGAAAAAAAAACAATGACAAATCCATGATAAACCTGCTTTTGTTCGAAGAAGGTTTAATACGATCTACTCTGAAACGGCGTGCGTGTATGAAGTGATTGATGAGTGTGGAGGAAGCAAGAGAAGTGTGTCAGGACTGAAGCAAATGGAATTCTATGGGTTCTGCTTACCCCGGTGGGAAATAGGCGTGAGTTTATGTATGTATGTTGTTCGAAGAACGCGTGTTTTACATCGTTATATCCCGGGTTTGAATCTCGGTGGGGACATATCACAAAAATCACTTCGTGATCGATCAGGACATTACAGACTGATCACCTGTTTGTCCGATAGTAAGATGATCCGTGCTTCCGAAGGCACGTTAAGCCGTTGGTCCCGGTTACTGCTTACTGATGTAAGTAAGTAATCGTTACATGAGCCATGTCAGGGGCCTTTGGCGGCTTAATAGTAACCCTGACACCAGGGTTAACGCGGTTCGTACACTACCACACAACCCACACGATAAAAGAAGAAATATTTATATTTGACCATATCTGCCTCCTTCATTTCAGGAAAATGAGGAAAAGAAGCCTCGGAGCAGAATACCGAAGATGAGGTTCAGACAGGCAGCGGAGAAGGTGAAGAAAGAAAGGAGAAGATCAAATGAAGAACAAGAACCACATGTAAGTTTTGTCATCATCATTAATTTAAGAGCCACGCTCTTGTCGGTGTAGCATTCTCCATTCTTGTCTACCAAAGGCCAATTCTTTCACTTCCTTATAAGACATGACGTTCACCTTCTCTTTAATCTGTTCCATGTAAGCTCTTCTTGGTCTTCCCCTTCCTCTCTTTCCTTGTAGCTTCCCTTCTATGGTGTTTTTAATAAATTCGTCGTGTCTTATTAAGTGTCCAATCATCTTGTCTCTTCTGTCCTCAATAACTTTCAATATTTGCCTTCCTTCCCTTACTCTTACTAGCACTTCCTCTTATTCTATCATGTGGGTTGAGAGGTGGATGACCATGACCAACTTATCAACCCTGGTGTCAGGATTATTATTGAGGCGCCAAAGGCCCCTGACGTGACTCAAGTAACGACTACGTACTTACATCAGTAAGTAATGACCGGGACCAACGGCTTAACGTACCTTCCGAAGCACGGTTCATCTTACTTTTGGACAATTAAGTGATCAGCCTGTAATGTCCTAACTCCAAACTAGGGATCACAATCACAATTTTTGTGATTTGTCCCCACCGGGATTTGAACCCGCGCCCTCCGGATCGTGAGCACAACGCTCAACCACTGGACCACGGAGGCCGTTATTTAGACCATGATTCTGAGTTAATATCAAGTAGAATTATCCGTCGCAAAAGTAAGGAACTGAAAAAAAAAAAATAAAAAACGTTACATTTTTTATGAATTTTCTGATAAAAATTCCACTTGATATCAACTCAGAATCATGGTCTTAATTATTCCCCTCTGTTTTCGTTACGATGGCACCAACACCCTGTATAGAATATCCTCTTCTTAACTATTTTATTGTTTTCCAGTCACCAGCTGCTTTACTTCGTCGCTCATCAATACCAAGACTGAAGAGAAGAACTGGTTCCACAACAGAAACCAGCAACATTGAAGAACCCAAAGCCACTGCTGATACAAACGAGCAAACCGAGTCTCCAGAAGACGAATTCGATAAAATATTTGATGAAATCATTCATACAGCTAATACCACCCCTATTGTTGACACAACGCTTGATAAAGTAAAAATTGACGACGCAGAAGAACTAGAACATAGCTTTGAAGAAATCATACATGATTATGAAGAAAATAAGGTACAACCTATAGATGTTAAAAAAGTGAGGTCGAGGATTCCGCTAGTTAAACAAAAGAGCTTGCCAGAAGAGAAGTTTGCTAAGAAACTTGATAGAAGATTGTCATTGAAAAGTATACCTTTCGACGATGATGATAACGCACAAAGCAATGTCGTCAAAAGTGATGAAAATGGCAAGAATACAGACAGTGTCGATGATAATACAAAAGGGAACTTTACAGAGACTAAGGAACGTGAAGTTAAAGATGTGAATCAAGTAGGACATGATAAAAAAGAGACTGTTAAAATTGTGACACCTATATTAAGGACAACTGAAACAAAGGCTCCTAAAAATGATGATGTAGATAAAATAGATATACCAACTAATAAGAATAAAGAATTTGAACCCGTGAGTGAAAGCCAAATGCCCGACTCAAGTAAACTAGTGAAACAAATTAATATGGTACAAAATAAGAATTCTGATGACAGTAATAAACCTTTAGTAGCAAACGGGGGTATTAACAATAGGAAATATAACCCAGACAAAGCTGAAGACAAAGAAAGAAATAGAAAAATACCTGTATTAAAAGGTAAAGTAAGTCAACTTGTAAATAAAATCACCTCTACCGACGAAAGTTCAACAGCAGAGACTAAGAAAGATATTGCGAGCGAAGCTCCAAAGAAGAAATCTATAATGTCTAAGATAGCAGTATTTAATAAAGACAAGGATGACAACACAGACAGACCTAACGACTTCAGAAAAATAAAAACATTCTCCAATATAAACCACCTAAGGAAATTAGACGATGCTTACGATAAAACGAACACACCAGAAAAATTACATGAGGATGCATATGAGAATCTAAATTCTGAAGCTCAAACAGCTGCTAACAATATTTCACCGCCTAATACACCAATGCCTTCTATCACGGAACCAGGAAAAGATAACATGATTAAAGAAAATGTTATGGCCTCACCTAAAACTGAAGAATACATGGATACGCCTGTAGAAGATTCTGTTTTAGCTCAAGAAAGTGAAGAGTTTACTAATAAAAACAATCCAGTAGAAGAAGTAGACCCAGCTATTGAATTTACTAAAGAAAAACATAAAATTGAAGTTGAAAGTATAGAGTTGCAAACTCCAGAAGTAATTTATTCTGATGAATCGCCTTTAGAAGCGTATAATAACAATTTGAACGTTGAAGCAGTGAATAAAGAAATAGAAGAAGAAGTTATCCCGAAAGGCAAAGTTAGTAGCATAATACATAGAATAATTTCGCAAGAAGATACTTTGGAGACTAAAAAAGAAGCTGTCATAGAAGTTCCTATCAAAAAGTCTGTGTCATCTAGGATAGCTATGTTTGAGGTAAGTATATTTTCGTGTGAATGTCGTGAGGAAACCCACATTCCCGAGAAATGCGTTTCGGAGGTATGTGACCTAACCTGTACTGGGCTGGTTTTCCCTTTGCAAGTTGGAAGGTGAGACAGGCAGTCGCTTCTGTAAAAAAACAGGACCTGTCAAATCTTTAGTTTGGTAAGCGACAGGGTTCGTAAAACGGGATAACGTTAGGGACATGATGTTTAATATATGGTCAAACATGAACCTAGATAAATAAATAAAATATAAATAAGTTCACAACTATCTGATTGGGGTAGCCAGAAGTACATCCATCGCAAGATGAACTAAGTACCCACACTTCCCCAGCTTTCTGTTAGAGCAATAATAGGTGAGCCGTATCGCCGTCTACAATGGTCGAGCCAACTGTGTTGTGAAAACTAAACTCTAAGATTACTTTATAATGTCAAATGAAAATGATATTTTCAGTTATTCAAAATTCAAATTCAAAATAATTTATTCTAGAATCTAGTAATAGTAACAGATTCGAAAACGAGGACAGATTTTATTGAAAATTCATTTATTTTTTAAAATTTTCAGCGTCAAACCACTGTCGATAACAGCCCGCATATGCCTAGAATAATCGACGAAGTTTTAAAAGCCCAACCACCACGGAAAATGGAAACGAATAACTATCAAAATGCTAACATTTTCAACAATGAAACCGAAGATTCAAAGCCTATTGAAGACCCAGAGATATCGCCAGAAGATTCACACGATGATGATAATCACAAATTTTTAATAGATAACAGCTTAGAAATTCATAGACAAGCCTCTATTATTGTCGATGAAACAATTCAACATGTTTCTTATGTCATTGACGTTCAAACGAGCGATGAAGAAAGTAACTTCATCGAAATTTCCGAAGAATTTAATAACGATTATAATGATAAAGACCTCAATGTAACTTCGAAAGGAGTCACCAAAGAGATTGCAACAGATAAAGAATTAAAAACAAAACAGAATCCCGATGAAAGAGAATTTAAACCAAGAACAAATGAATATTTAAAAGTAGAAGATAGATTGAAAAGAATGCAGTCTAGACATGAAGATGTTAATATTAAGAAGACGAAGTCAACTGCTGATTTACATATAGGTAACCTACATTTTTACATAATAAATACAATTTCTAACACGTCTAAATTACATGTAATCATAAACATCCTATAATATACGTCCCACTGCTGGGCACAGGCCTCCCCTAAATATTAATTTCGGATTAAGTTACTTTTGTACCATTCACTTCTAGAAGAAGCTGTAAAAGGCAAAGTCCACCAGATGATAGTGAGGATGAACTCGATGGAGAAGCTAGTGGAGAAGAGGACTCCCATTAGCGTCAAGGAGCAGCCGCGGAAGAGGTCTGTGCTGGAGAAGATTGCTTTGTTTGAGGTAAGACATGATACAATACAAATTATTTATTGCGACTTTCCAATCGGCGTTCCCCAAAAACACGATAGATGGCGTTGTTAAGTTTTTCTTCGTTTAAACTTCTAATTTCATGGATAACAGACATGTGCATCTTTTATCTTTGTTTTTGGGTATAAATGATGACCCTTTTTATTACACCAAGGTACAATTACAACTTCCACCCATTATTATTCTGATCTATATAAAGAGAAGCAATATAGGTAGCAACATAATTCTTTACATAATGTGATCCAAATATCAAGCAACAATTAGTTTTATATATGCTTCTGCCATTACATTACATTTTTGAATAATTATGTACCCCAGCAATGAGAAAATAGGTAATTATCACGTTAAAAATGAACAACGCCATCTATCGTGTGTTTGGGGAACGTCGATTGGAAAATTCCTCAATGGGGTAGCCAGAGGTACAGTCATGAGCAATATAATGTACCTACTTTAGGACTCTGTCGCACTAACATATTTGACATTTAGTGAGACTTGCAGTTAAATTTGTCAAAAAAGTTAATGTGACATGGTACCAAAGTGTATACATATTAATGCTCGTGACCGTACATCCATTGCAAGATGAACTAAGTACTCACGCCTCACCGAGCTTTCTGTTAGACCAACGTGATAGCCTGATAGGTGAGCCGTATCGCCGTCTATAATGGTCGAGACAACTGTTTTAATGAAAACTGCACTTAAGATAAATAATGAAATGAAATGAATTACTTTATTTCAGACCTTAATCCATATTTGTTAGTAACAATGTGAACTTAAACTATGTTAGCACCTATCCTACACACACATTACACATACATAGGAACTGCCAAGCTCTTCTTAACATATCTTGAGCACACATGCATCTTCACCTAAAAACCCAGAATAGGACTGTCCCACCTATCAACAATAAGTTCCAGGAGGCTGTTGGTACCACCCCTCAATTAATAACCCGTCCCTTTCCTTTTCGGCGGATAAGAAAATGACAGGTAAGGTCAACGAAGGGAAGACCGTCCGACATAAAAGACCGTCTTGTGCCAATAACTTCTGGGGGGTTAAAATGGCCACATCGAAGCAATTCATCTAAGAAAGCAATATTGCGCATTGCAAACAAATGTCAGGGTTCCGACATGAAAAATCAACAACAATAATGTATTGTATTGTATTATAAGGAACAAGTTACCTCGTAGCTAGAACTATCCTTTTTCATGTCGGAACCCAATTTTTCACGAAAAAATAATAAGAAAGTTCGCCAGCAAACTTAACATTTTGATATTCACCCAAATATTCTATCTCCAGCCGCCACTGTCCTTATTTGTTCACGATAACAATTAATTGTTTAATTTAAAACCTATTAACATAACGACTTCACATTAAAGTGCCATTAAGTTAATGCTTTATAATTATCTTGTATAGCGATTCGACCCAGTTTCGGCTGGACTTAATTTTTACGTATAAATTAAAATTACGATTAATATTGATTGATTATTTTTACCTTATAACATAACATAAGAGAGGAAGGGGAAGACCAAGAAGAGCTTACATGGAACAGATTAAAGAGAAGGCGAACGTCGTGTCTTATAAGGAGTTGAAGGAATTGGTCTTTGATAGACAAGAATGGGGAGCTCGGTGGCGCAACGGTAAACGCGCTCGGTCTGCGATTGTTGAAGTTAAGCAACTTTCGCAAATGCCCGTCATAGGATGGGTGACCACAAAAAAAAAAGTTTTCGTCTCGAGCTCCTCCGTGCTTCGGAAAGCACGTTAAGCCGTTGGTCCCGGCTGCATTAGCAGTAGTTAATAACCATCAATCCGCACTGGGCCCGCGTGATGGTTTAAGGCCCGATCTCCCTATCTATCCATAGGGAAGGCCCGTGCCCCAGCAGTGGGGACGTTAATGGGCTGGTGATGATGATGATGAGACAAGAATGGAGAATGCTACACCGACCTCTGTAGCCATAGAGGCAGCCAATCAGCTCGCGACACCAAACACTTCAGGACCTCGATACCGACCCCGCCAGCGTGCAATTTAACGTGATAATTACCTTTCTCATTACTCGGACACATAATTAATCAAAAATACAATGTTTTAAGTTTACGCGGTTATTATCATAATTAAAACACATAATAACGGGTTCTTACCGCGTTTAAATGGGGATATGATCCAATCCAATCTCATCAGTCATCCCGTGATCATGGCACTTGCAACAGTGTCGAAATATCGTGAGTCTCATATCCCCATTTAAACGCGGTAAGAACCCGTTATTATGTGTTTTAATTAAAAATACAATGTAATGGCAGAATCATTAACGGCCTCTGTGGTCCAGTGGTTTGAGCGTTGGGCTCACCATCCGGAGACCCCGGGTTCGAATCCCGGTGGGGACATATCACAATAATCACTTTATGATCCCTAGTCTGCTTAGGACATTACAGGCTGATCACCTGATTGTCCGAAAGTAATATGATCTGTGCTTCGGAAGGCACGATAAGCCGGTGGTCCCGGTTACTGACTGATGTAAGTGAGTAATCGTGACATGAGCCATGTCAGGGGCGTTTGGCGGGTCAATAATAACCCTGACAACAGTGTTTGCTCTAGTGGTAATTTTTATCAAAATCAGCCTAGTAGTTTAGGTGTGGAGAAATGACAGACATACAGAAGGATTTACCAACAGTCACATCTAAGTATATACAATTACTTATTGACATATTCAATAACTACCCATATTTAGGATATTTTTCATTTGCGTTAAAGTTATATTACATTATGGACAGCTTCTTCATCTTTTCTCTTACCAAAGATAATTATTAAGTGAAATAAAAACGCATTTTTTGTGACTGTGTCTACCCTGATACGGAGTAGGCGTGAGTTTTTTGTGACAACATTCTCATCATGGATGACGACTCAGCTATGGTATGTGTTAGTTATGGTTTAATAAAACATAAAAAAAAACATAAACAGCCTATATACGTCCCACTGCTGGGCACAGGCTTCCTCTCAATCAACCGGAGGGGCTATGGAGTATACTCCACCACGCTGCTCCACTGCGGGTTGGTGGAGGTGTTTTTACGGCTACTAGCCGGGACCAACGGCTTAACGTGCCCTCCGAAGCACGGAATCATCTTACTTTTTCGGACAATCAGGTGATTCAAGCCTGAAAAGTCCTTGCCAAACAAAGGACAGTTTCACAAAGTGATTTCGACAATGTCCCCATCGGGAATCAAACCCGGACCTCCAGATCGTGAGCCTGTAATGTCCTAACCAAACTAGGGACCACAAAGTGATTTTTGTGATATGTCCCCACCGGGAATCGAATCTGGGAGCTCCGGATCCTGAGCCCAACGCTGAAGCACTGGACTATGGAGGAGTCTCTGCTTACCCCGTTGGAAAATGGGCGTGAGTGTATATATGTATGTATGTAAACAAAGCAATAAGTACGTAGTTTATTTTATTTATTTTTAATAAATCACATAATTATAAGTATTACTTATTGGTTTAAAGAAAATAGAAAGAAACATTTAAGTATTAAGTATTTTCGACGCTTTCCGCACTTTCTTTTTTTTTAATTTGCATAACATTTAACCTATTAATTGGGGTAGATTGATATTTATTATTTTTTTTAAATTAATAAAAAAATAAAAATAAAGGTAGAATCATTTTATGATACTACCCTACTATACAATTGTGCACTAGATTGGCATCTGTAGTGTTGTGATCAATAATATCAAATCGATTATCGACATTATCAAATAATGTCTTTTTCACATACACATACATAAAACCACGCCTTTAATCCTAAATGAGGTCTAATAAGACACGACGAATTCATTAAAAACATCATAGAAGGAAAGCTAGAAGGAAAGAGAGGAAGGGGAAGACCAAGAAGAGCTTACATGGAACAGATTAAAGAAAAGGTTAACGTCGTGTCTTATAGGGAAGTCAAGGAATTGGCCTTTGATAGACTGGAATGGAAAATGCTACACCGACAAGAGCGTGGCTCTTAAATTGATGATGAATGCCTATTTCCCACCGGGCTAAGCAGAGACTATAGAATTCCATTTGCTTCCATCCTGACACACTTCTCTCGCTTCCTCCATATTCATCAATCGTTTCATACACGCTGGTCCAGAGTAGATCGTACTGAACCTGTAAAATCACTTCAAAAATATGTCGCGTCAAAAAAAGAAGAAAAAAACCATTCGACCGCTGCATATCGATAGGTATCTAAATTATCGATATTTAGCACCACTAAAGTAAACAACATGATTTGGATAGAATACGTTACCATTATAGTAAAAATGATGGTATAAGAAAACCAGATATGCTCAATCCTATGACAAGCCGCCATTGCTAGCCCATTGATGACGTAAGTGTTACCCTTCAATGGGTATCTCCAACATTCCAAGGACGTACTTAAATTTTATTATTGCAAATTAGGTCTTCTTCGGGTGGCGCAGCGGTAAACGCGCTTGGTCCGCGATTGTTGAAGTAAAGCAACTTTCGCAGAGGCCGGTCATAGGATGGGTGACCACAAAAAAAAAAAAGTTTTCATCTCGAGCTCCTCCGTGCTTCGGAAGGCACGTTAAGCCGTTGGTCCCGGCTGCAATAGCAGTCGTTAATAACCACCAATCCGCACTGGGCCCGCGTGGTGGTTTAAGGCCCGATCTCCCTATCCATCCATAGGGAAGGCCCGTGCCCCAGCAGTGGGGACGTTAATGGGCTGATGATGATGATGAGGTCTTCTTCTATCGTGTGGATTGTGAGGTGGAGTACAGGGTTACTATTGAGCCGCCAAAGGCCCCTGACATGGCTCATGTAACGACTATTTACTTACATCAGTAAGTAGTTACCGGGACCGGGATGTTACTTTTTGGACAATCAGATGATCAGCCTGTAATGTCCTAACCAAACTAGGGATCACAAAGTGATTTTCGTGATGTGTCCCCACTGGGATTCGAGCCCGGGACCTCCGGATCGTGAGTCCAACGCTCAACCACTGGACCACGGAGGCTGTTGGAAATGAAGTGAATTACCTACTATGTTTTTATATTTACCTTGCAAGGAAATTTTGAACTTTTAGTATAAGATTTACTAACAGTTTTAATGTGTTTTATAATATGACAAGTAATAGTAATTAAATACATTAGTCAGTAATTCATTTAATTTTCAATGATAAAATTTACGTCCTTGGAATGTTGGAGATACCAATTTAATGGTAACACAGTGGTAACACTTACGCCATCAATGGGCTAGCAATGGCGGCTTCTCGTAGGATTGAGCATACTTACCTGGTTTTCTTATACCTTACATTAGAGTTTGTTTCGCATTCTACCGTCAGTCTGGAGCCAACCTTCGTCAAGGAACTATGGGTATCGCGTTGGGTGTCAACATACCATTAAACGTTATACGTTTTCTATTTTATTTATATGTTTTATTCGTTGGGAAGCCGGTAAGTTGTTTTTATCAATTCTTCTTCTATCGTGTGGGTTGTGAAGTTTACAAACCTCATCGACCCTGGTGTCAAGGTCATTGTGCGGCCAAAGGCTGGCATGACTCATGTAATGACTACGATCAGTGAGGCCTACGTCTTAACGTGCCTTCCGAAGCACGGTTCATCTTACTTTAGGACACACGGGTGATCAGCCTGTAATGTCCTATCATGAAGTGTTTTTTGTGATGTACCCACCGGGATTCGAACCCGGGACCTCCGGATCGTGTGCCCAACCATCTTGACAATTCACTTATCGTTATCGACCCACTAGGGTCGATTAATTCTTTAAAATATGTTCCTCTCACACGGCGCCCTGAGCCGAGGTTCGCGCCCAACAGGGCACCCTCAGGCCTGTTGTCTTAAATTTTGTACCGCGTGCGAGCGTTTAGCGCGCCCCATTTGTCCGGCCAAGTAGTCAATGTTATGTGCATTTATTTTGTTATTGATTTATTATTATTATGATTACTTCTACTATTATACTCGCATACACTAAACTCGCATACTCACATATTCATATTCCTACTTAACACACACACCTTCATCCTAAAACTACGTTAGTATTATATGATCTGTGTAATGAGCATATTTTTGTATATTTTTTTTTGTATTTGTATTGTATTGTAACCCTGACAGGGTTGATAAGCTCGGTCATTGATCCCACAACTCACACGATAGAATAATGTTACTTATAAGAAAACCAACATAACTTTGTTTCATGAGTACCCACATTTACATTTAGTCTATTTTTTTTTGTTTTCCCCGAAGTGTAAGGCAAAGGGAACTATGCCCATACAGCCATGTCTTACGTATCTTTTTTCTTGATGATTAATGAAATGATGAAAGGTGATGATGATGAAACCTAAGCCCCCACCCTCGGAGTAGACTCCTACTCCGAACCCCAAACGAATTAACTCAAAAGTCCGCATAAACTTTCAAGTTATGAAGCGGCTTCTTGGCACGAAGCGAAAATAGGCAGATACACTTTGTTTATTGAATACCCCGATATAATAACACTCGCGAATGTCTTCCGACTAACTTAATGCGATCATTAACCACAAAACACCACTTCGTATTAATTATTTAGATTATTCAATGAAGAAAGCAACTGTCCCGTTCCTGTTTCCCGCCAAAAAGCCTTAGTCTTATTATTTTTTATTATAGTTTCTTTAGATTATGGTTAGGTTTTAGGAAATACCTACTACTTTTTATTATATTATATTGAGTATTTAATATACAGGGTGTTAATGACTCGTAACGAATACTGAGAGGGTTGATCAATTGGAACTTTCCGTCGCAAAATTATATGTTTTCTTCTCAAAGTTTTATAATTTGACATACTTAATTCTAATGTATAAATTTGACAAAGCATAACAAATACTTTATTGCACAAACACGAAATACAATAGGCGGTCTTATAGCTAAGTAGCAATCTCTTCCAGGGCAACCTTTGGGTAGAAGATATATTAGTTTTTTTTAAACTTATCTAACCATTTTTTTTTATTTCCAGCAAAAACTGATATCGTCTGACACGATGAACTCGACGTCTACTTTGAGGCCCCCTGTGGCCCCGACCGTGGGCCCTGTGGCCCCCAACGCGGGCCCCATTACGGCCCTAAGTGGGGCCTCGATAGAAAACTCAACAACGGAAGAGGTGTCTACAAGTATGCCGTTCAATGAGTATCCTGAGAAATACAAGGCGAAGATTGAAGGTCTGCTCAGTGCCAAAGCGACGTATGGCGTGATGAAGGACATGCAGTATATCACGCTGGCAAATGGAAAGAAAATGCCTGTATTGGCACTTGGAACCGCTTTGGTAAGTTTTATACATAAACTCACGCCTATTTCCCACCGGAGTAAGCAGAGACTATGGAATTCCATTTGCTTCGATCCTGACACACTTCTCTTGCTTACTCCACATTCATCAATCGCTTCATACACGCACGCTGGTTCAGAGTAGATCGTACTAAACCTTTTCTAATGACATCTCCAATTTAGTCAATGTAAGTCCTTCTTCATGAAAATTGTACTTATTTTTTAATAATTTTCAATTCCATACTTTTGCGACAGAAAATTCCATCTGATAACTACTCAGCATCATTTACATATTGTTCGGGCTGGAAACATATAGGTGGCGCTGTACAGATTTTCCTTCGTTTAACCTTCTAATTTCATGGATAACAGACATTTTCATCTTTTATCTTTGTTTTTGGGTATAAATGATGACCCTTTTTATTACACCAAGGTACAATTACAACTTCCACCCATTATTATTCTGATCAAAATAAAGAGAAGCAATATAGGTAGCAACATAATTTTATACATAATTATTTTTATATAATATGCTTCTGCCATTAAATTATTGTATTTTGGAATAATTATGTACCCGGTAATGAGCAAAAGGTAATTATCACGTTAAAGCTGTACATAACATAACATACATAACATAACCAGCCTAATATACGTCCCACTGCTGGGCACAGGCCTCCCCTCAATCAACCGGAGGGGGTATGGAGCATACTCCACCACGCTGCTCCAATGCGGGTTGGTGGAGGTGTTTTTACGGCTAATAGCCGGGACCAACGGCTTAACGTGCCCTCCGAAGCACGGAATCATCTTACTTTTTCGGACAATCAGGTGATTCAAGCCTGTAAAGTCCTTACCAAACAAAGGACAGTCTCACAAAGTGATTTCGACAATGTCCCCATCGGGAATCGAACCCGGACCTCCAGATCGTGAGCCTAACACTCTAACCACTAGACCACGGAGGCTGTACAACGCCCTCTATATTGTTTTTGGTGAACGTAGCCTGGGAAGTTCCTCAATACGTCGAAATAGGAAAATGATTGTTTATTTAAAATCCAGTCATCGAAACTTTTTTTTTAGTTATTTAATTTACAATTTACAATTGAAACAGTAAAAAAATAGGCGATTCATACAAAAAGTCGGTTTCCGTTTTTCTTATCAGGTTTTTTCACAGTAACACAGAATAGGGAATATACCACGTATAGAACGGCAACTCTCCGCTCCCCACCAGCGGCTGAGCTAGGTTTACCTCACCCCCTCGAACATAGTGTAGCGTAGCTCATATTACTTGTTAAGGTAAACATAGAGATAAGTTAGCTTTAAGAACTTTTGTATGTCAGTTACCTAGTAAACGCCTTACAGTGAACACGCACTTATTATTTGCCGCCCTTCTGAACCACATAATATACTTAGTCTCACACCCAGTCAGTATCACCACAATTAACATAAACCACACTATTTCGACAAAGTAATGACCATTTCGGCAAAATAGTTTAGACTTGAATCGTGAAGGCTGCGCGCGGACTGTTGTTTTTTTTATTTTTTATCAGTTTAGTTTATACCTCGCCCTCCCTCGGTGTTACTTTTTACTTTAGTCTTCAATCGTATGGCGTCAGACGTCACACACACAGATACGCGTGTACGATAACGTCAATGTGTAGTGTCTGTGTAAAACGAGGTTGTTTGTATGAAGTTTCCGGAGTGTAACATAACGTGGCACGTCTTTGTCTATATACTATACACCTCTACCTACCCCTTTGGGGATACAGACGTGATAATGACATTCCACCATTGATTTCCCACTACCGTAGATACAGCGCTTGATACAAAAATGCGGCGAAAACTTGGCGCTTATTTAGCTATACATTCGTACACAGCGGTATACAGGGTGTTAGTGACATCGTAACGAAAACTTTGAGGGGTGATTCAGGCCATAATTCTGAGTTGATATGAAGTGGAATTTTCCGTCGCAAAAGTATGGAACGGAAAATACTTTAAATAAGCTCTAAAGTTTTCATGACTTCTCCGACAGGAAATTTCACTTGATATCGACTCAGAATCATGGTCTGAATCATCCCCCTCAATATTCGTTACGGTGTCACTAACACCCATACCTACTTGTATGGCTACCGTATGTACTTGTATGGGGTGTAAGTGACATCATAACGAATACTGAGAGGGATGATTCAGCTGATTATTCTGAGTTGATATCAAGTGGAATTTTCCATCGCAAAAGTATAAAATTGAAAATAATTTTAAAAAACTAAAAAGAAAACATGAATTTTGCGACGGAAAAGTCCACTTGATATCGACTCAGAATCATGGTCTGAATCATCCCTCAAAGTTTTCGTTACGATGTCACTAACACCCTGTATACATACATACATAAACTCACGCCTATTTCCCACCGGGGTAAGCAGAGACTATATAATTCCATTTGCTTCGATCCTGACACACTTCTCTTGCTTCCTCCACATTCATCAATCGCTTCATACACGCACGCCGGTTCAGAGTAGATCGTACTAAACCTTTTCTAAGGACAACTCCAATTTGGTCAATGTAACAGCAGTATATACATTCAATAAAATAGTGTCAAATTAAGAAAGTACGCATCGTCTTATTACGCATATTAGCGCGTGGTGCTTCGTAACGCGGTCGGGTTATACTGCGACTCGGATTGACCGGGAGTATTTGTTTTAGTGTATTTTAAATTAAAATAATAATTATGGTGGGTTTTACTGCGAAAATTAAAATGTATACTGTCATTGTCACTGTCATTGCTTATGGACTTGAGCGTGATCTTGAGGGTAGTCTCAGCTGAGAATAGTTTATTAATACCACACTGAGAGTTCTTACGTAATCGACTGACTTGTAAAGCAAGTTTATTTTTATTCCGGGTATTAACAATGTGTTATTATTCTTCAATCTATTCCATCGAGAAGAGCATCACCAACACCTAGATATGATATTCCAGATGGACCCAACCCTCCTGCCGTACATCATTGGTGCTGCCATCGACCTCGGGTTCCGCGCCATAGACACGGCGTACATCTATGGTAATGAGGAGATGATCGGAAACGCCATTCGTGCCAAGATTGAGGACGGTACTGTTAAGAGGTATGCAGCAGCTTGACAAATACAAATCATCACCAGCCCATTAACGTCCCCACTACTGGGGCACGGGCCTTTCCTATGGATAGGGAGATCGGGCCTTAAACCACGCGGGCCCAGTGCGGATTGGTGGTTATTAACGACTGCTAATGCAGCCGGGACCAACGGCTCAACGTGCCTTCCGAAGCACGGAGGAGCTCGAGATGACAACTTTTTCTTTTTTTGTGGTCACCCATCCTATGACCGGCCTTTGCGAAAGTTGCTTAACCGAGCTCCTCACAAATACAAATAAGTACACTTTATTGCATCTAACCGGCTCCCCATTTGTCCGGCTAAGTAGTTAATGTCATCTGCGGCAAATCTACAATAAGTCACGTCAAAAAAATGCACCTAACCTAACCTCTTCTTCTTCGTGGGTTGTGATTGAGACGCCAAAAGCCCTTGACATGGCACCCATATTAAAAGAAATATTTCTGAAAGAGACTTAACTAGGTATAATATACATAATATGTGTTATTTCTGGGATATAGAAATAACACAGGATATATTTTACTCCTTTGCTTTTTACACACACCTTATATTAAAACGAAAAACCTCTCACCCGACCGACATCGCACCATAGACTCCCCTTTCTTACTTTTTAAAACTACCTTACGTCCCATTCATTAACCATCCTCCATTCATACCATAAACAATCAAATTCCCATTCATTATCCTTACATAACAGCCTCCGTGGTCTAGTGGTTGGAGCGTTAGTCTCACGATCTGGAGGTCCGGGTTCGATTCCCGATGGGGACATTGTCGAAATCACTTGGTGATACTGTCCTTTGTTTAGTAAGGATTTTTCAGGCTTGAATCACCATTGTCCGAAAAAGTAAGATGATTCCGTGCTTCGGAGGGCACGTTAAGCCGTTGGTCGGTCCACCAACCCGCAGTGGAGCAGCGTGGTGGAGTATGCTCCATACCCCCTCCGGTTGATTGAGGGGAGGCCTGTGCCCAGCAGTGGGACGTATAGGGGCTGTTTATGTATACGTACTTATGTATGTTATGTGTCTCTTTGTGAGATTTTTAAGTGGCGTCTTTTTGAAAAATCAACAATCTGATTACATTACATAATCAATTATCTACAACGATTACGGTTTTCTTTTTGGCTTCTTTTCTTTTGACGTGACTTATTGTAGATTTGCCGCAGATGGCATTAACTACTTGGCCGGATGGCGTGACTTTTTCTTTTTGGCATTTCAGAGAGGATCTATTCATAATCGGCAAGCTGTGGAGCACATTCCACAGGCGGGACCTGGTGCCACGCGCGTGCGCAGATTCGCTGCGCAACCTGCGCCTGGACTACTTCGATCTCTACCTCGTGCACAACCCCATGTCATTCAAGGTACTGTTGGAATAAAGAATAATGGGGGAGGGGAGCTGCGATTGTTGAAGTTAAGCAACTTTCGCAAAGGCTGGTCATACAATATCCAAACATGAATTCGAAGATCATTGGTTTAGGCCTTCGCTGGATTCGAACCTGCGACCTCAAAGTGAGAGGCAAGCGTTCTACCAACTGGGCTACCACGGCCCACGCGTTATACCCATATGTGATCCAAATATCAAGCAACAATTATTTTTATACATAGTATAAAACAAAGTCGCTTTTTCTGTCCCTATATCCCTATGTACGCTTAAATCTTTAAAACTACGCAACGGATTTTGATGCGGTTTTTTTAATAGATAAGAGTGATTCAAGAGGAAGGTTTATATGTATAATAACATCCATTAAATAGTGGAGAAATATTGTTATTTTTGAGGTTTTTAATGTGATGTAAATAATTTCATTTTATCCTCAACATTGCACCCGAACGAAGCCGGGGCGGTCGCTAGTTTTTTATATAAGTATGCTTCTGTCATAACATTCTATTTAAGTATGTATAACTATATAGGTAAGTACCCGAGCATTATAGGTAATTATACCGTTAAATCTGAACAACGCAATCTACTTAGTTTTTGGGGAACGTAGCCTGCAAAGAACATTATAGAAGGAAAAATTGAAGGGAAGAGAGGAAGGGGTAGACCTAGGATAACATTTATGAAATAAATAAAAGAGAAGGTGCAGGTCGTGTCGTATCGGGAGGTGAAGGTTTTGGCGGGAAGAAGAGAGGAATGGCGATTACTCCACCGACAAGAGCGCAGCTCTTAAATAGAGAGAGAGAACCTGCAAAGTCCCTTATTAACGCGAAAATTTCCCTTTCGCTTCAGGAGGGAGGTGACCCGTTGCCGAGGATAGCCAACGTGCTGCAGTACTCCGATGTCGACTACCTGGACGCGTGGTACGGGATGGAAGACCTCGTCGGCAAGGTAGACCAAAAGCAGCAAGATGGGCGTTTTTTTTTACTACTAAACTGCTCATGCCAGTAAACTGTTCATACTACTAAACTGCTCACTCTACTAAACTGCTCATTTAACTAAACTGCTCATTCTACTAAACTGCTCATTCTACTAAACTGCTCATTCTACTAAACTGCTCATTCTGCTAAACTGATCGTTCTACTAAACTGCTCATTCTACTAAACTGCTCATTTTACCTCCGTACGATCATGACCTATGCAGGGATCGTTTTTGCTCATCGCTTACGGAAAAGCCACGGGTGCCCGCCCCCACGGGTGTAAATTTTGTACCGGGTGACAGCCCTCAGCGCTCCCCATTTGTCCAGCCAAGTAGTAAATGCCATTTGCGGCAAATCATAGTTATATCATACATTAGTTTGGCCTGAGACAGGAGCATTGAGACCCGGTACCAAATTTAAGACATCAGTCTTTTGGCTCTGCTCACCCCATTAGGGATACAGGCGTGAATTTATGTATGTATGTTGTAGCAGATGTATCGTCCCTAAATGATGCAGTCATAACCAATTAAATAATAAGAAGTGAAGTGAAGTGACGTGAAGTGAAGTGATGTGAAGTGAAGTGTGTATAATTTTCAGGGTCTGGCGAAGAGCATCGGTGTGAGCAACTTCAACTCGGTGCAGATCGGCCGCCTCGTCGATAAGGGGAGGGTGAAGCCTGTTATCAACCAGGTAACTATTTACCTGCCTATGTAGCCTTATATTTAGATTAACTTTGTCATCATCACCAGTCCAGTAACGTCCCCACTAAGGCACAAAGGCACGGGCCTTCCCTATGGATGGATAGGGAGATCGGGCCTTAAACCACCACGCCGGCCCAGTGCGGATTGGTGGTTATTAATGACTGCTAATGCAGCCGGGACCAACGGCTTAACGTGCCTTCCGAAGCACGGAGGAGCTCGAGATGAAAACTTTTTTTTTTGTGGTCACCCATCCTATGACCGGCCTTTGTGAAAGTTGCTTAACTTCAACAATCGCAGACCGAGCGCGTTTACCGCTGCGACACCGAGCTCCTCAACCTCCTCCGATTATTTTTGATAAGTACTGGCCTTTCGTTCTGACCGTCAATCTCATTCCATTCCGCATTTCCTTTCATTTTACACTCATTGCATCCCCGACCTTCATAAGAATAACATAAATATATTATACTGTTAGCTCTAGCCGTGCCCTCTAATTCTGGATTTGTTTGTGAAGTATTATTAATAAACTATATTTAGTACATAACATACATACATAAATAGCCTATATACGTCCCACTGCTGGGCACAGGCCTCCTCTCAATCAACCGGAGAGGGTATGGAGCATACTCCACCACGCTGCTCCACTGCGGGTTGGTGTAGGTGTTTTTACGGCTAATAGCCGGGACCAACGGCTTAACGTGCCCTCCGAAGCACGGAATCAACTTACTTTTTCGGACAATCAGGTGATTCAAGCCTGAAAAGTCCTTACCAAACAAAGGACAGTCTCACAAAGTGATTTCGACAATGTCCCCATCGGGAATCGAACCCGGACCTCCAGATCGTGAGCCTAACGCTCTTACCACTAGACCACGGAGGCTGTTCATATATTTAGTTGTTGTATATTTAGTATTTTTTTAAAATTATTTTCATTTCTATACTTTTCCGAGGGAAAATTCCACTTGGTATCAACTCAGAATCATAGTCTGAATCATCCCTCAAAGTTTTCGTTACGATGTCACTAACACCCTGTTTAACAGGTCGGCCACTGATCTCAAGAGAGAAGGCCAGAATACTTCAACCGTCTCTTTTCCAGGTGGAATGCCATCCGTATCTAAACCAGCAGCGGCTGCATAACTTCTGTGCTGATCGCGGCGTGAAGCTGATGTGCTTCGGAACTCTAGGGTCGAAAGGCACCCCTCAGGAGTACAAAGCCACTTCCCTCGCCGCCATTGACGATCCCCTGGTGAAGGTGATGGCTGCTGGCGTCGGAGCCACTCCTGCGCAGTTGCTGATCAAGTAAGGCTAAGACGCGCCGATACTTTATTCGATGCCGAAATGCAACTTACATTATAATATAACATCACTCCTGTGACCCCTAAGGGGTAGGCAGAAATGTCTAGTACACACCCAACCCTCGCCAACTATGGACCGGGTGAGAGCCTTCAGCGCTCCCCATTTGTCTGGCCAAGTAGTTAATGCCATCTGCGGCAAACCATATATATTCTATTTTTTTATATATATATATATATATATTCTATTCTATTCTATGCTGTTCTGGGAGCAAATAAAAAACATAGAACACGTTCAGCTGCTTGTCTTCCCGGGCATGTCGTAAAAACCGACAGAGGGATTGCGTCCTCTAACATGATGGACTAATGTTATGGGCGATAGGCTGATCCCTTATCACCATAAGGTTCATCATATCCATCTTAGGACTTCGTATCAACAGTGGCTGCAAGTTGTCTTTGATTACTTGTGGCTCTGCCCACCCCATTTGGGATTACGGGCGTGAGTTTATGTATGTATGTATGTATATATATTCTATATTCCCATTAGTACTTATTCGTTACGATGTCACTAACACTGTATGCTGTAGAGGTATTCTCTGCCTGCCCCCTCGCAGATACTGGCGTGGTTCGAACCCAACTTACTTGCAGTCACGAGCATTAATATGTATACACTTTGGTACCATGTCACATTAACTTTTTTGACAAATTAAACTGTAAGTGTCACTAAATGTCAATAAGTTAGTGCGACAGAGTCCTAAGTGGGTATATTATATCTATATTGCTCATGAATGTACCTACTTCTTTTAACTTCCAGGTACCAGCTTTCCCGCGGCCATGCAGTGGTAGTGAAGTCTTCCTCCGCTGCCCACTTGTGGGACAATCTTCAAGCACTCAATACAAAGCTACGCGACACTGAAGCCGACGCTATACACACACTCAACACTAACAAGAGGACTTTTGTCTTTATGGGGTAAGTTAACTGCCGCCGTGGTCCCTTTTATTTTCTTTTTTTTTTGACGTGACTTATTGTAGATTTGCCGCAGATGGCGTTAACTACTTGGCCGGACAAATGGGGAGCGCTGAAGGCTCTCACCCGGTACAACGTTTAAGACAACAGGCCTGTGGGTGCCCAGTTGGGCGCGAACCTCGGCTCAGGGCGTCGTCTGAGAGGAATCTAGTGGGTCGATAGCGATAAGCGCTGATTGGGGGAAATCGTCGACCACGCCGGCGGGGTCGGTATCGGGGGCGCCGTGGTCCCGAAGGACGTAATATACGATCCCGACGACCCGATTAATCTAGCCATAGAGGCAAGCAGCTCGCGACACCAAACACTTCAGAACCCCGATACCGACCCCGCCGTGGTTGACGACTTCCCTCAATCAGCGCTTATCGCTATCGACCAGCTGCAGTAGTTTTAGGCGGATGAGACGTTCGTTATGTAAAATTGACGATTCAAAGTGTAACTATGTTACCTACTAAATAAAGATGTTTTTGAATTTGAATTGAATTTGAATTTGTACCGGATGAGAGCCGTCAGCGCTCCCCATTTGTCCGGCCAAGTAGTTAATGCCATCTGCGGCAAATCTACAATAAGTCACGTCAAAAAAAAGGCATCCGTGGTCCAGTGGTTGAGCATTGGGCTATCGATCTGCAGGTCCCGGGTTCGAATCCCTGTGGGGACATATCACAAATATTACTTTGTGAGCCCTGATTTAGTTAGGACATAACATAACAAATACTTTATTGCACAAAGTGAAGTAGAAGAGTACAATAGGGCTTATTGCTAAGTAGCAATCTCTTCCAGGCAACCGCTCAAGCATAGGAGATATTTAAAACACACACATTTTTGACATTCCAGGCGGATTATTCGATTGTCCGAAAGTAAAATGATCCGTGCTTCGGAAGCCACGTTGGGCTCACGATCCGCAGGTCCCGGGTTCGAATCCCTGTGGGGACATATCAGAAAATGACTTTGTGAGCCAAGGTTTGATTAGTAAATTGCCGAAGATCAAAACGATGATTAAAGATGCATATATCTGTTATCCATGAAATCAAAAGGTTAAACGAAGGAAAATCTGTACAGCGCCATCTATATTTTGTTTTTGGTTTATATTATGTAAACCTTAACCGTTTAAAAAAAACATGTTTTTTTTTGTTTTAGGATGGGTGACACCCACAAGAACTACCCCTTCAAGATTCCCTTTTAAACGTACATTGTGTTTCAGTAGAATTTTCAAAAGTTGTGAACAACATCCTTTTGTCAAAATGGTGACTTGAAATTACGATACTCTGTAAGTTACCTTAGACATCGCATAAGCATGTATAAACAGCCTATAAACGTCCCACTGCTGGGCACAGGCCTCCCCTGAATCAACCTGAGGGGGTATGGAGCATACTCCACCACGCTGCTCCACCGTTTGCTTGTAAAAAATGTTGCTAAAACATGTCCATCCATTTTCCACGGATGTATCAGATATTTCAACCCGCCATTTTCGATTCAATTTATAAAGCAACTTTTTAAAATTTTATTGAAACGAGTACTTTTTTTTACACTCTTGACAGCCATTTTGCTGTTTTTTTTTTACATTTTTTCGTGTGACTATTGAATAATTTTGATTTAATTTTGATCTTTTTGATTTTAATTTGTGTCTTTCATTGATTGTGTATTTTGATTTTGATAATTGTGTTTATGTCTTATTGAATTATTTTTGTGTGTCTTGATAAATTGAATTTTCTTGATGTTAGTACATCAGTTAATTCTGGGAATGAATTGCGCTTTTTATACTTTTATATTACTTTGTATTTGTTCAAGATGTAGTAATTAATTCAGCCATATTTTCAAGACATCGTGCGGGGAGTTTTGCGAATCGCTTACGCGTGAACGCTTTCATATAACGCCATACGTTTGTTTTTACTGCGACTCCAAAAATGATGTACCCATGATGATGTAATATAATGAAAATATCTTCACAAATTACATTTATGATCTGAAATGAAAAAGCATTGGTGCTGATTTTCATACAAACCTTTTTTTTTCAATTTGACAGTTCTGATAACACTTGAATCTCTAGTCATGAGCAATATAATGTACCCACTTTAGAACCCTGTCGCACTAACATATTTGACATTTAGAGAGACTTACAGTTTAAAAAGTTAATGTGACATGGTACCAAAGTGTATACATATTAGTACTCGTGACCATACACATTATTTTTAACGTACCAATTCGATTTTTCATGTTATTTCAAGAACTGCTCTTCAACCGCACTCATACTGCCGCCGCGCTGCGCTTGCGCAGCTACTACTCTTGTTATAACGAAACATTTATCGAAATAGACAGCAGTACTTTTAGAAATATCAAATTGATATAAAAATGTTTGTTAAGCAGAATCCGCGCCATTTGTAATTTTTGAATAAAGAACGCTATTTTGACATTTTAATGAAGTGACATTTTGAACAATTTTCGTACCTATTACTACCCCAATTGAATTACTTACATCTTGACTATTAACTTAAGTGTTAGTATAATTCTTGCTACATTCTTTAATATTAAGCTGGCTATTTAGTATTAACTTTAAGGTGTCATTTTTGTACGACTTTTTAAAAATATTTTTTTGATAATTTTGTGTGTGACTTAATAAAAAATAAAATAAACATTTTAAGAATAAACAGTCTTTTCAATAAATGTCATTTTTTAATTTAATTCCACACTTAACACTAATTACATGATTACAATATCAACATAATAAAAAATAACTTCATGGTATTAAAAAAAGATTAGTTGATTTTCGGTTTCGGCTTCGCTACCAACCCTGTAAAGGAAATGTAGCACATTAAAAATGCATTGAGAACCTCTGCCTACCCTTTTAGGGATATAGGCGAGAAGCTATGTTATATTTTCTACGTTGAACCATGGTATAAGTAGACTAGGTATGCTCAATCCTATGACAAGCCGCCATTGCTAGCCCATTGATGCCGTAAGTGTTACCATTAAATTGGTATCTCCAACATTCCAAGGACGCGAATTTTATTATTGAAAATTAATTATTAACCAGGAGGGGTTAAAAAGCCACATCGAAGCAATTCATCTAAAAAAGCAATATTTCTATTTGACATTTGTGTGCTTTTATACTTTTATATGCGTAGATGTCGTCATCATCATCATCACCAGCCCATTAACGTCCCCACTGCTGGGGCACGGGCCTTCCCTATGGATGGATAGGGAGATCGGGCCTTAAACCACCACGCGGGCCCAGTGCGGATTGATGGTTATTAACGACTGCTAATGCAGCCGGGACCAACGGCTTAACGTGCCTTCCGAAGCACGGAGGAGCTCGAGATGAAAACTTTTTTTTTGTGGTCACCCATCCTATGACCGGACTTTGCGAAAGTTGCTTAACTTCAACAATCGCAGACCGAGCGCGTTTACCGCTGCGCCACCGAGCTCCTCATGTATGTATATATTATTTATTATTTATTTATGTATGTATTTCTTAACCTGTTACATTTTAACAGACATTTAGGTTACTCCTTTTAAGTAAAAAATATACCTGTAGTAGGAGTATTCGCTCTTCCAACAGACATTATTTAAGACCAGGGGGGTTAAAATGGCCACATCGAAGCAATTCATGTCAAATTGCAATATTGCTTTCTCAGATGAATTGCTTCAATGTGGCCTTTTTAATACTATAACTTACTTGGGATGCCTGTTACAGGCTTCTGGATCACTTTTTTACCAACCAGCGGTGACTTGGGCTTCATCAGCGGTTTCCCTGGGAAAAAAAATAATCAATAAGATAAAGAAGATAAGTAAATGACAGGAATAACTAAAGATAAAATTAGATAGTGGTGCTAATTCCTGTAAATACCATCTAATTTTATTTTAAGTTATATCTGTCATTTTCTTATCCGCCGAAAAGGAAAGGGACGGGTAATCGACAAGCATAAAATTTATGGAACACACGTCAGTTTTAAGGACGAATCTAAAACAACCGTCTAAAAATTTTACATCAGTCAATAACCCGACACAGGTAAGTAGACAGCACGTCAAACGGATTGCGTACCAGCGACATACCTTTTTGATTCGCCCGGGTTATTCATTCGTTTACTCATTCTTCCTAAAATTAAGAGCTGTGAATCATCCGTCTCTTAAAGTTATCCGGTAAGTTATATAACTTAAAATAAAAATAAATAAATAAATAAAATAAAATTAGGCGGTGTCTGCAGGAATCGGGGCCATTGTGTACTAGAATTGGTACCACTTTGTACCTACTTACTTGGGCTAACTCGAATCGGAGCTTTCTTAATAACTCCCTTTGGTGAAGAAAACATTTTCTTTTGTGGAATTTTTGTATTTTTATTAACATTTTCCTTCTCTATACTACTATTGGGTATCTTGTTAATATTGCCAGACTTCGAGGAAATAGTAGAAACTGTAGATATTTTAGGCTTCACTATTTTTGATTCTTTATTCAAATTGCTTTTAGATACTTTATTCTTTGGATGTTCAGTTAACGGATTTTTTAATTTATCTAGTTTTTTATTTGCTTGATTTTTCTCATTGGCAACTTTGTCGGTCTTTTCTTTATTTTTCTCGTTGGCAACACTGGTTTTTGCAATAACTAGTTTTGAACCGTCAGTTTTGTTAGCAAGCTTTTTAACAACTTTTTTGATGACTTCGCCATTTTCGTTTCTTATTTCTTTTATTGTTTTAATAACTTTTGTTGACGATAGTTTATCTACTTCAGTGTTGCTATCCTTATTAACAGTAATCGTAGTATTTGCTTTTTTTGCTGCACTATCTGTCGCTTTATCATTATTATCAGTTGCTGCATTATTTTTAACATTAGCAACACTTTTCCTTTTCAAACTAACACTATTTGCAGGTAGTTTTTTATCTTTGATACTGTTTTTTGCGGAATCTTTATTATGGCCTTCAGTTTTTTTCGTTTTTTCAATAGTTTTCACACTGTCAGCTGAATCTATCTTCTTCATACTAGCAGTGTTGCTTTTCTTAGATTCTTTGTTACTTTTCTCGGGTTTTTCAACATTTTTACTGATATTTTTAACTGGTTTGTCGACTGTATTGGTGTCATCGGCAATATCGTCTGCATTTTTTGCTTTTGCAATTTTTCCATCCTTTTTCTTAGCGGCATCAACTTTATTGTTTCCATCATTTTTTGCATTGTTCTTCTCGCCTTTATCTTTACCACTAGCTACATTTTCGTTATCCACGACAGTATTTTTACCATCTTTAGATTTAGCATTAGCAACTTTAGATTTTTCGTTTTTTGTATTAGTGTTTTTGTCTCCTTTGTTAACGTTAACGTCATTTTTTCCGCTAGCAACATTACTTGCCGCACCAGTATCACTTTTAACTTCTTTAGATTTACTGTTGGCAACATTAGCTGTGATATCTTGGCTTTTCGTTTTGCCTTCCTTATTTTTGTTATTAGCATCACTTTTGTTCTCCTTGTTCTTGGTTTTGGCGACATTCTTAGCACTGGCAACACTGTTATCGTCTTTATTTTTAGTATTGGCAACATTATCATCTTTATTTTTTAAGCTTTTACTACTCTTCTCGTACTTTTCAACCATATCGGACAAATTATCTTCAGTTTTCTCAATTACTTTTGGCTTTTTTATATTTCTATTAGAGCTATCTTCTTGAATCGATCTCTTTGCGGGTTTCAGGTCTGATTTGCGACTGTCTGACGTAGCGTCCTTGGTTTTAGGCCTACTTTTCTTTGGAAGAGACTTAGGTGGCGCCATAACCTGGAAAATAGGAGAATTAGAAGTCGACCCACCAAAGGCACCTCTGACACCAGGGTTGATGAGGTTGGTATTCCACCTCACAACCCACACGATAAAAAGAAGTCAAGCAAAGATTTTTGTGCTGAATGTGTGGTAAAATTCAAAATCTTTATTTTTTCTTTTCTTTTCAGCGAATAAAAAAATACAGGTTTGACTTAAAATAAACTTAGACGGTGTAGTCTTAGTATTATTTATAATGTTGTGTGTGGGTCTTCTTCTATCGTGTGGGTTGTGAGGTTTAACAACCTCATCAACCCTGGTGTTAGGGTTATCATTGAGCCGCCAAAGGCCCCTGACATGGCTCATGTAACGACTATTAACTTGCATCAGTAAGTAGTAACCGGGACCAACTGCTTAACGTGCCTTCCGAAGCACGGATCATCTTACTTTTTGGACAATCAGGTGATCAGCCTGTAATGTCCTAGCCGAACTAGGGATCACAAAGTGTTTTTTGGTGATTTGTCCCCGCCGGGATTCGAACCCGGGACCTCCGGATCAGCACCAATGAATTGTTTTAATATTCTCACCTGACTATCTTTATTGTGTCTAACATCTGGCATGTCGGGCTCCCTGTCGAGGGTGGTCCTCCGCCCCGCCACCTTAGCAGCCCCCATGACGTCATCGTCCGTGACGTCGGCGTCAACGCCCGGTGTGACGTCATCTGTTGATGTTGATTACTTATCCATTTTTGAATGTTTGTGTTAAATGTAAACAATTAAAAACAATTAGTGGCTAAGCTCAAGCATGCCAAGTATAACTCCCGGCAAACTTCTTGAGCATCGAGTGTCGTAGTGGGGGAAAGTTCGCGCACGTACACTTCCGTGCAAAAAATTAAACTTTTGATTATTTTCTTAATTTCATTAAAAAAAATCAATTATTATAAATAAAACTATAAACTTATATTATTATAGTTTATTAAGACTTATATTATACCTACAACAACAGCAACAGTGGCTGCAAGTTGTCTTTGATTACTTGTGGCTCTGCCCACCCCATTTGGGATTACGGGCGTGAGTTTATGTATGTATGTAAGACTTATATTATATTATTATATTTAATAAAAAACTAATCGTCACGTAAGTATGATATTCCTTCCATGAGGTTGAAACCAGCAATACCAGAGCTAGTGCTAGGTTTTGGATCTGTAGACATAGACCTCGTGCTAGTAACTAATTCTTAAACTTAAACAAATGAGTAATAACAAAAAAAACGAACAAAAGAGCAATAACAAAAACGTGACAGTTTCACTGCACGCAACGCAAGTGTATTCGGGAGTCAAAGGGACGAAGACAGAGTGCGCGGGGGAAGTTTCGACTGATCTACCAATAGCCGGTCGATGCGGGACTCACCCGCCCCCGCGCCCCGTACCGCACCACCAAAGAGACCTAAAATTCGGTTGTGCGCAGTCAAGGTCGATGCTCAAGAAGTTTGCCGGAACCTATAGGCGGAACTGAAAATTGCATACAATTGGATGTAATGACGTCATTACATCCCCAGACTCGTAAAAGAGGCTATTGAAATCAGAAAACATAAAAATTTCAACAGGGAAGACGGGTTCAAATTATCGACCATGTGGAATCCAGTAGTAGGTGTTGTAAAAAGCTTGAAACGGCCTAATGTGGTGAAAAAACGTGAGGACACAGTGAGTGCGGTTTGTCGTAGTGAGTTTGGTGCGAGTTCAGATGGTTCCGAACATTCCGATATCAAAAACATAAACAAGCGGCAAAGAAAGAGGGTAGGGTAGGGGGAGGGATGTCTGCCCGTAGAAAATTATGGATTTACCTACTCCACTCCAATCTCATCAGTCATCCCGTGATCATGGCACTTGCAACAGTGTCGAAATATCGGGAGTCTCATATCCCCATTTAAACGCGGTAAGAACCCGTTATTATGTGTTTTAATTATTGAATATTGAATATTGAATATTGAATATTGAATATTGAATATTGAATATTGAATATGGAATATTGAATATTGAATATTTAATATTGATGTTTTTTCGCAGGGTAGATCCCCCAGCGCTCCCCATTTGTCCGGCCAAGTTACCTGTGTCGTCGGCGGCGCGCAGGCAGGCTGCGAGCATCCTGCTGAGGAGCTGGGTTCTTTCACTAGTATCTATTGATGGCTCCGACAGCTGACGATGAAGGCTGGTCAGCTCCTTAATGTAGCTTTCATCTGGAATGACAGGAAAACTCAATCAATAATACTTTATTGCACAACGACATATGCATACATACATAAACAGCCTATATACGTTCCACTGCTGGGCACAGGCCTCCCCTCAGACAACCGGAGGGGGTATGGAGCATACTCCACCACGCTGCTCCAATGCGGGTCGGTGGAGGTGTTTTTACGGCTAATAACCGGGACCAACGGCTTAACATGTCCTCCGAAGCACGGAATCATCTTACTTTTTCGGACAATCAGGCAATTCAAGCCTGAAAAGTCCTTACCAAACAAAGGGCAGTCCCACAAAGTGATTTCGACAATGTCCCCATCGGGAATCGAACCCACGGAGGCCGTGGAAAGTACTCACTCATATACTCGAGGTCGAACTTCATGCGATGGTGGAAGGGCGCTATGGGCGACCATTTGTTCTGGAGGGTCCAGGAAACTTCTAGAAGGTTCGCGCATTTCAACAGGTAACCGCCTTCAGCCTGCAATATAAGACCTTCTTTGTGTGTAGCATCCTTTAATAAAGAAACAATTTATATTCTATTCCACTCCACTCTGCTCTACTTGACTCTATTCCACTCCATCATCATCAATTTTAGAGCCACGCTCTTGTCGGTGCAGCATTTTCCATGCTACTTTTTTAGGGAAAAATAGGGCAGTGGTTTCCCTCTTGCCTTCCGCCCCGCAGTACTCTGTCTGACGCAAGTGGGATGGCGCCCAGAGTAGTCTATTACAAAGCCGTACTAGGACTCCTGTCCTCCTCTGAATAGTACTGACAGTTACTGCTGCCCTGTCAGGTTCCAGGTTACAGTCCCTGTGACGCACCCCTTCCGTCTTACATTGCCGTACCATGGCTCCCATCTTCGCCTCTGCAATCGTTGATTTCACTCCACTTTTATTCTATTAGAATAATATAATGAAGTAGGTAACAATATTAATTTGACTGATTGATAATTTAGTATAATTTATAACATAACGGTAAATACCTTTTGTAATTTTATATCCGCTTTTAAAAACAAAATAAAAGTATTTCATTGACAATATTATGATGTATATGCAGGACGGAAGAGGCGAGTCACAGGGACTTTAACCTGGAACCTGACAGAGCAGCAGTAACTGTCAGTACTATTCAGAGGAGGACAGGAGTCCTAGTACGGCTTTGTAATAGATTACTCTGGGCGCCATCCCACTTGCGTCAGACAGAGTACTGCGGGGCGGAAGGCAAGAGGGAAACCACTGCTCTATTTTTCCCTAAAAAAGTAGCATGGAGAATGCTACACCGACAAGAGCGTGGCTCTTAAATTAGTGATGATATAAGTATATATATTTATCTCTATTTTTAGATAGATTGTTGTAACATAAACATAACATAAATAGCCTATTACGTCCCACTGCTGGGCACAGGCCTCCCCTCAATCAACCGGAGAGGGTATGGAGCATACTCCACCACGCTGCTCCACTGCGGGTTGGTGGAGGTGTTTTTACGGCTAATAGCCGGGACCAACGGCTTAACGTGCCCTCCAAAGCACGGAATCAACTTACTTTTTCGGACAATCTGGTGATTCAAGCCCGAAAAGTCCTTTTTTTGACCAAACAAAGGACACACAAAGTGATTTCGACAATGTCCCCATCAGGAATCGAACCCGGACCTCCAGATCGTGAGCCTAGACCACTAGACCACGGATTGTTGTATGATATAAAAAACTTACCAGAGGCTCCATAAACAAAGAGGTTCCAAATTTGTCAGCGAGTCGCGCGAGTGTGGACCGTCGCGAGCGATACGCCACCGCATAGCTTCTTAACACCTGGAAACAAACATTTTCTATACAAGGTGTTAGTGACATCGTAACGAAAACTTTGGGGGGTAATTCAGACCATGATTCGAATTTTTCCGTCGCAAAATTCATGTTTTTTTTTTAATTATTTTCAATTCTACATAATTATACAATTTTGCGATGGAAAATTCCACTTGATATCAACTCAGAATCATGGTCTGAATCATCCCTCAAAATTTTCGTTATGGTGTCACTAACACCTTGATATTTGAAACAAATTATGTATAGAATTGTGTTGCTATAAATTAAAAAAACACACACACACACTCAAGAGTACCTACTTATAATTTTATTTGATTGTCTTTTGATTTTATTGTTTTTTTCTATCTCAAGCTGCTGTATATTTCTATTTAATGTCGTCTAGCCCTCGTTGACTTCCGCACAATATCCCAGGAAGAGGAAATGACTGAAAACCAGCGCTGGATGGCGCCATAGCATGGCTCCATCGCAGCACAAGCTGAGCCATTTCCTTTTGCCCGTATTCGCAATATTCATATTTACCTAGTTCTTATAGCAAATGTAAATTGTTACTGGCAATAAATTTATTTTATTCTTTTTTTAAAGTATAAAATAAATTTAATCACCACAAATAAAAACAAAACGAACACATCTTATAAATAAGACACCTCCAATGTCATTGGCACATCGCTAGCCGCGGAAGCCAGAAGAAAAAAAAAAAGACCTCCAATGCGTCACATCGAGGCAAGGTGCCCAACAGGCTGGCAGCATTGCCCCTCTGAATCGCCAGGCTAATTCTTTTTCTTATGCTTACCTCAACGGCGTCGCTGGGCTTCCTCAGGCCGGGCAGCACCGAGTTGGCCAGCTCTGCCTCGTGAGCTGTCTTCAGCGGAGACACGCGGAGGCAGCGGTACCGGATCGGCGCGAACTTCCGATCCTAAAAGGTAGTTACCATTACAATTACCAGAAACCCACAGTGAGTCAGTCAGTGAGTGATTCAGTCAGTCCGCGAATAGCCGACTCATTCAAGGATTGAGTCAGTCAATATGTGTGTGAAACGTGTGAACGAGGCAGTGTGAGTGGGTGAGTAAAACCGTGAATGAGTGAGTTAGACAATGAGTGAGTCAGTGAGTGAGTGAGTCAGTCAGTGAGTGAGTCAATCAGTGAGTCAGTCAGTGAGTCAATCAGTGAGTGCGTCAATCAGTGAGTGAGTCAATCAGTAAGTGAGTCAATCAGTGAGTGAGTCAGTCAGTGAGCGAGTCAGTCAGTGAGCGAGTCAGTCAGTGAGCGAGTCAGTCAGTGAGTGAGTCAGTCGGTGAGTGATCAACAGATACTAACAGCACGGTGAGCGTAGAAAGTGATGGAGAACGGCACTAAGTCCACGCAGCACTCCGCCGTGACCTCGCGCCACACGCCCGCCTCGCTTATTGGAGATTCCCTGTAATTTTACATAATATATTGTTATTTTTATATTGTTTGCACCTAATTTTCATTTCATTTTTATTGTTTATATTTAAAGTTTCACGGCGCATTGGCGCCTCTGCACTGTAAAGTCGTGAAATGTAAATAAATAATAATAACAATAGAGAAAACACTTTATTACACACAAATTTACAAAACATTTACAGGATAAACTGGGAAGGCTTATTTTATGTCTTACAATGTAATTAAGCAAATAAATGCCTTTTTCATTTTTTTTTTCATTTTTCATAAACTTATTCTAAGGTGGTCAAAGGCGGCCTACATAATATACATAAACAAAAAATAAAATAAACATACATACATACATAACTCACGCCTATTTCCCACCGGGGTAAGCAGAGACTATAGAATTCCATTTGCTTCGATCCTGACACACTTCTCTTGCCTCCTCCACGTTCATCAATCGCTTCATACACGCACGCCGGTTCAGAGTAGATTGTATTGAACCTTTTCTAAGGACATCTCCAATTTGATCATCGTAAGTCCTTCTCGGTCTTCCTCTGCCAGCCCTACCATCAACTTTCGCTTTATATACCGCTTTTGCAATTCTATTATCCTTCATCCAAAAAAAACATCATTTGCTTCATTCCGGCATGGTTGTCCCCATTGCCAACTAGACCTAAACGTTGGTAAGGCAATGTAGGAAACAGGCGAGTCCACTTGATATCAACTCAGAACACACACTGACAGAGGTCAGCAGTAACCGTAAGTACTATTCAGAGCCGGAGGACTGGACTCCTAGTACAGATTTGAAATAGACTTCTCTGGGCGCCAACCCACTCGCGTCAGACAGAGTAATGCGGAAGGCAAGAGGGAAACCACTGCTCTATTCTTGCCTAAAAAGTAGCACGGAGAATGCTACACCTACAAGAGCGTGGCTCCTAAATTGGTGATGATAAAGAATTAAGAAAGTAAAAAAATATAAATGGTAATTTAATTTTTAGCTGATGCAGCCTAAATGACCACTACAGTCATGAGCAATATAATGTACCCACTTTAGGACTCTGTCGCACTAACATATTTGACATTTAGTGAGACTTACAGTTCAATTTGTCAGAAAAGTTAATGAGACATGGTACCAAAGTGTATACATAATAATGCTTGAGACCATACAACTTAGCAAGATCTATTCTGACCAAATCCCTAAATGTTTAAAATTAAACCTCATTATAACTATGATGTTTTAAGACAATTTCATTTCATTTCATTTCATTTCATTTCTCACCCTTGTAAATCTGGCTCGTTCACTACAACATTAACCTCTGCCTGTAGTACGTCGATGCCGGCGAGCTCCTGTGTAGCCTGCAGACACGTCTGCAGCGTGATCTCCTGGCGCTTAAGCTGACCCATCGGTGGGATGCTGTCTGGCATCGCTGCAAACTCTGTGTCAGAGTCTGAGCTGGAATTTTATGTAAAAAAAAACAATTAAACAAACGTTTTCTTTTCAATTTTTTTCTTAATTTAGTATGAAATTATATATATATTGTGCTCTATGACATTCATATGAAAGCAATATTGCAATTTGACATTTGTGTGCATTGCGCGCTTACTTTTATATGCGCGAATGTTAAATTGCAACAATGCTTTTTTAGGTGAATTCCTTAAATGTGGCCTTTTTAAGCTTAGGGGAGCCCAAGCGTATTATTCTTTATTCTATGACCTAAGGGCGTCCAGTTGGGCGGTTAATATCAAAAACAACTGAATTCCCTTGCGGTGATTATATTACTGTTTTGATCTGCATTTTTCCAAGAACATTCAGTGAAATATTTGCTCAGATACCAGGATGAGTCGCTAGTAACACTAATAAATAAAAATATCAACATTAAAAACTGTTTTACCTCGCATCGACCTCAAACGAATTTTTGTTCACATTATTCTTTTCCTCAGTAATTCTTGCCTCGTAATACTTAAGCTCCTCCAAAAGCTTCTCTTTATGAGCTAATAGGGACTTTTTCTTATCAATTTTTACGGTATTAGCCGGCATTTTCGGCTATTTATCATAATATTTAGCACAAAAACAAACCCACCGACATTTAAATTAGGTAACGACTACTTTTTAAAAACCAGTGTTGCCATAATGCATGTTTAATTTCTACTATTTTAGACAATACCGGTTTTTGATTATTTTGTTTCGTTTATTTATTATAATTAAAAATTTTATCAGAACATTAAAAAAAAATGGGAATTTACCTAATAATATCTGAATAAGGCTGAATTATTTCTCTTTCAAATGTATTGATTGTACTTTTAAACGGTACGATTCCGGTTAACAAAGAAGGACAGTATATAAAGCGCCCGTTTATTTGTTTTAAATTCGAATACACGTAGTAAAAATCGATAACATATACCTCAGCTGTCAAGTAAAATATCTGAACGCATATCCGAACGGAAACATCGCAACTGTCTGTCAAACTGATTATTGTAGCTCTGCCGTAATTACTTTAATTAATATTATTGAAAAACATTACAATTATAAGCAATAATGTGAAATTATTACGTGCAATATATACTTGTTACTCCAAACTACAATTCCAACCCAACTTAACTAATAAGTTGTGAGATTCTTATAAGAAAATTTACACACAGAACGGTGTAGTAGAAAAAATATATATTTCGTTATAATAATGTAAATATGTACTTGTAAAGTTCATAGTTCAGATTTTTACACGTGATGGGTGTTAGGAGTGCTAATTGACTTTATAAACTGGCCGATTAACGCGGTGTTTACACAACAATTGTGTCGAGTTAGATTGTGAGTTACGGGCGTGTGAAAGCTTCGAAATGGGCCAGACTGGCAGTGCCATGCCGGGTAAGTGCCTCTTATTAGTATTCCAAACACATATACAACAGTTCTAACAAGAATTTAATGGGAAAAAACAACGCTTCCTGTATATAACCTTCTTTCACAGATTATATCAGTTTATCTTTTTAATGTGTTGACTTGTGTTTAGTATTTATCAATTATCATCATTAATACGTAGGTAATAATAGTGTCTTTTAAGTACTTTTGAGAGATTTATGTATAATAAAAACACACCTTCTTTAATTTTATAACATATATATTTTCCTCTACATTTAACAATCAAATACTTATTAGCATATAGCACAATTTTATAACAAATCAAAATTGCATCCACGTCCGCCAAAACAAAAAACAATCTACCACCTCCAAACGTTTTTCTTTTTTCATATTTTAATTTCGGCCAGTGTTCCAATGTCTCTTAAACATTTTACTAGGTTAGAAATGACCTTACATATGTGTTTTTAATCAGTAACAACTTTTTGTAAGAATGTGTATTACCTTTTGCCAAGGCTTGTCTATGCAGGTTTTAAAAGCTGCAGTAGTTTTAGGCGAATGAGATAGTCAACAAAAATATTTATGTAAATTTTAAGACTGTTTTTTTTAATGGGTTTAACGGCTCTGGCCTAGTAGCCTTTTAAGCGTCATTAATTGATCACATCACTTCATTGTTTAGTTTGATGTTTTGTTAAATAATTAGGCAAAGTAACATTGACTTCACGCCAAGAATGTTACCTGAAGAAGCTTTATGTTACTTTATCTAACTCAATAATAGAGTTTAGAGTTGAGGTAGGTGTTACATAAAATTTTATAAAATTGTTATTAATTAAAAGGTGAATAAGTGTATTGTCAGGTAGAGTGTGTCTTCCAGCGAAGACAGCTACTCATAATTAGCTAATCTATGACCACTCATTCTTCTGAATGCTCCAGTATATCTTTTCTCTTGAGTCGCTTCCTATAAGTTTGACTGGTAAGCTGGATTGCCAATTCATTGGGATGTTTTTTCAGCCTTGCTTGGTAGTTTAGGACTGACCCCTAATTTCATCCTTCACTGTATTCATTTTCAGGTTGTCATGAATTTCTGCATTTGTTATGAACCAAGGAGCGTTGCAAATGGTTCTCGGGATCATGTTTTCAGGACAATTCACTTATACCAAATCTGCTCATAGTAAACAAAAAAAAAAGATACTGATTGCAGATATAGCCAGGAAAAAAAATAATTAAAAGGTGAAAGAAGTCAAGTAGAAGTTAATAATAATATATATGTGTGTATGTATGTTATATTTTTATTTATAAGTGACAAATTGTATTTAAATATAGTAGAAGTTAATTTTGACTGATATACTTTTGGACTGTAAAGTATAATTATTGCTCAATTGGTAATAAAAAAAAATATTTCAGTGTTGAATGGATTTATAAAGTCAGGCATACCATATTTTTATTTTTTGTAATCTAATTTTTATTCCTCCACCGTCGTCGTGGTCTGCCTCGTCGTCGACGACCCTGTGGGGACGACGGTGGAGGGACGAGCTGGACGCCTTCCGGCACACTTGGCAGAGCGATGCCCAAGACAGGGAGGGTTGGAGAAAGAAGGGGGAGGCCTTTGCCCAGCAGTGGGACACTAACTAGGCTACAGAAAAAAAAAAATATTGAAGCCACTCGATAAATAGCCGATCGTACTACGGTTTAGCTTTCCTGTGATAAGAAGGGATCTCCTTGAATGATAGTCGATATTTGCTTTTTTGCCCAGCAGGTTATAATGACCTTTTAATATGCTATCGCGGAGCTCCGTGCGTCGTATCGAACTATTTGCTCATACTTGTATGGCGCGCGTGGATCTCTCCTATGGCCCTTCCAACCTCTTTTTTAATTCCGAGGTCCAGTCGTAAGGCGGTGGGGACACGATGCATAGGTCCTGGATTTGAACCCCGGTTAGGATCATCATCATCACCAGCCCATTAACGTCCCCACTGCTGGGGCACGGGCCTTCCCTATGGATGGATAGGAAGATCGGGCCTTAAACCATCACGCGGGCCCAGTGCGGATTGGTGGTTATTAACGACTGCTAATGCAGCCGGGACCAACGGCTTAACGTGCCTTCCGAAGCACGGAGGAGCTCGAGATGAAAACTTTTTTTTTTTGTGGTCACCCATCCTGTGACCGGCCTTTGCGAAAGTTGCTTAACTTCAACAATCGGAGACCGAGCGCGTTTACTGCTGCACCACCGAGCTCCTCAATATTTACGATACGTCTAAAAAAATCACTTTGGTTTTTTTTTTCTACCTTTAATGGGTTTGCTCTTGGAGCTCGCCCAGAAGGTGCCCGTTCACTCTGGTCTTGAAAGCACCTGGGTTATATGCATTGGAAACACAGAAGAAGGACGTAATATACGATTCCGACGACCCGATTACTCTAGCCATAGAGGCGGCCAATCAGCTCGCGACACCAAACACTTCAGAACCCCAATACCGACCCCGCCGGCGTGGTCGACGATTTCCCCTCATTCAGCGCTTATCGCTATCAACCCACTAGAGTCGATTAATAATTTAAAATGTTCTTCCTCTCAGACGACGCCCTGAGCCGAGGTTCGCGCCCATTTGGGCACCCTCAGGCCTGTTGTCTTAAACTTTCTACCGGTCCCCATTTGTCCGGCCAAGTAGTTAATGCCATCTGCGGCGAATCTATAAAATAAGTCACGTCAAAAAAAATGAAATACAGAAAACGGCAGAGAATTCAATTCCTTTTGCGGGTTTTCGGGGCGCAGAGTTACTATACGTATTCTTAATTCTATAACATAAGCCTACTTCTAAGAGTTGCCCGCTACTGTACTAATCTATAAAAATGATTAATTAATGTAATGTTATCAACAAATCCATCATTTAGTATCAAAACGGGCCAATGTGGGATTAACACATTGAATAATTTTACTGATACCAATCTAACATTGAAGATACTAGAAATTAGTTCAATGTTGATTCTTCTTCTTATAATCCACACGTGGATTGTGAGGTGGATTACCGACCCCATCAACCCTGGTGACAGGGTTATTACTGAGCCGAAAGGCCCCTGACATGGCTCATGTAACGACTACGTACTTACATACATACATACATAAACTCACGCCCGTAATCCCAAATGGGGTGGGCAGAGCCACAAGTAATCAAAGACAACTTGCAGCCACTGTTGATACGAAGTCCAAAGATGGATATGATGAACCTTATGGTGATAAGGGATCAGCCTATCGCCCATAACATTAGTCCATCATGTTAGAGGACACAATCCCTCCGTACTACGTACTTACATCAGTAATAACCGGGGCCAACGGCTTAACGTGCCTTCCGGAGCACAGATCATCTTACTTTCGGACAATCGGGTGATCAGCCTGTAATGTCCTAACCAAATTAGGGATCACAAAGTGATTTTTTTTGATCCGTCTTGCTTTTTTGTAATTGTTTTAGTGGAAATTTGATATGATGTTGTTGTCTTTTTTTGTGTGTGGCGTCCTTTTATAATAAACTTTTTCTATTCTTTTTCTATTCTATTGATTTGTCCCCACCGGGATTGCGAGCACAACGCTCAACCACTGGACCACGGAGGCCATTGCAACTCACGCTTAGCTATATTCTGTTCTTGTAAATACTCAAGAACAGCTGACGATCAGCTGTTGTGCAAGTTACCTGCCATTTAAAAGAAAAATATTTTTTTCTTTGTTTTTTTTTCTTGAAGGCGCACGTGCAGTCTTCAATAGAGCCTATGCAAAATGGACATTTGCTCCAATAAATGAATTTGGACTTTAAATGCAGCTGTATAAGAATGTAAATAGGATGTAGCGGTTAAAGCGAGAAAAAAAAAGTATTGTACAATTCCTATTCGTATTTAAAGTAAAGGTACCTGCTTTTTAAAATCAGCTGATCGAGAAAGGTAGTGGGTTCGAGTCTCGGGCCGATCATATGGTTGTTCTCACGGTGTTTTTATATCCATTTGATTTTGATATTATTACATACTATATATAATACAAAACAGACTATATACGTCCCACTGCTGGGCACAGACCTCCCCTCAATCAACCGGAGGGGGTATGGAGCATACTCCACCATGCTGCTCCACTGCGGGTTGGTGGAGGTGTTTTTACGGCTAATAGCCGGGACCAACGGCTTAAGGAGCCCTCCGAAGAACGGAATCATCTTACTTTTTCGGACAATCAGGTGATTCAAGCCTGAAAAGTCCTTACCAAACAAAGGACAGTCACAAAGTGAATGTCCCCATCGGGAATCGGACCCGGACCTCCAGATCGTGAACCTAACGCTCTAACCACTAGACCACGGAGGCTGTTGATATTATTCATTTATCTTAAATTCAGTTTTCACTAACACAGTTGGCTCGACCATTATAGGCGGCGATACGGCTCACCTATCACGTTGGTCTAACAGAAAGCTCGGTGAGGTGTGGGTACTTAGTTCATCTTGCGATGGATGTACTGGCTACCCCAATTGGGATATAGTCATGCTTAAGCCACTGAACCGATTTGGATGAAATATTGTATCGAGATAGTTTGAAACGTAGCTAACTACTTGGGATAGTTTCTATCCCGGAATTCATCCCCTAAAGGGTTAAAAAGGGGGAGGGATTTGACATGCCGTTTCTATGATTTGTTTTGAAGTTTCTAATCAAAATTTCCCGAATTAATTACTGCTTAATGGTCATGGTTAATAAGGGTCCGTCATACAGCACCGGAAGCACGTATTCGTGAAGCAAATAAAGGTACGTTCACACCGGATGCACGTTTCACGAGCGGGAGCTACGTCGCGTTAATGTTGCTCGCAGCGTTCCGGGAATATTCCAAAAGTGGGAATATTTCACTCTTTAATAGGCTAGTTTCCAATTAGTTCAAATTCAAATTCAAAAATATCTTTATTCAATAGGTAACATAGTTACACTTTGAATCGTCAATTTTACATAACGAACGTCTCATCCGCCTAAAACTACTGCAGCTTCCCACAACCTGTATAGCCGGGGAAAAGAAGCTGCAAGAAAAACCTCGGCACAGGGCCCTGGACGTTCTTTAAAAAAAAAAAACATAAAATATTGGTATGCAATTGAGTAATTTAGCTGCCTAATATCAGTTCTCAGACAGTTAATCCCATGCATTCATATCTTCTAAATAATATAATAACCTTTTTTGTAAAGTTTTTGTTTAACGACTGTCTTAAAACAGTTGAAAGGCAAATTCTGAATGTCAATGGGAATCTTATTGTAAAAACGTATACATTGCCCCTTAAAAGATTTAGTAATCTTATGTAATCGACTGACTTGTAAAGCAAGTTTATTTTTATTCCTGGTATTAGTCAAATCAGTTACTTTTTACTAAACGTCAAAACACGAAATTCCCATGGTATAAGCTATGTGTATACTCCAACTCTCCCATCTGATTACCCCCAGAGGAACAGAGCGTGAACGTGCGTTCCTTTCGTTTTTGCAATTGGGATTACAATGCGTAAGAGCAGAAATGTGCAAAACCCCACCGGGCCTAGCAAGGCCGGTCGAAGGCATTATGACAAAAAAAGAAGAAAAAAATTAAGAAAAAAACTCGGGCCATCTGTCGGCGCACGCGTCGGCGCGTGGCAACCGACCAATGAGCGCGCAGACATATGCCGTTCGAAATTTGAAAGTTTAAATTTGGAATTGTTTGCTTATTGGGTCTTATTATTATTTCTTATTACTTCGATTTTTAATTTTTTTTATTTTTTTTGTAAAGGAGGTCTGTTTGGTGACGTATAGAATTTTTTATTGAAAATAATTTACCGATGCACAAATCATATTACTTTCGACACTCGACTGATACTGGGTTTAGGTTCCAGCCTCTATAAATATTACTATGTATTTCCGTGGTCCAGCTCACGATCCGGAGGTCCCGGGTTCGAATCCCGGTAGGGAAATATCACAAAAATTACTTTGTAATCCCTAGTTTAGTTAGGACATTACAGGCTGATCACCTGATTCTCCAAAAAGTAAGATGATCCGTGCTTCGTAAGGCACGTTAAGCCATTAGTCCCGGTTACTACTTACTGATGTAAGTAAGTAGTCGTTACATGAGTCATGTCAGGGGCCTTTGGTAGCTCAATAATAACCTTGCCACCAGGGTTGATGAGGTTGGTAATTCACCTCACAACCCACACGATAGAAGAAGAAAAAGCGCCGATTGAGGGAAGTCTATGATGATAAGACAATGACCACATTCCTGGCTAATATGTGAACTTTAGAGTGACATTTATAACAAAGAAGCGATGTGGTACAATGCACCACATGCTTAGGGCACAGATCTTAGAAATAATAGTGATATGCCCTCAGCACTTGAGGAGCTCGGTGGCGCAGCGGTAAACGCGCTCGGTCTGCGATTGTTCAAGCTCAGCAACTTTCGCAAAGGCCGGTCATAGGATGGGTGACCACAAAAAAAAGTTTTCATCTCGAGCTCCTCCGCGCTTCGGAAGGCACGTTAAGCCGTTGGTCCCGGCTGCATTAGCAGTCGTTAACCATCAATCCGCACTGGGCCCGCGTGATGGTTTAAGGCCCGATCTCCCTATCCATCCATAGGGAAGGCCCGTGCCCCAGCAGTGGGGACGTTAATGGGCTGATGATGATGATGATGCCCTCAGCACTAATTACACGAGTCCGCATGTCGCTAGAAGAGGTTGGAAGGGCCAAATGAGCGGGAAACGCGCGCCATACAAGTATGAGCAAACAGTTCATACTTCAACTTTGCACTCCACTCGTCCGCAAACTTTACGACGGAGCTCCGCGACAGTATATTAAAATGTCGTTTCGTGCATTGTAACCTGCAGGGCAATAAGTAAAATATCGACTATCATACAAGGAGATCCCTTCTTATCACAGGAAAGGTAAAAATCTTAGTATGATCGCGCGAGCGGTGAAGGAAAACATCGTGAGGAAATGCGTTTCGGAGGTATGAGACCTAGTGTGCGTTACCCCAACAAGAAAGTATCTCCTAGAGTTATATGAGTAGAACGTATAGTTGGTGCCTTATCTGCTGTAAATGTGCGCCCACATAAAAAATGTGTGCCCCCTGTCGTTTCGAAAAAAAATCGAAAAAACGATTCTTGCTGGAGTAACGTTTTTCTAGCAGGAAAATTCTAAACGAATGATCGGAGAGAGAAAAACTGTGCATGGCCAGATAGCTTATATGTGTGCCAAAATGTGCCCCCAAAAATAAAATCTGTGCCCCTTCAGATTTTCGAGATATTGCATTTCCTGCTGGAGTAACGTTTTGATGAATAGTATATCTCTAAAACCATTGCATGTGCCCCTGTAGAATAAACATACGCGAGTAGCTCTTAATGTGTGCCCCTTTGTGCCCCAATTAGATTTTAGAAAATATTTATAGTTTTCAAGTTATCGCGGTTTTATGAAAACCCGAAAAAACATCGCAGCGCCTAAATGAGACAAGGCATAACTTCGCTGAAAACTGTATTCGGTCTTTCTTGACGCTAATAATAACCATACAAAGTTTCAAAAATGTTCATGCATGCGTTTTTGAATAATCTTGCTAAAAGTAAAAACGATGGTGTCATAACTTTGACGGCAAAATACAAGGAACTGGCACAATCCCAGATGTGTAGGTGTAAACCAAAATCTTGTGCCTTTAGTCAAAAATATATGGTGAAAATATTGAGCTTCAAATGTTACGCATTAAGTAAATATAAACAAAAAACCAAAATATGTAAACAACGGCTGGTTATCCGACCAAATTTGAATGACTACTAAAAAGCGACGGATTCATACATATCGATGACCTTCTTTACTTTACTCACTAACCGGTTCACACGTGTTGTGCCTGAGTACACTGAAGTAGAAAAGTAATAACTAATAAAATAAAGTTGTTATTGGATTATATTTTAATAGCTGTTTCTATGACCTTACACATGATTAAGTACATTTATAAGAGCCATTTTCAAATAAAATGTACATGTGACTAACATGCTCAAAATCGTGACCAAACTGTTTTGTGACATACCTGTATTTTTATACTAATGTAAATAATAATTTCCACATCAACAAGCTGTTTCATTTATATAGTCACAAGGTGCATTTAATATATTTTTTAATTAGCCCTCAAAACTTTTGAACGCGACTGTAAGGACAACAGCTTAGGTATAATACGTCCAATAAAGAAGGTCCTCGTTAAGTATGAATCCGTCGCTTTTTAGTAGTCATTCAGATTTGGTCGGATAACCAGCCGTTGTTTACATATTTTGGTTTTTTGTTTATATTTACTTAATGCGTAACATTTGAAGCTCAATATTTTCACCATATATTTTTGACTAAAGGCACAAGATTTTGGTTTACACCTACACATCTGGGATTGTGCCAGTTCCTTGTATTTTGCCGTCAAAGTTATGACACCATCGTTTTTACTTTTAGCAAGATTATTCAAAAACGCATGCATGAACATTTTTGAAACTTTGTATGGTTATTATTAGCGTCAAGAAAGACCGAATACAGTTTTCAGCGAAGTTATGCCTTGTCTCATTTAGGCGCTGCGATGTTTTTTCGGGTTTTCATAAAACCGCGATAACTTGAAAACTATAAATATTTTCTAAAATCTAATTGGGGCACAAAGGGGCACACATTAAGAGCTACTCGCGTATGTTTATTCTACAGGGGCACATGCAATGGTTTTAGAGATATACTATTCATCAAAACGTTACTCCAGCAGGAAATGCAATATCTCGAAAATCTGAAGGGGCACAGATTTTATTTTTGGGGGCACATTTTGGCACACATATAAGCTATCTGGCCATGCACAGTTTTTCTCTCTCCGATCATTCGTTTAGAATTTTCCTGCTAGAAAAACGTTACCCCAGCAAGAATCGTTTTTTCGATTTTTTTTCGAAACGACAGGGGGCACACATTTTTTATGTGGACGCACATTTACAGCAGATAAGGCACCAACTATACGTTCTACTCATATAACTCTAGGAGATACTTTCTTGTTGGGGTAACGCACACTGAGACCTAACCTGCATTGGGCTGGTTTTCCCTTCGCAGGTCGGAAGGTCAGACAGGCAGTCGCGTCTGTAAAAAACCGCACCTGTGAAATCTTCAGGTTAGGTAAGCGCACGATATAAGAAGACCAGGTATGCTCAATCCTATGACAAGCCGCCATTGCTAGCCCATTGATGACGTAAGTGTTACCATTAAATTGGTATCTCCAACATTCCAAGGACGTAAATTTTGTTCTTGAAAATTAAGTGAATTACTGACTAATGTATTTAATTACTATTACTTGTCACGTATATAAAATAAAAATTATTAGAACTTTAAGTAAATCTTTTACTAAAATGTCGAAATTTCCTTGCAAACTATAATAAACGTAGGTCGTGGGTAATTTATCTTTTACAAAATGGCAATGCAGGGTGGGATGACGTCAGCTGGGCTAACCTTGAAATATTGGCTGTCACTTTTGAGCATATCTGGTTTTCTTATACCATGGGTAAGCGGACCATGTGAAAAAGGGATAACGCTATGGAGATGATGATCGTTGTCTCATTATAATTATATGCTCGTTTTGTGCATATTATATCCCGGCTATGCTCCCGCGGCACATCCATATAATACGAACTCTATGGTCACCACGCACTTGCCGTTCTAAGATACCTACACCTGCCGACTCTTTAGTATTAAGAATAGGGTTGAAACCACAGGACAAGTCATAGTCTGGGGTCTATAAAGACCACATTGCGGCAATGTGGGTTGTGAGGTGGAATACCAACCCCACCAACCCTGGTGTCAGGGTTACTATTGAGCCGCCAAAGGCCCCTGACATGGCTCATGAAACGACTACTTACTTACATCGGTAAGTAGTAACCGGGACCAACGGCTTAACGTGACAATCAAGTGATCAGCCGGTAATGTCCTAACCAAACTAGGGACCACAAAGTATTTTTTGTGATATGTCCCCACCGGGAATCGAACCCAGGACCTCCGGATCGTGAGCCCAACACTGAACTACTGGACCACAGAGGTCGTTATTTCGTACGTTCCCCATGAAATATATAGATGGCGTTTAACCTTCTAATTTCATGGATAACAGACGTATGTATTTTTTTCCTTGTTTATGATTTTTGTCTATGGAATTTGTACGAAAAAGCACGCTGTGACTTGTGATGAAATGTCGCACTTATTATTACGTTTTTCTTCAATAAAAGAAAGAGAATGGAAAGACCGCGCATTTTGTAAGAGAACCGCTGTCGCCGGTTCAACCCTACTCTCTTTTACTACTACTCCTGCAAACAGATAACTACGATAGCTCTACTGCTTCTCAAATTCCATAGCCACTTTACCGGCAATGTATATTTTATGTGATATGCTGCAATTTTATTACTACTTTTCGTAGCACCCGCAGTGGAGCAGCGTGGTGGAGTATGCTCCATACCCCCTCCGGTTGATTGAGGGGAGGCCTGTGCCCAGCAGTGGGACGTATATAGGCAGTTTATGTTTATGTTATGTTTATGTTTCGTAAAATACTGCATCCAAAGGAATTTTTTTTGTTAATTAGCCAATCATACTAAGATTTTTAGCTTTCCGGTGATAAGGAAGTATGAAAAAGCACACTGTGACGTTATAGAGAAACGTGACAAAATGTCGGACTTATTGTTACGTTTTTTTTTTTTATTAAAATTGGATAAGTTAAATAGAAAAAAGAAAAAGTTTTTCGTCAGTTTTAGATCTGTCTTTATTTAGTGATCAGAATTTCGTAGTATATATTTAAGCTAGTACTTGCACAACCCAATTACCGTCGCAAAAAACTTTTTGTTTTCTTTTTTTCCGTCTGCTTTTTTTCCTTACATCAAACGCACCGCTTTCAAAATGGCTTCCGTCACATGTTAAGCATCTGGTTCTTATGTTACCACATTATGATTACATTGCTTATATGAATTTGATATTTATGAAAAAAAAATGTTGGGTCTTTAAATTTTAAATTTTGGGCAAAAACTTTGCGATTTACAGCCTTATGTTTTTTTACGAGACTTAATATAAATTTGCCGCAGATAGCATTAACTACTTGGCCGGACAAATGGGGAGTGCTGAAGCCTCCCTCACCCGGTAGAACGTTTAAGACAACAGGCCTTAGGGTGCCCAGTTGGGCGCGAACCTCGGCTCAAGGCGTCGTTTGAGAGGAAAAATATTTGAAAGAATTAATCGACCCGAGTGGGTCGATAGCGATAAGCGCTAATTGACGGAAATTGTCGACCACGCCGGCGGGGTCGGTATCGGAGTCCTGAAGTGTGGTGTCGCGAGCTGATTGGCTGCCTCTATGGCGAGAGTAATCGGGTCATCGGGATCGTATATTACGTCCTTCAGACGCCGATACATTTCAGTACCGGGGTTGAAACGGCGACAGCGGTTCTCATACAAAATGCGCGGTCTTTCCATCCTATTCTATTCCGTGGTATGTATGTATGTATGACTGTAATACATGTATGTAATAATAACCGTAAAATGGACAGGTGTCCGTGTAATAACATGTCCTTTGCTAGTAACCTATAAAGAATGCTGGCCCTAACTATTGTACTGTCAATTTAAAACTCAATTAAGAAACATACCTCCGCGCCGTCGCACTAGTAAAGTGGGCAGGTGATTGACATATACATAACGTTATTCTAAATTGTACGTAAATATATTATAATTTTACTACTATGAAAGGCGTACATTTAACATTTACACTTACACTCTCCACGCACGCACGCACACACGCACGCACGCACGCACACACGCACGCACGCACACACGCACGCACACACACACGCACGCACGCACGCACGCACGCACGCCAACGCGCGCACACACACACACACTCTCTCTCTCTCTCTCTCTCTCCCTCTTTTCCTCTTATACAACACACCAGACATATTATACACATACACACACTAACACCACTAATAGTGATGTTTAGTTTAACAGATAATATTTCTAAAGTTTGTTTAAAGAAGTTATTGATTTATTATTTTATTTACAACAAAGATGTTTGTCGAGTAGTAGGCATTTGTGTATAAAAGTAAGGTTTTGTTTACATTGGTGTAGAGGAGCTCGGTGGCGCAGCGGTAAACGCGCTCGGTCTGCGATTGTTGAAGTTAAGCAACTTTCGCAAAGGCCGGTCATAGGATGGGTGACCACAAAAAATAAGTTTTCATCTCGAGCTCCTCCGTGCTTCGGAAGGCACGTTAAGCCATTGGTCCCGGCTGCATTAGCAGTCGTTAATAACCACCAATCCGCACTGGGCCCGCGTGGTGGTTTAAGGCCCGATCTCCCTATCCATCCATAGGGAAGGCCCGTGCCCCAGCAGTGGGGACGTTAATTGGGCTGGTGATGATGATGATGGTGTAACTCAATTAGTTCCTTTTAGTGTAAAAGTTGTTCTTTTTAATACAAAATTCCCAGTGCTCCTACCAGTAAGTCTATTGGGAAGGAAAATCCAAGTAGTTCAACTGGTAAGACTACTGAGAATATAGGCAGATTTCACACACACAGATGCGCGTGTACGATAACGTCAATGTGTAGTGTCTGTGTAAAACGAGGTTGTTTGTGAAGTGTGTGTGTGTGTGGGGGGGGGGGTTGTTTGGTAGTTGTGTGAAGTGTGTGTTTGAGTTGTTTGTGTGTGTGTGTGTGTTTCCTTGTGCTATGTTACTGTGAAAAATCCTGATAAGAAACACGGAAACCGACTTTTTGTATGAATCGCCTATTTTTTACTGTTTCAGTTGTAAATTGTAGATAACTAAAAAAAAAATGTAGTAAAACTCTGCTTACTTAAGTTTTGCGCCTTTTCGCCAAAGTGGGAATATTCTCGGGAACTACATTTGGTAGGTGTGTAGGATCATCTGCCTTCGCTCGTAATTGTCGTGACTTGCGACGCACGCGCAGCCTACCACCCCGTTAGGCACATGCCGCGATGTACAGGGTGTTCCAAAAGGAGCCGTTACGGAGCCGAACAGATAGAAGGTTACTGTGGTTCTGTGGTTCACGGGTTTGCATCTCAAACGGAGAGCGCCGGTTCGATTCCCTTTTCGCGGGTAAGAGCCCTCAGCGCTCCCCATTTGTCCGGCCAAGTAGTTAATGCCATCTGCGGCAAATCTACAATAAGTCACGTCAAAAGAAAAAAAAGTTCGAATCCCGGAACCAGACTTTAAGCGACTGAGTTCTTCTTCTTATCGTGTGGGTTGTGAGGTGGATTACCAACCTCATCAACCCTGGTGTCAGGGTTAGTATTGGGCCGCCAAAGGCCCGCTTAATGGCACGGCTTAATGAGTTATTAATTTATCTGAAATGCAGTTTTCACTAAACAGCCTCTGTGGCCTGACAGCCCCAGTGGTCTAGTGGTTAGAGCGTTAAGACTCTCGATCTGGTCCGGGTTCGATCCCGATGGGGACATTGTTGAAATCACTTTGTGAGGCTGCCCTTTGTTTGGTAAGGACTTTTCAGGGTTGAATCACCTGATTGTCCGAAAAAGTAAGATGATTTCCATGCGAAGACACGTTAAGGCGTTGGTCCCGGCTATTAGCCGTAAAAACACCTCCACCGGCAGTGGAGCAGCGTGGAGGAGTATGCTCCATATCCCCTCCGGTTGATTGAGGGAAGGCATGTGCCCAGCAGTGGGACATATATAGGCTGTTTATGTTATGTGCAGTTTTCACTAACACAGTTGGCTCGACCATTATAGACGGCGATACGGCTCACCTATCACGTTGGTCTAACAGAAAGCTCGGTGAGGTGTGGTTACTTAGTTCATCTTGCGATGGAGGTACCTCTGACTACCCCAATTGGGCTCATGTTTCTTTTCGCCACACATTTCCAAACACCCTGTACTTTAAACAACGGTAAATAATCTTTTATAAAACGACCCTTATGTACTTAGCAATAAAAACTACAATTCGATAGAATTTCCGATCAAAGATCATCATTTGTAATTTGCTACTTTTAACTAAGAAGATATATCTCTAAACGTGTTAAGATAAGGTTGATTATTATTCTCAAAAATGACAAAGTTAAGTTTGTTTCTCTGACATATGTGGAGTAGTAGTAGGTGTGGATTTTTTTCTGTTTTAGTACATTTTTAGGGTCCCGTGAACGCCGTGGTTCAGTGGTTGAGCGTTCGGCTCACGATCCGGAGGTCCCGGGTTCGAATTCCGGACATATCACGAAAATCACTTTGTGATCCCTAGTTTGATTAGGACATTTCAGGCCGATCACCTGATTGTCCGAAAATAAGATGATCCGTGCTTCGGAAGGCACGTTAAGCCGTTGCTCCCGGTTAGTACTTACTGATGTAAGTGAGTAGTAGTTACGTGATGTCAGTAGCCTTTGGCGGCTCAATAGTAACCCTGACGTCAGGGTTGACGGGGTTGGTAATCCACCTCACAACCCACACGATAGAAGAAGAATAACTAGAGGAGAAATTTTCTACAGAACCGTAGATGAACGAGGCCGACTCACACTTGCCCTTTTTTAGTCTAATTGAGGGTTTTCGAAAGTTCACGATAGAAAGGATAATAGCTACTGCCAAGGTGGCGCGTGGCGTCTTTTTTTTTTTCCTTTTTTTTCTCAACATGTGCATCAAAATGTGCGAAGTATAACTGTAACCAGATGTCAATGAAGTTCATCATCACCAGCCCATTAACGTCCCCACTGCTGGGGCACGGGCCTTCCCTATGGATGGATAGGGAGATCGGGCCTTAAACCACCACGCGGGCCCAGTGCGGATTGATGGTTATTAACGACTGCTAATGCAGCCGGGACCAAACGGCTTAACGTGCCTTCCGAAGCACGGAGGAGCTCGAGATGAAAACTTTTTTTTTTTTTTTGTGGTCACCCATCCTAAATGAAGTTATATTCTAATAATTGGTACTAGGTTCAAGATCAGCATCAATTTATGTACTGCTTATATGATAACAAAATCCTCTAACCCGACCGACATTGCACCATCGCCTCGCCTTTCTTACCTTTTAAAACTACCTTACGTCCTTTTTTTTTGACGTGACTTATTGTAGGTTTGCCGCAGATGGCATTAACTACTTGGCCGGACAAATGGGAAGCGCTGAAGGGTTTCACCCGGTACAACGGTTAAGACAACAGGCCTGAGGGTGCCCAGTTGGGCGCGAACCTCGGCTCAGGGCGTCGTCTGAGAGAAAAAATATTTGAAAGAATTAATCAACCCTAGTGGGTCGATAGCGATAAGCGCTGATTAAGGGAAATCGTCGACCACGTCGGCGGGGTCGGTATCGGGGTCCTGAAGTGTTTGGTGTCGCGAGCTGATTGGCTGCCTCTATGGCTAGAGTAAGCGGGTCGTCGGGATCGTATATTACGTCCTTCGGACGCCGATACTAAACCATTCATTAACCATCCTCCTTTCATACCATAAACAATCAAATTCCCATTCATTATCCTTCCATAGTATTCTCACTTTCCTACATGTATGCGTTTATAGAGTCGACGAGTTTTTCTTATACGTGTATTGTATATCTCACATAACATAACATAAACATAAATAGCCTATATACGTCCCACTGCTGGGCACAGGCCTCCTCTCAATCAACCGGAGAGGGTATGAAGCATACTCCACCACGCTGCTCCACTGCGGGTTGGTGGAGGTGTTTTTACGGCCAATAGCCGGGACCAACGGCTTAACGTGCCCTCCGAAGCACGGAATCAATTTACTTTTTCGGACAATCAGGTGATTCAAGCCTGACAAGTGCTTACCAAACAAAGGACAGTCTCACAAAGTGATTTCGACAATGTCCCCATCGGGAATCGAACCCGGACCCTCAGATCGTGAGCCTAACGCTCTTATCACTAGACCACGGAGGCTGTATATCTCACATCATCATTAATTTAAGAGCCACGCTCTTATCGGTGTAGCATTCTCCATGCTACTTTTTTAGGGGAAAATGGGGCAGTGGTTTCCGTCTTGCCTTCCGCCCCGCAGTACTCTGTCTGACGCTAGTGGGATGGCGCCCAGAGTAGTCTATTACAAAGCCATACTAGGACTCCTATCCTCAAGATAACTTATGACATACACATAAACTCACGCCCGTAATCCCAAATGGGGTGGGCAGAGCCACAAGTAATCAAAGACAACTTGCAGCCACTGTTGATACGAAGTCCTAAGATGGATATGATGAACCTTATGGTGATAAGGCATCAGCCTATCGCCCATAACATTAGTCCATCATGTTAGAGGACGCAATCCCTCTGACAACTCTAACAACTCAACTCTAAGATAACTTATGAAATTCTTATTACTAAATAAAGACAAATCTAAAACTAACGATTAACATTTTCTTTTTTCTATTTTACTTATTTATGAATTTTAAAGAAGAAAAACGTAATAATAAGTCCGACATTTTATGTTTTCTATGACGTCACAGGGTGCTTTTTCATACAATTTCCTTAGTAATTTCGTGTTTTGACGTTTAGTAAAAAGTAACTGATTTGACTAGTTAGAAACTAGCCTATTGTCGTACAGTCATGTGCAATATCATGTACCCACTTTAGAACCCTGTCGCACTATCATATTTGACATTTAATCTCCTATTGTGTGGGTTGCGAGGTGGATTACCAACCTCATCAACCCTGGTGTCAGGGTTACTATTGAGCCGCCAAAGGCCCCTGACATGGCTCATGTAATGACTACTAACTTGCATCAGTAAATAGTAACCGGGACCAACGGCTTAACGTGCCTTCCGAAGCACGGATCGTCTTACTTTCGGACAATCAGGTGATCGGCCTGTAATGTCCTAGCCAAACTAGGAATCACAAAGTGATTTTCGTGATATGTCGCCGCCGGGATTTGAACCCGGGACCTTCAGATCGTGAGCCGAACGCTCAAACCACTGGACCACGGAAGCCGTCTGACATTTAATGAGACTTACGGTTTAATTTGTCAAAAAAGTTAAAGTGTATATTTAGTACTCGGGACCTTACATCTTGCTAATGTAATAATTTACGAAGTGAGAATCGAACCTGGACCGCCAGATCGGGAGCCAGCGCTCTAACCCGTCGACAACGGAGGCTGTAACAGCATCACGCCTTCCTCCGAGGGGAGCGATATATATCGCGCACAGCGCTGTGTGAAACCCGTGCCGCGAGCGCAGTTTGACTCGTGGTTTCACTTAATTACTTAACTGAGTCTTAAACATGTTTAATTAGAACAATTAGTTAATTAATACACCCTATAGTCATAAGGTTAACTACTTCCGCTGGAATCTTACTGATGCGTCGACCATTTAGAAAGTAAAGTCTTCAATGCCTCATTTGTCTGGCCATGTAGTGAACTCTGTAAATTTATTCTTTATTTAATATTTAAAGGACAAAAATTTATTCCTTCGGAAGCACGTAAGTTTATTCTTCATTCGTCCCACTTAGTTTCGTCCCAAGTTAAAAAATCCTAGGTCGTCCCAAACAATACGTTTTCTTAGTCCCAAAAACTAATTTTAATAATTTTATTCCCGCTTCGTCCTATTTTATATTCCTTCTCCGAAACATATTTATTTATATGCCAAGGCTAATAATATTTGCTTCGGTCAAACTTACCATGTTATCAATCAGCAAATAACTTCTATCGTGTGGGTTGTGAGGTGGATTACCAACCTCATCAACCCTGTTGTCAGGGTTATTATTGAGCCGCCAAAGGCCCCTGACATAACAGTAAGTAGTAACCGGGACCCACGGCTTAACGTGATTGAGGGAAATCGTCGACCACGACGGCGGGGTCGGTATCGGGGGTTCTGAAGTGTTTGTTGTTATGAGCTGATTGGTCGCCTCATTGGCTAGAGCAATCGGGTCGTCAGCCTTGGTGAGGGTACTTAGCTTGTCTTGCGATGGATGCATCTCTGACTACCCCAGTTGGGGTGTAGTCGTGAGCTTATCTATGTAACAATGAAGGTTCAACAACCCTTTAAGTTTATCTGAAACCGTTGACATTTCTCAAAACTTTAATCTTGGCAGATGTCGGGATAGAAAAAAATGGCGCGCGCAGTCTCCGCGCAAGGTGCCCGCGCAGCTGTCAGCCGTGTTGCCAGCGTGGAAGTGTTGCTATTGTTTAGATAATATTCATATTCATTTATTCGTAATAGTTCGTATTACATGTCATAATGTCGTATATAATCTAGGTTACATTCTACTAGTAGAATAATTCATTTGGTATCATTCATTACACATTAAAAACAAAATAAAATAATAATAATCATAAAATGAATACAACAGCGTAATAAAGAAGTCATTCTTAAATATTAAAATAAAATCATGAGTTAAATGAAATGAATTCGTTATAACTATAGAACGTGTGCTCAAGAAAAAGAAAGATGGCGCTGTAGTTATACAGTTTTTATTTTAAACAATAATTATTCAAAAATGTAATGCAATGGCAGATGCATGTATGATTATGTTAGGGCTTTTCCAATCTTTTTCTTCTGTTCCATGGGAAATACCTTCGGATCTTCTTCACCAGTGTGGATTGTCTTCTTCACTCGTCTGACCTCATCAACCCTGGTCCAACGACCTCCGTGGTCCAGTGGTTGAGCGTTGTGCTCACGATCCGGAGGTCCCGGGGTCGAATCCCGGTGGGGACAAATCACTTTGTGGTCCCTAGTTTGGTTAGGAAATTACATGATAATCACCTGATTGTCCGAAAGTAAGTTGATCCGTGCCTCGGAAGTCACGTTAAGCCGTGGGTCCCGGTTACTACTTACTGTTATGTCAGGGGCCTTTGGCGGCTCAATAATAACCCTGACAACAGGCCTGAGCGTGCCCAGTTGAGCGCGAACCTCGGCTCAGGGCGTCGTCTGAGAGGAAAAATATTTGAAAGAATTAATCGACCCGAGCGGGTCGATAGCGATAAGCGCTGATTGAGGGATATCGTCGACCACGCCGGCGGGGTCGGTATCGAGGTCAAAAGTGGTGTGTTAGGATCGCATTAAAATGAAGAAAATTGTTCCAGAATGTGATTTTCAACAAGGCGATTACGTCGTTTTTACTATGAGGCAACGATATAATTAATTAACATCCAAAATCCATCTACGTTACACGAGACAAACAAAGACATTGTCCATTCCAAAATTAGCCTGAACAGACATAGCCTTTGTCACTTAATTGAAAATTAAAAAAAAAATAGGCTGCACAGAATGTTGCCTTTGTCTTACTATGTAGGTATTAAAAACAAGGATACATTCCAAGGCCTTTGCCCAGTAGTAGAATCGAATAAGCTAAATTAATAAGATAAGGATTCATTGCCTCAAAATAACATTTTTGTTCTCCCTATTCAAAGTAACATTTGGCATTTTCTATCTTTGTCTAATGTTTAGTAGTAAATGAGAGAGAATGATTGTTAGAATTACAACATTTACAAGCCAATTCTTGTATGAGTTAGGTGTTTGATTTGATTTATTTTTTTAGTTTCACTTTGTTTTTTGTTTGTTTATAAAATAATTGTTGCTTGATATTTGCATCAGATTATGTATAGAATTATGTTGCTACCTATATTGGCAAGAACAAGTACACAATATAAAAATAAATAAAATAAATATTGCTTCTCTTTATTTTGATCAGAATAATAATGGGTGGAAGATGTGTTGTGTCTGGGTGTATAACAAGGGTCATCATTTATACCCAAAGACAAAGTTAAAAGATGCATTATGTCTGTTATCCATGAAATTAGAAGGTTAAACGAAGACAAATTTGGACAGCGCCATCTATATTGTTTTCGGGGTACGTGTCCTGGAAAGTTCCTCATTGAATTAAGTTGCCTTTTCTTTTAGGTGCTCAAGACCCATATTTATACATGAGTATTACAATCATTTAATAATTACCATTTACACATTTAGCATCGGATATTGTGTACTTGTTCTTGCCAATGACAAAAGAAAAATGTCTAATAAAAATACAAAAAAATACAAAATGTATGGAATGAAAGCCACATACCTCTCATGTCATAAACTTTGACTGAGGAATCCATTCACCAACATTTTCCAATCTTCAATTTGTTTTTCAATTTTGAAATGATTCGTTGGAGGAGGATGGAAAGAATAAATTAGACAGAAAGCATTGCTAATGAGGAACTCCTAGAAAGAGACAAGGAAAAAAGAAAAAAATAAAGTTATCGTATTAAATAACCTGAAGATTCGACTGCCTGACTCACCTTCCAACCCGAAGGGAAAACCAGCTCAATACAGGTTAGATCACATACCTCCGAAAACATTTCTCAGGTGGGTTTTCCTCACGAGGTTTTCCTGTACCGCTGCAAAAAAAATCTTTATTTAGTTACTAGGACTCATATTTTGTTAATAACAAAACTTATATACTAGGTTAGTAGATACAACAAATAGACAAATTATAATAGGAGAGCACGTGATAAACATTTTAGATCCAGACATGAATTCAATAAAAAGGCTCGTGTCGGGATTCGAAGCTGCGACCTTTGAGAATCAAGCGGTCTTCCAACTGGATTACTCCATTCTACTCCGACAAAACAACAATACATTTTACTGTAAGCAATTACGAGAATCAACCTAGCAGTTGCGTACGCATCTGCATCTCGTCCCCTCATGCGAGAAATGTCCGCGGCTCACGTCACTCCGCGCTCGGACTTCGTCGTGAGCGGACGTCTCGCGTCATCGTAGCCGCGTAGACTACAGTGTAACTCGCGTAATCGTTTTAACAAAACACCGTGGGCTAGTGTAACGTTCTTGTGCGTATATAGCAATTGAAAATTGTTCCGGACTTACAATTTTGCTATCGATCGTGTAATTTTTTGTGATATTTAAATTTGGACGGAAAATTGAACTGTGGAAATTAAATAAATAAAGACACTGCGGATTTCGTAAATAAGAAACTGAAGTGCGACAAATATTTAAGAACGTCTGTGTTGTGTTCGCGAAAATATGAAATAAAGACTCGGAATTTTCGGCTTTTATTTGATTCGTAAATAAATGATGGGTGTAAACAGTTGTATGAGCGTGAGGCAGCAGCCCAGGGGCGCGTGCCATTGTCCGGCTTGCCCTAGGGCTTCGGGTCACGGCGCTCCACTACCGCCACCAACCCTGGTCCTACCACCGATGGCTTTAGAACCCGAAACGACCCCCGTAAAGGACAAGAAAGGGTCCAAAATGAAGGTTTTGAAGAAAATCAAGAAAAAGATTGGATTGGGTAAGCGTCTGATTGTTTATTTGTTTGATTTTGGAACAGTAACCGTTTTTAACGGATTTTTCGGGAGCGTTTTTGAAAAAAGAAGACGCATATTTTGACGCGTTCTATAAATCTATCTCTGAGCTCTGTCTAAAATCAAAATATCAATCAACCAATAATTGTTTACTGCACAAAAACATTCACCAAAAAAATATTTTTTTAACTGTACACATGACCGATCATAATTTCTTTTTGAGTTTTTTTTCTTTTTTGTATCATAGATTACGACTGACAATAGTCTATGCTTGTTTAGTTACCACACAAAAAAATTAGGGTAGACATTTTTTTTTTTTTTTTCAAATAAACGTATACGTCAAAAAGCACTAAAAATATTGGGACGTTTACTTAAACACGAAGTTGCCGGTCAACAAGTGAAGTTATGTCGTTTAAGTTATTTTAAAAAGAAGATAAATGTGTAGATAACAATGAATAAGGTTGCTAACAAGAAAAAAGTACTGCCTCCAGTAAAGGCTCGTCCGTGTATAGGTAAGTTTTTTAATCTATCCAGCGTCGAAATCAAAATCTTCAGTAGGTAACATAGTTACACTTTGAATCGTCATTTTTTACATAACGAACGTCACATTCGCCTGAAACTACTGCAGCTTCTCACGACCTGTATAGTCGGGAAGAAGATACAAGAAAAACCTCAGCAAGAGGCATTAGAGTTTTTTTTTTTAAAATATTGTTATACAATTTTGTAAGCTGCTAAGCTCACGACTATATCCCAATTGGGGTAGTCAGAGGTACATCCATCGCAAGATGAACTAAATATCCACATCTAACCGAGCTTTCTGTTAGACCAACGTAATATGTGAGCCGTATCGCCGTCTATAATAAATGGGGGCGCTGAGGGCTCTCACCCGGTGCAAAATTTAAGACAACAGGCCTGATGGTACCCAGTTACTTATTGGGGGTCTAGAGACCACATTTTTGCAATTCATCTAAAAAAGCAATTTTGCTATTGCAAAGTAGCAACAAGTGTTAATTAGCTATTGCTTTTTTTGGATGAATTGATCCAAGGTGGCCTTTTTAACTGTGGCCTGGTTACTGAAGCAGCATATCAGTATAAAAGTTTGCATTAAAAATGCGCACTTTATACTAAAATTAGGCTACCCGCAAGGTGTAAGAACAGCTGTGTCGCAAATGACAAAAAATGGAGGTATCTTTAGGCAGATGGCACGCGCACGCGCAAAGAAAAAAGTAACCAACCTCCTTGGTCAATTAAAAAGTATTTTTATTAGGTACTTTATCGGGCACGCAACAGGTATTTTTATATTAATATAAACAGGTGCATTGTAAAAGTAATTGCAATACCTACAATGAATGCGGTTTATATAGTCTGTACCCAAACAAGCGAATCGACACGGCTTGGCTACAATTTTTACTCTATATTCATTTATTTTGTAATAGTAATGTTATTACATGTCATACATACATAAACAGCCTATATACGTCCCACTGCTGGGCACAGGCCTCCCATCAATCAACCGGACGGGTATGGAGCATACTCCACCACGCTAATTTACTACGGGTTGGTGTATTTGGGATAGTAGCCCACGACTTAATCTAAGCAACGAAAAATGGCAACACTATAATAAAAAATCACAAATAATAATATGTATTCCAAACTTACATACATAATAAATTATATAAAAAGAAAATAAATAGTAAAACATACCTATATACCTTTTTTATGTACATGTATAGAATGTAACTTAGTTTCTCAAGTCAATTGAAAAAGCAAGCACGAACAAAAGATTACCTCAACTCATCAACAAAGCCGACATCTGGCAAAAGCTTATGACCTCATACAGCCAAGTTTCACGTTCAAGCAATATTTTTCTCGCATCTGGCATTATGTTCACGGTTCCTTTGCCTCGCTTCCGCAGCCAATTGTACTAATACTTCCCATTTGGCGTCACATCTGGTGGGTTCCTTTTTCGAAAATCGAAATATCAATTTGCTATTGGCTGTTTGTTTTCTTTATTGTCTAATGGTTTAAGAAATAAGGTTTTATTGTTTCTTAACGACTGCTAATGCAGCCGGGACCAACGGCTTCTCGTACCTTCCGAAGCACGGAGGAGCTCGAGATGAAAACTTTTATTTTTGTGGTCACCCATCCTATGACCGGCCTTTGCGAAAGTTGCTTTACTTCAACAATCGCAGACCGAGCGCGTTAACCGCTGCGCCACCGAGCTCCTCACATGACTGATCACGACATTACATTTACATACAAAGTGATATTCTGTTAAAGCATAGATTATTATAGAAGCAAACCTGAGGTCCTTCCTGTCGAATAAACGTGTAAACGTGATACCAAAGTCGTGCTCGTCATAATATACGATCCCGACGACCCGATTACTCTAGCCATAGAAGCAACCAAACACTTCAGGACCCCGATACCGACCCCGCCGGCGTGGTCGACGATTTCCCTCAATCAGCGCTTATCGCTATCGACCCACTAAGGTCGATTAATTACTTCAAATATTTTTCTTCTCAGACGACGCCCTGAGCCTCGGTTCGCGCCTAACTGGGCACTGAGGTGAGAGCCTTCAGCGCTCCCCATTTGTCCGGCCAAGTAGTTAATGCCATCTGTGGCAAATCTACAATAAGTCACAAAAAAAATCTTGTGCGTGTAGGAAATAAGGGCTCTTTATTTATTTATTTTTAACATTGCTGAGCGTTGGGCTCCGGTTCTGAAGGTACAGGGTTCGATTCCCGTATGTCCCCACATACTACAAAACATACTTTGTGATCCCTTGTTTGATTAGGACATTACAGGCTGAATCACCTGAATACATTTTGCCAATATAAAATTTTGGAAGGGTTTTTTTTAATTTCTATTTAAAATTGACGTGTGTTCCATAAATTATGTGCCTGTCGATTACCCGTCCCTTTTTCGGCGGATAAGAAAATGACAGGTTTAACTTGAAATAAAATTAGGATGTGTGTGCAAGAATCGGGGGGCCAACGTATGATATTATAAACAAACCTTAATAACATAATAAAAGATCTTGATATCGATATCTTCAACTGTAGTATACCATCAGTGAAGCGGAAATTGGCAAAAAGATATTAGTTGGTTGGGAGTATCATGCGTTGTAATTATGTGATCGCAGGCATTTTTCTGCTTGCAGATTTCTATCCCGGGCATTGTGGGCGACTGGTTGATTTTTTCGTGAAATGTGTTTGCTATGTTTGTATAGGCACCTAGTTTATTTTGCTATCTATTGTTGCTGTATGACCAACATATACCGAAGTCTATCTGTGGAAACCTATAATTGGCTCTTTTGTGATTTATATTTATGTTTATACTATTTGATGTAGCTGTTGGTTTTCCTATAAATAAATAAATAAATAAATAAACAAAAATATATAACTCATAATGTAACTATCTGGATGCGGCTTAATGATGATACATAGGTCGAAGAATTGCGCATAGGAGGACCCGGTGGTGTAATGGTTAACACGCTCGTCTCGGCTTGACAAGAGCTACTGGTTCAAGTCCCATCACATTTTTTTCAATTTAATTTTCTCTTTGTAAATAACCATGTTTAAAAGGTGAATAACTTGCATCAAAAACCTTACTTGTTACTTTAAACAACCTTCTTCTTTTCTGAAGTCGGTTAAAAATATACTGTTTTACTTTCACAGAAATATTAACTGTTTTTCGAGGATTAATTTCGATAAAATTAACTTATTTTTTTTTTAGTTTAAAATTACCGTTTCTGTAACTGTTTTGTGCAATACTTTTACAATTAATTGAGGTTTGAATTTTTAAAAGTAAGTCACTATTGACAGCTTACCGTTAACAGGGAAAGGTATTTTTTGACCGTCATACTTTCAACTGTGCTCATGCGCAGGGAATAGAAGAGGTTGGAAGGGCCAAGTGAGCGCGAAACGCGCGCCATACAAGTATGAGCAAACAGTTCATACTTCAACTTTGCACTCCACTCGTCTTCTAAAGTGTTAAGTATACCACCATAGAATAAGGAATAATACTACGTATAGAACGACAACTCTCCGCTCCCCACCAGCGGCTGAGCTAGGTTTACCTCACCCCCTCGAACACAGTTTAGACTTAAATCGTATGGCGTCAGATCACACACACAGATGCGCGTGTACGATAACGTCAATGTGTGGTGTCTGTGTAAAACGAGGTTGTTTGTATGAAGTGTCCGGGGTGTGATGCGACCGAATAGGCACCAGTATACAGGGTGTTAGTCACATCGTAACGAGGGATGGTTTAGACTATGATTCTGAGTTGATATCAAGTGGAAATATCCGTAAAAGTATGGTAATTCCACTTGATATTAACTCAGAATCATGGTCTGAATCATCCCCCTCAGTATTCGTTACGATGTCACTAGCTGTATATCTAGCTGACCACGCCACAGCGTAGTGTAATATTGGTTTATCCGGTTTGAACGTGGTACCGTGTGAACGGAAGCCGGCCCGTTCATTATCATTTAGTTTTTTTACATCATTTATTGTGCGAAATAGATTATTTTGTACTCGGAATGCGTGTTATAATACAGATGACAGAATTAGTGTCCTGGCCTGGCAAGTTGCAAAGAGTTTCCTAAAATGACAGACTATTTGAAAGAAAGAAAGTAAGAAACATTTATTACTTCCGGACACCACAGACACAGACAGACAGGTACATTACATTTAACACAGGACAGAAACCACACGGAAATCAATAAGTACATAGACAAAAAAAAATAAATATACCAAAACAAAAAGAAAAACAAACCAAAATCATAAAAACAATAATAAAAAAACTAAGTATTCTAAATGCAACGCACTGACGGCCGGTATTTGTTTATTTATTTTTTATGGTACATCAACAGCTGTACATACACAAACACCCAATATAAAATACACATAGGAAAAGTTCCGGTATGCCTGCCAATTATAGACGCACACAACACAGATAATAAAGAGTTTAAACTAAAGTTAGCTTAAAAAGAACGATAATTGGAAATAAAATTTAAAAAAGAAAAAACATCAGAATTACATCCATCGCAAGATGAACTAAGTACCCACGCCTCACCTCAGCTTAATTTAAAAACATATTTAACATAGGTACTACATTTTTTGTCTGCTTACTCCGATGGGTAATAGGCGTGAGTTTATGTATATATGTAGTTGTATATTAAAACATTTGAACGCAACGAACATTTTTTATTTGCAATTCAAACTGGAAGCGGAGTTAAACAGCAATTGTTACTCAAAAGTACAATACCATATAGAGCAAAAAAAGAAGAGCCCAAAAGACAGCTGTTCGGTGTAAATGGCGTCTTGAATTGGATCACAACGGTGTGAGCAGCTGACTGTAGCAATAGAGGATAGGGGTGTCACTAGTGTGAAAATTTAATAAAAGAAAATTAGACTGATATTAGTGAATTCCGCCAACGAACATGTATATAAATCTGTGTCCGGGTTTTCTTGAGCTATTAAAATTACTGCCTCCACCAACGCGCAGTGGAGCAGCGTGGTGGAGTATGCTCCATACCCCCTCTGGTCGATTAAAGGGGGGTTGGAGGTTGTGCCGAGCAGTAATAAGAAACAGAAATCGTTATTCCGTTTCTCACAGGGTCCGCTTACCTAACCTGAAGAATTGACAGGTCCGGTCTTTTACAAAAGCGACTGCCTGTCTGACCTTCCAACCCGAAGGGAAAAGCAACAAAAAATATGTACATAAATTAATGTTACGTAGGTAACTACAAAATACGCAAGATCCAGTTGTCAAAAGATTTTAACTACTATTCCTACGATTATTCCTGCTTTAGGAGCGTTCCAGGATATGAGTAGCAGTAATGTGGGATGTTTTTTCTTAAAGAGAAGAACCTAGAAGGAGTTTACAACATAACATGGTATTTGTGTTCGTAAAAGATAACAAAATAGGTACTGTGCCTTTCCTTACCCTTGCAAACTGTAGTCTTTTGTTCCATATCCGCAGCAGTTTGTACTAGTCCACCCAGCGTGACATACCAGTTGAATTTCGAATTTATCGTAACCGCATAAACAGTCCATTAAAATTTTGTTTTTACACCCGCCCAACCATTTTTGGTAGGTGATTTTAAAAATAGAAGCCAGTCTAACATAATCTAAAATCAATCTCATTTTACTTTCCGACTTATTTTCGAATTTTATTTATGAATTAAGTAATAATGAGTACGACGTTTGACCGCTTTTGTTGATGACGTCATGTGACAGTATTTCCATACAAACTCAAAAGAAAACTTTCGTTTTGACGTTTCCTAAAAAGTATCTCATTTGACTAGGTTCTCAAGGAGCCTATTTACCACGAAACCTTTGTCTAACAATTGTAAAAAAAGTATAAAGGCATACTTACAATACAAGGAATAAAAATAAAATTGTTGTTCAAAATTCTAGATTAAGTAAATTAAATACATCTTTTTTGGGGTTATGTATACGTTTTTACAATAAAATACCAGATAATATTTTAAATTTGTCAGAGAATAAATTTAAAGCTCACGCGAAGCTTACTTTATGTAAAAAAGCTTATTATAAGATTAATGATTACCTAAATGATAAACATGTCTGGTATTAAATGTGTTCCTCTAGTTATTAAATAACTTGTAATGTACCCTCATTGATTTAAAAGATGTGTTGCTGTTGCAGTTTCTTGTCATTTCTTCTCCTCAGCCATAACACCTTGCGAAATGACGTAAATTCAAAATGTTACATTGACCTTCAACAAGTTTATCCATGATAATTACGTTGAATAAATGATTCTGATTCTGAATTCGTGTTAAATTCCAGAAATTACAGTAAAATAAATAATTTAACCTGTGAATCATACCATAATAGTTATTGCTTTTGTGATAAAAGCTCGCCACACCAACGATAAAAAAAATAAACTACCAAAATTTTTACATTAGTGTTAAGAGAGGGTGAATCATAGAAATGGGCGCATTTTTTTTTAAATAATTAGTTGAGTCACCTGTCAAAAACCAATGTAGGGATTAAGATAATTTGGAAACTACTTAAAGTGATTTAAGGGATAAGTAAAGCTTAAGTTTTTGTAATCTAGTTAAGTAGCTACTTAGATAGATAGATAGATGAAATACTTTATTGAGTACTCATCATCATCATCAATTTAAGAGCCACGCTCTTGTCGGTGTAGCATTTTCCATTCCAGTCTATCAAAGGCCAATTCCTTGACTTCCCTATAAGACACGACGTTAACCTTTTCTTTAATCTGTTCCATGTAAGCTCTTCTTGGTCTTCCCCTTCCTCTCTTTCCTTCTAGCTTTCCTTCTATGATGTTTTTAATGAATTCGTCGTGTCTTATTAGGTGTCCAATCATCTTGCCTCTTCTGTCCTCAATAATTCTCAGTATTTGTCTCTTTTCCCTTACTCTTACTAGCACTTCCTCATTTGTAACCCTTTCTGTCCAACTTATTCTTTCCATCCTCCTCCAACACCACATTTCAAAGGCCTCGAGTCTCTCTCTGTCCTTCTGTGTCAGTGTCCAAGTACGTAAGTATTGAGCACTATGGACACAAAATACAGAGATAAGGACAACATATACAGAAAAGCACAACAGGCGGCCTTATTGCTCATGCAGCAATTTCTTCCAGTCTTTTCCGTTTCCACTTAGGCACTTACGTAGTTATACAATTGATATCAATTCTCACGTGGTTTCCATGATTTGTGCCCGGTTAATGGCAGTAGGCTCACATATCGTCCCTGACGTCGCAAACAGACGTATCTGCAATTTTCTGCTAAAATAAATTGTATCTTATTGACAATAACATAAGGTGCAAATCAGATCCGCCAAAAAATTGAGATACGTCACTTTGCGACGTCAGGGACGATATTACGTGGGACTTAACGTGGATAATTAGGGTTAAAAAATATTTTTTATTTTTATCCACTTGTTTTTTTTTTCTTTTTTAATTAATGTCTATTTTTTTTTTAATATAGAAAAGGGGTCAGACATCGATTTTATACATTTATAATCGAAACATAATATTAATCAATCAATAATTCTTTATTGCACAAAGACACTTCTTTATTGCAGTAAGGACATGTACAAACGAATAAAATAAGCACAATAGGCGCCCTTATTGCTATACAGCCACTTCTTTTCGATTTTATTTATTTCCCGATCTTCAAAAGCGCCAACCCTAACGCGTTCCTTGCGCAGGCGCTCCCGGGATCCCGTTGCGAAACAGCTGTTGACATTTGACAACAGGAGTGAAAGAGACAACAATACATGCAGGATACGTGCTCCTTGAAGATAGAGAGAGTTAGAATCATACCATCTGTTTGTTGTTGATAAGCATTGATAAAGTTTTTATAAGATATTTTTTTTACTATGAATAATGGGAGGTTAAGGAACTTTTATATAAAAAAAAATGCGATAAAGGAAAAAAAAACATTAGGTGTAATGTAGCAAAATAGTTACTTATTTTTAAATACTACTTGTAAATATGCAGATTTCATTAATTTGCGGGGGATTATTAAAAAAAAATGTATTTTTTTTATGAACATCTTAGGGCTTAGTATCAAAAGTGGCTGCAAGTTGTCTTACTTGTGTCTCTGCTCAGCCCATTAAGGATTACGAGCGTAATAATTATACCCTTGAAACTACCTAGAAAATTCTAATTCACGTTTAAAACTATATTTTTTTCCTTCAAAAAGGTGCTCCAATATTTTACATTGGTATATTATCAAAATGCATCTGTTGTCATCCGTCCTTTTCTATCACTTAGAGAAAGATAAGGACAGAAAATCGACATTTGGACTTAAAGTTCAAACAGCTGTCCCTTTAAACTATCAGGTACAAGAAATAAAGATGCATGATACGAAAATGCTGTAGCGAGAAAGGGACGGAGAGAAACATTTGCCAAAGGTGTACAACAACAGCTGATGGCGTTTTTTCCAAGTAAAATTATTACGGTCAATGGCTAGTTCTCCCATACAGCCTCTGAATGCGGGTAGGTATTTTTTTTAATGGCAATGAAATCTTCTTGGAAATCTTTGTAAGTTGCGCAAGACGTTAACGTTAATTTGTGGTTTTACAGAAAAAAAAATCTAAAAGCGTAGAAGGAATGTGTTCCATACAATATCTTTGAGCACGTGTATTGTATGTACCTATATTCATAGTGGCTTAGATTCCTGCGGACACCTCCTAATTTTATTTCAAGTTATACCTGTCATTTTCTTATCCGCCGAAAAGGAAAGGGACGGATGATTGTCAACAAGTTAATTTTAAAACGAATGATTGTGGTCTAGTGGTTAGAGCGTTAGGCTCACGATCTGGAGGTCCGGGTTCGATTCCCACTGTCGAAATCACTATGTGAGACTGGCCTTTGTTAAGGACTTTTCGGGCTCGAATCGCCTGATTGTCCGAAAAAGTAAGATGATTCCGTGCGAAGGCACGTTAAGCCGTTGGTCCCTAAAAGCCGTAAAAACACCTCCGCCAACCCGCATTGGAGCGACGTGGTGGAGTATGCTCCATACCCCCTCCGGTTGATTGAGGGGAGGCCTGTGCCCAGCAGTGGGACGTATATAGGCTGTTTATGTATGTGGTCGCTACGTCGTTATAATAGTACGGTCACGAGTACTAAGTATACACTTTGATACCATGTCGCATTAACTTTTTTGACAAATTAAACCGTAAGTCTCATTAAATGTCAAATGTGTTAGTGCGACAGGGTTCTAAAGTAGGTACATGATATTGCTCATGACTGTACACAATAGAAGTGTGAGTGTGAGGTTAGAGGTCGTGAGAGAGAGGATACTACGTGCCTGCTCAGTACGCAGTCGCTGCTACCCGTAACTAGTATGTGTTACGTAATATTAAAGTAGGTACTATAAAGAACCTTATTTGAAGATCTTCGTGCCGAAAACTTTCGTTTTTTAAAATAATTCTAATCTGTTAAGCGTGACGTGTATTTTATATTATAAAATACTCTGTTTTTTTTTTTAAACTAAAATATGCGTGGCGTAACACCTTTATTATTAGTCATTGCCTCTTGTCTTATGTCTTAGCCTGCCCCTTAAATGGGCAAAAGGAAAAAATATGTCATTGCCTCATTGGCTGTATAACAAGTTTTTCTTAAAACCACCTTCCTGACACCCTTCTCTTGCTACCCGAAGGGATTCCACGCCTTTTTAAAAAAAGTAATAACCAACTAGAATTTGACCACTCAGCCAAGTTCGTAACAGCGAAAAATTGAATCAATTCACCTAAAAAGGCAATATTGCTATTTGACGTTTGTTGGCAATGCGCACTTACTTTTATATGCGCAAATGTCAAATTGCAATATTGTTTTTTTACATGATTATTAGCAACAATATGGCCTTTTTAGACCCTCAGTTTTTTTTTATCAATCGTTGCGATTCGTCATCTTTCATCTTCGTCGAAAGTTTTTTTTTTGAGTTTTTGGGTTGGTTGCAAGGATCTTTAGGCCACGTCTTCATTTTGGTTCTTCAACGGCCTCCGTGGTCCGGTGCTTGAGCGTTGGGCTCACGATCCGGAGGTCCCGGGTTCGAATCCCGGTGGGGACATATCACAAGAATCATTTGTGATCCCTAGTTTGGTTAGGACATTACAGGCTGATCACCTGATTGTCCGAAAGTAAGATGATCCGTGCTTCGGAAGGCACTTTAAGCCGTTGGTCCCGGCTACTATTTACCGACGTAAGTAGTCGTTACATGAGCCATGTCAGGGGCCTTTGGCGGCTCAATAATAACCCTGACACCAGGGTTGATGGGGTTGGTAATCCACCTCACAACCCACACGATAGAAGAATTTTGGTTCTGGTTCCCGCAAACACAGAGTTATACATTTATAATACAGTCTTAACCGCGCATTAGAACGTTCGGATACATTCCACATACAATTCCCACGGTCATTAGCGCGTTGCTTACGGCAACCCGAATTTGAAATTGGAATCCGCTTCTGTCAAATTTTCTTTTTTTCCAAGGACAGACAAAGGTTGCCATTTTTAACAGGCTGTATTGTAAATTGAGCTGGATGTTTTCTAATTTTTATTTCCGTTTAATATCTATCTACCATGACTCATTCTTTTTAATTAAATACTTTCAGGTTAATAGTGACCTCTTTAGGCATTAAATAAAGGCTAACACTAATCCTAGATGTCAATCACGCCTAAGACCTAAGCTTAACATTTCAAATGCACCTTCCCACAGATAAAAAATGATTGATATTTTTTTAATCTTATCTCTAATAAAAAAAGTTATCTATAGTTGCTATATTCAAAAATAATTTATAATTAAGTTACAGTACGCGCGTAGCGGCGACGTGAAAAAGGCTGTTTTTCTTTTTTTTTCTGTAGTGTGTCTAATCCGATTTATTTTGATCACGCGCGGCGCAGACGCGTCTAATGATCCACGATGATCTACACAACGAATAGATCAGAGATCTGGGACGTAACCGGTCGTGGGTTTGAATTTGAAAGTGTAGGTACGTACGTTACTGTTATGTTTTTTTTTTGCGGTTACGAACTTTTCTGAGTGGGGAAATTCTAGGTAGTTATTATTTTAAAAAAAGCTGTGGAATCCCTTTTTTGGCGTGACTTATCTTAGGTGCCTCATGGCAGTAACGATTTGGACAAACGTGGAATCCGAGACCTTTCAGCAGTTGTATAAGAGTTTATTTTTATTTAGGTAGGTTTGTATACTTTAATGTGTTGCATAGATGACCAAGAGATTTAAAAAAGGGACCCCACGCATAGTGAACCTACCCCAAAAGTGATCAGTTGTTAAGTTATACTAAATCGTTATATTGTAAAGAAAAAAAAACAATTGCTTTTATTGTTCTAAAATTACCAAAATTAAAAAAAACCGTGCAACATATGTTTGGCTCCTTTTCATTCCCAAAGACAAAAGCTATAGATTATAAACGAGTACAAAGACAAGATTTAAATACAATGAACGTTAGTTACATCTGGCAACCAGATGTTTTATGGCAACCCCTTTTAAAAACTTAAAATTTCAAATTTCGAACTTCCTCGAACTTGCGTGGGAATCGAGATGTCAATGTCGCAATGACAAAGTTACTTATGCGGTTGCGAAAATGTAACTCAAGGATTTTTTGGATAATGTAACTCAACACTTTATAGTTTTACTAGCGAATTCACCTGGGTACAATAATTACCCACAGTCTTCTTGAAGAAATGCAGATCATAACAAACAACACATGAAAATTATTTCATTGGTTTTTGAGATTAGCTTGAAAATACGAAAAGACATTATGTACTGATATCTGCATTATTAACTTTGTAAAGGAATTGTAAAATTGCAAAATTACTTTTGCCGTTCTTGAAACTCCTAATTCAAATTGTTACCAAACGTCGTTTACAATTTGGATTACATATTATAACTTTGTATATCATTTGTTGAATCACAATGACAATATTATATTTGCAGTTAACCAGAACGCTTTGCCAAACTAATATCAAGGACGTAAAGCTTTTCTCATAGCAAAGTTAAGTTTGTAATGCGCCTGTGAATGGCCACTTCTTCGCTATTGTGTTTGGCAAGCTGTTCATTTCCGGGATATTGGTATTATTGTTAATTCATATTAATTTTCGCGTTCCACCTGTTGGCAAGGTGGTAAATGCTAATCACTTCTATTTAACCTGTGGTTATGAGAAAGTTCTACGATACAAAAAAAAAGAAAAAAAAAATGAACTACGTTAGAATTCTCTATGATTTTGCGGGGTAAAACTGCTGAATAGATTTGGTAAGGAGATAGTTTGTGACGTAAGAAAGAACATAGGATAGTGTTTACCCTGGAAATCACTCCCTAAGGGGATGAAAAGGGGACGGAAAAAGTGTATCCGGACACAGTCCTGGACGGAATTCTGATTCCGAATATTTCGAATCTATTTATTTATAAAAAATACTTAAATAATATTTGAGCCAGCTTTGAGATCCAAACCATAAAAAAAAAACATTAAAAAAGTTACGTATATATACTTTTATATCTTGTCTAACATAACCTAGCATTACGTAGAATCTAGTCCCCGCCAATATTTACAAACAAATACCCCAATAAAATCGATTCAGTATCGAATGACAGATCGGAACATCGATTCACGAGGAAAGGTGAGGTTCCCACGGACCGTGAGAATGTAACGAGCTGGCCAGACAGAGACGGAAGATGTTGCGACATACTCCAGAGAGAGACGGCACGAATTTGGTCACCACTCGCTTCAGTTTAGAATTCGGAACTACTAATTTGAAATTTTGAATGAAACATTTTCGGAAAGTTTGGAGCCAAATAACTTTTTAATTTGTTGTTACAATGTATACAAAGGTACCAAGCCATACAGCCTCATTTTTTATTTGTATGATTGAAGTTTCAAATCGCGCGTAATTAAAAATTAAAACATAAGACTGAAACAGCAAAAGTCATTCCTCCTAGTGAGAAAGAGACAAAACATTAAATCAAAAGAAATGGGCTTTAGAGTTTTCCGGCAAGTCGTTAATAATACTTTGAACTCCATTTTGGAAGTGTTAGAATCTATTTTTTATTAAACATTTACAACAGCAATCGAAATGTTCATAACATCAGTAACAAATTGTTATAAAATAGCGATTAGCTTTTTCTAACGTTATTTACTGTCAAGTAACGCGTTATATTTTATAGATAACTGTTATTTTATGCATAACGGCCGAAAATTATCTTTTCGTAATAAATTTTGAGGTTAGAATCGGTAACTTTTCTTTCGGAGTTTAGTGTCTATGTATGTCTGGGATACAAAGCAGAGGGTTAAGTTCAGCTGCAGCTGCTGGGCCTGTCGTAGAAACCGACAGAGGGCTTGTCATTTGTAACGTGTTTAAAAATAAGATCCGGGAAGGTTTAGTACGATTTACTCTGACCCGGCGTGCGTGTATGAAGCGATTGATGAATTTGGAGGAAGCAAAGTGTGTCAGGATCGAAGCAATAGGAATTCCATAGTCTCTGATTACCCCGGTGGGAAATAGGCGTGAGTTTACGTAAGATCACTAGTGCGGTGGAACTGTTCCGCCTCGCGGGAGATAAGGATAAATTTTCGGAGCTGATGGCCAACCTCCACTAGTTGGAGAGGCACTTGAAGAAGAAGAAGAAGCTAGTTTATGTACACACACACACCATACTCTTGTACACAAACATACTCAACACAGACGCCATATCATGTTATATTACTTCCGTTTTCATGCACTTATATACTATTCTTACTCAACTAACTTATGATTAAATATTTAATTACTGAGAATGTTAATGATACCTACCAACTTGCAAAGGCTGTTCTGTTTTTAAATATCATACTTCTTGTTACTTAAAAATTGGAAGTTGTCTTCTGAGTATTTGATGCTCTGACTACTCTGTTTAGAGTTACTAGCGTGAATTTATGTATGTACGTCTAGAAAGTACCTACGGCATGAAGGCAAGCGTGTATTCAACTATAAATACTTAGTAGTTCAGTACTTGCATACAAGTTAATTATAACGGTTTTAAAAAGAAACAAATAGGGCTGAACGCGTCTGCTTCCCACGCCAGTGTATTAAAAAGAAAAACAAAAATTAAAAAGTTATGTTGTCGCATAGGCAGGAGTGATTATAGAAGCCACGGCAAGGTAAGTGTCCTACTGACTATATTTAGTTGGTTCCATATAAGGGCACGAACATTAACATGTAGGTAAGTACACCTTAGTACCATGTCACATTAACTTTTTTGACAAATCGAACTGTAAGTCTCACTAAATGTCAACTATGGTAATGCGACAGGGTTCTAAAGTGGGTAGGTACATGAAACCGGAGAGTTAATGATTCTATACGTAGTATTATTCTTTATTCTATAGCTTTGTGGTAGATTATTTACTAAAACGACCGCCATTTTGAAAAATAAGAAACTGTTAGGAATACATGTCCATTCTATCAAAAAATATATATCCTGAGCAAATATAAACAACGATTCATTTATTAAAACAATCTTCATAAACATAGAGTGGTAAACTGACTAAACGACCGCTGAGAAATTAAAAAGAAAAACAGGAATGTCCAATAAAAAGGGATATATCAATAATCACGTAGCGACGCTAGACGAGGCTGTAAGTTTTAATAGCCTGTGCGTTGAAACTAAAAAAGTAAAAAAGCGCGCCAATTGGATACAAAATGGCGACGCAGATTAAAAAAGAAAAGTGTCAATTATAACCGTGAGAAACGGGATGGTGAACCGTTATAGTGGTTGTATCTAGCCCAGCGGCGCTCAAACTTATTTGGCAACCCTTTAAAACTAAAAATGTGATGGAATCCTAAACGGAAACCGCCCAAATTGTACTGTATTCATGTTATGTCTGATTGTTAAAATTAAGTTCTGTGCAATAAAGTGTATTTAATTTGATAACCCTAAAAATTTTACGATGATTCTACTTTTTAATTATTATTTTTTTATATATTTTTTCTTTCTAGTGGATGTTTTTTTTTTATAATAGGGTATTTGACTGGGTCAAAGATAAAATATAAAATGATAATCTAGAAATAGAAGCTAATCTAAGATGATCAAAAATCAATTCCGTTCTACATTTCGACTTATTTTCGAACCAATCCAAAAACTATCTGCCATTTTGCAAAAACCGCTAATCTCCTGCCCTTAACACGAGGCCCTGCACAACACAACAGTACTTACATCGAAACCTGTTTCGAGTACTCTCGATTGAGTATCGTGAGAGAATCAACAACTGAAGATCGGTTTCCGTGGAGAGGTGGGGGGAGGGGAATTGGAAGATGATTCTTGTATGCGCGGACGCATAGTTTTCTGTTATAGCAAATTCAATAAAAGATTTTTTTGGAATTTTGGATCTTGGAATGACAGAAACAATGTCAATGTCACATCAGTGGCATGACACATAACCATAGATATGTCATAGATATTTAGAATTAAAAATGACAATACAGACTACACTCCGTTTAAAAATACCTAGCTTGATTTATTTGACACCTGAGCAGCCAAATAACACAAAAGTCATCATCATCAGCCCATAGGCCCGATGCTGCAAAGACACTAACCAACACATAAAATACATATAACATGGCTGTATGGGCACAGTTCCCTTTGCCTTGCCCTTCGGGGAAAACCAAAACAAAAAAAAACACTAACCAACAGGGGGTTAAAAAGGTCACATAAAAACAATTCACCTAAAATGCAATATTGCGCAAATTACTTTTTAGATGAATTGTTTTGATGTGGCATTTTTATATCTCCAGACAGTCTATCACAATCTTTTGTTAGAATTTAAATTTAGAACTAAATAGGTACTTTATCGTGAACAAAACATTTTTTTTAAATTAATTATTCGCAAATGCGATGACTGCCGAGAAAGATTAAGAAAATAGAGGCACTGTGTATTATTGCTGTTTAGCAGAATCAACCTCTTAGGTTTCACAACGTGTCCTTGCAAGCTAGTGAATGAACGTACGAGCCTTTTATTTTATTTTTTTAATAACTGTACTGGCCGACTCGCCAGCATCAATTGCCGATGCCTTTTAAAAATAAAACTGCCTGACGTTTTTACTTTTTTATAAAGCCTAGGCGTGGGACTTTGCAGTTTTTTAAAACTATATCTTGTCTATGGTAATGAAGTGTTTTTATTTTTAGATGCTTCATGAATATTTTTATGCTGTTTAGTGTTTGTAAAAATATAAAGTAATATAATAATCCGACGGAAGCATTGTGTCTTTTCTAACATGATACCTATACAATTATAAGGTTCATCATATCCATCTTAGGACTTCGTACCAATAGTCTGCAAGTTGGTTTGATTACTTGTGGCCCTGCCCACCCCATAAGGGATTACGGGCGTGAATTTATGTATGTATGTAAAATATTCTTTTCAATGTACCATTTTTTTTTATATATTTGTAAGCCTGCATGCTGGCCGAATGCATCACCGCACGTTATATTTTTATGTGTTCTCGCAAATAAATTGATTTGATTTATATTGCGTAGTCTTGTCAATATTAAAAGACAAAACTTACAAAATTCTCTCATGTTATTTAGATAAGTATGAGGAAACGTCATTTTTCCCTAGTTATTAACATAAATATTATGCCTAATATCTTGGGATATGTGTATGTAAATTACAAAGAAATATGAGCCTCGGTTCACACTTTCCTTTTCGATAGAATCCCGTCGTTTGACGTGATACCAGTTGGTTTCCCATGGGGAATATTTAGAAAGTAAAAGACTGACGTTGCTTTTTTATCTTTAGAAGGATTATGGTTGGTAGATAAACTTAATCAAAATGTTTTCCCAATAGGTTAATTTCCAACTAGTCAAATCTGTTAATTTTTACTAAACGTCAAAACATGGAATTACTGTAGAATTGGTATTATAAAGCACCCTGAGACGTCATAGAAAAACGTGACAAAATGTCGGACATTTTACGTTTTTCTTGATTAAGATGTTGTTGGTGAAGCAAAAAATTTTTTTGTGATTAATTAATATGTTGAATAGAAAAGGTTTCCGTCAGTTTTAGATCTGTCTTTATTTAGTAATCCAGAATTTCATAATTTATCTTTGACGGGTTCTAAATGGCCGTAAGTCATCAAGGGCGCCTTGCGCTCTCGGATTGTCTATCTCCCTCGCACGTACGCGTTTTTAACGAGATTTTTCTATGGAGTGTCCCAGCTGTGTTCATACGTAACTTGTCGTCTCACCTCACCGTTCCCACGACCAGTAACATCGATAATGGCTACCTTTAATGATTTTAATGAGTCATTAATCTTCCCCCATGTTGCGTCACATTCGTTAGATACGATGAGTTGGTCACGAGTTTTGATTCAGTCGTAGTTGTTGAGTTTTGAGTGTGTCTTCTTGCCTATTTCAATGAGACTTTCAGGCTACGGTCCTCGCAAACAATATAGATGGCAGAAAGAAAGAAACATTTATTACTTCCGGACACCACAGACAGACAGGTACATTACATTCAACACAGGACAGAAATCACACGGAAATCAATACAAAGAAAAAGAAAATAAAAAAAAAAAAAAGAAAAACATACCAAAATCATAAAAACAATAATGATAAAAGTAAACACCCTAAATGCAATAATCTTCTTAGTTTAATGACGGACTTTCTATACTACGTTTACCAAAAAATATAGAATCCTGCGCTGTAAGAAAATCCTTCGTTTAACCTTCCAATTTCATGATATGTTTATCTTTGTTTTTGGGTATGAATGATGACCCTTTTTATTACCCAGGCACAATTACATCTTCCACCCATTATTATTCTGATCAAAATGAAGAGAAGCAGTATAGGTAGCAAGATAATTCTATTACATAATGTGATCCAAATATCAAGCAACAATTATTGTTATATAATATATGCTTCATTTACATTGTATTTTTGAATAATTATGTACCCGAGTAATGTGAAAATAGGTAATTATCACGTTAAATCTGTACAGCGCCATCTATATTATTTCTAGGGAACATAGCCTGGAAAGCCCCTCATTTCCAAACATTACCAAAAAAAGCTATACCTGGGCGATTAAAAAGGCCACATAGAATCAATTCATCTAAAAAGCAATACTGCAATTTGACATTTGCGCATATAAAAGTAAGTGCGCAATGACATCTAACATTTTTTTAAATTTTTTACCACCCACATCCACCATCTCTTTGACCACAGAGTAACAAAATAAACATTGCATCGCATCGGGTGTCGTTCAAAAACTCGATACTTAGAACCGTTCGGAAACCGCCACCGCAGACAGGATGCTCGCCGGATGCGCGGACGTAGAGTGGAAACTTGTTATTAATTTCACAACGAAACGGGAGAGGCAAGGGCGTGGTGGCTGTGTGGGAAAATCGGCGGATACAGAGAGATATCTGAGCTTTCTGACTCATTAATATAGTTAGATGCAGGAAAACTTAGGCTAGTTTCCAACTAGTCAAATCAGTCACTTTTTACTAAACGTCAAAACACGAAATTACTACGGAATTTGTATTATAAACTACTTTGGGACGTTAGAGATTCTCGGACTTATTATTACGTTTAAGGTTAAGTTCAATAGAAAAAAGAAAATGTTTTTCGTTCGTCGTTTCGTTTTCGTCCTTTTTTTTATATTATGCTGTGATAAAAAAACTTCCAAGTTCGAATATAGACCAAAAGTGGCCTCCATTGACTCTCTTCGACACCCCTGCGTTATGTCTTAAAATCCCATTATCATCGTTGCTATAAATACAAAAACCGAATCCCCGTGGGTTTGACCATGTGTGACAGTTGTTCAGTCTCCTTGCTATAGTCTCTTTACTCCCCCGCAGTTTTGTCTATGGTTTTAAACATGGCTCCCTCCCGCGTTGACGTTATTTTCGGAGGGAAATTTCTAACCCCACTTTTGTCTTTATTTTTACTTATTTTAAAGTTGTTTCATGTACCAAGCATTTCGTAATGAATGACACAATTATATACGTATTTAGAAAGTTAGGTTTACACTAATTTTAAAGAAAGTATATTGTAAAGCTTGCATTTTTCAAAAGTAAATATCTAATATGTAAACTTTACGTAGAACCCTATCACATTAACCTATTTGACATTTAGTGACACTTTGGTTTCAATTTGTCGAATAACTCAAAGCGACATGGTAGTAAAGTGCCCACTTTTTAATGCTCCTGCAAAAGTGTTCAAGAGACAATAACTTTGTTGACATTCCGATAAGACACGGTGACGTCATACGACCTGATGATGACGTCACAAGCAACAATGGCTATTCAATTGACCAGTCTGACGTCAAAACAGGTATTCGCTTGGAATTTCTTGAAAATATGCAACGGCAAGGGTCCAGTAGTTGAGCGTAGCGTACGATCCGAAGGGTCCGGTTCCGAATATTGTTGAAGACATCACAAAAATAACTTTCTGATCCTCTCTGAGCTTGGTTAGGACGTTGTTGGCCACCCGATTGTCCAAAAGCATACCCCAGACACTTCATACAAACAACCACGTTTTACACAGACACCACACATTGACGTTATCGTACACGCGCGTCTGTGTGTGTGACGTCTGACGCCCCTACGATTGAAGACTAAACTATGTCCGAGGTGGGGGGGGGTTTGGGTGAGGTAAATCTAGCAAAGCTGGTGGGGAGCGGAAAGTTGCCGTTCTATAGGTAGTATTATTCCTTATTCTATGCCGAAAGTAAGATTTGGTCGAGCCAACTGTATTAGTGAAAATAATTGGAAAAAAGTCGCACCTTATTCGTTATTAGTTACTTATATATTAATAGTTACTTAATTCATAAATAAAATTCAAAAATAAGTCGAAAAATCAAATGAGATTGGTTTTTGATCATCTTAGACTGGCTTCTATTTCTGTATTAGCGTAATTTATCTTTGACCCAGTCAAAATTCCGTAGTCTCTGCCTACCCCAATGGGGAATAGGCGTGATACATACATACATACATAAACTCACACCTATTTCCCATCGGGGTAAGCAGAGACTATAGAATTCCATTTGCTTCGATCCTGACACACTTCTCTTGCTTCCTCCACATTCATCAATCGCTTCATACACGCACGCCGGTTCAGAGTAGATCGCAACCTTTTCTAAGGACATCTCCAATTTGGTCATCGTAAGTCCTTCTCGGTCTTCCTCTACCAGCCCTACCATCAACTTTCGCTTTATATACCGCTTTAAATAAATAATAGGCTTTTAATAGGCGTGATTTATGTATATTATAGCAATAGTACGTAATGACGATTTCCCTTCATTAAATATTGTTCTACTCGTCATAGAAAGGACATTAGTCGATGTAGCCGTGACCTACTTGGATTAGTAAGTTTAGTAATGTATGTACAGTCATGAGCAATATAATGTACCCACTTTAGGACTCTGTCGCACTAACATATTTGACATTTAGTGAGACTTACAGATCAATTTGTCAAAAAAGTTAATATGACATGGTACCAAAGTGTATTCTGTTACTCTTTGCCTTATTTCTAATACATCCAAAATCCATCTAAATAAACGCTTAAAAGATACTTACCTCAAAAAACACCTAAAAGTCTTGCCATGATAAATAATTCGATTTGTATATCCTCGAAGTGTCGTCAACCGTGAAATGGCGACACTCGACCGCCATCTGTCCGCATATTAGAAGTAAATCGCGTTATTTCCCCTCGGGAGTGAGCAAGGCGCCCCAGTTTAATTATAGCTGTGAATTCAAGGGGAGATATGGACGTAGCGTTGTTATGTTTTTCGAAAATTGACACCTTTTATTGTTTAGTATAGGTAGAAAAGTTGAATGTCTATGGATGTCATCTTACTTTTTTTTCTTTTTCTTTGGCTCATTTAAGGGACAGGCCAAGATCATAACACCATGCTGCCTAGTCGTCAGTCTATACGATGTTCATCTAACGTTTTTTTCTCGTCTAACCTGTTGCTTATGCACATGGCTCGCCACATTCAGCCTCATCAGTCCGCCATGCGTGACGATCTAAAAAACCACCAACCATGACAGTCTTGCACGCGCATGCGCCGTCTTCATGCGAGTGAAAGAGAAAGGTTTTTTTTAAGTATAAAACGAATCTTTGACTTTAATACAATACTATTGCGCAAGCGCTGTGTTATCTTTGAAGGATACCTAATGACTCCAGAGACGCTAAACATCTCACCCCCAAACAAATGCTGCACTAAGTATACAGGGTGTTAGTGACATCGTAACGAAAACTTTGAGGGATAATTCAGAACATGATTGTGCGTTGATATCAAGTAGAATTTTTCGTCGTAAAAGTATGGAACTGAAAATAATTAGAAAAACTAAATAATTGTCCGACAGAAAATTCCACTTGATATCAACTCAGAATCATGGTCTGAGTCATCCACCTCAGTACTTGTACGGGGTGTGACATCGTAACGAATACTGAGGTTAAATCAAAACTGTTGTGTCTTTTTCTTGTGTAATACCATAAGTTTGTATTGTGGCGTCTATCATAGATAAAAATATTTTCTTTCTTTCTTAATAAAACTCACAGCGTATCACCCACATATGAAATGTAATTTCAAATTAAATATTATCAAGGGCTACTTAAAAAAGGACCACTTAAAAATGAGTCAAGTTCAAACACCCTCTCGTGTTATTCAACCCTCCTCCGTCTAAATCTACAAAGTGTTACATAGTTTACAATACAAAAAACACACCTATTTATTTTGTCATCCTCGTATCATTTGGCATTGTACTCGACAGGCCTTTGTCTAAAAAAATGTTAAGTCCCTACCTATATCTTTTCGCGCGCTTTTCTTATCAGGTATTTTATAGTACCGTTAAGATGGTACAAGTGACAATTAACAAAAGGAATATTATCGAAATATATCGTATGAAATGTATTCCATAAAATATGTAGTCCACATAACATGAATTTGAATATTTCGATCGTTTTCTGTATAAAATCGCGTGTCAAAAGCAGTGCCAAATAAAATGGTTACAAATACCGTAACTAACATATTCATTGAATCGTTATAAAACTTATAAAAGCAGTAACTTAATTTAAAAACCGAAGTTTTTACTCATTTTTTTCTGGTTGGTCACGGTTTCTGAACCGGGTCTTCGACCGCGCGCAGCGTTCCTGAACGAAGCGTTGCTTAGGCTGTTTAGCTTTGTTCCTATGCTTTTCTTTTATTCATTACAACTATAGTTCATTTGACAGCTGTCAATATAAGACTAAAGCACACCCCAGACACTTCATACAAACAACCTCGTTTTATACAGACACAACACCTTGACGTTATCATACACGCGCATCTGTGTGTGTGACGTCTGACGCCATACGATTCAAGTCTAAACTATGTTCGAGAGGGGGTGAGGTAAATCTAGCTCAGACGCTGGTGGGGAGCGGAGAGTTGCCGTTCTATACGCAGTTTTATTATTTATTCTATGATGTAAATAAACTTAAGTACAAGGCACACATAACCACACAAGTTGTTACTCTTACAGCCCACCCTTCTCTTTATAACAATAGCTGTTTTATTACGATCATCCCTTGAGATATTTTCTCATTCGCGCAGCTGTGAGTGCAAGGGAGGGATATAGGGCAGTAGGTATTTATATTTATAACTATATGACCCGGGAAACACATTTTCATAATTGGGTCGTGTACTAGGTTTAAGAAAAATTATGAAATTCTGATTACTAAATAAAGACAGATCTAAAACTAACGAAAAACATTTTCTTTTTTCTATTTAACTTATTTATGAATTTTAAACAAGAACAACGTAATAAGTCCGACATTTTATCACGTTTTTCTATGACGTCACATTGTGGTTTTTCAAATTCTATGGTAATTTCGTGTTTTGATGTTTAGTAAAAAGTAACTGATTTGACTAGTTGGAAACTAACCTATTACTTACTGTGTAAACGTTCCCTGGACTACGACAATCTTTTCAAAACCAAAATCAGCCAAATCGGTTTAGCCGTTTTCGAGTTTTAGCGAGATTAACAAACAACAATTATTTTTTATGTACTTATAAAAGATAAAAGGAGATCGAAGATATAATGTTCTAAATTTCTAACCTAAAAATGGAACCTACCACCCGCGCTTTTTATAAGAGGCGTCCATTTTGTTTCGTTATTTGATCGTAATGCAATGGTATTTTACGAATTCAGCCATAATGGTTTAGATTAAATATGGAACAGTTAAAAAGTAACATAGCATACAGCCTAGTACGAAGAAGACATTAGGAAAATGACATTAGTTTCTGACAGCTGACAAATTAAGCTATATTTAACGAAGTATAGTAGAATGTTGATGTAACAATTTTTTCCCCAAATTCTTACCCCACGCGCTTTTAAATACCCCTAATTTTGCCTAACACGGCTTCCCCTTATGTGATCTTATTAAGCTAAATTGGTTCCGCGTTTATTTTCGTGCTAATATTAATAACTCGCACGTGGCTGACTATGTTTAGATGTAAACAATTTACTTTTGGACGGTAAATGAACTTTAACAATATCAAGAGGTGTTTCAGCCGACTTGTAACTAGGTATGTAGCATTTAATAGGCTTTATAACATGCAAAGCCTTTGCCCTCTAATTGAACAAATAAAAAGTAAATATTTTTTTGCTTGTGCATTCGTTTTTCCAAATAATTTAATTAAATATTTATTTTTCTGTGATGGCATAGAATGTATTATTATTTTTCTTATAATTTTCTTTTTAATTTAATTTATTTTTAAAATTGGCGCCATATTCTTTTCCCGCCAATTTCTAATGTCGGCCATTTTGTTTTAACAACTACGCGAATTAAAGAGGCCGTTGCACCGCACCGATCTATTGTAGAAATAGTTAGTTACACAATTTTTGCTCCTATTTTAGTTTGGATCTAGATCAGTCTGGACGTCACACACTATAGTTAGTAGCACTATTAGCGCTACACCAGGAACTGACGTCATTAGTGACATTTGGATGCGTTCTCAGAACAAGTTGCGCGATTGAAGAGTTTTTATTTTGGCGCGTAAACGTTGTGATGCAATGGCGCGGGACTCTGTGACTATTATTTTGCAATTAATAGTTTACGTTAACAGCCTCCGTGGTCTAGTGGTTAGAGCGTTAGGCTCACGATCTGGAGGTCCGGGTTCGATTCCCGATGGGGACATTGTCGAAATCACTTTGTGAGACTGTCCTTTGTTTGGTAAGGACTTTTCAGGCTTGAATCACCTGATTGTCCGAAAAAGTAAGATGATTCCGTGCTTCGGAGGGCACGTTAAGCCGTTGGCCCCGGCTATTAGCCGTAAAAACACCACCAACCCGCATTGGAGCAGCGTGGTGGAGTATGCTCCATATCCCCTCCGGTTGATTGAGGGGAGGCCTGTGCCCAGCAGTGGGACGTATATAGCTGTTGGTGATGATGATGAATAGTTTACGACTTCAAATTAGCCGCTTCATCACTGTGTTCCTGTGTTCCTTGCTTCTCAAACGGGGAGCGCCGGTTCGATTCCCAGTATCGGACTTGCACCAGGAATTATTAATTTATCTCAAGTGTTTTCACTAGCTAGCTCGGCCATTATAGACGTATACCTAAAAACATTCATCAGATCACGTGTAATATTTCCCAGTGTGTTATAGAGAAGCCATGGAATTCCACTTCAGATATACCATTTTTTATTTTTCGGCTCTCCTCAAAATCTTCATAAACGCATCCTTCATTGGCCCCGATTCCTGCAGACACCTCCTTATTTTATTTTAAATTATACCCGTAATTTTCTTATCCACCAAAAAGGAAAGGGACGGGAGATTGACAACTGGAGATTGATTGGCGAATTATATAGGCATCTCGCTGTTATGCAACCCGTTTCATATGTGCTGTCAACTTAATTCTGTCGGGTTATTGGCCAATATATAAATTTGGGAGGGCTTTTAAAATTTCTGCCTAAAATTGACGTGTGTTCCATAAATTTTATGCCCGTCGATTATCCGCCCCTTTCCTTTTCAGCGGATAAGAAAATGACACGTACAACATAAAATACAATTAGATGGTGTTTACAGGAATCACCACCATTATGGTATTAAAACATCCTACCTTAATTTAAAGTCAATGTTATAATCCTTTCAGACCTGGCGCGTGTCATACGACCGCACACGAACCATCGCAATTAAAAGGGTCATCCTACCGTTGAAATCAAAACGTTTTTCTACAAAATAATTGCAGGATACTAAAAAATACCATTTAAATCTAATGGAGATACGGTTCAAGCACTTCATATACCACTGAGCACCCTAAGCGTTAGATTTTCGAAAAAGGAACATCAGATGCGCTTGGGCACTGAAGCGTGTGTCCTGTTCTCTGATTGGTTAGCTCTTAACCAATCGGCGTTGAGAATTTGTTTATGGAACGCGGTGGAAATGCATCCGTTGTTTATTTGGATTATTTTCACAACATAACAGTAACTCACGACTCCCAATTGGGGTAGTCAGAGGTACATCCATCGCAAGATGAACTAAGTGCCCACGACTCGGCGAGCTGTCTATTAGACCAACGTGATTAGTGGTGAGCCGTATCGCCATCTATAATGGTCATCAAATTCAAATTCAATAATATCTTTATTCAAAAGGTAAATAGTTACACTTTGAATCGTAAATTTTTCAATAACGAACGTCTCATCCGCCCAAAACTACTGCAGCTTCTCACAACCTGTATAGCCGGGGAAAAGAAGCCGCAAGAAAAACATCGGCAAACAGACGTTCCTTTTAAAAAAAAAATAAACAAGATATTTTTATGCAATTGAGTAATTTAACTGCCTAATATCAGTTCTCAGACAGTTACTCTCATGCATTCATATCTTCTAAATAATCACTAACCTTTTTTTGCAAAGTTTCTGTTTAACTACTGTCTTAAAATGGCCACATAGAAGCAATTCATCTAAGAAAGCAATATTGCAATTTGACATTTGCGCATATAAAAGTAAGTGCGCAATGCAAACAAATGTCAAATTGCAATATTGCTTTCTTAGATAACTTGCTTCGATGTGGCCATTTTAACTCCTCAGTGCCCAGCAGTGGGACGCTTGTATAGACGGTATTTTGTATATCTACAGTATTTTGAATATGAATAAAAGCGCATAGATAAACACCTAACTAACTAACGTTCGTACAAAAGCACCTAAATCTTATCTCGTCAAATATTAACAGAGCAGAGCCAGGTGGTACGTTTCAGATGAAAAAATAAAGAGGGTGTCCGCCATCTTGGATTTTAGAGGGCGACTTCCGCCGGAAGGAGACGTAGATTCGGGGGAGAAATCCAATTTTTGAAATCGGAAGTTTAGAAAAAACTGATGTTCGAGATTAAATGAGATTATTTATACATATACTTAATTAAAGTTTCGATAAGTTTTTTGATTGATATGGAGCTTCCACCACGCTGCTCCACTGCGGGTTGGTGGAGGCGTTTTTCCCCTCCGAAGCACGGATTCATCTTACTTTTTCGGACAATCAGGTGATTCAAGCCTGCAAAGTCCTTACTAAACAAAGGACAGTCTCACAAAGTGACTTCGACGATATACCGATTCATAATAATTAAAACACATAATGACGGGTTCTTACCGCGTTTAAAGCACGGATATGAGACTCCCGATATTTCGACACTGTTGCAAGTGCCATAATCATGATAATGTTTGCAAAAGGCAAAACCAAATAAAACCTAAGATAAACCTAAGCGATCTAACTGACAAATCTCATATAACTACTTCCGACTCCCATTCAATTGTGTCATAGGAAATAGCACGTGTTCACACAATAGGGTTCACCACCCCACGGTTATGCAATAGGGGTTGGCGCGCGGTGTAGTGTTGCCCTTGTAAAATAATAGTTATTATTATTTTTATTTCTGGCGGGACTACTTGGGTGTTGCTAATTATAAGATTAATGATTACCTAAATGATAAAAATGTCTGTTATTAAACGTGTTCCTCTAGTTATTAAATAACTTGTAATGTATACCTACATTGATTTAAAAGATGTGTTGCTGTTGCAGTTTCTTGTCATTTCTTCTCCTCAGCCATAACACTTTGCTAAATGACGTAAATTCAAAAATGTTACATCGATCTTCAACAAGTTTATCCATGAGAATTACGTTGAATGATTCTGATTTCTGTTCTATTGCGATTTTTTTTTATACACACTAACGTTATGTCAGGATCTGAGTATACGGAATTGGATCGTGTACTAGCTTCAAGATAAATTATGAAATTCTGATCACTAAATAAAGACAGATCTAAATCTAACGAAATACATTTTCTTTTTTCTATTTAACTTTTTTAAGAATTTTAATCAAGAAAAACGTAATTGCGATGGATGTACCATTTGGGAATATGGTCGTGAGTTAATATTTATTTACTCATCATCATCACCAGCCCATTAACGTCCCCACTGCTGGGGCACGGGCCTTCCCTATGGATGGATAGGGAGATCGGGCCTTAAACCATCACGCGGGCCCAGTGCGGATAGATGGTTATTAACAACTGCTAATGCAGCCGGGACCAACGGCTTAACGTGCCTTCCGAAGCACGGAGGAGCTCGAGATGAAGACTTTTATTTTATGGTCACCCATCCTATGATTTATTTACTAGTCTCTGTCAAAAAAGAAAGATGTTCCGTGCTTCGTTACATGAGCCATGCCAGGGGCCTTTGGCGGCTCAATAGTAACTCTGACGCCAAGGTTGATGACGTCGGTAATTCACCTCACAACCCACACGATAGATGTCTCTGTTTAACAAAATAAATACTTTTCTAAGTACTTACAACAAGATGTCTGTTCATGTTATTATCTCCCCTCGCTTCTACGAACACCTGTCGGGCAGATGTGCACGCAGCTTGCCCATTAGAGGGTGAGCTGGCATGAATGTCATCTTAAAGGGAACTTATGTTGTGCGGTTTTCGTAATTATATAAGTTTTGAGGAGCTCGGTGGCGCAGCGGTAAACGCGCTCGGTCTGCGATTGTTGAAGTTAAGCAACTTTCGCAAAGGCCGGTCATAGGATGGGTGACCACAAAAAAAAAGTTTTCATCTTCGTGCTTCGGAAGGCACGTTAAGCCGTTGGTCCCGGCTGCATTAGCAGTTTTTAATAACCATCAATCCGCACTGGGCCCGCGTGATGGTTTAAGGCCCGATCTCCCTATCCATCCATAGGGAAGGCCCGTGCCCCAGCAGTGGGGACGTTAATGGGCTGATGATGTAATGAAGTTAAATAAAATTAGATGGTGTGTACTGGAATCAAGAGGGAAACCACTGCCCTATTTTTCCCTAAAAAAGTAGCATGGAAAATGCTGCACCGACAAGAGCGTGGCTCTTAAATTGATGATGATGATGTACTGGAATCAGTACCAGTATTCTTTATTGTATGGTCTAAGTGGTCTAACCCCCCCTTTTCTGTCTTTGCAGCCCCCCGAACGTCCTGCACGGGTGGCACGCCAAACAACTTGCCACCGCTGAGCTTCCACTCGGTGCACGGGGAGAATGTCCGGGTATCCCGGGACGGCTTCACCGCCAGACGCGTCGAGTCCTTCTGCAAGGGAGTTGCCTTCAGCGCACGCCCCGTCAGAGTCAATGAAAAGGTCAGTCTATACATGGTGTTAGTGATATCGTAATGAAAACTTTGAGCGATGATTCAGACCATGATTCTGAGTTGATATCAAGTGAATTTACCTGTCGGAAAATTCATGAAATATTTTTTTTTTTAATTATTTTCCGTTCCATACTATTGTGACGGAAAATTCCATTTGATATCCCTGAAAGTTTTCGTTATATCTCATACCTACTTGTATGGCTACCTGTATGTGCTGGTACGAGGTGTAAGTACTTCCTACTGGGTTACCACGGCTTTAGTTAAAGTTCTTAGTACTCATTGTTTTAACCAACCTTTTCTCCAATTTCAGGTCTGCATTCGCTTCGTGGAGATATCGAACAGTTGGAGCGGCGTCATCAGGTTTGGATTTACCACCCACGATCCGGCCACCTTAGCCCACAGCCTGCCCAAATACGCCTGCCCAGACCTGACCAACAAGCCTGGCAACTGGGCCAAGGCTCTTGGCGAGAGATTCTGCGAGAAGGATAATATGTTGCATTATTATGTTAACTCTGCTGGTGATGTCCATTTCGCTGTCAATGGAGAAGACAAGGGACTGTTTTTCTCAGGAGTTGACACACGAAACCCTCTATGGGCGCTGGTTGATGTGTACGGAAATTGCACTGCTGTACAGTTCGCGGACCCAAGAGCCCCAAATCAGAGGAGGTCCAACCCCAACATTGAAGAAGACAGGATCATCTCATCGATGCGCTCCCTATCCGTTGAGGAAGCTTTACCAGCGCCGAGATATCAAAACCCTTTGGTGCCACTCTCCTTGCATAGAACTAAAGGACGGAACGTTCATTTCGTCAACGACAGAGGCGTAGCGGCGAGGATAGAAGCCGAATTCTGCCAAGGATACGTGTTTACAGCGCGCCCAATGCGCCCAGGACAGACTATTGTAGTCCAAATCTTGTCTACAGAAACCGCTTATGCAGGCAGTCTTGCCATCGGCCTGACCAGCTGTGATCCGGCAACTTTACGCACATGCGATTTGCCAGATGATGCGGAACAACTGCTGGATAGACCAGAGTATTGGGTTGTGCGTCGGGACGCCGCTAACGGGTTAAGAAGAGGCGATGAGCTGGCAGTAACATTGACTTTAGATGGCGAGGTCCGCGTCAGTCGGAATGGCTCACCGCCAGTAACGGTTATGCACGTGGACCATACTTTAAGGTTGTGGGCGTTTGTGGACATTTATGGAGCTACTCAGAAAGTGAGGATGCTGACGTCACAAGTGCCAGCGCAGACGCCCCCTCAGCAATTGAGGGTGATCACAGGGTCTGCTCAGCCCATAGCGACGGGAGCTGGTGGCACGGTGCTGGTTGTCAGTCTACCGCCGCAGAATAACAACCAGAATAATCAACAGGCTTTGACGCTGGCCAGCGCGCATTATATTGAGGTGAGTGTCTTTGGTTTGACTTTTTTTTTAAAGTTTTTTGCTGCTCTAGAATCTAGGCTTTTAAGCCTTAGTGTGTCACATTGCCGTATATTATTGATAGGTTTCTTTCCGCGTCGGAAATCAATTTTGGATTTACGATATCTGTTGTTAGCACAAAATAAATAAAAAGTATTGTAAATAAAAAGTAGACTCTAAGTAGATTCTAATTTCCCAGTAAAAAAATGGGGAAAATTATCCAAGTATATCTCACAATTTTTAAAGTATTATTTATTTCGTGTTCTCCTCCCCTAATCTAATCTATTCTCTCTTCTCTTGCAGCCAATCCAGACATCGTCACAGCTCTGCCTCGCTGGTTTACAACCCGCCCCGGTACAGCAAGCCCCACAGGTGCAACCTTATCGCCGAACAGAATGCACCACCAGCCAAAACAACGTCAACGAACAATCCTGTCCTAACGGCGAAGCTGTACGCGTAGAAAGACCTAGACACGTCCCGAATAGAGTTGAAAACATGCCGTCAACCAGCCAACATGGTCACCAGCCTATTTACTCTGTAATCGGTGAGGGGAACCTCACGGGGACAGAGTGCACTATATGCTACGAGAATCCTATAGATAGCGTGTTATATATGTGTGGGCATATGTGTATGTGCTATAGGTGTGCTGTGCAGCAGTGGAGGGGGAAAGGCGGCGGGCAGTGCCCATTGTGTAGGGCGCAAATTAAAGACGTAATTCGAACGTATAAGTCTTGATGAGGTTAGGTTCCGATGTGGGTTTGGCTCTGGAATTTTGTCGCGTAATATAACAGTTTAAAAAGTCAATCTGTCAAAATGACAGTACCGATAGAATTTAGATTGACAGCTCTAGATATAGTGCCGGATGGCTTACGCTTAGTTGTAGAACTGTCAAATTCAACTATAATGAAGTTCGGTTCGTCAGAAAGGACACGTCATGTTAAAATTGATAAAAACAGTTTTTTCCGTTTATTAGTAATTGACTATAATTTCAGAGCCATATCTCTATTTTTGCAATTATTTAATCTGTGAACTGTTTGAAGTACGTAAGGGAGCGGGATGTAGGTACTGTGTTATTGATGAGCGAAAGAGACGAATAGCTGTCTATAGGTTTCTATACTATTTATGCCAAAAACTGGACGTGACTTTGACATTTAATTGACATTTAGGTATATAGCTATGTTAGAATCCAAAAATGTGTATATAATTTATGGGGTATGCATAATTTATTTAAAACCTTATGCATTTGGGTTTGGGCTAAAACAGTATTTTCGACGTAATTTTACCCCTGAAATGGGGAAAAGTAATTTACACGACAACACAATTGCGATTGGCTGTATGGAGAAAATTCTAACGCCATTAAGTGTTGCTAACTAAAAGTTTCACTGGTTGAAAATATAAGTTATATCGACAATTTTTAGAATAGTATTTAAACGCAATTATCGGGCTAAGAAATAAACGTTATGACATTATTAAATAAACGGCAAAGCATAATAATATATGAAAATTAGTATACATTTAATAATATATACTTATATTTTTAAGTTTCTATGTAAAAATCGGGATTTCGAAGACATAAAATTATTCCAAAAAGGCGCCCAAAATCCGCGCGCGTTTTTATTAAGTGAAATATTTAAAAAATACATAACCTAACAATGACTATGTTTATACAAAATATTACTTGACTAATTTTACAATTTTGCGAAGAAAACGTAACTGGAAGGGAGTATAGATGGCTTTTTAAGCTGATTATTCTAAACCAAACTACTGTAGAAGTATTAGGGACAGATACATTGTAAAATTGTAGCGTTATGACAGAAATCTATTGATGAATCTTACAGTTAATAAGGGCTAACAGTAGAGGGGGTAATATCCTGAAAGCTAAGGTATTCAACGTCTATTTTGATAGACAGAAAGAGACACGAGATATTGACTCGTTCGATTACCATGACTGTCAACATTGTCAAATTAAACTTCGCGCCATGGTGAAGTGATGTGAAGTTCGTCAGTCTTTCAAATGTCAAATTTCTGCCTCAAGATAGACTTTGGTGTTACCATTGCAAATAATATTCTAGCTAGTTAGAAGTTAGCTACAGGGCGACTAGCCTTATTAGCTAAGAGGCTACGCTAAAAACACTTGTATATAGGTCGAGTAGATATGCTAGGTGTTAACTTAGGGTTCCTAGGACATAACTAGCCAGCAAACACGTCCGTCGCGATAAATTGGTGATAGTAATAATGCATTTAATAATTTAAAAACCATATCGTAATTTTTACTTTTTTTTCTACTGTAATGTTACCATTTAAGAGAGTTGTGAAATGTTTGGCGGGAATTTTTCCACACTTCGATTGGAATTTTAGCGGAAACAATCGGTAGATTTTTAACGCTACCGCACAGTGTTGCTAGTGCTAAATTTTTCGTATCGCCTCGGAAAGATTTCAGCTGGAACATTTTTTGAATCGATCGACAATATAATATTATCCAGAGCTTTAAAGAAAATTATTGGAGTAAAAATCTACAATCATTCCTTCAATGCTCAACTTTATTTCGAGTGGCAACATTTTCGAAAGCATATCATTTTGACTAGACTTTCTCGACATATCCTTTTTCTAACAATTTTTCAATTTGTAAATATATTTTTAATCATTCCCTTTATAAGCGTTTTGTAGGTGATTACCATTAATTTCATTTATACCAAACTTTTGCCGCCAGTTTTCGAGTATTTAGTTTTTAATGTAACTTTGACTTTAGGATTCTAAAATTTTGGAAATATAAAATGGGTGAATTTTTGGAAGTACCTGTTTTTCTAAAGTGTTGGCCACGAAATGTGGACCTCGTAAACCATTCGGCTCACATTATCGTTCAAAAAAATGGCATATTGCAGGTACTTCAGAAATTCCCTTATATGTGCTCGAATTTTAATCTGAGATTTTCTTAGAATTTAGAATCTTATCGTCTTCTAGTTTATAACGACATATTTATTAATATTTTTTAAGACAGTTACGGACCACTATACCAAAACAGTGTGACCAGTTTATGAACAGAAACCCTGCTAATTTTACAAGAGTTGCGATTTTCAAGCCAAATCTTAAATAAGTATTTAGTAAAACCTGTAAATAAAAATTAAAATAAGTAAAATGGTGTCGTTGATACATGTTGTTAAATAACCTCTCGATAGGAATTATTATTTTTTGTCTATTTTGGTGCTAGAAGACAAAAAAAATATAAATTACTTCTTTTTCTGCACTTTTAAAATTCACAATACATCTTGTACTTACATTTTTTCTGTCAATTGTAATAATATTAATACTGTATACTTTTTCTGGAAATATTTTCTGTAAGAACAGACTTAATTTTTATTATAATCCAACAGCTTTAAATTATAATGACGTCCTTCACTTACTATAAGGACAAGAAAGAGATAAAGCTAGTTTTAGAGCTGTAAAAGTATAATAAAGCTAAGTCTGTTCCTGTCGGAATGATGGGGGTCAAAAGGGCCACATTGAAGATTATGTTATTTGACATTTTGTCGACATTGCACACTTACTGGCATGTCAAATTACAATATTTCTTTTTAGATTAATTGTGTCAATGTGGCCTTTTTAACCCCCTAGCACTAAAGTGTTTTCAATTTTTGCTAACTCAAGAGAGGAGCATGTATCAAATCTACGATTCCTCAAAATTATTTCTTTTCGAAACTGATTTTAAAATGATATTTTTAAAAAGACACGCTATGAATAAAAAATATTTAAGTATTCATACAAAAAGCTGTCTTCTAATATTATTGTAAAATCAGTTAACATAGCGGCCATTTTAAAGTTTGGAGTAACAACAAAATGGCCGACAAGGGGAAAATTTTGCGCAGTCGTAGACCAAAAATAATTTATGTGATAATTTAATTTCGTTAACGTAAAAAGCGTAATTTTTCAAGCACCTTGTACAGCGTTGGCATCTAGTCGATAGTAATTTTAATTTATTTTGATTTCGATACGACTTCTTGATAATGTTGAGGTTTTAGTATTAAGTTTTGAAAATAAAAATGGTTATCAACATTACGATTGGATTTGATTTCCTCTAGTTAGACTCCCCCGGCCCCGGTACACTTGCACCGAAGAGTTATTAATTTATCTTAAGTACAGTTTTCACTAACATAGTTGGCTCAAGTCACCACCTATCACGTTGGTCTAACAGAAAGCTCGGTGAGATGTGGGTACTTCAAATAACTAAATTCATCTTGCGATGGATAGACCTCTGACTACCCCATTGGGATATAGTCGTGGGCTTATTTTTTTGGCTCTAAAATAATTTGAATAGTGCCGGCCTACATTGTAAATCGTAACAAATGACGAAATCATGACTAAATCCTAAGTATCAAGATGTGTCATCAGAAGTACGAAATTGCGCAACATTTTGCGTAGATTCGCGCAAAAAATAATATTCTAAAACCTAGCGCCCTCTAGTTATAAAATAAAATCTTGGACAGACAGATTATAAAGTTCATTGACACCCGAAAATGACAGAATAGATGTTGCCAGTGTAATTAAATCACCCTACTAAAAAGTAAATTTAGAAAAAAGTGCATGAGATGCAACATTTATGGTCCTTCGATACGGATTCAGTATATCAAAATAGGTATTAACAGACTATTTCATATATAATTTATGTTATTTTATTCAAAATATTAAAGTTACAACATCACATTTCATTGTGCAAGTATTTGTTCAATAGTTCTATTTGTCACAGTGTAATATCATATTTAATATATTTTTTATACGTAGTCAAATACTTAGAATCTATTTCTACAGTGTAAATTACTTTTTGTTCGGTTTTACATAAACAGGCAGTTGTAGGGACGCGTTGTTCTCGAAGTTTCTAGTACATTTTTCTTCAGTTCAAAATGGCGAAAGAAACACCTACAACTCCATTTTTGACCGATCTTGATATCAAAATAAATACGTTAATAAATAGAAAAGAACGTTATTTTAGGCGTGTTCAACAGATGTACGATTTATCTAAAATTGTCGAAAGTGATTCCACGTTAGTTAACAAATTGTTGGTGCGGGTCAGTGAACTCGAATCTTCTCGCGAATCATTCGAACGAATTGTTGATGATATTTCTGCGCTGGAACTAAAGCGTAACCCGGCGTATATAATTAACGACCAGGAAATAAAGGCTTTCGATGACTTGTATTACGAAGTTAAACGTATTTTTCATCAATACGAAACTGTTTCGAATACGTCAAAAAGTGGCGGTGAATTCAAATATGAGCGAAGCGGCGGCTCTCAGCCTCGCTTACCTAAAATTGAACTTGTTCATTTTGACGGAAGTTTAGAGAATTGGATTACATTTCGCGATACATTTATGAGTTTGATTCATACAAATAATTCGATAGGTAATGTCGAGAAGTTCCATTATTTACTTTCCGTAGTAACCGGGCCAGCACTTCAAATAGTGAAAAGTTTGCCTGTATCGAGTGACAATTATAATATTGTCTGGTCATCTCTGTCGGACAGGTATGAAAATAAGCGTGCTATAGCTACCCGCTATTTGGATAAATTGTTCGCGTTCAAACCTTTGCCGAACGAATCTGTTAGCGGATTGAATTCCTTTTTAGAGACATTTCAAGAATGCGTTCAAGCGTTAGAATTATTAAAAATCGATGATTTAGCGGGATTTATTCTTTGTTATATCGGTTTACGTAACCTGGACCCGGTTTCTAGACGAGAATTTGAACAAAAAATCGGTATAAAAGAAATACCTATTTTTAAAACATTAAGCGAATTTGTATCGAATCAGGCGCGTATGTTGGAAATGTCTAATCCTCCTGTTTCAAAGCCCGTTTCAAATAAACCCATTCTAAATGCGGTTCAAAACAAAACTAATAATAATAGTAAACCTATTACAAAAAATGTCAATTCAAAAACCTGTTTGGCGAGCAATGCGGGCCCTGATAATTCTAAGAAGGCATGTTTGTATTGCAATAAGCCATTTCATTCGATTTATAAATGTTACGAATACATTGCGCTGTCTCCTAAGCAGCGAATTGTAAAAATAAAAGATTTGCGTTTATGCGAAAATTGTTTGCGTCAAGGTCACACATCTAATGAGTGCCCATCGAAGATAACATGTACGGTGTGCAAAAACAAACATCATCACACGTTGCATTTAGATTCCAATGTAACTTTGATAAGCACGGGCTCTGATGACAGTTGTGATAACGACTTTAATAACGATCAACAGAATCGGGTCTCCTTGGCATCGTCATGCTCGTCTGGGTCGACAGTTATGCTGGGTACTGCGGTTGTACACGTTACGGATGTTTCAGGCAAATATCAACCCGTGCGCGTAGTGATCGACAGTGGTTCTCAAACCAGTTTTATCACAAATGATTGTGCACAGCGATTAGGGCTTCCACGTCAAAAGTGTAACACTCAATTGTCGGGCCTAGGCGGAACAGTAGTTCGCGATCACGGTATGGTGTCCTGCACTTTAAAGCCGACCATGTCTAATGACCCTGTTTTTAATATAAAAGCTGTGATCATTCCGAAAATATCTGGCGATATGCCATCTGTCACTTTGTCACAGGATTTAGTCAACGAATATAAACATTTGGTGTTGGCTGACCCTACTTTCTATCGCTCGAGTCGCATTGACATGTTGCTTGCCAGTGACGTGTTTCCATTCATTTATGATGGTGGCAAGTATCATCCGTCACGTCAAGGGATACCGCTCGCGTTAAGTAGCATTTTCGGGTATGTCATTACAGGCCAGCTGTCAGTGAATACCGGTGCTGGCGGTGTGTCGACTTGTATGTTCACTAGTAGCACAGTTAAGGTGGACGATTTAATTAAATCTTTCTGGGAAACCGAAAGTTTATCCTGTGACGTACCTAAAAATCCAGATGACGTCATCGCTGAACAGATGTTTGTCAGTGACCATAAGCGTGATAATACCGGTCGATACATTGTGAGCTACCCATTCAAACCTGACGCGAAACTGGGCGATTCTAAACAAATTGCATTAAAACGATATCAAAATTTGGAACGCAAATTATCTCGTTTACCCGATCTAAGGGGCGAATATAAAACGTTCATGGACGACTACGCGTCGCTCGGTCATATGATCTGTGTCGGTGACGTATCGGAAGTGGAATCGGCGTACGTCATTCCCCACCACTGCGTTCATAAGCCTGATAGTAGTACGACAAAACTTCGCGTAGTTTTCGATGCTTCGTGTCAAACTACAAATAATCAATCTTTAAATTCCGTTTTATATACGGGGCCCAAACTGCAAGCTGATCTTGTGGAATTATTAATACGTTTCCGTTTACGTAACGTTTGTTTATGCGGTGACATATCAAAAATGTATCGTAATATATTAATTGACAAATCACAACGTCAATTTCAACACATATTGTGGCGAGATTCGCCCAACGAGCCTATAAAGATGTACGAGTTGTGCACAGTCACTTACGGGGTAGTCAGCAGCCCGTTTTTAGTCATTCGCACGTTACAGCAGTTAGCCGCGGATGAAGGCGATCGTTTCCCTGATGCCGCCCGTGCTCTGCGTGAAGGTTTTTACGTTGATGACTTGCTTTGGTCAGTGGATAGTGTAGACGACGCGCTGACACTTCAACATCAGTTGGTAGAATTGCTAAAGCTTGGCGGTTTCGAATTGCGCAAGTGGTCGAGTAATAGTGCTCAAGTTTTAAATAAATTGCCTAGTGATCAACTCGAACCACCTGTTCAGTTCGATGACGGCAAAACTATGGCTATCAAGATTCTCGGCCTGCACTGGCTACCTGAAGAAGACGCTTTCTCCTTCCGTACCACACAGATGGAAAGTAACGTGACGAAGCGCTCCGTGTTGTCGGAAATAGCTAAGTTATTTGACCCTTTGGGGTTCGTTGCGCCTTGTACTTTTCTCGCTAAAACTTTTATGCAAAAGTTATGGTGCGCCAATTTAGGTTGGGATGACGCGCTGCCTAATGCGCTTCTCAATGAATGGCGTTTGTTTTCATTTCAAATACCTTTATTATCGAAACTAAAACATGACCGACATGTTTTTGTGAAAAATCACATTACAGCTCAAATTGTGGGTTTTTGTGACGCGTCGACGAATGGTTTCGCTGCCGTCGTGTATATTCGCAGTCAGGACGGGCATGGCAATGTCAAGGTTAGCCTACTGTTATCAAAATCTAAGGTTGCGCCCTTAAAAACAGTATCGATTCCGCGTCTTGAATTAATGGCCGCTCATTTGTTATCGAAAACCCTACAATATGTCGTATCGATATTAGCCAAGGAAGTACTGATCAGCGAAGTACTGGCTTTCACCGACAGCTCAGTGGCGTTGACGTGGATCAATACACCTGCATTCAAATTAAAAACTTTTGTTGCGAATCGTGTGGCTAAGATTACTGAATGTTCAGCCGGTGTTCAATGGTATCACGTCAACGGCACTGACAATCCTGCCGATGTATGTTCGCGCGGCGCCACGCCGGCCCAGTTGCTGCACATCGCTGATCAGTGGTTCCGCGGCCCACAGTGGTTGTACGATCCACAACATATGTGGCCAGTGAGGTCTCTAACTGAGTTCAAAGGAGAACCCCTGGAACTAAAACCTGTAAAGGAAAGTACGTCATTACTCACTGAAGGTGTCTCTCTAAAAAATAACTTTGATAATATAATAAATAAATATTCGAATTTTAACAAACTGCAGCGCATAGTCGCCTGGTGTTTCAGATTCTTACACAATTCCAGGGTTTCTCGGCCTGATAGAATCAGGGGCGCATTGCTCACCGCAGAGTTAAATAAAGCTCACGATAAACTTATTCAAATAGTTCAATCCGAACATTTTGGTGATGACATTGAGTCATTAAAACGAGGTAATCGATGCTCTCAAAGCCTACGTAAACTCGACCCGTTCATTGATAGCCGTGGTCTTCTCATGGTGGGGGGTAGGCTTTCACACGCAAACTTACCATTTACTCAACGTCACCCTTTAATTTTACCGAAAAAATGTCATTTTACGAACATTTTAATTGATTATTATCATAAAGTTTATTTACATGTCGGACCTAGGACTTTACAAAACATATTAGTTCAAAAATATTGGATTATAGCCGCTCGCTGTGTTATACGGTCTCGCCTTTCCAAATGCGTTACATGTTTCAGAAATAGGCCCACTGTAAATCAACCTAAAATGGGCTCTTTGCCTAAGTGCCGCTTACAGGACGTTTACCCGTTTCACACGGTCGGTGTCGATATTGGAGGTCCATTTTATACAAAAGAAACAAATAGACGCAATGCTAGAATCTCAAAGTCTTACTTATGTCTATTTGTTTGTTATTCGACTCGTGCGGTTCACCTTGAGGTCCTTTCGGCGTTGACTACTGAATGCTTCCTAGCTTCATTCGATCGGTTTACGGCTAGGCGTGGTCTTCCACATACCATGTATTCGGATAACGGTAAAAACTTTGTCGCGGCCGGTGAACACTTAAACGAAGTCGTTCAATTTTATAATGCAAGTCAACGGCAGCTTATTGACGGTTTTACAGTCAGAAAAGTGACATGGAAATATAACCCCCCGACAGGTAGTCATTTTGGGGGCATTTTTGAAGCCGGAATAAAATCGGCAAAGTACCACTTGAAGCGCGTAGTAGGTACTCGTGCTTTATCTTTCGAAGAGTTGGGTACTCTTTTTGCTAACATAGAAGCGATTTTAAATTCGCGCCCTTTGTGTAGTTTGTCTAATGACCCGAGTGAATTCGACGTCCTTACGCCAGGACACTTTTTAGTCGGTCGTCAATTGGTATCGGCTCCCAATTACGATCTTTCAGATATACCGTTGAATCGTTTAACACGATGGCAGTGCATTACGCAGGCCGCTCTGCACTTCTGGCGCCGGTGGAAGTCGGAATACTTGCACACATTGCAACAAAGGCAGAAGTGGTTTGTTGATACACCTAACTTAAACGTAAACGATTTGGTCTTAATTCATAACGATAACGTACCGTGTCAACAATGGAGTTTGGGTCGTGTAGAACAGATTCACCCTGGACGTGATGGTAGAGTTCGCGTTGTTACATTACGTACACAAAATTCACGGTTACAACGGCCTGTTTCCAAATTGAGTCCTCTCCCAAAAGAGCAGGACCAATAACTTTGTTATTTATTTCTATCATAATAATATCATTCATACACTTAATTATTTATTATACAGTCCATTAGCTTATCTTATTATAAAAAAATATAACTTAGTTTTCTTTGTCAACAATAAAGTACATTATAAGTAGTATATTTAATAATTCTACTCTTGTGATGTTATTACCTATTTTGAAATCACTGTTGATTTCGGTGGGGGGTAAATGTTAGGACACCGACCATGAATCCCTTCCAAAAACTCCTTTGGTTCGCGCCAAAAACTCCCGCCACCCCAAGCCAGGAAAAAAGAAAAATAAAGTGGACTCGACTACCGCCGTCGCGCGTTTCTATACAAGAAATTTCTAAAATAACATAAAAGTGTATTAATTCAAGTTGTGCTGTTTAAACTTAATCTGAAAGTGCACTAGCAGTCTCCAGAGCACCCCGGGGTCAGAAGAAACCAAATTCAACAATCCTGTAAGTACCTTTCCTTTGGTCGGTGTTTTGTATGGGCAAGTCTACTTTTCAGATTCAAAAATATCACTAATCTCAGTTATCCAACAATAAGTAATACCTAAAACATGTACAAACATATTGAGCATTAATGTTAATAATTCAGATATTTCTATAAGTTATTATGGAAAAGAAAAGATTTATATATTTTGTTTGAGATTAATTTTGAACCTGGTCACACTAAACGTCAAACAATAGGGGACAAATGTTTTACGTTTAAACACGCTCCTTTTCAAGTTTAACCGTACAGAATTTTGTACTTTAACATACTGTAAATTAGAACGAAAATCAATTGAATAAATTACTTGAAATAGGGTCTTTCAACAGCAAATGAAACGATTCAAAATTCGTAGAACCATAGCGTTGATTGGATGGTTTCTGTTATTATTATAACCTTTTTATTACAAATTCGCTTTTATTTTACTTAACAAACAATAAAATTCGCCGTGAAACTGTGATATTCTTGTGTTTTCGTGTGTAAAACGCGACCACGCGTCCTGGTGAAGCGATAAATGTAAGTCCTCCATTCAAAACACTGTATTTTATACACATAATTAGATCATTGTACTTACGCGTTACTTTTTACTAGCATGTGCAGTTATTTCATGAGATCGCCTATTGTTTCGGCTCTTAAAATATAAAATTCGCCATTTTGTCAGCGTAATGCGTTTTTCGTATGTTTTTCATTCATCTTTCGTTCGTGTATTGTTTAGCGTAAATATTTGAATATAGAATCGTAAGTAATGTTTGTTTTTTTCTTGAGACAAGCTTCCGTATTTTCAGCCTGTATTATTCATTAGTGCTAAGGACGAATGAGGTTTTGTCACGACTTTCTCTTTAGAGTTTCTAAGAATATTATTTTGTATAACTACAGTATTAAGTGCATTCTGCCATAATTTTCGGCAATGCAAAGACGTCTGTTAATCGATTTTCGTAAAACTTCTTTAAATGCGTGGTATTTTTAATAATTAGCATTATTATATTGATATAACTGTTTATATAAAATTGGCATAGATTTTTCTGGCCAATGAAGTGTTAGTATAGACTGTGCTATTTGTGACTGTGGGCTGGACATTGCCAATGTTATCCACATTTCTTGCTTTTCATTTTTTATTTTGTAATTTACTTTCTATAAATATCCCTTTACCTACTAGTATCCATATCCTTCTTGCATATAGGTACCTAATAACTATGATATATATAAATTCTTATGCATATTACGTAAATTCTGTGTTAAATAAAATTATAATCCTATCCTATAGATCCGTATCCTCTGATCTTTCTTCTTAAACTCGTTTTTTTTATATATTAGTAATACTAAATAATTAATAATATATCTCAGGTATCAAGGTGGCCAATGGGAATGTAATTTAATGTAGTGTCACTAGCCACCAGTGGTGGCCAAGAGTGGTGGCCAATGGGTATACCCTAAAAAGATTGTTCCCGTAGACCACCACTGGTGGCGGATGGGAAAATATTTAATGTCGTGTGTCACGGGCCACCAGTGGTGGTAAACAGGGTGGTGGCCAATGGGAATAAACCGTTTCATTTTATTATCTGTTTCATCCTTTTTTGTTGGTGGCAATATTATTTATAATATAAATAATATTTTTAACGATTCTCCTTGATGCTACAAAAATAAAGTGCTAAATCACTTTGGTTGCCATTATAAGTGTTAAACTGTACTTACATTTATATTTTGCTGAAATTGTTCATAAAAAAAATATGTTAATATCCTTAATATTTATAGTTTATAATTTATATAGTTTGTTTTCATTTACGGTAAATGCTGTTTACACATGTAACTGGTAAGCATATATGCCAAGTCTTTCTTTTTAATTCTGTCTGTAAAAGTTTTATATGTGTACCTAAATAAATAAACCACATTAATCCGTTGGTCCCAGCTACTATTTACCGATGTTAGTAAGTAGTCGTTACATGAGCCATGTCAGGTGTCTTTGGCGGCTCAATAATAACCTTGACAGCTGAGTTAATGGCGTTGGTAATCCATCTCACAACCTACACGATAGAGGAACAAGAATAAATAAATAAATATAATAAAATTAGGCGTGTACAGGAATTAGCACCAATGACTAAGTACAGTTTAGACTGAATAAGTATGAAATAAATGCCACATTGATGAAATCAACTGCTATGTCTATATTATGATGGATGGTCCACCATCCTAATCCTTTAGCCAACTCCCTCCTATCCTCTTGGGACATAAAAAGACTGAAACGTGCGAATGGACTAATGGACAATGCAGCGATGGTTGTATACTTCAAAACAGTGAAAATAACAGAACAAATCTGATAATAGTCTAGCGACTGATGGCAGATAACAAGGACACAAAAAAAATGTCAATACTGTAATAACAGTTATAATACATTTATTTTCAGATGTTTTGCGTCCAGGAGTCAGAGCCAGCACGCACAGATCCGTTCAACACGGAGAAAGACCCGCTCAGCGTCAACATCTCAGAATCTAGTGATGAGGAACCAACAGCGAAACGGATGAAACCCTCCTTCACAAGCCCGACTTTAAGCCCATCGTTGAACCTGAAAGTTTATCAAATACCCGCTTTCAATGCCCCGAAATCGTTGTCAATATACCCCGCAACAACGACGGCGTTACCAAAATTTGTTAACAACCCGTTAAACTTAGCAAATCCATTAGCGTTAGGAAATTTACAAAATAATATACACAATGCGAATAACTTTGTGAAAACGTTGCAAAGTAGGTACTCGTTGCCAGCTAAGTTAACGATATCCCCCGTGCAGAGTCCAAAGCCTGTGGTAACGAATACAGGGGAGGTGGTGAGATATAAGAAGAATGGAGAGATAGCCAAAAAGAGGGGGCCTCCTAAAGGGTATAAGAGGAAACCGAAGGCTGATTTATCGCAGAGTTTGACAAATGGAGCTCTTTTGCAGGTACATTTTTTTTTTTTTTATTGGTTTAAACTACAATCAGTCCTCTAGACTATAAGCAGTTTCGTTAAGTGGATAGATGACGTGTCAGGAGCCACAACCAGTGTCACAGCCTCCCACTTTATACGACATGGCTTCTCTTCAGTCGTTTCACCACATTTACGAGGTCTATAAGCTCTGATGCGAGGGGATTCGGATGATCGGCTAGTCGCTCTAGATGTTTCTTTTGGTAATTTTTGATCTCTTCAGCGACGGTTGGAATGTTAAGGTATTCGTGTATTTCTTCATTCCTGCTGAACCATGGTGCGTTCGCAATTGAACGTAGGATGGCATTCTGCACTCGTTGCAAACAGAGTAAATATTTGCAGGTACATAATTAGAATTTTTAAATATCATCTGCGCTTTGGTTGTTGAGCATTGGGCTCACAGTGGGGACATCACAAAAATCACTATGTTTGGTTACAATTATACAGGCTGGTTACCTTGTCTGAAAGTAAGATAATCCGTGCTTAGAAAGGCACGTTAAGTTGTTGATCCCAGTTGCTATTTACTGGTGTATGTGAGTAGTCAGTAATCAGGGGCCTTTGGCGGCTCAATAGTAACCCTGACACCAGGGTTTGAAGAGGTTGGCAATTCACCTCACAACCCACATGATAGAAGAAGAAGAATGAGTACTCATTGATTATTATTTTATTTATTCTTTCATTTTTTTATTCAAACGCTCATAATATTATCGTCTTCCAGGCACAGAACACAATCCTCACGAGTCTGCTGGCGGCCAGTAACTCCTCACTCCACCTGGCTGCTCAGAGTCTACCGGTGGTCCCCCAACTCACCATCACACCTCAAATCAAAGTTCCAGATGGTAAGGCCACTACATTATTTTTTTTCCCTCTCTGTCTTGCGATCGGTTTTCCAACCACAAGCAGTTAGTTAATCTTTGTACGAATATTAACGCATATTTGAGAAGCATACTATCATGGTCTTGGATAAATAAATAGATATAGCCTTTATTATGAACTTATTCTAACAAAAACATAAACATTTTTTTTTCCCGTGGTCTTTTTTTTGCAAATTACCCTTGGGCTCATAAATGAAAAATAACCTACCTAATTTTATTTTAAGTTATACCTATCATTTTCTTATCCGTTGAAAAAGAAAGGGACGGGTAATCGACAGGCATAAAATTTATGGAACACACGTCAATTTTAAGCAGAAATCTAAAACAACCGTCTAAAAATTTTACATCTGCCAATAACCCGACAGAGTTAACTAGACAGCACATCAAACAGATTGCATACCAGCGAGATGCCTATTTTGCTTCTCAAATATGCGTTAATATTCGTACATAGATTAACTAACTGTTTATGGTTGGAAATTAGATGGCGTTTGCAGGAATTAGCACCTGAATGATACTTCCAGGTGTCGAGCTGGTGGAGTTAGAGCTGGACCCAGAGGACTGGTTCCCGGCGGAGCCCTACAGGATGTCCTTCAGCCGCAAAAAAAACCCGAAATGGAAGAACTTCCCGTACCGCTGTGAACACTGCTTCAAGGTAATATTCATCCGCGATACAGGGTTTCCCCAGAGCGGGGTCCGCCAGTAATGTATACATGTTTAAGAAATCAGAATCATTTATTCAACGTAATTATCATGGATAAACTTGTTGAAGGTCAATGTAACATATTGAATTTACGTCATTTCGCAAGGTGTTATGGCTGAGGAGAAGAAATGACAAGAAACTGCAACAGCAACACATCTTTTAAAAACCAATGAGGATATACATTACAAGTTATTTAATAACTAGAGGAACACATTAAATACCAGACATTTTTATCATTTAGGTAGTCATTAATCTTATAATAAGCTTTTTTACATAAAGTAAGCTTCACATGAGCTTTAAATTTATTTGTTTTTGATAAATAAACATATTATATTCTATTGCTTCCAGGGCTACCGCGTGATCTCAACCCTGGTCACCCACGCGGCGGAGCGCCACGGCAGCGTGCCCAAAGAGCTGGCTATCCCATGCCCCTGTTGCCCCCATGTCTCCACACGTCGCAAGCAGCACAAGAAACATCTGGAGACACACGCCAGCCGACGCCACAGGATATTCTGTTTATACTGTTTGCCTCCCGGTAAGTCATGTTTCCGCCGCTTACCGCTATCGACCCGGGTCATATTCATATTAATTTATTCATTGCAAAGTCACAAGCAGTTTAACGAGCCATGGGGCCTTTGGCGGCTCAGTAACCCTGACACGCAGGCATGTTTAACTGTAACTGGTTCGGTACGTGGGGCGAATCCATGCCAAACAGCTAAAAAGGTAGGAATTCCGACTTTTAGCTAGCAACACTGTAAATTTGGTAGAAATTTTTGTATGTTTTATGGACTTTTTGTGGGTAGATTAATTCTTTCAAATATAATCCTCTCACACGACGCCCTGAGCCGAGGTTCGCGCCGAACTAGGCACCCTCAGGCCTGTTGTCTTAAATTTTGTACCGGTTGAGAGTCCTCAGCGCTCCCGATTTGTCCGGCCAAGTAGTGAATGCCATCCGCGGCAAATCTTAAGTCACGTCAAAAAAAAGAAAAGTACGTCGTGACTTGATTTTACTTCTATCGTGTGGGTTATGAGGTGGATGACCAACCCCATCAACCCTGGTGTCAAGGTTATTACTGAACCGCCAAAGGACCTTGACATGGCCCACGTAACGACTACATACGTACATCAGTATGTAGTAGCCGGGACCAACGGCTTAACGCGCCTTCCGAAGCACGGATCATCTTTCGGACAATCGAGTGATCAGCCTGAAATGTCCTAACCAAACTGGGGATCACAGAGTAATTTTTGTTATATGTCCCGATCGGGATTCGAACCCGGGGCCTCCGGATCGTGAGCCGTTTGACCACGGAGGCTGTTTTATTATATTAATATTGATTTTTCTTTTATTTCTTTTTATTCAGTATCAGATAAAGTAATATTAGATGTGCCTTTAGATGTTGGGTCCGTAAGTAATGAAATCAACTAGAAATGACAGATGTACATTCCAGTTTGACTACTAGAAAGAAATAGCGAGGATGATTGGAGCTGTTGGTGTACGTTTTTATCACTACATAGTATACAACAAAGTCGCTTTTTCTATCCCTATGTACGCTTAAATCTTTAAAACTACTTTTCTTTCATTTCGCTCCGTAAAAATGATTTTTTTTTTCCAGCGGATCCCAACGAACCTTACGAGAAAGAATCTGCGAAATATCCCTTCGACAAGTTCCCTCAATACTGGTATGCCTCAGAGGAATCCCTTAGACTGCACAAAAAAAGAAAACACCCATACGCAGGCATGTTTAATTATAACTGGTTCGGTACTTGGGGCGAATCCATGCCAAACAGCTAAAAAAGGTAGGAATTCCGACTTTTAGCTAGCAACACTGAAAATATTTGGTAGAAATTTTTGTATGTACATTTTTGGAATTTTTCTCGATCGCTGAGAAATTAAATATATAGATTTTTATACCATTTTAATGTGACTGCTTAAAGCTAGCAACACTGTAAATATTCAAATTAAAATGTAAGTTTGGATACTAGCAATACATAAGTGAAATCGACTTATGATTAGGAAATAATGAATTTTGGTAGAATAGTATTTTTTGACGATGGTATTAAAATGATAAAGTGTTTAACTTATGAATATAATCAAAGACTAGCTGAAACAACATTGGTAGCTTTAATGACAGCTTTTTTGCACTTAATGATAGAAATTAGTAGGTTTCTACATAATCATGATGGCAACATTTAATTTGTGACGGAAATGACGTTTTGTCAAATGGCATTTATCTTAATTTATTTCTTGATTAAACAAGTTAAAAAAAGTTTCTAGAAAGGTGATAAAATGTTTCGTCGTTTTGTCGGTGGTAAATACGCAAACCGCGTCATGCCAAAACGAAAAAAAAAAAGAATTTAAAACGAAGAAAAAAATGAATCGTTTTTTAAAACGTCAAAATAGTATTCAAAACAACTATTTTTGTATATATTTTTTGATTAGCATTTTAGATCAAAATCGTTTTTGAGGCCAGTAGCATTTTACTTTCGAAGCATAATAACAATTAGTGTTTTTATTTTAAATAAAAAAAAATAGTTGATTTTAGTTTTTAGTAATAGAAATGTTTTATTGCGACCATGTGTTCGTATTATCTTTTGAATTGATCGTTTAATTCTTTTTTATTTGAAAATTACTGTTGAGTTTCGGTTGCAGTGAATTTTTTCAATTTTTTATTTTTTAAAAGACAATTTATGGTAATCAATGTTTATTCAGTATCAGATAAAGTAATATTAGATGTGCCTTTAGATGTTGGGTCCGTAAGTAATGAAATCAACTAGAAATGACAGATGTACATTCCAGTTTGACTACTAGAAAGAAATAGTGAGGATGATTGGAGCTGTTGGTGTTATAAGTAATTAAAAGCAATTAAAAATACACAAAACAGGTTCAGCTGCTTGTCTTCCCTGGCATGTCGTAAAATCCGACAGTGCATAAACCCATAACCATAACATAATGGCCCCGATTCCTGCAGACACCTCCTAATTTTATTTAAGTTATACCCGTCATTTTCTTATCCGCCGAAAAGGAAAGGGACGGATGATTGTCAACAAAATTTAAAACGAATGAAAAACCCGTGCAAATAAAATGGGCATCTCGCTGGTATGTAATCCGTTTGACGTGCTGTCTACTTAACTCTGTCAGGTTATTGGCCGATGTAAAATTTTTAGACGGTTGTTTTAGATTTGTGCTTAAAATTGACGTGTGTTCCATAAATTTTATGCTTGTCGATTACCCGTCCGTTTCCTTTTCGGCGGATAAGAAATTGACAGATATAACTTAAAATAAAATTAGATGGTGTTTACAGGAATTAGCACCACTATGATGTAGTCACTATTTCTTCCACCAGCGGGCTTAGCACCGTAAGCGCGCGACTCTTTCTCGCCTCGACATACGTCACCCGTCACTCTCTCACAGTACTGCGCAGAAAGAGACAGATGATCTGTGTCACGGCGAGAAAGAGTCGCGTGCTTACGGTGTTAAGCCGACAGGTATATCATGGATTCCATAACATCATAGAGCTATTTTCTCAAAAACTTATTTCGTCCTTGTTATATTTTTCTTAAGTCAAACTCAACAATCTTTCACCCGCATTCTAAGATGTTCACTCAACTCTTCCTCCAGTCGTCCTCAGCTGAGCATTTTGGTATTTTAAGTTGACATTTACGCCCTCGACTCGAGGACTTTACTCACTGGAGTCGAGCATGTCATACTGCCAACATAATAATACGAAAATGACGTCATGCCTTACTGGAGTACACTCGAGTCAAGGTTAAAGCGCCGTTCGAATTCCGATTTTGAGCTGAGATAGGGAAGACCTTGAGGTCATTTCAACTTAGGACTCAGTCGAGGAAGATTGGAGTTAACATCTTAAAACCCGGGCGTTACTCATAAATTGTAAATACGCCTTAATTCTTATTGTAGGTTTAGAAATATCCACCGTAACGAGTGACAGTGTTGCCATATTGGAAAATAGATAAGCAAATGGTAGATTTTTTAATAATTCTACATCTTTCATGAAGCACCATTTACCTAGCATTATCCCGTTGTCACAGGGTCCGCTTACCTAACCTGAAGATTTGACAGGTTCGGTTTTTTTAGTCCGCGCGCTCCTTTTTACTCCTATGCTGTTTAAGACTAGAGTAAGACCCAGAAGGACGAGGGGGTCAGGTCGGCGCCCGATACGAATTGGTGCAGGGGTAGTCATCATCATCATCAGCCCATTAACGTCCCCATTGCTGGGGCACGGGCCTTCCCTATGGATGGATAAGGAGATCAGGGGTAGTATTGTTCTATATTCTATGATATGGTATTACACATTGTGATGAGAGTAGGTTATTATATTTTGGCGCGAAATGTTACAAAATCCAATATGGCAGCATTGATTATAAATGTCATAACTCGTGAAACATATAACATTTGTACAAAGCGAAGTATACCAGTATTTTTATAGCGATTTTAGTGCATTTATTATCTGTATTTTAATCGTAAGGTCTTATGATAAAATGATGATCGTATTATTAATTTCCGACACTACCTTTGCCTTTGAGGTTATGCAAATGTCATAAGAAAAATGGTTAAAGTTGACAAGGCAGCGTGGTCTCATGATCTTAGCGTGCCCTTTAAACGAGGGAAAAATGTATATATTGTGGCGCGTAGATAACCTAAAATAATTAATTATATTGTCATCGTATACGTCACAAAATTATAAAATAATCACTGAAAAATAAGCAATTATATTTTACAATCATTTCCCATGAAAATAATCGACGGTTAATCGGGTTATTGATTGATTGATTGATTGATTGACGGTTTGATCATGGTATAAGAAAACTAGGTATGCTCAATCCTATGACAAGCCGCCATTGCTAGCCCAATTATGATGTAAGTGTTACCATTAAATTGGTTACTCCAACATTCCATGGACGTAAATTTTATTATTGAAAATTAAGGAATTACTGACTAATGTATTTAATTACTATTACTTGACACATATAAAAATCATTAACTGTAAGTAAATCTTTTACTAAAGTTCAAAATTTCCTTGCAAAGTGAATATAAAACATTGGTCGTCAGCAATTTATTTTTTACGAAATGGCAACGCAGGGCGGGATGACGTCAGCTGGGCTAACCTTGAAATTTTAGCTGTCACTTTTGAGCATACCTGGTTTTCTTATGCCATGGGTTTGATTTTATCAAAAGTAAATGGCGGGTAAAATAAGACGCCATCTTGAAAATCATTTGCTTTTTTGACATGAAGCATAATAAATAAAAAGGCATAATACAATAAAGACCAAAATAAAGCAGTATTATATCGCATTTTAGTTATTATATTTAATTATACATTCTTTTAAGAAGTTACTTTTAATTTTATATTAAAAAAATCCTTTTAGAAATGTGATTTTTTTCGTCTTCTAAAATGTGATTTTGTATTTTACTGCATCTGGAAATTATTTTTAGGTGGCAATTCTGAGAAAAAGTCAATTAAAGAAAAAAAAACTTTAACTCAACTCTTCCTCCACTCGAGTCGGACTCAGCTGAGAGCATTTTGGTATTTTAAGTTGACATTTACGTCTTCGACTCGAGGACTTTACTCACTGGAGTCGAGCATGTCATACTGCCAACATAATAATACGAAAATGACGTCATGCCTTATTGGAGTAAACTCGAGTTAGGCCGTATACAGAAATAAAGCTGGAAACTTATAAGCGCTTACCGGCGCTTGACAGCGCGGGTTCGTTCTACACAAAGGAAGCAGGTGGCATTTCAAGCGCCCAGCGCTGACCAGCGCGTGTTGAAGCTTGTCGGAACTTGTCGGCACCTTTCAGTGCTTATCGGCGCGCGTTCATATATTTTCCTGCGCGGATCACCAGCCCTGTCAAGCGCTGGTAAGCGCTTATAAGTTTCCAAATTTCTGTATACGGCCTTAAGGTTGAGGCGCGGTGTAAGAATATCGATTTTAAGCTGAGTTCGAGGAAGACCTTGAGCTCACCTCAGCTGAGGACGTAGTCGAGGTGGGTTTAAGTTAACATCATACAATGGTCCCAATTCCTGTGTTTGCAACACATCCAAATTTTATTTTAAATTATACTTACCTGACATTTTCTTATCCACCGAAAAGGAAAGACATCGTAACGAAAACTTTGAGGGATGGTTCAGACCATGGTTCTTTTTCTGAGCTTTTCAGCTCATTATTCTGAGTTAATAACAAGTAGTTTTTTCCATCGTAAATTGAATTGATAAATATTTAAAAAGAAACACAAAATAAAACTTGAATTTTGCGACGGAAAATTCCACTTGAAATATCAAGTTAATAAACTCAGAATCTGTCTGAGTTTTTAACAGGTGGAATTTCATTAAACGTGGAACTGAAAATATATAAAAAAAACACTAAAATTGACATTAATTTTCCAACAGGAAATTCCACTTTTTATAAACTCAGTAACATGTGCTGAAATCATCCCCCTTAGTTACTTTACGGTGTCACTAACACCCTGTATTATCGGATAACGTCTCTTGAATATCGAAACGTTAAAATTAAATATGCCTTGCCATACAAAGTTCCCTCAACTGATATCAAAGCTCTGTATAATCATGTAACTAACTGAAAACTGTTCATTGGGAGAATTTGACGAATTTTGTACTAACAGAATCACAAACCTTGTCTTGTGTTTATAATGAGGATAAAAACTAGAAGCTCAAATGTAGGTGGCAGCACTGTTGAGTGTTGCTAACTTTTGACAGTTCTCCATACTGGCCCCGATTCCTGCAAACACCGCCTAATTTTAAGTTATATCCGTCATTTTCATATCCGTCGAAAAGGAAAGGGACGGATGATTCACAGATCTTAATTTTAGGAAGAATGAGTAAATGAATGAATAACCCGGGCGAATCAAAAGGTACGTCCCTGGTATGCAATCCGTTTGACGTGCTGTCTACTTAACTGTGTCGGGTTATTGACGGATGTAAAATTTTTAGACGGTTGGTTTAGATTTGTGCTTAAAATTGACGTGTGTTCCATAAATTTTATGCTTGTCGATTACCCGTCCCTTTCCTTTTCGGCGGATAAGAAAATGACAGATATAACTTAAAATAAAATTAGATGGTATTTACAGGAATTAGCACCAATGTCCAGCTAAAATTCGCGATGAATTGCTATAAAATGTGGAGCAACGTGGAGTGTATCCCGTCTGAAGGAGTTACGAAAAAGAAAGTCATTAGTTGGTAAAAGCCAGTTTTGATTGAAAATAAGTTTTGCTAAGTTTTCTTTCCGATCTTTAGGGAATAAATGGGTGAAAAATTGGGTTCCGACATGAAAAAGGATCCAAAAGGATCCGAAAGGATGTCGGAACCCAATTTTTCACGGAAAAATAATATGAAAGTTCGCCACCAAACTTGGCACATTTTGATATTCACCCAAATATAACACCATGAATTTGCAGTTAAAACGCTGCGCAAAGGGTTATAGTGTAAAAATATAACCAAAACAATAGATGTTTGTTTACTCAACTAGTATGGGGAACTGTCAAAATGTAAGAACACTCAACAGTAGCGACACCTGGAGGGTTAAAATGGCCACATCGAAGCAATATTGCAATTTGACATTTGCGCATATAAAAGTAAGGGGCCGTCCATTAATCATGCGAGGCTCGAGAGGGGTAGGGGTCCATGAAAAAAATGACGAAATATCATAAGGGGGGGTACACCCCCGGTGTAGTAATATATCACGAGTATTTATAATTAAGTATTTATAACGGCTTCTGTGGTCCAGTGGTTGAGGTCCCGGGTTCGAATCCCGGTGGGGACAAGTCACAAAAATCACTTTGTGATCCCTAGTTTGGTTAGGACATTACAGGCTGATCACCTGATTGTCCAAAAAGTAAAAAGATCCGTGCATCGGAAGGCACGTTAAGCCGTTGGTCCCGGTTATTACTTACTGATGTAAGTACGTAGTCGTTACATGAGTCATGTCAGGGGCCTATGGCGGCTCAGTAATTACCCTGACACCAGGGTTGATGGGGTTGGTAATTCACCTCACAATCCACACGATAGAAGAGAACGAGTATTTATTTTTTCGGCAAACGCGCGATACTGAACCGAAAAGCGGCGTTTCGTGCAATTATTTTGGTAGGTACTAAAAAATACACGTGATATAGGATAGGGGGGGTGTAGTCTTGAACCTCACTATGTATCACCGGGGGGGGGGGGGGGGGGGGGGGGTTTAAAAATGCCAAAAAACATCACATGACTAATGGACGGGCCCTAAGTGCGCAAAGCAAACAAATGTCAAATAGCAATATTGCTTTCTTAGATGAATTGCTTCGATGTGGCCATTTTAAACCACCATGATGGGAGAAATGGGCAGTTATTATCCTCATTCAATCGAAGCGTCTTCTAAAACGGGTAGCTGTACGAACTAGCTTGTATATACGTAGGCAGCTATTGAATTCATCCTAGCGCTATAGATAGAAAACTAATATTTAAGCATCACGCTATACCCCTGAAGGGGTAGGCAGAGATGTGTTTAAGTCCCATGTAGTAGGGGGCGAAGCTATTGCCATCAACCGGGTACATGATCCGAACATACATGAGATCACGACCATATCCCAATTGGGGTATTCAGAGGTACATCCATCGCAAGAACTAAGTACCCACACCTCACCGAGCTTTCTGTTAGACCAACGTGATAGGTGAGCCGTATCGCCGTCTATAATGGTCGAGCCAAATGTGTTAGTGAAAACTGCATCCGAATACTTAGCAAATGATTTTTTTTTCTATGGCGCGAGGATTTTAGCATTTAAGTACACTGATAATAAAGATGAGATTCCTCTAGCTATAGCGATTACTGTATGTGTGCCAGATATGTATATTTATATACCATTTATATTTAAATAGATCATGTAACTATGTAAGCGATTTTCATATACAGGGTGTTAGTAACATCGTAACGAATACTGAGGGGGATGATTCAGACCATGATTCTGAGTTAATATCAAGTGGAATTTTCCGTCGCAAAATTAATGTCTTTTTATATTTTATTTTTTTAATTATTTTCAATTCTATACTTTTGCGATGGAAAATTCCACTTTATATCAACTCAGAATCATGGTCTCAATCATCCCTCAAAGTTTTCGTTACGGTGTCACTAACACCTTGTATATACACGTATCTCAGAGAAACTATAGATGGAAGATTCCAAGCGTAAGCCTTCGCATCTACCGAAATACACGAGCGAACGGTTCGTGTTTTGATATAAGTACTGTCATGATCAATATAATGTACCTACTTTAGGACTCTGTCGCACTAACATATTTGACATTCAGTGAGACTTACAGTTAAATTTGTCAAAAAAGTTAATGTGACATGGTACCAAAGTGTATACATATTAATGCTCGTGACCGTATGTGGGATATAAAAATGACACAGGATATTTTAAATATCTGTACTCCTTATAATTTAACAAAATCCTCTAACCCGACCGACATTGCACCAAAAACTCCCCTTTCTTACCTTTTAAAACTGCATTACGTCCCATCCATTAACCATCCTCCATTCATACCATAAACAATCAAATTCCCATTCATTATCCTTCCATAGTATTCTCACTTTCCTACATATCCTACATATGCGTTTATAGAGTCGACGAGTGTTTCTTATACGTGTAAATCTCACATCATCATTAATTTAAGAGGCACGCTCCTGTCGGTGCAGCATTTTCCATGCTACTTTTTTAGGGGAAAATAGGGCAGTGGTTTCCCTCTTGCCTTCCGCCCCGCATTACTCTGTCTGACGCGAGTGCGATGGCGCCCAGAGTAGTCTATTTCAAAGCCATACTAGGACTCCTGTCCGCCTCTGACTAGTGCTGACAGTTACTGCTGCCCTCTGTCAGGTTCCAGGTTACAGTCCCTGCGACTTGCCCCTTCCGTCCTGCATTGCCGTACCGATGGCTCCCATCTCCGCCTCTGCAACCGTTGAGGTCATCACCGGTATACCTGGGCAAGGGTTCTACGTTAGGTGTCGGTCCCTATCCGAACTCAGCCACCACATCAGGAAAGTTCTTCATTAAGCGCCGTTCCCACTAAGCAAAACTATTTTTTGGAAACCAAAAAAGCGACTATTTTCTTGTTCGTCTCCGACGCCTTATAGAAATATCGTAAATTATAATCTAGACTAGACATTCATCCCATTTGTCATACAGCCACCATCATTGCTGTGCCTTAAACATGAACAAAGAATAAATAAAAAACCTTACAAAGTCACAAGGAAGCACACTAGCGGCCTTATTGCTGAGTAACAATTACATCCAGGCAACCTTAAAGGTGGAATTTATTCCAAAAAACTGTAAAACACTGTATGGGTAATTCTGTCGAATTAAAAAGTAGAAATGTGTCGACCACGCCATTGTTCGAGTATTACTTTTATAAATGATATATTTATGGGAATGATAGTAGTATCCTTATTAAATAACAGATATTGTATCAAATAGTCTTGTGAAAATAGATTTAAATGGAGGGTAGAGTGAAAATATTTACAACCGAAGTTATAGGCCCACGTTGGGCGCCACTTAGCGCTCAAGTATTTACAACCTAAGTAATGTGCCCTCGTTAGGAGCCACTTAGCACTCTTTACTATTTACAACCTAAGTAATGGTCTCACGTTGGGCGCGAATTAGCGCTTAGTATTTCAATCGAAGTAATGGGCCCATGTTGGGCGCCACTTCCCAGCACAATATGACAACTAACCTAAGTTGGAATGATAAAAAACAAGTCACAAATCGTCGAAAGACATATAACTTGTATATATACAAAAAAAAATCAAGATAAATATAGTATACTTATACACGGGGTGTTAGTGACACTGCATTGAATATTGAGGGGGCCTTTTTACTAGTCTACCTTCCATTTAAATCTAGTTTTACAGAAGTTAATATTACGTATTTAGCAAAGTAGGTGTTCGAACCATAGCCTTACCGTAATGAGAAGACTACCTAAATACTCCAATATTTAAGTATAAATGATAAAATGAGATGTATCTGCTTATTTTAGATGAAAAATGAATTTTGTACAAGAATTTTGTAAATATACTGCATTTTTGTAAGAAACTTTGTTTTTATTTAAGACGTTGGTCCCGGTTACTTGCTTACTGGGGGGTTAAAGTGGCCACATCGAAGCAATTCATCTAAGAAAGCTATATTGCAATTTGACTTTTGCGCATATAAAGGTAAGTGCACAATACAAACATCAAATAATAAACGTCAAAACACAAAATTACTATGGAATTTGTATGAAAAACACATTTTATTTTTTTTATTAACTTATGAATTTTAATCAAGAAAAACGTAAAAATATGTTCGACATTTAATTCCGTGTTTTGACGTTTATTGAAATGTAACTGATTTGACTAGTTGGAAACTAGCGTATTAAATATGACACAATTTTATCTAGAGTTCGCGCTACGAAATGAGTTCCGTGGCGCTAGTAATAAACAATGTAATGGGTCATAATTTGTTGAATAAACATTTTCTCTCTCTCTCTCTCTAGTGTCGCAGTATCCGCATAGATGGAATAGGTACCATTTGCCCGCGACTTCGTCCGCGTGGCGTGTTATAAAAGAGAGATCTTTGTAATTTCAAGCGTGTAACTTAAGCGGTTTAGGTTACAAAAGGATTTTCCCGCTAATTCCCGTTCCCGTGGGAATTTCGGGAATTCCTTTCTTAGTGCACCTCTACGGTACCTAAGCTACGTCCCTTCCACATTTCAAGTGCCTACGTTTAGCCGTTTAGGCTGTGCGTTGATATGTCAGTCAGTCAGTTTCTCCTTTTATATATTTAGATTATTATGAATTGTCAATTAGTTCCATCAAAATCCGCAGGTCTTGCGTGGCGCATAGCGTAACATAGCGAAATCGTGGGATGGGGCAAAATGGAAACGACTGTTATTTTCTTCACTAACTCGTTTATTTTCAGTTTTTTTTTTTTTATATTTCACACGCTTCGTTTAAAAAAAAACTATAGATGGCGTTGTACAGCTTTAGCGTGACCATTACCTATTTTCTCATTACTCTGTTCCATAATTATTCCAAAATACAATGTAATTGCAGAAGCATATATAAAAATAATCTTGATATTTGGATCACATTATGCATAGGATTATGTTATTCAAAGTTTTAAAGCTGAAAACGGCCTAATGCGGTGTCAAAACGTGAGGACACAGTGAGTGCAGTTTGTCGTAGTGAGTTTGGTGCGAGTTCAGATGGTTCCGAACATTCCGATATCAAATACAAGTGTCAAAGAAAGAGGGTAGACATATGTCTGCCCGTAGAAAATTATGGATCTACCTACTCCACTCCAATCTCATCAGTCAATTCAGTCATCCCGTGATAATGGCACTTGCAACGGTGTCGAAATAACGGGAGTCTCATATCCCTGCTTTAAACGCGGTAAGAACCCGTTGTTATGTGTTTTAATTAGGATTATGTTGCTACCTATATTGCTTATCTTTATTTTAATAAGAATAATAATGGGTGGAAGTTGTAATTGTACCTTGGTGTAATAAAAAGTGTCATAATTTAGATACAAAAACGAAGATAAAAATTGCTTAGGGGCTGTCCATTAATCATGTGATGTTTTTTTTGGTTTTTTTAACCCCCCCTCCCCCTTGGTGATACATGGTGAGGTTTAAGACTACCCCCCTCTATCCTATATCACGTGTATTTTTAGTGCCTGCCAAAATAATTGCACGACTTTTCGGTTCAGTATCGCGCGTGCCAAAAAAATAAATACTCGTGATATATTACTACACCGGGGGGGTGTACCCCCCCTTATGATATTTCGTGATTTTTTCATGGACCCCTGCCCCGTCTCGAGCCTCGCATGATTAATGGACGGCCCCTTATGTCTGTTATCCATGACATTAGAAGGGCAAACGAAGGGAAGTCTGTATAGTGCCATCTATAAATTTTTTTGGGGAACGTAACCTGCAAGGGGTAGCCTGCCTGTGGGGGTCCTTTGGGGTAGTCAGAGAAACATCCATCGCAAGATGATCTGATTATTTAATTTTATTATATAACGATAGTTCTATATCTGGTTTAACATCTAAGTGTTTCTTAACGTGTTTGACTAAATTTTTCGCAAATTTTGTAGTGTATTCACAATATTTACAGCAGTATGGCTTCTTCCCATTTTTGACTCGAACCTCCTGCTCGAATCTGTAATAAGGATAATTTTTCGTAAGTAAAGTAAAAAGTGCCTAAAGTAAAAAAGTGCCGACTTGAAAAAAATGTGCCAAACATACTGGGTGTAAGTGACATCGTAACAAAATGATTCAGACAATAATTCTGAGTTGATATCAAGTAGCATTTCCTGTCGCAAAATTAATGAAAATGTAAGTATTTTTTTTTATATTTTCAGTTTGTTTTTGGCTACATAGAACCCAAATTTAAAATAAATAAAAACACATCAATGTAAGGCTCAAAACCACGAAGGTGGCGAATTTCAGGTTTGCAATTTGAGCATACAATGTTAAAAGCAATAGCCAAATAAAGAAGTAGAAATGGTTTATTAGTTATGAAACTTAACATATTTAAAAGGGGCGCGCACAGATTTCAAAATTTTTCAAATTGAAGCGATTTTAAGGTAACTCGGCAGTAAAAATCGTCATTTCGGGAACGTAACTAAATATTTATTTTTAAATATAATATTTACAGAAAGCAGTAAAATATTGTCATTTTTAATTGCATTTTACTATATTTTTTTAAATGTAAATGGAAATTCGCTGAATAAACATGGATATTTATAAAAATTATCAAATTGAAAATTAAAAAGTAGCTAATTTTTTAATTTCAAGCACCAAATTCAAAATATAGCAAAATTTAGATGACTTGAGAAGTAAAATTAGATATTACTATAATAATAACTTTATTATGTTTGTAAGTGCATATTTAAATGTTCAATAATATTTGAAATTAGTATTATAAAGGCAAATAAAAGTAGAGTTCCCGAAAATGCTGTCGTGTTCCCGGAATGACTAAGATGTTCACTGAATGATGCTGTTGGGATTTTCTTACAGGTAAAGGTATTTTTGAGTAATAAATACGAAAATTTAGTTTTGTGATTTCTTTAATCTTGTTTAGAAATATTATTTGGTATATTATTATAACCAAAAAATATAGAATTCGGAAATTATAAAAAGGAAACTGGTAACAAAACTCTTCTTAATACTTTACTAACTGTTACAATCACAAACTCAACTTTGAATTAGTTTAAACTATGCCTAGCGTATTAATTTTGATCAGTCTTTAATTATAGTCTCATGGAAAATAATCGAATTAAATGTTGCACTTTAAACTACAAGACAACAATAGTACTACAATAAACTTTTTTTTCAATAATAGAATAGCCTCAAGAAAATAAGACAATTAACATTCTCAAATTAGACGTAAAATGGTAATACTCGCGATTCTTTTCAACTTTCAGTGACGGTGTAGGTGTTATCTCTATAATTTGTTCAAATGTCACATAAGATACTAATAACTTGCGATTTCATGCATTGGCGTTTTCCCTTTGTTTTATAGGTATAAGATGAACTATTTTCTTTAAGTTATTTTTTAAGTTTTCTTCTTTTTCTCGTCTTCGTTTCGTTTCATTTTTACTGAAAACAAAAGAAATTCTTTGATTTTTAACAAAATATTTTTTCAAAATTAATTCACCTATGAAAAGTCATATCATCAGAACCCACTACGTCAATCCGGGAACGCGTCATCATCTCCGGGAACGTTCCCTAAATGACTGTTCCCGAAATGACGTTTTCGAAATTTCGCGCTTGTAATTCTGATGGTCGCCGTCTTAGACATATTATTTCAAGGTAATTGTGAAGTAAACAGTTATAATTTTACATAATATTAATTAAGTAACAGTTATTTTAATATGATTTCCTATTTTACCCATTCCCGGAATGACGTATAATTAAGGTACGGTAAAAAATACAAGAACATAATAGTACTTACCACTTAAACTGTTATTTATTTACATACAAAACAAATCTCTCGTTGTCTTTGATTACTTGTGGCTCTGCCCACCCCATTTGGGATTACGGGCGTGAGTTTATGTATGTATGTATGTGTACAAAACAAATGTCGCCGGCCTCACAACATTATTGCTCGCTACTAAAGCACACTAGCGCCGCAACTGGCATTCAAGAATAAAAGTTTTCACTACCTAATGCTGTGTTCACGAATATGACGTTTGATTTCTTGGACAAACTATTGACAAGTGCCGTATTTAAAATTATTTTATTTTCTATATTTTGGCTTTAAGATAATAATTTTTTAGGAAATAAACAAACTCAATTGAACATTGAGAATTTAAAATAAACGATTTTACTATTTGTTAACGTAAGTTGAAGTTGGAATTTTTTGTTTTGGACGCGTTCCCGAAATGACTTTTTACACATATTTATTTTTAAATTATTTAAAATAACTTATTTTTCAAATTATCAATTTTAGGTATACATACATCTAACTGATCTCGATAGTATTCAATTCTTATTTAACGTTATTCATTTGTATATTTTATTTTACGAGCTTCCAAACCAAATTCGCCACCTTCGTGGTTTTGAGCCGTAAAACGATTAAATTTTCAGCTGCGCACGGGTCAATGGCCGCGCGCGCTATCAAAGTAGGCATTACGAACAGATCCTATTTCTATCTCTACCGTCTGCAGCTTAAAAATGCTTTTCTCTCACTCTAGTCGTCGGCTCGGCAGCGGCGGGTAGCGGCGGCGCCTTTGACACTGCGCTAATGCCGCCGCCGCACATCCGCTCAATCGGAACCTTGATGTGTTTGTGAGTGTTTTGTGTTTGTTTTATTTTGTGAATGAGTAGTATCGTCTATAATAATAATAATAATAATAATAATAATATCTTTATTTCGTACCATTAAAGCCTTAAATATATGACAATATTTGTTTACATTTATAAATGTGTAGTTACAGGCTGTGACATAATTGATATGAGTCGGCTGTTATCCCTAAAAGTTTTTAAAACTGAGCTAAGGATACCAGCTACCATCCAAAAGTTGTATGCAAAAGCCAAAAGTGAGGGTGTTGACAATGAATATTGTTATAATATTTAAAATTTGAATGACATCAAGTTATCAAAAAAAGAGAAAATAATAATTAATAGTTAAGGTAAAATGCAACTTGCTATGTGCGTGTGTGTGTGTGTGTGTGTGTGTGTGTGTGTGTGTGTGTGTGTGTGTGTGTGTGTGTGTGTGTGTGTGTGAGTGTGTGTGTGTGTTGTGTGAGGTGTATCTTCTTGTATATTATTATGTTTACTAAAGATAATCAACCAACAGGTTTAAGTAAATTCTCCGTGTCATCGTATGATAGTCCTTGTAACCATTTGGTAACAGCCTTTTTGCAAAGTAGTGTTGATTGGGAGTGAATGGAAAGATTACGTTGAAGCGTGTTGTACAGAAAGGGACCCAAAAAGCAGAAGAATCTATGGCTACAACTGGTATTGAAGAAGGAAGATTTTGCGACTAAGTGGTTACGCCTTGTATATGTAACGTCGATGTCAACGGGAGTCTGGCAGTGTTGCATAAGTATAGTATGAAGAATGAACAGTTGTCGGACGGTAAGTACGTCACATACCTCATAGAGTAGAGAGGTGGAAAATAGCATAGGTTTGAATGTAGCTACTTTTAACAGTGCCCTTTGTGCACGTTCTACAGATTTGAAAATGGTTTTTGGTGCACCGCCCCATGTAGTGATGCAATAAATAAGTATTGATTGACAAAGTGCTATGTAAACCATTTTTAAAGTTGGAGGGTCTGCTACATGTCTTAAATGTTTAAATACAAATATTAATTTACGGACTCTATTTGATATGAGGCTAATGTGTGAGTTAAAAGTGAGGTTGCTATCTATAAGGACTCCGAGGTATTTAATGCTATTAGTTCTTTCTATTTTAGGACAATTACAAGGTGAAGTATGAGGGATTTGAGTGGAGTGTGCAGCGATGGTAAATATTGCCGGGTCAGGAAGATGTTTATTACGCAAAGTAAAAATCATATGCTTTGTTTTGTCTACATTTAAGGTGAGCAGGTTTTGGTTCAACCAATCAGACACTAAATTGAACCCGTTTTGGGCTGAATCATACACTTCCTTCCACGAGTTCCCCGTGAAAAGTAAAACAGTGTCGTCGGCAAAAGAAAACAGTTCCCCATTGTCAAGATGTAATTGACACAGGTCGTTAATGTAAGTTAGGAAGAGACTGGGACCCAGAATACTACCTTGGGGTACGCCGTATTCGACCTGAAGGTTTGAGCTTGTGTGACCTTCAATAGTAACGCACTGGACCCGACCTGTCAGGTAATTCTGAAAGAGTTTCAGCGGGGTTCCACGAATACCTAGATTTTCTAATTTTTTTATAAGTAATGGAAATGACACCGTGTCAAATGCCTTGGCTAGATCCAGGAATATAGCAAGACATTTTCTTCCCTCATCCAAACTAAGAACAATTTTATTAGTCAGTTGGTGTACAGCTTGAGCAGTAGACTTTCCAGTACGGAATCCGAACTGCTTATTACTAAGAAGGTCTTTATTTTCAAGATAATTTATGAGGCGGGTGTTTATTAAACGCTCCAAAACTTTAGATAACACTGGCAATACTGATATTGGGCGATAATTCGTTACACGATCTCGGTCTCCACCCTTGAATATTGGATGTATTAAACCTTTTTTAAAGACAGTTGGAAATATACCTGTTGAAAGTGATATATTACAAATATGTGTTAGAGGTGGGATAATTATATTTCTGTACATTTTAACAAACTTAGTGGAAATACCGTCGCATCCTACTGCACAATCGTCTCTAAGAGATATAATAACACGCTCTACTTCATCTTCATCGGTTGGAAGAAGGACAAACGAGTCAACCACAGAATAAGAAGGTGATTTATTTGCACCATTGTAACGAGTTCTAATAATATTTTCCGCAAGGTTTTTCCCGACACCGGTGAAAAAAGAGTTTACGTGATTGATTGAATCTTGAGATGATGTTTTACAGAGAAGTAATTCCCGCGAACAAACTTTTCCTTTATTTAAATATGCAATGTCTTTAATTGTCTCCCAGAGCTTTTTGCTATTTGACCCTGCCGCCCGCAGTTTATTTTGCTGGAAGGTTCTCTTTACTTTCTTAAGCAGAGCATTGCAGAAGTTCCGGTATCGTTTAAAGCTTATCTTAAGGATTTCGTTATGGGGTGATCGTTTACATTTTTTATAGAGGTTGTCTCTGTTTCTAATACACCTTAATAAGCCTGGTGTGATCCAGGGCTTAATAATTCTACAACGTCGTGGAATGGTATTTACGACTGAGTTTTCAATTAGAGTGTGACTTAGCATGTTGACCATGGTACTCGCGGCAAGATTAGGATCTGACGCCGTAAGGACAGGTGATAGATCTATTTTATTCATGTCACTATGGACCCCGGCGTAGTCAATTATGGTCATGTGTTTTGGGGGCGTCAGTGATTTAGTTGTTAATAGTGACAAAATGATTGTGTTATGATCTGTGATTGGTGATTGAAGTATTAATGTATATGCTCTGTAACTTGATTTCAGGAAGAAATGATCGAGGCATGTTAGATGGTGGGTTGGAAGAGTGTGAGTTGGAAGCAATCCGTGCGCAGCCATGATAGTAAGATAGTCTTCGGAATAAGGGTGACGGTTATCAGAACAAATGTCAATATTGATGTCTCCAGTTAAAATTATATTTTTAAATGTATTAAGTTCTGAGAGAACTATATTTAGTGAGCGTAGAAAGTTTTCAGCATTTTTAAAGGCATCTGGACGGTAAATTGCGAGTATAGCAGTGTCCGTTCCCATCTTAATCAAAAGACAACTAGAGTCCATCATCGCAGGTGGTTCAGTTACTGAGACATTAGTTAGGTTATTATTTATGTATATGGTGACCCCATCATTTTTGTTATGTGGTTTTGTAGAGGAGTATGTTATATAGTTTGCTAAGGGTGCAATAATTGGATTATGGACAAGCCAACATTCCGTAAAAACTACAATGTCACATTGTATTTTTATTCTATCTAAAAGTATACTGAAATCCGTTATATTTGCCGATATACTTCGTATATTTTGGGTGATAATATTAAGGTTCTTTTCGGGTTGCTTAATTATTTTTATACATTGCTCTGGATCACAGTATTTTGACATAGATATAGAGACTTCATCTAAGTCTTGGACAATGTCATTTGTCATCGCGAATTTTATGCTTAATTACAAAGATGTATTTAGAAAGATTTATCGGTAAGACAAGAATAGTGTGGTACTTAATTGTATATAAATATACTTTAGTAGGCTTTGTATATGGTAGAAAGTATAAATATGAATGTGTGTGTAACATGATGTGTATTTTTGTATGTGTGAGACCAAATGTGTTTATTGTACAGAAAGGTTGTGTGATGTGAGTGATGGGATGTGTATATGCGTGTAAATTATGTAAGTGTTGAGATAATGAGATCAATAAATTCAATAGCAAGTTATTAACATGAAATAGAGATAGTTGCACATTAGTAAAGAAATCAAATAGAATCAATAGTCTGTGACTAGTTGTAGAAAAGTAATATAAAATGTAATAGGCAGTTATATAGTTATTTAAGTACTGCTTATAAAATACTAGTCATTTAAAGTTGTTGTTTTTCAATTTATCTATTTGGGCTTCATTCGTGACGAGGATGGTCTTGGCACCTTCTTCTTTACGTAGGAGTACTCTAGCGTTGGTAGTCCAGCAGTATTTATACAGGCCTGTCTTCGTGAGCTGCCGTGCGAGGTAGTATAAACGCCTAGCGTTTGCAGTCAGATGTTCATCAATGTAGATCGGCTCGGGGGGGCTGGAGGAACAGATTACGGATGTACTGAGCTTACTGTTCTTGTTTCGCATGTTGTAGGCTTTGACAGCTTGAAGAATTTTATTTTTCAATATGGCAGAGTTCAACGTGACAAGAATGGTCTTCTTTTCAGTCTTAGACGGAAGGCGCCGTATGTCTTGAATATCAGAGCAAACAACATTAGCCGAGATCTCATTGAAAATGGTGATAGCTGTTTTTATTAACTCCGCTTGGGTTTCTTTCTGGGCGCTGGGTGCATTTCTTATTTCAAGCATATTTATGACGGATTTCCTGTTCTGTTCTTCCAATGCTTGTTCCAGGTAAAGAATGCGATGCTCATAAGACAGAGATTTTTCTTCCATTGAAGATAGTTTAGCAGTTACGTCCTTGTGCTCGTTGTACAAAAATTCGAGCGATTTTTCGATTTCGCTATTAGTTTTTTCCATAGAAGCTATTTGGGATTGCATTTCGGTTAAAGAGCTTTGTATTCCAGTTAATTGAGTCTCTTGTCCACTTTTCCATGTTTCTAGCATTTCTTTTAGTTCAGCCTTTAGTGAATGGAAAGATTGAGAGATTTCCGCACAGTTGCATACTTTCTGGGAAGAAGGATGTGTTACATTACCTTCTTCATCTGAAGTAGTGATCAAAGCTTTAGCTTTCTTTGTAAGTTTCTTTTGTCTAGGAGTTCTTTCCATAGTGTTTGTGTTCCAATATGGAAAAAATCGAGAAAGCGCCCTCTGTGGATAATCTGGTGTAGCGGTAAGTATAATAATGTAGCGTATTTCGTTCTCACTACGCGTAGTCTTATGTTAATAACGGTGTTTTCACTAGATGGCGTTGTCATTAAAGTTTTGCATTCCTAGCTTTTATTTCTTTGAAAAGTGAGGTTGTTCAAATTATATGTTTATATATTGTTCATTGAATTTATGTTTATAAGGGGATAAGAATACCTTCTTACTTATCCTGCACCGCAAGACACTATTACACAATTTTCGAGTTCAGAATATTATACTTTTCACTTATTGTCACAACCTTATTTTTTTTAACACTTTTCGGATTACAGCACTTTATTTGATGTTTTTATATTACGTATATTAGAAACAAAGCTTTAATAATCTATTTGTGTGGAAATTTAGTTTAAATTAATGGTTATACTATTTTAAATGAAATAATTGTACAGAGCTACTTGTTCTGAGCACTGCAGCGCCCTGCTGAGCGCGAAAAGCATTCGTTCCATCTATATACCTACCTACCACATTTATGATAAAACAACAAAAAAAATCATCCCCCTCAGTATTCATTACGATGTCACTAACATCCTGTATTTATACATTGTTTTAAGTTTACGCGGTTATTATCATAATTAAAACACATAATAACGGGTTCTTACCGCGTTTAAAACCCCGTTCATCCCGTGATCATGGCACTTGTAACAGTGTCGAAATATCGGGACTCTCATATCCCTATTTTAAACGCGGTAAGAACCCGTTATTATGGGTTTTAAAATGTATTTTATTTCTGTAATGGATAAAGAAAAAAAGGAGTCTGAAATAAATAAATTTAAAAACATAGATAACAACTCACCTGTCTAAGTATTGGGTAGCTCTGTGCCCCAGTCTCACATGCTGTATGAGAGCCTTAACGTCTCTTCCAGAGTAGGGACAGTCTGCACACTTGTAAGGTCGCTTCTCATGAGACCTGAGATGTACATTAAGACCTTGAAGCCTCGTCGTGAAGAAACTGCAGTGCGGGCAGCGTAATCTACCTGTGGGTATTTTGAAATTGTGCAGTAAAATGGCTTGGAATCTAAAGTAATATTAGTACTCAATATTCTTTCCCGGTCCCGGGTTCGAATCCCGATGGGGACAAATCACAGATATCACTTTATGGTCCCTAGTTTGGTTAGGACATTACAGACTGATCACCTAATCTAAAAAGTAAGTTGATCCGCGGAAGGCACGTTAAGCCGTTGGTCCCGGTTACTACTTACTGATTAATATGTCCTTAATTCACCTTAAAACACGAAATTTGGTAATCGCATGTTTATTGAGCTGTGTAGCAAAATACAATGAATCAATCCAAAACTACCCACTACTTAACTAATCTTATTTGTCAATAAGAGAAACAAGTATCTACCCACACTACCTACCACATACCTAAACTCATGTATATGACACTGATGTAAGTATGTAGTTGTTACATGAGCCATGTCGGGGCCTTTGGCAGCTCAATAATCACCCTGACACCAGGGTTGATGAGGTCGGTTATCCATCTTAAAACCCACGTAAAGTAATTCTAGCTTAGATAAGTTACATATATACATAATAATCACTTCCTCCGATTGATTGAGGGGAGGCCTATGCCCGGCAGTGGGACGTATATAGGCTGGTTATGTTATGTATCTTAGTAAAAAGTAACTGATTTGATTAGCTGGAAATTAGCCTATTAGCATACCCCAGACACTTCATACAAAACACCTTGTTTTACACAGACACTACACATTGACGTTATCATACACGCGCATCTGTGTGTGTGACGTCTGACGCTACACGATGAACACTAAAGTAGGGTTGATGAGGTTGTCATCCACCTTACAACCGACATGATAGGAGAGACAGAGATTATTTTTTTAGTCCACTAGACTATATGCAGTTTCGTTGTGTGGACGAGAAAAGATTTTCCAATATTTTATGAAAAAAAAAATTTAAATATAAATATTTCATTCTTAAAAGACCAATTTCGTTTAGACGAACTTTGAGTGTACGATTTAACTATAATAATGTCTCATACCATCTGGAAGTTTCTTTATTTTCTTGACAAAACAACTCGTGCAACATGTGTTGCCAGGCTTGTGACAGGCTTCCCTTTTTTTTTGCACGGGCTTCTTGGTCGGTTTATGACTCAACGAGTGAAAGTCGATGCTCTCCTTGCTGAACGTCGTGAAGTTGCACACATTACAACCGTATAACGCTTTGAGGTTTACTATATGTTTGCCTTCAATCATTTTAATAAGTTTTTGATTTAAAGCATCCTTTGTTTTTGGTTTTATTACTTTCTTGACTTTTTTTGTAGATCTGGAAAAGACAAAATGAAATATATAAAATAGGTTTCAATACAATATTAAAGGTTTATAATGTTATCAATATATATTTTATGAAATATATATACCTATTTTATAATTATACTTTCAATCCAAAAAATAGTACAGTTTATTTATATAATAACACAATCACAATTTTATTATAATAATACAATTTGTCGCATAATCAGAAACATACGTAACTTCGTCACGTCCAACTAGGTGTTTAATTTTATAAAATAAGTAAATAAGAATAATTATAAGATAGAAATATACTTATTTTATTTAATTATACAGAATGTTAGTGACACCGTAACAAATACTGAAGGGAATGATTCAGATCATTATTGTCAGGGTGTTAGTATATACTATACTAATACTTACGTATAGGTATGATCACCCAGCACGACCTCAGGGTCCACGCTAACCACAAGATTAACAACTTCCAAAGAACCACCCTCCATTTCAATAAATTCCGTTTCCAACATTTTGTTTGTTAATTACTATTGTATTTAGTACGATTTTTCTTAGTTGAAGGAGTCACATACCGCGGTGAAACGATGTCAAAAGAATTATAACAGAAATACTTCCAACAAAATTTAATTTATTAATCTTTTTAAATCGTAATTTTACTATTTTAGCTGAAACAATATAGGTACTGAGCAAGGACGAAACATCGAAAATTACTGTCACATATGTCAGTGACAGATCAGCCGGTAGAGGGGGCGGGGGTGTTATTCATCCATAGAAGTGGCAAAGGTACTAAGCCATGCAGCCTTATCTTTTGCTGAACGGAGGGTCAGTGGACGTAACTTGCTTTTCTTATTGAGTAGTTCTCTAAGCTTAGGCAGCATGGTCTTATGATCTTAGCCTGACCCACAAATGGGAAAAAGAAAAAAAAAGTAGTTCTCTAATGACAAGGACTTTTAAATGTACAGCCAGAGCAGAGTCCAAAATCTGCATGTTGTGTTTTTTCCAGACACTCAGTTAATGCGTTGAGAATTTTTCCTATTGGGATTCTTATTGAAAAAAAATAAAAGTTTAAAAACTAAAACCCAACTACGGCAAAATGACGCTCTAAAAAGTACCTATGAAACAAGAAAATAGGTATATTTCTCTGAAATTCTTCCAAATAGTGATGTTTAGATAGCCGTGGTCGAATGCCGTGATAAGCAAACTTTTAGGACAGATCGGCATATATACATAAATACATACTTACATACATACAAAACGGTCAAACAAATAACCCTCCTTTTTGATTCGCCGAAGTCGGGTAAAAATATCTTGCAAGAATAGCGAAATCACAGAGATACTATCTTACTTATGTGACTAAAAGAAAATTAACAACACGTATTTTAATAGGTATTTTATTAATTAAATGATAGCGCGACAGCGAAATATTGAAAATCTAAATATTATGTTAACTGTAAACAACACGTGCGGCTAGCAAACAAACAACACCTGCACTTGTTTACGACACACGTGCAAGGTACGGTAGTGGGGACAACCCTTATAAGAAGGCGAGCCGCACGAGTTGTACCATTCTTGTGTCGAACTCCGTACAGAGAACATCCAATAAAAGTAATCCGTGACAGTGAGCCATTGTTTAACTGGCGCTATGCGTCCTCCACAAAGGTCACTGTTACCTTGGGATCAGAGTATAATATTCTTACTCTAACAAAAAAAATAAAAAAATAATAAGTATTTGTAATTGTAAGACATCTTATTATAACAATTTTATAACACATTAACAAGTTGTTTGACAAAGACCTAAATAATTAGCTAATTAAACATCTAAATTAATATTATATCACATATTTGCGATAAAAATTACGAGACTTACAAAGCAGCCTCTGCGGCATGAGCCTTACCTACTATCCACATTGACGCGACAAATATCTTCGACCAATACTCTCGCTACGTACGAACAGCTTTGAAATATTGGCATCACAAGGTTAACTCAAATATGTTCAGTACGGTCACGAGCATTAATATGTATACACTTTGGTACCATGTCACATTAACTTTTTTGACAAATTGAACAGTAAGTCTCACTAAATGTCAAATATGTTAGTGCGACAGAGTCCTACAGTGGGTACATTATATTGCTCATGACTGTACCGACACGACAGGACACACTCATACCTCACACCCTAGCACAATCCGGAAGCCACGCATGCCGCAATTGCTGTAGTACATCTATGTTAAATAAATTCTATTAATTAATGTCAATTCTTGACTTAACAACATCTAGCTTACTATTTAAAGTTAACAAACTTGCCTCTGCTGCACGAGTTACGATGTCGCGCACGACGCGATAAATTCGTGAATGTAAGCTACCTATACTTAACCCGTGCTACAGAGACACAAGAAAAAGATGAAAAATAACAACAGATATTTAATTTTGTCTAAATTAATTTTGTAGGTAAGTAGTTACTTCCATAAAAGTTACGCAGATGCCATCTTGGCTGCCGCCGCCGCCGCCGCAGCCGCTGCCTTCTTCTTGACAGCTAGCGCGGTGCGCTGCTTCGCTTGAATCTTCGCCTTCTGGCTCTTAGAGAGCTTTCGTTTCTTGTTCGCTTCGTTGTTCGCTGCTGAAATTGATACGGGATAAATTAATAAACATATCTGTTTACTTCGTGACTTGATATCATAAACAAACTCTGCATGCGGGGTGCACAGGATGCGCTGTCGCGTGCGATGCGATTAATACCGCAGGCGACGATAAATAGACGCAGCATGCGCTATCAACATAAGTAAATGGCGTACATTGATTAATTGGAGGTGTACGTTGCGCCAATACGATAGAGTAACCGTGTAGACCCCACAATGCTGCGAGTGGGTCATACAAGATGTTAGTGACACCATAAAGAATACTGAGGGAGATGATTTAGACCATGATTCTGAGTCGATATCAAGTGGAATTTCCTGTCAGAAAAATCATTAAAATTTTAGTGTTTTTTTTTATTATTAAGTATTTTCAATTTCATAGTTTTGCGACGGACGGAGAAAGTTCGAGTTAACATCTTACAATACGGATGTAACTCTAACGCAGATACTCACCAACATTAGTAGCATGTCTGTTGGCAGCTGTCCGCGCGAGTTCGCCAAGCGTGTTCGCGAGCGCGGCGCCGAACCGCGCGCAGTCCACACGCGCGGCCGAATGCGCTCGAAGTGCTAGAGTTGCGAATCTGTAGATCATGGGGACTGAATTATTACATACATACATACATAAACTCACGCCTATTTCCTACCGGGGTTAGCCGAGACTATAGAATTCCATTTGCTTCGATCTTGACACACTTTTCTAGCTTCCTCCACATTCATCAATCGCTTCACGCACGCCGGTTCCGAGTAGATCGTATTAAACCTTTTCTAAGGACATCTCCAATTGGGCAATGTACGTTCTTCTAGGTCTTCCTCTGCCAGCCCTACCATCAACTTTCGCTTTATATACCGCTTTCGCAATTCTATTATCCTTCATCCGCTCTACGTGTCCAAACCAACCTAACATTCCCTTCTCAATCTAAATCACTATATCGTCTTTTACACCATATCCCTGTCTGACTGAAAGATTAGATTGAAAATGACGTAAATTAAGTTTTATTTAGCCCCCGCGGCATACCGCCCACGTAGATAACGCCAAAGCATACGCAATCTACGTAGGGATATAAATATCGTGGGCTTTGAACTTCGGACAATAATCACCGTGGTCCTGTGGTACGGTCACGAGCATTAATGTATACACTTTGGTACCATGTCACATTAACTTTTTTGACAAATTGAACTGTAAGTCTCACTGAATGTCAAATATGTTAGTGCGACAGTTCGAACCCCGGTATCGGATTTGCACCAATGAGTTATCAATTTATCTTAACTGCAGTTTTCACTTACACAATTGGCTCGACCATTATAGACGGCGATACGGCTCACCTATCACGTTGGTCTAACAGAAAGCTGATCTCTGACTACTCCAATTGCAATATCGACTTGAGCTTATGTTTTATGTTGTGTTATTCTCTGCATAGTTTAATGCCGTGTCGTGACTATGACGTTCTTATGCGTCGTAATGCTGATCTTGATCTTTTCGACAATAATATTACGAAGTTTAAACGATTATTGTGGTCTCACTTGCTTCTTTAGCTATCTTACTTACTTTTGTTTTGGCCTTGTGGTAATGTTTTTAGTGTATTAATATTCAATTCTTTATTCATAATAAATATTACACAATAAATATTATTTTTGAGCATATTTATTTGTAAGAACATATTTAATTACAACGCGTTGATAACGTTTATGAAATACAATAGAGTTAAGAGTTAAAAATATGTCGAACCCAAGTCCTTTTTTTGTAAAAATAGCTGCTTCACTCACCTGCCAGCCAGATCCTCCTGCTCGGTGTCGAGGTCACAAGAGTTGGTGGCGTTGTTTTTACCGCGCCCGATCATCTGCGACCAACGAGACTGCGTGAAAATATTTCAGACTACCCACAGAGTCATTAGGCTACGTTCCCATTGACGCGGAGCTGAGCGGAGATGCGCAGGAATCGACCAATCACCGTGAGGGAGAGAGTGACAAGCGTCTTCGTTTTTCGCTCTCTCGAACGCTGTGATTGGTCAAATCCGCACATCTCCGCTCTTCTCCGCCCATCTCCGCGTCAGTGAAAACCGGCCTTACGGTCTTATTCAAAGATTAGGTTACGTAGAAGCACACCCCGGACACGTCATACAAACAACCTTGTTTTACACAGATGTGTCTACAGCAGACTCTGCACGGTGATCGACACGCGCGCGGCGCGAAATATATCGAGGTTTTTATCTACTTGAGTAGACGTTGTATGGCAGAAGCATATAATATAAAAATAATTGTTGTTTGATATTTTAATCAGATTATGTATAGAATTGTGTTGCTACTTATGTTCCTTCTTTTTATTTTGATAATAAAAATAATAATCGGTGGAAAACGTAACTAAAAATAATTATCATTTATACCCAAAACCAAGGAAAAATAAGGAAACGGTTTATTAAATCATATATTTGGAGCATTGCACTCTATGGAAGTGAAACGTGGACTATGACACAGAGAGACAGAGAGAGGTTGGAAGCGTTTGAGATGTGGTGTTGGCGAATGGAGGGTATAAGCTGGACTGAAATGGTGTCAAATGAAAAAGTGCTGGAAAGAGTTGAAGAAAAGAGAACCATATTGAAGACTATAGAGAACCGGAGAGGAAATATGATTGGCCACCTGATACGACACGATTCATTTATAACAAACATTATAGAAGGAAAAATTGAAGGGAAGAGAGGAAGGGGTAGACCTAGGATAACATTTGAAACAAATAAAAGAGAAGGTGCAGGTCGTGTCGTATCGGGAGGTGAAGGTTTTGGCGGGAAGAAGAGAGGAATGGCGGTTACTCCACCGACAAGAGCGCAGCTCTTAAATAAAGAGAGAGATACCCAAAACCAAAGATAAAATACGAAAATCCCTCAATATAATGTAACGTTCATCAATTTACCTTGAAAGTCTGCGGGCATATTCCGAATAGATATCTCTCTAGAGTAATTTTAAGCTCGTCAGCAAACAAAAGGGCCGCGCCATCATGCAACGGGGGAATCTGAAAAGAAAACACAAATTCAAATTAAAAAAAAAAACAAAAAAAAAATTTGAAAATTTGCTTACAAAGTTAGCGCTTTTTGAACGTCAAAAACTAAATTACATAAAATGTAACTAGCTGTCTACAACATTTGATTATCTAATCAAAAATTATAGCGGATATTATAACAAGTAAGTAATAAAAAAAACTCGTCAAATCAGTTACTTTTTACTAAATGTCAAAACACGAAATTGCTAAGTATGGAATTTGTATGAAAACGCGGCATGTGACGTCACGACGCAATCGGTCTGCCCGTTTGGTTAGTACGGGTTAGTAGTTCTATTGCAGTCGTGTCAACTGCATTCAAACTGCACCAGAACTGCAATTTGCGGTTGGATTGCAGTTGAAATGTGGTCTGGAGCCTAAATCTACAAGCAGTTGAACGAGTTTGTTGTAAACTTGTAACACACAAACTACATAAACTGACGTCTGTTATCGTAAACGGCGTAGGCATAGTCACAAGATGTAAATCAAAATTATCGCCACACTTTATTTTAAATAAGGTGGGCGTGAATCGATCCGTGCATCGTAACCTGTAATAGACACGTATAATATTAGTTGGAGGATTGCCAGACACGTTGTAAATTATCATTTAATATTAGCGATTTCAAACATCTCATCTGTAATTAGGATGAAGGCAATTTTAACAAATTACAGTTGGCTTTAGGAGCTCGGTGGCGCAGCGGTAAACGCGCTCGGTCTGCGACTGTTGAAGTTAAGCAACTTTCGCAAAGGCCGGTCATAGGATGGGTGACCACAAAAAAAAGTTTTCATCTCGAGCTACTCCGTGCTTCGGAAGGCACGTTAAGCCGTTGGTCCCGGCTGCATTAGCAGTCGTTAATAACCATCAATTCGCACTGGGCCCGCGTGATGGTTTAAGGCCCGATCTCCCTATCCATCCATTGGGAAGGCCCGTGCCCCAGCAGTGGGGATGTTAATGGGCTGGTGATGATGATGAATGTAGCTAGCGAATTACTTATATCTCCTCAGTTCCGCGATAAGCGTCGCGCCACTCGCTTTATCGTAGCCATGCAGTCCCCGCTGTTTACTTACTCGAGGCTCATGGCTCTACCCACCCCATTAAGGATAACGAGCGCGTATTACGTCTGTTTAAAGTTTCTTACATAATTTACAATAAGAACTAGAAATGCGATTATACTTTTTTCATTTTAGTAAACAATTTTTTACTAAAGAATTTTTATTTTAAGTAGGTGCACGTCTTTTTTTTATTGTGACACAACTTTCGTTCTCACTTTAAAACAAGATGTTACATTGTGTCTTTTTTAAGACCAGTCAATATTTCATTTAAGAATGTTTATTTTTTCTTTGCATAAGTAGGTTATGGCTCCAATGCCAGTGGTGAAAAAAAAAGTAAAAAAGCAAATTTTGAGACACTAGCTGGTCTCCATAATTTATTTATTACTATCCCTGGTACGCTATTCGTTCGCCTGGAAAATCCCTCCTTCGCTCCGCGCGGTTGCTGTGAAGCGAGGGCTGGAATCAGCGCAAATAAATAAAAAAAAACACTAAAACAATAAGTAAATCTTTTGCTGAGTAAATATAAAAACATTGGTCGTGGGTAATTTATTTTTACGAAATGGCAACCCAGGGCGGGATGACGTCAGCTGGTCTAACCTTGAAATGTTAGCTGTCACTTTCTTTTGAGCATACCAGGGGGGTTAAAATGGCCACATCGAAGCAATTCATCTGAGAAAGCAATATTTCAATTTGACATTTGTTAGCATTGCGCACTTACTTTTATATGCGCAATTAACATTGCTTTCTTAGATTAATTGCTTCGATGTCGCCATTTTAACCCCCCTGGTGGCTTTTTGGCGGGAACGGGACAGTTGCTTTCTTCATTGAATAATCTAAATAATTATACGAAGTGGTGTTTTGTGGTTAATGATCGCATTAAGTTAGTCGGAAGACATTCGCGACAGTGTTATTGTATCGGAATATTCAATAAACAAAGTCTATCTATGTATTTTCGCTTCGTGCCAACAAGCCTCTTCATAACTCGAAAGTTTATGCGGACTTTTGAGTTAATTCGTTTGGGGTTCGGAGCAGGAGTCTGCTCCGAGGGTGGGGGCTTAGGTTTCATAATCATCACCTTTCATCATTTCATTAATCATCAAGAAAAAAAATACGTAAGACATGGCTGTATGGGCATAGTTCCCTTTGCCTTACCCTTTGGCGAAAACCAAAACAAAAAAAAAAAACAAAAAAATGACTATGTACCTACTTCATTTACGCAACGTGTTAAGTGGATTATTGTTCAAAATACTCGCTAATCGCTCCCCGCTGACAGACGCCGGCGCAAAACATAACCGTTTATTATTTTGTTTCATTTATTTTGCAAACCATATCGTGGGTGTTGATTTATTTTAATATCCGCCAGTCGTAGAAGTTTAGAGGTGCTAGTGATGGGGTAAGTCACAGGTAAATACGCTTTTTACGTACCTGTTACTGTGACTGGCGTGCGTGTATGACACGATTGATGAATGTGGAGGAAAGAAGAGAAGTGTGTAAAGATCGAAGCAAATGGAATTCCATAGGCTCTGCTTATCCCGGTGGGAAATAGGCGTGAGTTGTATTTATTTATTTATAAAAAAAGGTACACCAACAGCTTATAAATACAACATGAAATAAAATAAAAGTCACATCAGGAATTAGACTGTTACATAAGCCAATTATAAGTGCACACAACATTTGCAGCGTAAGACAACGTAATCGTTTAGGTAGATAACTAAATTAATATACAAATAGAAGTAACACAAAGTAATTTTTGTGATATGTGTTGTGTGTTACTCCGTGTTTTAAATTATATATTTGTTTTGTATTTGTTACTGTGGTGTCCCTTTATAATAAACGTTTCTTTCTTTCTTTCTTTATATGTCCCCACCGGGAATCGTACCCGGGACCTCCGGATCGTGAGCCCAGCGCTCAGCCACTGGACCACGGAGGTCGTTATGTAATGTAATTTTATCAATTATTAGTGTGCAATGCAAACAAATGTAACACAAAGTAATTTTTGTGATATGTCCCCACCGAGCACCTGTGTTACACCGACAAGAGTGTGGCTCTTAAATTGATGATGATGATGATGGTGTCCCCAACGAGAATCGAACCCGGGACCTCCGGATCGTGAGCCCAGCGCTCAACCACTGGACCACAGTGGTCGTTATGTAATTCTATCAAATATTATATACCTATTATTTTGGAACAGTTTGTTCCTTTTGAAATACCAGCAACTTGCCCATCTCTTGTCTAGTTCGCTACACCTCTTTCGCGCGTCGTAATTTCGCATTATGAATCACCACGGTCATAATTTTGTTCGTATGCAACGACTATTTATTTATTTTAAGATATGAATAATTATGTACTTACCTCAGTGCATGTTAGCGCGCCCTTAATATTTTTTAAGTATATTTCTTAATACTTAAAACAGGGTGTTAGTGACATCGTAACAAAAACTTTGAGGGATGATTCAGACCATGATTCTGAGTTGATATCAAGTGGAATTTTCCGTCGGAAAAATATAGAACTGAAAATACATACATACATAAACTCACGCCCGTAATCCCTGATGGGGTGAACAGAGCCACAAGTAATCAAAGACAACTTGCAGCCACTATTGATACGAAGTCCTAAGATGGATATGATGAACCTTATGGTGATAAGGGATCAGCCTATCGCCCATAACATTAGTCCATCATGTTAGAGGACACAATCCCTCTGTCGGTTTTTACGACATGCCCGGGAAGACAACCAGCTGAACGAGTTCTATGTTTGGCGATACGGCTCACCTATCACGTTGGTCTAACAGAAAGGTCGGTGAGGTGCATATTTAGCATAAGTACATAAATCGTTTCATACACGCACGCCGGTTCAGAGTAGATCGTACTAAACCTTTTCTAAGGACATCCCAATTTGGTCAATGTAAGTCCTTCTAGGTCTTCCTCTGCCAGCCCTACTATCAACCTTTTTCGTAATTCTATTATCCTTCATCCGCTCTACGTGTCCAAACCAACTTAACATTCCCTTCTCAAACTTAGTCACTATATCGTCTTTTACACCACATCTCTGTCTTATCACACTGTTTCTCACTCTACTTATCACTCAACTTCACACCGCAGATGCTACGCAAAGACCTCATTTCTACGGCAACCTTCTAAACTATATTTGCCCTCTAAACTAGGATAAATCCGGGGAAACGGATGACAACCCTATGTATATTAAACGTTGAGACATTTCTTGTTCATCATCATATCCCCTTCTCATTTTTTTTTTTGACGTGACTTATTGTACATTTGCCGCAGATGGCATTAACTACTTGGCCGGACAAATGGGGAGCGCTGAAGGCTCTCACCCGATACAACGTTTAAGACAACAGGCCTGAGGGTGCCCAGTTGGGCGCGAACCTCGGCTCAGGGCGTCGTCTGAGAGGAAAAATATTTGCAAGAATTAATCGACCCTAGCGGGTCGATAGCGATAAGCGCTGAATGAGGGAAATCGTCAACCACGCCGGCGGGGTCGGTATCGGGGTCCTGAAGTGTTTGGTGTCGCGAGCTGATTGGCTGCCTCTATGGCTAGAGTAATCCTTCTCAATCTTAGTCGCACTATATCGTCTTTTACACCACATCTCTCTCTTATCAAACTGTTTCTCACTCTATCACTCAATTTAACACCGCAGATGCTACGCAACACTTTGAAGATTTGCTAAGATAACTGATATGTTTATAAGGTAGCAATAATCGTCAGAGTGGCCGGTAGAACCTGGACTAGAACGGCTAAATGCAAGGAGGAGTGGAATAGATTGGGGGAGGCCTTTGCCAATGGGCACACAGATACATACCTAAACGTTACCGCGAATAATGGAATTTGTATAAAAATAAAAAAAATATTGTATCTGAATTTATGGCTAATAAAAAAAAAAAAAACAATCATCGTTACGAGTTAACATCATCATCATTGGCCTTATACATCTGTTTCAGACGATTTATGACGTCATTGCCTCGAAGAAATGCACTTTCTTTCATGGCTGTGCAAGCCGATCCTAGAGCGGCAAACTCTACCGCACACTCTACAGGAGAAGTCTCCAACTGGTGGATTGTTGTCGGTTTGATGGCGTTTCATTCTCCTGCTCGCCAGTGTGTCAAACCAGGTGTGATCATGAGTGTCGCGTCCATCGAGCACACGCTTCCTCCACAGGTCTCGATCGTCGGCGAGCTCCTCCCATGCCTCGTGGTAAATTCCAAATGAGCTCATGTCTCTTTTGACGCAATCTTTAAATCGAAGCACCGGTCTTCCGACATCTCTCTTACCGTGTGCTATTACGCCAAGTAAAACACGACGTGGTAGACGGGAAGGTTCCATTCGGAACACGTGCCCCAGCCACTTCAAGCGCCTCTGTTTTAACAGAGCCGTGAGGCTGGGTAGCTGCGCGATTTCAAGAACCCTCTCGTTAGTGACCCTGTCTTTCCATGAGATCTCCAAGATGTTCCGGAGACAACGCATTTGGAATGTGTTTAGACGGCGTTCCTGTTTCGCATACGTGGTCCACGTTTCGGCACCGTACAACAGTATGGACAAGTTGCAAGCCTGGTAAACGACCCGACGAGTTAACAAGATAGATTGTAATTGGGACCCTCGCTCAGCAACAATAACAGCTAACGGCCTCCGTGGTCCAGTGGTTGAGCGTTGGGCTCACGATCCGGAGGTCCCGGGTTCGACTCCCGGTTGGGACATATCACAAAAATTACTTCGTCCCTAGTTTGGCTAGGACATGGCTGATCACCAGATTGTCCGAAAGTAAGATGATCCGTGCTTCGGAAGGCACGTTAAGCCGTCGGTCCCGGTTACTACTTACTAATGTAAGTAAGTAGTCGTTACATGAGACATGTCAGGGGCCTTTGGCGGCTCAATAGTAACCCTGACACCAGGGTTGATGAGGCTAGAGCCACGCTCTTGTCGGTGCAGCATTTTCCATGCTACTTTTTTAGGGGAAAATAGGGCAGTAGTTTCCATCTTGCCTTCCGCCCCGCAGTACTCTGTCTGACGCAAGTGGGATGGCGCCCAGAGAGTAGTCTATTACAAAGCCATACTAGGACTCCTGTCCTCCGTCTCTGTATAGTACTGACAGTTACTGCTGCCCTCTGCTAGGGTCCAGGATTACATAAGTACTCGTATTTAAAAAAATCTGTGATAATCCTTAACAAAAAATTAAAATTGCTAGGTAGGTATATAATATTTTTTTATGGAAAGTGTAATATAATTAAGTATTTTAAAAACTGGCACTGCACATGAAAACAGACTTTGGCATCTCGATGTTCATTTTGCGCAAGTCTTCTGGCGTCAGAACCATAAAAATGATCGTTTTGTAGGAAAAAATAAGCGTTCAATGGCATTGTAGAGCTAATTTGGACTTTCTTAGGATTCCGCAAATTCAAACAAACACACACGTCGACGTGTTTGCATTGCGCACTTACTTTTATATGCGCAAATGTCAAATTGCAATATTGCTTTCTTAGACGAATTGCTTCGATGTGGCCATTTTAATCCCGCAGGTATGCTCAATCCTATGACAAGCCGCCATTGCTAGCCCATCGATGTAAGTGTTACCATTAAATTGGTATTCCAACATTCCAAGGAGGTAACTTTTATTATTGAAAATTATGTGAATTACAGACCAGAATTACTATTACTTGTCACATATATAAATATCATTACAACTGTAAATAAATCTTTTACTAAAAGTACAAAATTTCCTTGCAAAGTAAATTAAAAAGTTAGCTTAAAATTATGCAAAAATATAATGTAATGGCAGAAGCATATAAAAAGCAATATAGAATTATATTGATACTTATATTTCTTCTCGTTACTTTCATCAGAATAGTAAGGGGTGGAAGATGTTATGCCTGGGTGTAATAACAATGTTCATCATTTATACCCAAAAACAAAGATAAAAGATGCATATGTCTGTTATGCATGGAATTAGAAGGTTAAACGAAGGAAAATCTATACAGCGCCATCTGATATTATAACCCAAAATACGTCACGTTAAAAAAGGAACAAGTATTATACGGGTCTTTGGGTCTTCCTATTAATATTTTTAATCTACGTCACATTGCGTGGCACTTTCAAAAAAAAAACAAAATAGTCTGGTTATTATCATTTTAAAAATAATAATAATTCGCTCGTAAATTGAAAGTGTGGACAGACATTATGAAATTGCGGGATTTTATTGGCCTGTGGGATGTTCGTGGTTGTACGACGAAATCACTAAAATTCTCTTTCATTTCGACAGTTTATTTTAAATGATAGTGTAATTAAAGACTTTCATAATGGCCCCGATTCCTGTAGACATTTAATTTTATTTTAAGTTGTACCTGTCATTTTCTTATACGCCGAAAAGGAAAGGAACGGATGACTGTCAACAAATTCATTTTAAAAGGCATGAATAAGTCTACTTAACTCTATTGGCCGATGTAAAATTTTTGACGGTTGTTTTGGATTTCTGCTTAAAATTGACGTGTGTTCCATAAATTTTATGCCTGTCGATTACCCGTCCCTTTCTTTTTTAGCGGATAAGAAAATGACAGGTATAACTTAAAATAAAATTAGATGCCGTCTGCAGGAATTAGCGCCATTTTCTCGTTTCCACTTGCGTGTTAGATGGCAGTGGCGGCACAGAGCCACACACCGGACACTTCATACAAAACGCCTCATTGTCTCTTCTTCTATCGTGTGGGTTGTGAGGTGGGGTTGGGGTTGGTAATCCCATCAACCCTGGTGTCAGGGCTATTTAAACTAAGTACTTAATAAAATAAACAAATAATACAAGTACATAAATTACAAAATGTGAAGTTGTTGTGGTCCTGTGGTATATCAGCTTGCTTGTCAAACGGGGAGCGCCGGTTTGAACCCCGGTACCGGTTTTTTTTTTTATTTATTTTTATTGTTAAATTGGTAAGTACAATTTTATTTCTTACAATATTATCCCGCCAAACTGTTACGTTTGATGGCGAGATGCACCAATGAGTTGTTAATTTAGCTTATACACATAAACAGCCTATATACGCCCCACTGGGCACAAGCCTCCTCTCAATCAACCGGAGGGGGTATGGAGCATACTCCACCACGCTGCTCCACTGCGGGTTGGTGGAGGTGTTTGGGCTAGTATCCCGGGACCAACGGCTTAGCGTGCCTTCCGAAGCGCGGAATCGTCTTAATTTTTCGGACAATCAGGTGATTCAAGCCTGAAATAACCTTACCACACAAAGGACAGTCTCATAAAGTAATTTCGACCATGTCCCCATCGGGAATCGTATCCGGATCTCCAGATCGTCAGCCCAACGCTCTAACCACTAGTCCACCGACGGCCGTTAATATATGTGTGTGTGTGTGTGTGGTGTGTGTGTGTATGTATGTGTGGATGTTAGTGTGTAATTATATATTAAGTGCAGTTTTCCCTAACACAGTTGGCTCGACCATTATAGACGGCGATACGGCTCACTTATCTCGTTGGCCTAACAGAAAGCTCGGTGAGGTGTGAGTACTTAGTTCATCTGATAATCGTGAGTTTATGTTAAGCTTGTTAAAAATGGATTATCTAGGTACTTGAATAAGGAATAATAGTACTCACTTTCTTAGGAGTTTTAGCCTCGGCAGGAGTGACACTGGGATTTGCTGGGGTTTCATCCGTCAGCTTAGCTCGACTCTCCACACACAAGAAGATGAGGAGGACGACAGCCAAGCGCACCCCTTGCCTTACCGACGCCATCTTTTAAAACTTTAAAAGGTATTTTAAGTGTCCACTTTTTGTCCTTATAATTTAAAAAAGTTTTTTACACTAGATTTTTTCCATATTTAAAAAAGATAATAGTTTTGTTATTTTAGCAGGATACCTAATTTGAAAAAAGACCACAAATAAACTTTTTAATTAATTTGGTATTTTAATCGTTCTTAACACAAAAGTTATTTAAAATGAAGTTTTTTTTTTTAATTATTATTTTTTATCTATTTACAAAAGCGCGGGAAAGCTGTCGATGCGTAATGGCGGCTTCCAGGCTACTGGAGACGGCGAGTCGTCGGCGTTATTTTTAGATTTTATTTTGATTTTATCGAACACGCAGCATTAGCGGATACAAGTGTGCCAATACTTGAAATGTATACTTGAGAATTTTGCTTTGGGAAAAGAAAAATATATTATTAAGTTAAGTACTTTTATATATAATATATTAAGAGTGTGCTTGTAATGTCAGAATTTACTTCACCGGATAAAGGGTAGCGCTGAAGCCTCTATCTCCGAACTAAACGTAGAGAACCTGTTGAGAACATTAATTCCCTAGTCGCTTGCTGGGTTATACTTATAGATGTAAAACAACCGATTTAAACCGTTTTAAACAGAATTTTGCCGTTTTAAACCCCAAACAAATCGTTTTAAGCTATTGAAAACTCGCCTACAACAATAAAATAACTGTGTATTAAACTTCATTATGGGCAATTTTTAGTCACCTGACGTCATGTTTCGTTTTAATTAGTTTATAGAATTATCAATAGGAAGTACCCACGACGGACCAACTAGAACTAAACACGCTAAGTATATTATTATCAAACAGTGAGATACACATTAAAAACTCTTTACACAGTTTAAAGGCACTCCGTTATATCTCTACCTCGGTAATATCAAGAAAATGTAGTTATAATTAACAAAAACATAGTCATCAACAGCAGCCGTTTTAAACCGAAAAAAATGGTTGATTTCGGTTTTTTAAACGGCTTTTTTCGTTTTAAACGGATTGGTTTAAATGGTTTTAAACCATTCATTTATAGTTGTAGTATAGGATTAGATGAAACTTGTAATATTCTAATGGGCTGATTGGATGCAGATGGTTCAAGACCGCCAGAATCACAAAAGTGCAGAAGACGACAGGAGGCTTATATCCAAAGTTGGATAGATGACGGGCAACAATGATGATGATGATTATCTCTAATTTTCATTTTATACATTGTTTTAAGTTTACGCGGTTATTATCATAATTAAAACACATAATAACGGGTTCTTACTACGTTTAAAGTAGGGATATGAGGATAGAGGCTATTAAATCAGAAAACATAAAAATTTCAATAGGGAGGACGGGTTCAAATTATCGAGCATGTGGAATCCAGTGGTAGGTGTTGTAAAAAGCTTAAAACGGCCTAATGTGGTGACAAAACGTGAGGACACAGTGAGTGTGGTTTGTCGTAGTGAGTTTGGTGCGAGTTCAGATGGTTCCGAACATTCCGATATCAAATACATAAAACAAGCGGCAAAGAAAGAGGGTAGACAGATATGTCTACCCGTAGAAAATTATGGATCTACCTACTCCACTCCAATCTCAGTCATCCCGTGATCATGGCACTTGCAACAGTGTTGAAATATCGGGAGTCTCATATCCCTACTTTGAACGCGGTAAGAACCCGTTATTATGTGTTTTAATTTTCATTTTGTATGAAGGCGGCTAAAGTCTATTTTAACTTTCTTTTTGCATGACAATAACAGGATGTTTGTAGGTGTTTAAAAAACATAATCATAAACATGTTTTTGTTCCATCACCTGGTGAACTGAGTCATTAATTTTATAATCTCTAACCGCCTATTTTTAATCTGTTTACTTTCCCGCCAAAACCGCTGTCAAACTGTTTATCGATCCGTTTTACGCATCGGTTAAAATCAAAGCGTCTTTATTACGTTCTATGTTTATTTGAATCGTGTTGTAAAAGTGCCCGAACGCCGTTTCCCATGCCAAATCGACATTTTAATGGCATTTTAAATCAACTGCTTTATAGTATCAACACGGGACGTACGTACGATGCTTTTTTTTTTGCTAACTAAATATAACTTTTAGCGCACATAAAAATAGTGTAAAGAAGTATTAAAAATGTCAAAGTTAAAACTGAACACATTTTTCTTTTCGTTTTAAAGTTTTATTACTTATAAAAAATGTTAAGAACTTAGGTATTTTCGGAAGCAAGTGGCTTAATCTTGGAGTTGGAAATTTGGAAGGTTATTTAGAATGCAAATCTTTGAACGATGATTCAGGTTCAGACCATGATTCTGAGTTGATATCAAGTGGAATTTTCCGTCGCAAAAGTATGGAACTGTCACTAACACCCTATCTACTTGTATGGCTACTTGCATGTACTTGTACAGGGTGTAAGTGACATCGTAATAAATACTGAGGGATGATTCAGCTTATTATTCTGAGTTAATATCAAATGGAATTTTCCATTGCAAAAGTATAGAATTGAAAATAATTAAAAAAAATGAATAAACATGAATTTTGTGACGGAAAAATCCAGTCGATAACTAAGTCATTCAGAATCATGGTCTGAATCATCCCCCTTAGTATTCGTTACGATGTCACTTACACTCTGTATAGCGAGGGTCCCAACACCCTTAAATCCTTGAAGTCGATGACTCATCACAAATTCTTAGCAGTAACAAGAGGAGTCAAGGCAACAATGATGTTTGTAAAGTCTTTGATGTGCTCTCATTCATAATTCTGCGTTTTTTACATAGACTTTAGTGGTCTAGTGGTCATAGAGTTAGGCTCACGATTTGGAGGTCCGGGTTCGATTTCCGATGGGGACATTGTCGACATCACTTTGTGAGACTGTCCTTTGTTTAGTAAAGACTATTCCGGCTTGAATCACCTTATAGTCTGAAAAAGTAACATGATTCCGTGCTTCAGAGGGCGCGTTAAGCCGTTGGTCCCGGCTATTAGCCGTAAAAACACCTCCACCAACCCGCAGTGTAACAGCGTGGTGGAGTATGCTCTATACGCCCTCCGGTTGACTGAGTCCCCTCAATTTAATTCAAAGTACGTCCTTCGAATGTTAGAGATACCAATTTAATGGTAACACATACGTCATCAAAGGGCTAGCAATGGCGGCTTGTCATAGAATTGAGCATAGTTTTCTTAAACCATGATGGCGGCAAAACTTCTCCGCCACAGACTAAAAAAGATTACCCGAATCATCTTTTTCAGGCGCGTCTATTTTTCTCAAGTTCGAGACGTCGAGTGTGTAATTATTCGCGTCTGTATTTCGTCAGATTGATTACCTGTCTCGTAAACTGACCGAGTAACGCGCGCGGTGAAATATACCTACGTACGTAGTGAGGAGCTCGGTGGCGTAGCGGTAAACTTACCCGATTACTCTAGCCATAGAGGCAGCCAATCAGCTCGCGACACCAAACACTTCAGAACCCCGATACCGACCCCGCCGGCGTGGTCGACGATTTCCCTCATTCAGCGCTTATCGCTATCGACCCACTAGGGTCGATTAATTCTTTCAAATATTTTTCCTCTCAGACGACGCCCTGAGCCGACCCTCAGGCCTGTTGTCTTAAACGTTGTACCGGGTGAGAGCCTTCAGCGCTCCCCATTTGTCCGGCCAAGTAGTTAATGCCATCTGCGGCAAATCTACAATAAATCACGTCAAAAAAAAAAAAAACACTTCACTATTGATTGACACAGCGAACAGACGAGTAAATCCGCAGGAAGATGCTAACATTTGATACGAACGCGATAACGTCATTGGCAACTTTCCAACACGTAGAATACACAACGGACACTTCATACAAAAATCTCATTATTACCGTTTGCTGCCTAACACGTGATTGACACTCATTCTAAGATTATTATTGCGTACTTATAACATAACATAACATAAACTGCCTATATACGTCCCACTGCTGGGCACAGGCCTCCCCTCAATCAACCGGAAGGGGTATGGAGCATACTCCACCACGCTGCTCCACTGCGGGTTGGTGGAGGTGGTGTTGTTGCGTACTTATGGCAGACAAAAATAAAATATTCTGCGTGGATCATATATCCAGCTGAAGCTCCCCTAACCAAGTCTCTGTCGCATCCGTCACACAATGCAGCTCGGCTATACCACCGCTGGGAACCGGTGCAGACGGCACTCGTTCACTATGTGAGATATGGTTTGATCCGGGTGACTACATAAGATGTTAACTCGAAACATCCTCCAATAGTCAAATCACAAATTACTTTCTTTTTGACGTGCCTTATTGTAGATTTGCCTCAGATGGCATTAACTACTTGGCCGGACAGATGCGGAGCGCTGAAGGCTCTCGCCCGGTACAACGTTTAAGACAACAGGCCTGAGGGTGCCCAGTTGGGCGCGAACCTCGGCTCAGGGCGGAGAGGAAAATATTTGAAAGAATTAATCGACCCTAGTGGGTCGATAGCGATAAGCGCTGATTGAGGGAAATCGTGGACCACGCCGGCGGGGTCGATATCGAGGTTCTGAAGTGTTTGGTGTCGCGAGCTGATTGGCCGCCTCTATGGCTTGAGTAATCGGGTCGTCGGGATCGTATATTACGTCCTTCGGACGCCGATACCTTTCAGTGCCGTCCCTAAGCGGGGTCACAAATTCCATAATATCTTCTTCTATCGTGTGGGTTGTGAGGTGGAGTACCAACCTCATAAACCCCGGTGTCAGGGTTACTATTGAGCCGCCAAAAGCCCCTGACATGACTCGTGTAACGACTACTTGCTTACATTAGTAAGTAGTAACCGGGTCATCTTACTTTCGAACAATCAGGTGATCAGCCTGTAATTTCCTAACCAAACTAGGGATCACAAAGTAATTTTTGTGATATTTCCCCATTTCGGGATTCGATCCCGGGACCTCCAGATCGTGAGCCTAACGCTCTACCACTGAATCACGCAGGAATTACCACCAGTGTCCCTTCTATAAGTCTACTGCGTATTTATACTCTGTGCCCATCAGTCTGCGCAGGCGACTGTTGGTTTCATCGTATCTAATGACACTGGACTGCTCGTAAGTAAACTCAGACTCTGGCAGAAAGACCGGCGTTGAAATTAAGACAATGTGAACATCAAAGGAGATGTCGCGAGTTCAATTCCTGTCTACATCCTGACGACCTGATTACTCTAACCATAGAGGCGGCCAATCAGCTCGCGATAACATAAACTACAGACCTCGCCGGCGTGATCGACGATTTCCCTGTTCTTCTATCGTCAGGGTTATTAGAGTCGCCAAAGGTCCCGGATCCGTTGGTCTCAGTTACTACTAACTGATGTAAGTAAGTAGTCGTTACATGAGTCATGTCAGGGGCTATGGCGGCTCAATGATAACCCTGACACCAGGATTGATGGTGTTAGTAATTGACCTCACAACCCATTTCATAGAAGAAGACGCCTATTTCCCAACGGGGTAAGCAGAGACTATGGAATTCCATTTCCTTCGATCCTGACCAACGTTGCCAGATTGTTTTTTTTCCAAGTCGGATATGGAACTTTTTAAGTGAAAAAAAAGCGGGATTCTTTCGTCGAAAGCGGGACATAGTAAAAAAACGTATATAATAAAAAGTTTTTGAATATTTCTCTTTTAATTTGAGTTCAAATTACGTTTACGTGACAATAGATAGCAAAAATATCCATAGAAAAAGTATTTTAATAAAAATATGACACTTTAAATCAGATTTACCCTATCGTTAAATAGTTGAGTCTTATTCGTCTTCTGAATAAAAAAAAGGGAAATCAAAATCAATTTTTTTAAAGTTTTATTTATTAGAACTTATTTATTAAAATTTTATTGTTTTATTTATTACACACTTGTCTGTGCCATCCGCCCGCGCTTTCTCAGTACGTTGCATGCACGGTTGAGTTATTCCCGAAAAAATTTTGATTTAAAAATCGGGACGTCCCGCCAAAATCAGGACGTCTGGCAACGCTGATCCTGACACACTATACTTTAGTTTTTTTTTATGTTTGTTTCTGTGCTTTGACAGATTATGTTTAAAATAAAATTCAGTGACGCAAAGGTTAGTGTTCGTCAGTAGCTCATGGAATATTTTTTGGTTCATTAGCCTTAGCTATATTGTGAAAGGTGACATTTCCCGGGCACCAAATTATGAACTTATACATACACTAATACGTACCTACACCTCATTGGCGACTAATCAAAATAATTAAACTGTTGTATATATTTTTAGTATTTTCATTCGCGCATATTTGTAAATAAATGACTCATAATAGCCATGCGCGGGTGGTTACCAAAACAATTTTTTTTTTTTTTTTTTTCTTCTGGCTTCCGCGGCTAGCGATGTGCCAATGACAAATCTTGAGTGATCTTAGTCTTCAATAATATGGTGGTATCATTATGGCATTTCATATTGTTACTGTGCAGTCGTTAAAACGAGGAAACTTTTCAATAATAAAATATACCGGATAGGGAACGGAATTTGGAAAAGGTGAGGATCAGGAGAGGAATAATAATAAAATAATAATAAAAAGAGGAAGTTAAATTTTAATATCATTAGTATTAATAAACATACTTAATAAACGATAGACAGAAGGATTATTTGAAGATAAAAGGATCTGGATAGAAGTAGGAAAAGGAATGTGTAAATGTGTAAGTCCCTGAAAAAGTTGAGCATTATCGTATTTAGGACAATTCAGGAAGATGTGATCCACATCCTCCACCTCACCACACTCACATAAAGCACTGTCCACTATATGAAATTTAGATAGATGAGCAGACGTACAAACGTGACCTAATCTCATACGAGTCAGGATGCATGATGCCGTCTTGCCCAACAGCAACCGCGAGAACCAGGGTTTTGCAGGAATTTCAGGTTGAATAGAAGCGAAATATTTTCCTTTTGTTTGAGAACTGACAGACCACACTTCCCTCCACGAATCACGTAAATACACTCTGGGTAGAGCAAGAAGGTCATGAGGGTAGATCTTATAATAAGCCATATCTCCACAATCAATGGCGTCATTAGCAAGCCCATCAGCCCGTTCGTTTCCACGGATACCCCTATGTCCCGGGATCCAGGCAAAAATAATCAAAAATCCCTTTGCAGCACACTCAACAATCATGTTTCTGGTTTCTATTATCAATGGACTAATAAGTTTTGTTTTAAATAAAAATTTTGATAGAGATTGTAGAGCGCTCATTGAGTCTGAAAAGATTATAGTTTTCTTAAGTTTTGCTAAAAGTACATATTCAACCGCTTTATACAGACCAAAAACTTCACCAGTAAAAACAGAACTCTCAGGTGGTAATTTAATCTTTTGAACTATATCGTATTGTGAGTGATATATACCAACACCTACTTTATCATCCGTGGGTCGTTTGGACGCATCACTAAAAACATGATGCCAACTATCAATGTCATTGTCAAATTCAGTGTCTAGAACGAAATTGAAAACATTGGATGCCTCAAAAGTTTGTTTAGTTATACCCAAGTTTAAACGAACATCAGGTTTATAAACAAGGGATTCATAGTTGGAGGTGTAAAGAGGGAAACATATTGAGTTATGAATAGGCGTATCAATTTCCAGTAATTTTTGAAAGCTATTAATTAAACAAGGAGTGCATTTATGAGTCCAGTAACTTGAGGAGTTGACTTCTTCAGAGAGGATTTTTAGCTTGGTTAAAAGTGGATGGTCGCCTAGTTGTAAACAACGGTATAAATAACTATCTGAAAGAAACTGCCGCCTCAGTCGTAAAGGGGGCTCAACACATTCGACTTGCATTGCATTAATAGGGCTAGTCTTCATTGCGCCCAGAACAATTCTTAAAGCTACCGATTGTATTTTATCTAGTTTATTTAAAGCAGCAGCACTACATGGTTCCAGCAAAAAAGATCCATAATCAATCACACTCCTGATTAGTGCATTATAAATAATTCTGAGAGAAGTAGGATGAGCGCCCCACCAAACACCTCTGAGGCATTTAATAATATTAAGATTCCGTTCACACTTAGCCTCAATATAATTGCAGTGTGGAATACCAGTAAGTTTAGAATCCAATATAACTCCTAAAAATTTACATTGTAAACTTACAGGCATGGGGATATTATCATAAAAAACATTAATTTCAGGGGGAGATCTCATACGGGAAAAAAGCACTACATTGCTTTTGGAAACGGATAATTCTAAGCCATTATTATCCAGCCAACCCTTCAATATTCCAAGAGATGTTGTGAGTGTGTTACATAAATTAGAAACAGATTTACCTGAAGAATACAATAAAAGATCATCTGCATACTGTAAAATGTTAACTGAGTTACTTAAGGAATCCTCTAAATCATAAGTATATACATTATATAGTAAAGGGCTCAGCACTGAGCCTTGAGGTAAGCCCTGCCAAACAAGTCTAGACATCTGGGACCCATCTAGTGTAATACTTATAGATCTCTCTGACAGCATTCCAATAATAAAAGAAGTGAGCATTTCCGGAACATTTAATGAATTTAATTTCTTATGGAGAATAGAAATAACAACATTATCATAGGCACCTTTAATGTCTAAAAAAGCAGAGAGGATGGATTTATTTTCTGAAAATGCCAGTCTAATGTCAGTCATAAACAGACTCAAACTATCAGAAGTACTTCTGCCCTTTCTGAAGCCGAACTGACTATCAGAGAGCAATCTATTGCTTTCTAAATACCATTCTAGCCTATTCTTAACTAAATGTTCTGCCAATTTAGCCAGCACAGAAGATAGAACAACAGGTCGATAAGAAGATGCGTCAGAAGGAGATTTCTTTGGTTTTAAGATAGGTATTACTGACTGGGACCTCCATGAGAGGGGAATGTTGCCAGACAACATAATAGAATTTATAATATTTAAAAAGTAATTTAAAGTGTTATCACTGCTGTTACAGAAAAAAGAATAGGGTATACCATCTTGACCGGGTGACGTGTCAATTAAACTTGTTAAAATGCCTTTAATTTCAGACATGGAAAAAGGTGAATTTAATCCTGATAAATTATAAGAAATTGAAGTCGGCAAGCACTGAATTTGCAACTCAGGAACTGAAGAAGGAGCTAGATTATCTAGAAATTGCTCAGCTAGCTCTGAAGATAAAGAGCCTCTAGATGATGGGATAACACCCATTCTGAATCTCCTAATGCTTTGCCAAACAACAGAAACATTAACATCTGGACAAATACTATTACAGAATCTTCTCCATCCCTCAAACTTCTTCTTTTTCAAAATTTTACGAGTGTCCTGTGCCACTTGACAGTAAAGCTCATAGTTCACAGATGTCATAAAACAAGAATATACCCTTTCTGCTTCCCTCCTTCTTTTTATAGCCTCTGTGCACTCACTGTCCCACCAAGGTGGACAGGGGATCTTTCTAGAGCCGCCCACTTTAATTGGGAATAAAGCATCTGCAACCTCAATCATGGCTTTGACAAGAGCCTCAGAGCAAGCAATCTCATTACCCATACAGACAGAAGGGAGGTTTGAAACTTTACTGTCAACTTGCTGACTAAAAGCAGACCAATCACTGGGTAATCTATATTTCATACGGGGAGTAGGTTTCGGAGCTATCGTTGGATGTAACGAAGGAAACTTAATAGTTATGGGGTGATGGTCACTTCCACAAGTAGAAGGGTGAACTGACCACGAAAGAATAGAGGCTAGATTAGGCGTACATATAGAGAGATCTGGAGCACTAGGGCCCTCGTCAGGGCCAGTACGCCGAGTAGGAGTTCCATCATTTAAAATACACAGATTGAGAGAATTTAAAATTCCCAACATTTCTTCTCCATAAAAAATATGTCTAGATGACCCTCCCCACGCCGGGTGTTGGCCATTAAAATCACCTAGTACTAAAAAGGGCCTTGGTATAGATTGTAATATATTAGTGAGTTCACTATACAAAGCTACAGTAGGATGAGCAATATATACAGAAACTATACAAACATTATTTACAGAGATAGCAATGGCTTCAACACCATTATTTACAGGAGGAAGAGATATTTGTTGGTAAGGAACAGAACTATTGATAAGGATGGCAACACCACCATGCGCATCACTAGCTCTGTCCTTCCTAAGAATATTAAAGCCTGATATTCTAAAAGAATATTCAGGCAGAAGCCATGTCTCTGAGAGACAGACTATTGAGGGATTATATTTATTAATTAAAAATATTATTTCAGGTTTTTTATCAGCAGCACTTCTACAATTCCACTGTAGGAGTACCTGATCCATTATTGGGATTGATAGACACAGTGTTTTCAATTAGTTGGGCAACGTGAGACGGTATAGAATTGGTGGTAATTAAACTGGATTTAAACAAAAGCTCAATAAGAGACAAAATTAATTTCGCTATGGGTTGGTTTGATTTATCATTATCTGAGTTATCATTTTTCAGAGCAGAACCATTTGGTGAAGATAGAGGAATATCATAATCTTTTATAAGAGATGCATGTGCAGCCCGGTCATACCCAGCCGAAGGCGTAGGAGGAGCACGAGGCTTAAGGAAAACTGTCTTTTTATATGAGCTGGAAGATGGGGACAATCGAGCTGCTGGGTTAGCAGCCTCATCTTGAGATTGTTTATGTTGCGGAGTTCTAAGAACGTCAGCAAAAGATTTGGAAACAACGGGATGTAATTTGGAAGCCTCTAAATATGAGATACAGTTTTGAGCCATTGACACTTTGATATTTTTTTGTCGGGAAAATTCAGGACAAGCCTTACTAGTGGCAAAATGATAGCCAGAACAAAGACAACATGATCCATCCTCTTGTTCTATTGAACAAGATTCGGCAGTATGTCCTTGTCCGCATTTATAACAGCGAGGCTTGGAGCGGCATTGAGCCTTTGTATGACCAAAACGGCAGCAGCTGTAACATTGAATGGTTGGGTAAATGTACAAGTCGACAGTCAATGGAGTATAGCACATAAACACACGTTTTGGTAATACTTGTCCATCAAAAGTTAAAACAACTGTTTCCGTGTTAGTAAATTCTGGAGACCCATTTATAATTTTTTTACTTTTTATTCTCCTAGCTTTAAGAACTTTCCCACAACCAATGGGGACATTCACATTATCCAAAATCTCGTCCTCAGACCAGTCAGCAGGGACACCCCTGACAACTCCCATCCGTGTTATAATGAAGGTTGGAATGAAAGCTCTCAAACTATGGCTGGCAAGGCAAGGATTTTCAATAAAGGCGTTAGCATCAGAATATGTGGAAAAGGCCATGGATAGTCTATTTCTGCCGATCCGTTTCAAGCTACCGTTAACTATGTTTTTAATCATATTTTTCTTTAGGACGCTGCCAAACTGAATGGGATGCAGTGAAACAGGATCGTCAGGAGTAGACTGCTCCTTTTGAATGTGCACCACATAGGGTGCTAGGTCGGAAGAAACATATTTCCTACCAACTTGCTGTTGCTGCTGGGTTTGTTGATTAGTTACTGTGACTGTTGGTGGTGGAGGTGGAGGATCAGGTATTGTTGATAAAAGAGAATTGTCTTCATCAGAGTTGCAATTGCACTTGTCTGCACCCAAAACGTTTTTACCATTTTTATTTTTGCGCTTTTTGTTGCAATGTTTGCAAATCTTTCTCAAGGGTCTTACACGTTTTCTGACTTGAGAGGAGGACCCGTCCTCCGTATCCATTGACGATGTATCGTCTACAATAACTTCCATCCCTACATGAGGGACGCGATGACGATCCCGGCCGCCACCGGGGTCGTCGGGGGGATCAACCCCCATAGTAAAAAGAAAAACTCACTTACCACTACACAGCAGCAAGTATTTTAGAAGAATATATATAAATATGAATTAACAGATAAAATAATACAGAAATACTCCACTGAACCCACACGAAATCAATTAAATTAAATTTTCACTAAAAAACACGACCGCCAATTTCGGAAGTTTCCCGCGCTTCTTTTCACCAAAACAATTGTGTATTATTAACATTTAGGGCCTGTTCACACTAGCGATTTGTCCGGCGAGGTAGGAGGAATGTAAACCCAAATTTAAACTTAGGGCGCCATCTATTCACAACTTATTGCACTAATTAATAAACTTTGACGTCCACAGATGGCGCTATATCACATTTAAAAAATATGAAACTTACTTATCGACTATTTTGGTAACTTTGATGTTTATTTTCTTAACCTAAAAGCAATTAAAACAATGTTTTTTTTTTACATAATCACCTATATTTCATTAAATAAAACGATTTATTTTTACAAAGTCGATGGAATATTGCCGGTTCCGCCCCAAATATTGTGTTAGTTCCGACAATGCTCAACAGATGGCGGTGTTCACTATTGCCTTATAAACTAAGTATTTCCAGCTGTTTCGTTCATTTTTTGGGGGAGACCATCTCTTCTAGGGATTTCAGTTCCGCTGAAAATAGAAAATAAATTTAAATATATAAACAAACAGACAGATACAACCATTAAATTCGACTTTTTGAGTTTGCATTAAAGTTGTTTGACTCATAGAAATGATGATGAGTATCAAGTGGTTTCCAGGATTTGTGTGTGGCTAATTAATAGGCTGGCTACAATTACATGGGATTGAAACATAGCTGTGTGTGTATCTACAGGGGTACAGTAGGGGCGTGATGGTAAAATACCTTTCGCCTTTACAGGCAGATAAGAATTCAAAGACAAACACTTCCGAATTTTTGTTTAAATGACAATGGGCAAAAATGTACGGAACTTGGTCCAAGAACCTCCACTGATGAGACTTGCATGTAATGAAAACTTATGCTTTCCCTATGATTCTGGCAAAATCCTATCAGATTCTGTCCCGGGGTTCTTTTTCTGCGGTCATGTTTGTCCTGGCTTTAAATGTGATAAAATACGTACAATCATAGAGCAAAAGTTCAGTCAGTGAGCCCAGCGAATTATTTGTAAACAATGGTGAAATTATGTACCATTAGTTGTCATAATTATGAAATTTATGTTTTTGTCGGTGTTTTTGGTCTATTACAGAAACAACATGTAACAAGGTCTTAAGTGCAACCGGTTAATTTATTACTTTGCAAGAAACTGATTGGACTTTTGCAGTTTTGGTGAGCAAAAATCTACTCAAGGCAGGTAATACATACTTTTATTAAATGAATTTTCTGATAATCCTTACGAAACGTAAACTTGCAGTGTTTTGATGAGGAGTGTATAAAATCACGTGGTAGTCTAGGTTTGTCCGGTTTATGGTTTAGACTCACCCTATTACATGGGATTATTTTTATTCAGGTTGTTGGTAAGGCTGGCAGAGGAAGACCAGGAAGGAAGTACATTGACCGAATTGGAGATGTCCTTAGAAAAGGTTCAGTACGATCTACCGGCGTGCGTGTATGAAAGGACTGATGAATGTGGATGAAGCAAGAGAAGTGTGTCAGGATATATGTATTACATAGGACTTAAATATTATTTTTTTTTACTTTATTTGACTGCAAGTTGCTGCAAGCAACTGTGGCTGCAAGTTGTGTTTGATTGCTTGTGGCTCTGCCCACCCCATTAGGGATTACGGGCGTGAGTTTATGTATGTATGTATGTACTTTATTTGAGTCTATTTTAGGCATCAGCTGATACAATTATTTTGTAACTCGCTCCTTACTAATTTTGTAACTTCAAAATTGTTGTCAAATGGCTTTGTGTGGAAATAAATTTTATTATTATTTATTATATTATATAACATAGCTGGAGAGGAATAATTGCAATATTAAGTATAAAAATAACTACATTCCTCTGATATGATTATGAGAAGCAAAGGCTATGCGACTCGTAGTTTGGTGACCTGAGTTAGGTTGAAAAAAATTTTTTTTCTTTTTTTTTTTTGAGTTTTATTACCTGCGGCAGCGATCGCCTTCTCTTGCTTGAGCTTCGCGTCGCGGATTGCCTTCTCCTTGGCTTCAACCTCGCGGAACTTAGCCTCCTTCTTGGACAACCTGCTTTGGTGGAAGGCTCCGTACAGGATACCCGCTCCCAGGAACGACCAGCGGCCAAACTGGAAAGTGGAAAAGGAATATGCAAAACGTCCATGCTAACTGGTAAAAGGTTATTGATTTCTTTTTTAAAGTCATCCACAATATGAAACAGGCTAAGGTCATCAGACCATACTGCCTAGTCTTAAGTGTATCCTTTCTTTGAATAAATCCAACAGAATAATGTTTTCAGTGTTTTTTTTTCTTTTAGCTAATATAACGAACAGGCTAAGATAATAACATCATGCTGCCTAGTTATTAGTGTCTGTAGTGAAGTTTTTTCCCCCATTTATGGGTCAGGCTATGATAATGCGACCAAACTGCCTAGTTTGTTCAAGGGTTCTGTTTTATCACTAGAGCAATGAAATCGTAAAATGATGCCCACAGCATAGATTACGAAGATTTTTCTTTACACCTAGTTAAGTGTTTGATCATATTTGTAAACTAATGTTTTTTTAATTTGTGCCATTTCATCACAAACAGTGTTTGAAAAATCTTGAAACAGTAGCACTAGCTGCATTTAATATTATTATAATTAAGCATTTAAGGTACCTTGTCAGCTAACTAGTTAACTGACACTTTTTTAGTATAAAATGTAACTTTGCGTATGTTAGATATCAAGCTAAATAATTAGGTAATATATAATTTAAATATTATTGTGAATTCCTCTTTTATTCAGATTTAAATACATTATTTTATGTGAAGAGGAAAGAGATAATACCAAAGAGGTTATGTCAAAAAGTATTATCATTTTTTAAGACATTGTAACTGGCTGGAATATCTGAAAAAAAACAATAATGAAAGCCATAGAACTAATTTACGCGAAAAAGTAACAAATTTCTTTTAAAAATGGAATTTTAGTTCCAAAACACAGTGTTACATAATGTCGGGAATTTTGCGTTTAGAAAAATCAATAAACTTACTCTGATCAACGGAGATACCCGAACGGGGGGGCCGTAGGGAAGTTCAGACATTTTATTTTATTTCGTTTGGAAATAAATACAAGAATCAATACAGGGATTTTCTAAAAATCCCGATCAGAATCCTTCTTTTTTTTCGAAGGTTAAAACTGGGTGACCAGGGGATAATTAAAAAACTACTAGATTTGATAAAATCAAAAATTTTACTCGTTAAATCTTTTATTATATAATTTACGATTACTATTTTTGTTATTACATTATTATACTAAAAAAATAATCGATATATAAACATGTATGAAATTAATGAAGATTATTTTGAATTTTCATGCAAACAGACTGAGCAAATAATATATTTTTTGAATTGGCAATACTAGCTCGATCATATTGTCTTGTATTGTCTCATATCCAAATATCCAAAATCCAAACCCGTAAAATGAGCGAATGACAAAATGAATGAACAAGACAACTTCAAAAATTGAATGAGTAATTATCGAGATTCGACTATCTGTTGTTGAATTTTCTTAATATTTCGTAAATATTACTAAGTTATGCCTTATTGTTGCGTTATTACCTGTAAAAATCATAGTGGAAAGACGAACGTCGCTAACTCTGGCATTTCGTACCACAGGTCAGTAGATTTCTGTTAGTATTTTGAAAATAAAATTCCGTAAATAGACAAAATATCAACAAACAATAGTGTTGTAACAGAGTCGATGTCTTTGATTTATCGATACGTTTTTCTCAATTATTTCACAATGAATATCATAAAATATTGCTTTATCGCACAAAATACAGACTGAAGAGAGAATTAAATAGAATAATACAAAAGGTGGCCTTATTGCTTTATTTTTATTTTTTTATTGATTTATTTATTATATTATGTAGTAACTTCTTTCTGGCAACTTTTGGTTAATAGATTATAATATTTTTAGATTTCCTGCAGACCCTGACATTAAAGAAAAGTGGATTCAAGTAACAGGACGTGCCGACACGGACTGGCTGCCGCAAAAAACAAGCACCATTTGTTCAAGACATTTTGATGAAGATGTCATATATACTTTAGGGAAGAGTCGGCGAGTACCAGATGATGCGGTGCCTACGCTGAACTTGCCAGTTAGTGATTTACCTCTTGAATTAAAATCATTTAACTCTTTTTTTAGTTCATACACGTTTTTTTGAGCGCTCAGTACGCAACTAATAAAAATAAGTGATATCAAAATGCACGTTCGGTAACAAATTACTTTCCGTTTGTTCTTATTGGAAATGGAAAATTATATTATTTATTATTTTCTGACTGCTGTTCTGAATTATGAAAATATTTCTCTTTTAGACAACGGGGAGTGAAAGTGGTGAAGATAAAATGCAACAAGAAGAAGAATTAGCAAGTGACGACGAACCAATCGAAAAATATAAAGTATCTAAGAAAAAACTGCAAGCATCACTTGATAGAGCCAATAAATTAATAAAAAAACAAACTTTACTTATAAAACGACTGCGCGAACAAAACAGGCGTGATTCGAAAAAGATCACATTGCAAAATAGAGTTTTAAACGATTTGATGGAGATCTATCAATTAAGAAACGAAGATATTGCCGTTTTAAGGACAGAAATATTGAAATCTGAAGAACCAGATTCGCTATGATCACAGACTGAATAACAATCTAAGATTTTTTCGAAAGTATCGAAGTTTTTTAAGTTTTATGTATAATGGTATGGTATTTAGTGGTTGTAATGGTGTGAGTTAGCTATTTTAGCAAGAAATCCGCCTGTTTTACCTTTATTTTATGTTATATGTTTGTGTTGTGTGTTCCTTTTCTGCAATAAATTATTGTATATCGATATCAAATAAAATCCAATCTTTATCGACAAATGAAGTCAAGCCCTTTTGCATTTTTTGCCTCAAAAATAACGCTATTGTTATTACAAATTGAGATGGTTTCTTGAATATAGATAGAACTCTACTTTAAAACAACGCTTGATTCCAAAACAGTGCCATTTCAGGCGCATTTATGAATGACGTCACAATTCACATTTCATTCATTCCGCCCATTCATTAATCAATCAGTCGTCAAAATGGCGTTAGTCATGCCACTTGTGTCGGTAGCGATTTCAATACTTTATACGCCGTTTCTTCTCCTTATTCTGTGCGTGATATTCCTTGCTTCTATCGGAAAATCCCTTGGAGTCCGAAGACTATATGTTAATATCCTACTCAAGCTTTTTGAGGTAAGTCGCAACGTCAATTTTAATAAATTAAAAAAACCAATTTTGGGTTATTTATGAAGGACAAAACCTTTGTTTTGCTACGTAATTTCGTATTTGTTTGTAAATTTGCGTCATAATATCGAGTATTTCTCGTATCTTTACTAGGTAAATGTGTAATTCTTCGTTATAATCATTACTAAGCGAAGGTTATGTCGGTGTTCGCATTTTGAAAACATTATCCAAAGGTTTTTCATGAGTCACGTTACTCATTTGGTTAATGCCCGCATTATTTTACGATCTGTGCATTATAAACAACTTGCTACGATAACTTTTTTCTAATTTATGACTACAATTTTGATGCTAAGTAATCTTTTCTCTCCTAATCTAGAAATTTGTAATGATATTTTCTTATTGAATTAATGTAGTCTAATCCAAAAATGTGTAGTGGTTTCTACGCCAAACAAAGTCACACATAAACAACTTAACAGACTAAATAGGTGTTACTACTGGGTCTAGGGCCTGTTCACATACATTAGTAGAGTATTTATATCTAATTAACTATTATTATAATTATAACAGCCTCTATGGTCCAGTGGTTAAGCGTTGGGCTTACAATCCAGAGGCCCGGGTTTGAATCCCAGTAGGGACATATTACAAAAATCACTTTGTGATCCCTAGTTTGTTTAGGACATTCCAGGCTGATCACCTGATTGTCCAAAAAGATAATCCGTGCTTCGGAAGGCACCTTAAGCCATTACATTGGTCCCGGTTACTACTTACTGATGTAAGTGAGTAATTGTTACATGAGTGATGTCAGGGGCCTTTGGCGGTAATAGATATGAGATAGTAGCATGAGACAAGAGAGTGGCTCATAAATTAGTGATGTGACCTTTTAAATAGGCATGAAATCCGCATCCTTAAACGGAGTCGTTATCAGAATTCGATTAACAAATATTATTTTTGTGAGCCCTTATCAAAAGATAAACACTTTGATAAAACATTGACTCAGGTAGCAACACTATAATTACTTAAACTCAAAAACTGCTTGGCCGATTTCAATGAAACTTTTACTATTAATTAGCTAATTAATCCTTTCATGTGGTATGGTAACATCGTCACGCTGTCGCCCAATTGGGGTGAACAGGACGTGGATTTCTACTGTCCGGTCTCTAGCAGCTGGTACAGAGATTAAGATATGAAGATTATGTTGTAGATATAACATGTCCGGTTCTTAATAACCGTAAATAAAATACGTTTACATGTATATTGCGGAGGAGCTTGGTGGCGCAGCGGTAAACGCGCTCGGTCTGCGCAAAGGCCGGTCATAGGATGGGTGACCACAAAAAAAAAGTTTTCATCTCGAGCTCCTCCGTGCTTCGGAAGGCACGTTAAGCCGTTGGTCCCGGTTGCATTAGCAGTCGTTAATAACCATCAATCCGCACTGGGCCCGCGTGATGGTTTAAGGCCCGATCTCCCTATCCATCCATAGGGAAGGCCCGTGCCCCAGCAGTGATGATGATGATGATGTATATTGTGAATAATAATTTTCGATTATTGCCGCTAGTCATCATCATCTCCATAGCGTCATCCAGTTTTTCACAGGGTCTGTTACCTAACCTGAAGATTTGGTAGTTCCGTGTAAGTCGGACTTTTTTCGCGTTTTTCTATGACGTCACAGTGTGCTTTTTCATACAAATTCCATAGTCATTTCGTGTTTTGACGTTTAGTAAAAAGTAACTGATTTGACTGGTTGGAAACTAGCCTATTCTAAGATCTGGGGCCTGTTTAATAAAACTTACAATTGTAAATTACAATGACAATTTGATGTTCATTGCGTAGTTGCCTGGAAGAAATTGCTGCATGAGCAATAAGGCCGCCTGTTGTGCTTTTCTGTATATGTTGTCCTTATCTCTGTATTTTGTGTCCATTGTGCTCAATAAAGTATTTTATCTATCTATCTATCTATCTAATATGAAACTGCAAAATATTCGTGATCACACACTCCGCAATGTACATCGAATTGTCATTGTAATTTACAATTGTAAGTTTTATTAAACAGGCCCCTGGCCACGACATATACATATTAGTACTCGTGACCTTACACCTACCCCCTTTGGGGATAGGGGCGTGATGTTATGTACGATGTGCCTATCAGTGAAAACATGTTTACTTACGAATCCGTAGAAATTGGCTTTGATCCCTTGATCCTGTTGATAAATAATAATTTTATCTTATCATAACTTTATTGTCCTATTAACTGTTACCCTGACTTCGTTCGCGTGAGACTGGCCGCGGCAAAGACGCGCCGAACAGGAATTGCCCTTGTGGAGGGCAGAGCAGATGATTCTGACATAAATACATACATACATACACACATACATACATAAACTCACGCCTATTTCCCACCGGGGTAAGCAGAGACTATAGAATTCCATTTGCTTCGATCCTGACACACTTCTCTTGCTTCCTCCACATTCATCAATCGCTTCATACACGCACGCCGGGTCAGAGTAGATCGTACTAAACCTTTTCTAAGGACATCTCCAATTTGGTCATCGTAAGTCCTTCTCGGTCTTCCTCTGCCAGCCCTACCATCAACTTTCGCTTTATATACCGCTTTCGCAATTCTGTTATCCTTCATCCGCTCTACGTGTCCAAACCAACCTAACATTCCCTTCTCAATCTTAGTCACTATATCGTCTTTTACACCGTTTATAATGTAAAATAATTATGTACATAAAAAAAATAAAAAAAAGCCTTTATTGCTGTTATTTATGTTACATAATAAATCTAATCTTCATAACCCCGATACCGACCCCGCCGGCGTTGTCGACGATTTCCCTCATTCGGCGCTTATCGCTATCGACCCGCTAGGGTCGATTAATTCCTTCAAATATTCTTCCTCTCAGACCACGCCCTGAGCCGAGGTTCGCGCCCAACTGGGCACCCTTCTGTTGTCCTAATCGTTGTACCGGGTGAGAGCTCTCAGCGCTCCCCATTTGTCCGGCCAAGTAGTTAATGCCATCTGGGGCAAATCTACAATAAGTAAAAAAAAGTCTACATAGTATAAAACAAAGTCGCTTTTTCTGTCCCTATATCCCTATGTACGCTTAAATCTTTAAAACCACTCAATCGATTTTGATGCGGTGTTTTTTAATAGATAGAGTGATTCAAGAGGAAGGTTTATATGTATAATAACATCCATTAAATAGTGGAGAAATACTGTTATTTTTGGGGTTTTTAATGTGATGTCGCAAAAGTATAGAATTTAAAATAATTTTTAAAAACTAAAAAACTCACTCACCCCTTAGTATTCGTCACGATGTCACTAACACCCTGTATCAAATACATACATACGTAAATCTAAACAAGTCACGTGCAATATGTATAGGCCATCAACTCATCATGTGGCCCCTTCGATCCTTGCCACATAAATCTTATAGACTATACCAGATATCGATGTGATCGATGTTAGTGTTATCGATGTAAGTTGAAACTAGTAGGCGTTGAAATTAGGAGTCGTTGAAATTAAACACCGATTGGAGTTGAATCAGAGCTCCTACCCGTGTGGTGATTCTAATAAGAATGAGAGTCTAGTCCCCGCGCGCGTGTATATATAGGAAAACGCCCACTAAGCGGGGCGGGGCAAGGGCGCGGCGGGGGTGTGTAGCGGTGAAGCCGCGCTCAGTCCCTATCTTTCTCTTTATTTTTAAAAATAAAACTTACAAACTATTTACAATTTCTAGGCAATCATTATACAATCATAATATAATCATAATACAATCATAATTTGCTTCTTGTTGCTTCTACGGCGAACATATTCTCCCGCCGCAGCTGCGCAGCTCGATGACCACGTCGCGCAGCTGGACCATCTACGGTTCGCCGTCCTCGGGTGGCGATGTTGGCAGGATGACCAGCTTCTTCGTTGGCCGCCGCAGGATCCCCTTCGTTGTCCTCACGTCGACCGCCCTCGTCTCGCCGTCTGGTCCGGGGTAGGCAGCCACGACGACACCTCGCGGCCACGAGTTGCGAGGCAGCGTGCCGTCAGCGATCAATACTAAATCGCCCACGGAGATGGAACCCTTGCTGGCTCGGGGCTCCCGCCGGTGTTGGAGTTCAGGTAGGTACTCCCGTACCCATCGCGCCCAGAACATGTCGGCTAGGCGTTGGCTCTTCCTCCAGTCTTTGCGGCCGGCGTCGTCGCCCTCCGTGAAGGCGCCTGGCATCGGCACCCGTGATGGACCTCCCAGGATGAAGTGGTTCGGAGTGAGGGCCTCTGGGTCCTCCGGTGATGTCGACACGTGTGTGAGGGGTCGACTGTTGATGGTGTGCTCGGCCTCCACCAGTAGCGTTGTCAGGACTTCTTCTTTTGGCGCGCGCTCGTGCAGCACCACGGCTAGTGCTGATTTGACGCTGCGGACCAGTCTCTCCCACGCGCCTCCCATGAATGGCGCGCTAGGAGGGATGAACTTCCAGGTGATGAAGCGAGCGGAGGCTTCTTGTTGTATGGCCTCCTCGACGGCGTGCTTCATCTCGACGTCCGCACCGCGCAGGTTGGTACCCTGGTCTGACCAGAGCTCGGTGGGGCACCCGCGGCGGCCTATGAAGCGCCGCAGTGCCATTACTGCAGAGTCGGTGCTGAGGCTCCCGGCGAGTTCCAGGTGCACTGCCCTGGTGGTTAGGCAGGTGAAGAGGACTCCGTACCTCTTCTGACGTGCGCGACCCACGGTGACTGTCATGGGCCCAAAGTAGTCAAGCCCCGTGTAGGTGAAGGGCCGCTGGTGATGGGCTAGACGGCTCCTTGGATGATTGCCTGTCGATGGTTGGGCTGGCGTGGCCCGACGGATGCGGCAGACCTGGCATTTCTTCAGTTCGTTGCGCACGGCGTGGCGGAGGCGCAACACCCAGTAGTGCTGTCGCACCTCATTTGCCGTTGTTTCAAACCCTCCGTGGTGTAATTGCGTGTGCACCCACTTGATGTACAGCCGCGTCCATCGGTGGTCTCCATCCAGGATGACGGGCTCCCGTTGTTCTGTTGTGATGTCGGCGGCGGCGGCGATCCTCGAGCGTAGATGTATTAGTCCCTCTTCGTCAATCATAATCGACAGTTGCTTGAGTCGACTGTCGGCCGGCAGGGGCTTCTTTCTTCTTATAGCTTCTAGCTCCGCGCTGAAGGCCTCTTCCTGCACGGCGCGTATCCATAGTTGCCGTGCGCGATGCAAGTATCGTGCCGCGAGAGGCACGATCTTTCTCTGCTGTCTCGGCGCATGTTTGTGTCCTGTGCCTCGTCCCGTTTCTCTGTGCGCCTGTACCTTCTTCCACGTCGGGTCTTCCTCCGCACGTTTCTTGGTGCGTTTTCTAGCGGCGGCACACCTTTCTCTTCCCTTTAGTTTTTCTATGAATTGTAGGACACGCGCCGTGACACGTAGTAGTTTTGCCCACGATGAAAAACGTGTTATGTCGGGTAGCGCCTTCCCTGTTCTTTCTGCGGCGGTCGTCGCGTGCACTCTCTCCTCGTTTGTGTGTTCAATAGTCTCTGAGATGTCCTCCGCCGGCCAGGTGTCTTCTGGTCGATACAGGAAAGGCGGGCCGCGGAACCAACGATGCTCGGAGGCGAAGTCTTTCGGCGTTCCTCGTGTAGCGTCGTCGGCCGGGTTGTCTCTCGTTGATACCCAACGCCATTCGTTTGTCTTAGTCTCCTCTGCTATCTCGGCGACTCGATGAGCTACGAAGGGCTTGTAGGCTCGTGGTCCCGTTCGCAACCATGATAGGACGGTCCTAGAGTCGCTCCAGAAGTAACGACGTGCAGGCTTGATGTCGTGTTCCTCTTGCGCTGTGCGGGCTAGGCGGCAGCCCATTACGGCCGCTTGGAGCTCCAGTCGTGGTATCGATGTCATCTTGCTGATAGGCGCCACTCTCCCTTTGCCGGCGATGAGCGAGATGTGTATTTTCCCGTCCTCGTCGACGATTCGCCAGTATACCGCAGCGGCGTAGGCAGAGCTGCTTGCGTCCACGAAGGTGTGTAGCTCCACGAACCGGGCGCATGTGAGCGAGGCATAGCACCGAGGTACGGCTAGTTGTGAGAGGCGCCGCGCATGCTCCGTCCATTTTTTCCATGCTTCTGCTTCGGGGGTAGGCAGCGCGTCGTCCCATCCTATTCCGGTGCGCCAGGTGTCCTGAATGATGCGCTTCGCTTGTATGGTCACGGGCGTGGCGATTCCCAGCGGGTCGTAGAGTGACATCGTCGTTCGTAACGCTTCCCTCTTCGTTGGCACGCGCTCGCCGTGTAGTATGTCGGTGGGTATCCGGGCTTCATTCATATTGAAGGACAGCGTGTCGCGCTCTGGGTACCATATCATTCCCAGTATCTTTTCGGGAGCAAGCTTGACGATGTCTTCTTTCGCCTCGGGCGCCAATGATGATAGTACGAGTCTGGAGCTCGATGCCCATTTCTGTAGATAGTAGTTGGCGCGGCTATGTATATAGGCCACTTGACTGGAGACTTGTATTGCTTCCTCTTCCGTATCGAAGCTTGCCAAGTAGTCGTCGACGTAGTGATTGTTGATGATTGCCGCCGCCGCCGCCGGATATTCTTCTCTATATTGTTCGGCGTTCCTATTCTTCACGAAGATTGCCGTGCAGGGGGATGAAGTAGCGCCGAATATTACACTCTTCATGCGATACTCGACAGGGGGTCCCTCTCTTCTATTTCCGCGCCAGAGGAAGCGCTGCATGTCTCGATCTTCCGTCCTTATTGAGATCCGCATAAACATGTCCTTTATGTCAGCCGTCACCGCCACTCTTCTTTGCCGGAACTTCATCAGCACTCCTGGTAGGGATCGAAGTAGGTCCGGCCCGGACAGTAACATGTCGTTCAGGCTGACTCCTCGCACCTTTGCGGCCGCATCGTGGACGATCCTCAATTTCTCTGGTTTCTGCGGGTTCATAACTGCAAAATGTGGTAAGTACCAAATCTTCGTTTTTCCCTTCGGCGGCGTGGGCGCGACTTCTGCATAGCCGTTCTCTATCAGCGTGTTCATCTGCTTCTCGTACCGCCTTTTCATTTCTTCATCGCGATCTAACTTCCTCTCTATGGCTTGAAGTCTTCTCAGGGCGGCTTCGTAGCTATTAGGAGGGTCGTAGTCGTCGCTCCTCCAGAGTAAGCCCGTTTCGTATCCTTCGTTTGTGCGGCGAGTGGTCCTCTCTAGTGTTTCAAGCGCTCTTCTTTCTTCCTCTGTGTGGAAATGTTTCGGTTCCACTCCTAGGACTTCCAATGCGAAGTGGTCTCGAAGCAGTTTTTCTATTGCTTGATCATCTTCTACGATCCTCGCGTGATGTACTCGATGAGCGGGCCCTCCCGCCGGTGTGTGCCGCACTCCGTGCAACACCCATCCTAGGTCCGTGCGCGCGGCGACCAGTTGGCTGTCTTGCTCGCGTCTGACTTCATGTGCCAGGAGTAGCTGCCAGTTGTCTTGTCCTATTAATACGGTTGGCGTTCCCCGGTGATAAGTCAGCTGGTCTTGTAGGTCTTCTAGGTGGCTCTGTCCCGTCACGGCGCACGCCGGCACGCTCTGCGGCGATAACTGCAGGTTCTTCATCGTGCGCGCTGAGATGCTGTAGCTGTGCGTGTCCTCTGGCGCGCTGATGTCGAAGGTAACTCTTCTCGAAGCGCCGGCGTCCACTCGTGCCCCGGCTACTCCTTCTATGTAAAATGGCTCCGGAGGTCCCGATACGCCGATGTGTTCCGCCACCGCCGCCTCTATTAATGTGCACGTTGATCCATCGTCGAGAAGTGCGTACGTGCAGTGAGTCCCCTTAGGTCCACTTACACGAACCGGCAGAATCTTCAATAGTGCTGTAGTATTCTTCCTTTCTCTTGTCGACGCTATAGTGGCTATTACTGGGTCTTCTTCTATGTGAGTTCCCGCGTGGATGGACGCTCGTTGTTCCGGCTCGGAGTGCAGTAGGCGGTGGTGCGAGTACTTGCACCCGCCGACGTCGCACCTCCTCGTGGGACATATGTGGCCGAACTTCCTCCGTTTCAGGCAGCGGAAACACAACCTATGTTTCTTCGCGGTTTCCCAGCGCTCGTTGACCTCTGTCTTCTTGAAATCTGCACATTCGGCGACGTGGTGTGTTTCCTTTTCGCAGACTGGACATTGTTTCCTATTGTCACCGGCCGTGACGTTTATCTTCTTTTCTTCTATGTGGTGAGTCCTCATTGTCCGCCTCAGTGGAGCGGACGTGTGCTCCCGCCGGTCGACGACTGGTGTGGCTTCCACGGGCGCGAAGCTGCCGCACCGCTCCGCTGTTCTCTCCATGAAACTTGCTAGCTTCATCAAGTCTGGTTCCTCTTCATCTTGTTCGGCCGCAAAATCGTAGTACCTATATCGCAGTGCTGACGGCATCTTCTCCACTACGTGTCGAACCACTTCCGGGTTATGCAGGTAATGTGTCTTCTTCAATGCCCTGATGGTTGCCGTAATGTTTGATATCCTCGTGGCGAAGGTGCAAATGTCCCTCGGTGATTCGGTCAGACGTGGTAGGGCCCGCAGCTTCTCCAGTTCGGCCATGACGAGGGCGTCCGGCCGCCCGAAGCGCGTAGACAGCAATCGCATCACGTCGGCAGTCGTGGTTGCACCGATGAATAAACATTGGGCGGCATCTCTTGCTGCTCCCCGAAGGCTCCGACGTAGTCTTGATAAGTTTTCTTGCTCCGTCAAATATACTGCAGTCTCTTCATAGGCGGTCTTGAAAACTAGCCATTCACTCGACGCTCCGCTGAAGATGGGCAGCTCAGGCACGGAGCGCGGGGCGATGGCGGCTGGTACTGCTCGTGCGGCCGATGCTATCGCTGTCGCTAGTTGACTGTAATCGAAAGTTGTTGGCTTCTCTTCTATACTCCTGTGTTTCGGCTTCTCATGATCCTTTACGGTGGCAGCGGGGAAAACGGCGGCAGCGGGGGGGACGGCGGCGGCGGCGGACGGCTGCGGGGGGGACGGGTCTTCCTCGGCGGCGGGAAGCTGGTCCACCCACGTCTTGGTGCGCTCTTGCATTTCGCTCACGCTGACTATATCCGTATCGTCGTCGTCTGATTCCGCTTCTAATGTGGCGATCTTCGCCGCCGCTAGCTCCACTTCCTTCTTCAACAATTCTTCTTTAGCCTTCAGCAGCGCCAGGCGACGTCCCTTCGACGCTGAGGAACGCGGCGCTGTCGGTGCACGCTTCACCGACTTGGGCCGTAGTGTCGTGTCGTGCGTGCTTTCCCCCGTAGATTCCTCCGTCGTCGTTGCAGTCGTCGTAGTAGTGGCGGTTCCCGTCGTCGTCGTTGCGGTAGTGCCCGAGCTGTCCTCTGTGCTGGTAGCCGTGGCTGTACGGCTTGTGCTGGGTTTCCTGGTCAGCGGGGGGGCGGTGACTGGCGTCGACGCGGCTGTGGTCGGCGCAGTCCTAACGGCGGCCGTGACTGACGTTGACGCGGCGGTGGTCGACGTAGTCGTGACGACGGGGGCGACGGCGGCGGCGGCGGCGGGTGCCGACTCGGCGGCGGTCGGCGTTGGGCGAGTTTCTACGGACTTCATGCTCCTAGTCTTCATATCCGCTGTTTCTTCAATCCGGCTCGAAGGAGAATTTATGTGGCCCCTTCGATCCTTGCCACATAAATCTTATAGACTATACCAGATATCGATGTGATCGATGTTAGTGTTATCGATGTAAGTTGAAACTAGTAGGCGTTGAAATTAGGAGTCGTTGAAATTAAACACCGATTGGAGTTGAATCAGAGCTCCTACCCGTGTGGTGATTCTAATAAGAATGAGAGTCTAGTCCCCGCGCGCGTGTATATATAGGAAAACGCCCACTAAGCGGGGCGGGGCAAGGGCGCGGCGGGGGTGTGTAGCGGTGAAGCCGCGCTCAGTCCCTATCTTTCTCTTTATTTTTAAAAATAAAACTTACAAACTATTTACAATTTCTAGGCAATCATTATACAATCATAATATAATCATAATACAATCATAATTTGCTTCTTGTTGCTTCTACGGCGAACACATCATGACATTAGCAGCTGTGATCTTTGACCTCATGTAGGAAAACACCTACATACAATAAGTTCCATAGTTCATTGAACATAATTCATGAGAAAATGTATGACTATTGTGACTACTAACGACCTCCGTGGTCCAGTGGTTGAGCGGTAAGCTCACGATCCGGAGGCCCCGGGTTCGAATCCCGGTGGGGACATATCACGGATCATCTAACTTTTTGGACAATCGGGTGATCAGCCGGTAATGTCCTAACCAAACTAGGGATCACAAAGTGACTTTTGTGACATGTCCCCACCGGGATTCGAACCCGGGACCTCGGGATCGTGAGCCCAAAGCTCAACCACTGGACCACGGAGGCCGTTGATAACTCGCCGTCGATAAAAAATCCTTTACTAACTCGAATGTTAACACGAGTAACATAGTAAGTAAATACTTACAATATGGTTTATGGATTGGCCTTATTCAAGGCAGTCAACCGACAGAGTAAAGTCCGCAACGACTCTCAGACTTACTATAATACAGAAACGGAATTATTTGTAGGTACAATGTAATTATCATATCATCCGTGGTCAACACCCTGTACACTTCCTTATCCGGGATACAAGTTTTTTTTTTACCTGCATTTTTTACTAATTACGTATGCCTCTGGCCACCCTATAAGGGATTACAGGCGTGGATTTACGTTTGCACGTTACTCGTAAGTCGAATCCGTTAAAAATATTATCTGTTGTTAGTATTAAACACTGATTTTATCTATGCATTTTTACTGTTGAGGTCTTCTTATCGTGTGGGCCGTGAGGTGGAGTACCAACCTCATCAACCCTGGTGTCAGGATTACTATTAAACCGCCAGAGGCCTCTGATATGGCTCATGTAACGACTACATACTTACATCAGTAAGCAGTAACCGGGACCAACGGCTTAACGTGCCTTCCGAAGCACGGATCATCTTACTTTCGAACAATCAGGTGATCAGCCTGTAATGTCCTAACCAAACTACGGATCACAAAGTGATTTTTGTGATATGTCTCCAACGGGATTCGAACCCGGGTCCTCCGGATCGTGAGCCCAACGCTCAACCACTGGACCACAGAGCCCGTACAATGTCACCTTTTGCTTTAAACAATGTCACCTTTTGCCAACAGTATGGCAGACAACACATCGAGGTGGCTAAGAAGCTGCAGAGGAACGACAGCTCTGATGAGGAGGAGGAACCTCCGGCCATCCCTGATGACAAACCTCCCTCGGCCATCATCAAGGAGAATGGGTCGCTCAATGGTGAGTTATATTCATCATCATCAGCCGTACGACGCCCACTGCTGGGCAGAGGCCTCCCTCAAGGATCTTCACGACGATCGACCGACCGAGGACCGTTGGGGCGGAAAGGTTCTCGAATGGCGACCACGTGTCGGACGACGCTCAGTAGATAGGCCCGCTACAAGGTGGACCGACGATCTGGTGAAGGTCGCGGGAAGCCGCTGGATGCGGGCAGCGCAAGAGTTATATTCAACATTCTTTATTTGCATACTATGATGTGTACAAGTCATATGAGTTTCACATCATAGACCCTTTCGGGCACAACAAAATAGAAGTTTAAAAGAGAGAAGGAAGTAGAAGGGAGTAGAGAAAAATAAATAATACTTGGTATAGAACGATAACTCTCCATAAACATCCTGTTAGTGACATCGTAACGAAAACTTTGAGGGATGAACGGCCTCTGTGGTCCAGTGGTTGAGCGTTGGGCTCACGATCCGGAGGTCCCGGGTTCGATTCCCGGTGGGAAAGGGAGGTTTGTTTAGAACATCACAGGTAATCTGATTGTCTGAAAGTAAGACGATCCTTGCTTCGGTAGGCACGTCAAGCCGTTGGTGTCAGTTACTAAGTACTTACTGATGTAAGTACGTAGTTACATGAGTCGTGTCAGGGGTCTTTGGCGGCTCAATAGTAAACCACACGATAGAATAAGGGATGAACCATGACGACCATTTTTTTCATGAATTTTCCGACATGTAATTCAACTTGATATCAACTCAGAATCATGGTCTGAATCATCCCTCAAAGTTTTCGTTGCGGTGTCACTAACACCCATACCTATAGTCCGTTCAAGAATGATCTTCATAAAAGGTAAACAAATATGGCTGCCGATATTTTTTATCTGTGTCAAACTGCATACTAGTGAAGTGCTGAATTGATTTTAGCTCAAGTTATTTTATCAAAGTGAACTGACTCTCTTGGGCTGTTTGAATATTTTGTATGATAATATTAAAATATATATTGTATGTTTCTTTGTGGTTACACTAACTCACTTTGAAAGTCATTTTTTCTGCGCATTTCGGCTTATTAAGTACAGTACACTCACTTAAGTTATTCACGGAACTGACTCGTTTTTCTGACCTGAATGAAATGTCTCATCACTAATAGTCAAATTGACAGCTAGCCACAGATTAACAAGAATTTATGATGTCAACTTTTTTGTGTGAGGTTTTGTTTGATTTTTGTTTTTACATGAAAAAATGTGTTTTTAATCATTATTTTACGTTAATTTCACATTGAGCTAAGAAATCATACATCTATTGAGTGCTACGGATGTTATTAGAAGAATACTTTGCGTAGTTTAGGTGAAATTCGAACATTCTTTGTAGTAACAGGTTTGTTTACCTTTTATGAAGATCATTTTTGAACGGACTATACTTGTATGGCTACTAGTACTTACTTGTCACTAACACCCTGTATATTAAACGTTGAGACATTTCTTGTTCAACATCATATCTTGCACGTTGTGAGTTAGTTTACTTACGCAACTGGTTGTTTAGCAAACGCGAGGAATTACTTACCCACGAGATATAGCTTGACTGTAATAAGGTGAACTTGAATGCGAGAATACGGTAGTTTCCAACTATGCTAAAATTAAAATCTGCACATTGACCTAGATCTGCCAACCATTGCCCAATGGCTCAAATTACGAAATCACTTAAAAACGTTTTTTTCGATTCTGCTCCGCACCACCCAAATCCCCTGGTAGTTGCGGCTTCCGAATACATCCCGCTCAGGGACGGTACTGAAAAGTATCGGCGTCCGAAGGACGTAATATACGATCCCTACGACCCGATTACTCTAGTCATAAAGGCAGCCAATCAGCTCGCGACACCAAACACTTCAGGACCCCGATACCGACCCCACCGGCTTAATCAGCGCTTATCGCTTAGGGTCGATTAATTCTTTCAAATATTTTTCCTCTCAGACGACGCCCTGAGCCGAGGTTCGCGCCCAACTGGGCACCCTCAGGCCTATTGTCTTAAACGTTGTACCGGGTGAGAGCCTTCAGCGCTCCCCATTTGTCCGGCCAAACAGTTAATGCCATCTGCCCGCGGTGCAATAAAACGTGGAACCAGGACGCCGATTGATGCGCTCTCTCTTGCACTTACAGTGGATGTACGGTCACGAGCATTAATATGTATACACTTTGGTACCATGTCACATTAACTTTTTTGACAAATTGAACTGTAAGTCTCACTAAATGTCAAATATGTTAGTGCGACAGAGTCCTAAAGTGGGTACATTATATTGCTCATGATTGTACCACTGTTGTGTCGATAACGGCCCCGATTCCTGCAGACACCTCCTAATTTTATTTTAAGTTATACCAGTCATTTTCTTATCCGCCGAAAAGGAAAGGGACGGATGACTGTCAACAAGTTAATTTTAAAAAAAAACGGAAATCAAAATCTGGAAACCGAAATCATAAAAAAATCTGGAATCTAATCTGGTAAAAAGAAAGAATAACCCGGGCGAATAAAATAGGCGTTTCGCTGGTATTGGAATCGATACCAATGAGAACACACACAACACACAAACACACACACACACTCTCACACATACACACACACACACACACACACACATCTTATCTCGTATATTTCTCTTTAACTTTTATTTAAACGTTGATTATTATTGTTAAAAGAAATAAATAGATATAAGTATGTACTATCAAAGTTGTAATACTGATTAGGAAGAGCGGGGCTTACTAGGAAGTCCCAATAACGGGGTTATATATGATGTACTATTTGAAGCAAATAAACTATTTTGTTTCTTTTTTGATGAGATACATTTTACACGGCCAAGCTATATAAAGTTGCGTGTATCTTAAATTACTCTTGATTTCATGGAAATGTAATGTCGAAAATTGTTACCGTTACATTACGTAATATATGTAGCGATAAAAAAGAAGTCGCTAACAATAAAATAAATTTAATGGGAAAATACTAAAAAAGGGAGATAGTTATAATTTAACATTAATCAGCATCAAATAAAGAATATAGAATATGGAACGTAAAAAAAAAGGTATCTTTTGTTGGTTCTTCGCAGACGTAGTTATTCCGTCGACCCGTCCGTCTCGTAGGGACCGTCGAATATGTGATGATATGCAATAAAAAATTCGCTCAAGTGCGAATCGGCCTCGCGCACCGAGAGTTCCGTATGAACTAGGGAAATCCCAACTCGAGAACGCAAATTCGAGATCCCGCGGGATTGGAAATATCAATCCGGGATAATTTCGGGATCTCGTCTAGTTCATAAAACAATGTAAAGTTGAGAGAGAGAGAGAGAAAACCAGAATCAGAATCATTTATTCAACGTAATTATCATGGATAAACTTGTTGAAGGTCAATGTAACATTTTTGAATTTACGTCATTTCGCAAGGTGTTATGGCTGAGGAGAAGAAATGACAAGAAACTGCAACAGCAACACATCTTTTAAATCAATGAGGGTACATTACAAGTTATTTAATAACTAGAGGAACACATTCAATACCAGACATTTTTATCATTTAGGTAATCATTAATCTTATAATAGGCTTTTTTACATAAAGTAAGCTTCACGTGAGCTTTAAATTTGTTCCCTGACAAATTTAAAATATTATCTGGTATTTTATTGTAAAAACGTATACATAACCCCAAAAAAGATGAATTTAATTTACTTAATCTAGAACCTTTATTAAAACAAACAGCACACAAAACGAAAACGAAACATTGAAATAACTCTTATAGTTGTAACTTAAAAAAAGCTATTGTTAGTCTTCTTCTTATCATGTGGATTGTGAGGTGGATTACCAACCTCATCAACCCTGGTGTCATGGTTACTATTGAGCCGCCAAAGGCCCCTGACATGACTCATATAACGACTACGTACTTACATCAGTAAGTAGTAACCGGGACCAACGGCTTAACGTGCCTACCGAAGCACGGATCGTCTCACTTTCGGGCAATCAGGTGATCAGCCTGTAATGTCCTTACCAAACTAGGAACCACAAAGTCATTTTTGTGATATGTCTCCACCGGGAATCGAACGCAGGACCTCCGGATCGTGAGCCCAACGCTCAACCACTGGACTTTTTTTTTTGACGTGACTTATTGTAGATTTGCCGCAGATGACATTAACTACTTGGCCGGACAAATGGGGAGCGCTGAAGGCTCTCACCCGATACAACGTTTAATACCACTGGACCACGGAGGCCGAGTCTACGGTAAAAGATGCTAATCCACCCATCTCTTTCTTTCCAGGCACGAAGATGACAGTGATAGAGAGAGAGGAGATACTCGGCCCGTCGCCAGAGTTGAACTACAAACGCAGCTCAAGCCAGGAGCGGACTCAGAACCACGAGAATAGCCATCATGTGAGTAAAGATGTGATGACCTTGGAAAAGGTTTTGTACGATCTACTCTGAACCGGCGTGCGTGTATGAAGCGATTGACGAATGTGGAGGAAGCAAGAGAAGTATGTCAGGATTGAAGCAAATGGAATTCCATAGTCTCAGCTTACCCCGGTGGGAAATAGGCGTGAGTTTATGTATGTATGTATCCCAATTGGGATATAGTCGTGAACATATCCGGTTTACATACATTAACAAACGGTTTGCGTACCAGCGCTTTTCTTTTAAATTTTTAATGCTTTTCTTTTAAATTGAGATCGATATTCGTTGCAGACGAGCCTAGAGTTCCACTTCAACCACTGCCTGGACTTGGTGAAGGCTGGGATGGAGTCCATCATCGAGGACCAGGTCACCTCCGTCTTCGAGGCCGAGGAGTTGCGCAGCTGGAACCTGCTTACCAGGACCAATAGGTAATTATACCATCATTACCAGAGATGTGCCCATTCCTGGGAATATTCCCGAAAATATACATAACATAAACAGCCTATATACATCCCACTGCTGGGCACAGGCCTCCCCTCAATCAACCGGAGGGGGTATGGAGCATACTCCACCGCGCTGCTCCAATGCGGGTTGGTCGTTTAAACATAACATTTTAATTTTATTTTAATTATTATTGCGTATGGCAGACAAATATCCTGCTTGGATCAAATATCCAGCTTAAGCTCCCCTAACCAAGTCTTCGCTGCATCCGTCACACAATGCAGTTCGGCTATACCACCTGGGAACCGGTGCAGAGGGCACTCGTTCACTATGTGAGATATGGTTTGATCCGGGTGACCACATTCACAGTATGGTGACTCCTTTAAGCCCCATTTTTATTTTTATTTTATTGTTTTTAGCATTATCATGTCTAAAATATGTTTTTTATTTTTTTGTTATAAGTCTGTTATCCACGATATTGGTAGGTTAAACGAAGGCATCTACACAGCGCCATCTATGTTTGTTTCGGTGAACGTAGCCTGGAAATTGGTGCTAATTCCTGCAGACGCCATCTAATTTTATTTTAAGTTATACCTGTCGTTTTCTTATCCGTTGAAAAAGAAAGGGACGGGTAATCGACAAGCATAAAATTTATGGAACACACGTCAATTTTAAGCACAAATCAACAAACAACCGTCTAAAAATTTTACATTGGCCAATAACCCGACAGAATTAAGTTGACAGCACACGTCAAACGGTTTGCATACCAGCGAGATACCTTTCTGATTCGCCCGGGTTATTCATGCTATTACTCATTCTTCCTAAAATTAAGAGCTGTCAATCATCCGTCCCTTTCCTTTTCGGCGGATAAGAAAATGACAGGTGTAACTTAAAATAAATTTAGGAGGTGTCTACAGGAATCGGGGCTACCCTCATAGATTATCTTTCATATTGTTTGCAATATAACCCATTGTTTCACTGTACTGTTTAATTATTTATATTATAGTTTATTGTACACAGGACAAGACGCTCAGAATAGGTTCATAAGAGATTTGACTCATCTAAGGTAGAGTACCTTTGGCCATCTCATTTGATCTAACACTTCGCTCATGGTATAAGAAGACCTGGTGCCTGTTTAATAAAACTTACAATTATAAATTACAATGACAATTTGATGTACATTGCGGAGTGTGTGATCACGAATATTTTGCAGTTTCATATTAGCTACGTAATGAACATCAGATTGTCGTTGTAGTTTACAATTGTAAGTTTTATTAAACAGGCCCCAGGTATGCTCAAAACTGACAGCTAGCATTTCAAGGTTAGCCCAGCTGGAAAACATAAAACACATCGATCGCTTTATAAAAAGGCTTTTTGCGTGTGGGCAACCGAAGAGCGTGGTGCGCAGCGGAGAGGTTAGCCAGAAAGCATTTTTTTTTTAATATCGAAATGAAGTGACGCGCAGGCGCCATCTGGCGCCGAGAATCGGTTGCCCGCACCAAATACGTTGCCGCTTTATTTTAAATAGTTACCTAGTTAATTCGTCTCGCTAACACCAGGTATGCTCAAAACTGACAGCTAACATTCAAGGTTAGCCCAGCTGACGTCATCCCACCCAGTGTTGCCATTTCGTAAAAAAAAATAACCAACACCCAATGTTTTTATATTTACTTTGCCAGAAAATTTTGTACTTTAATAAAGATTTACGTACAGTTATAATGATTTTTGTATACGTGAAAAATATTATTAATTAAATACATTAGTCAGTAATTCACTTAATTTTCAATAATAAAATTTACGTCGTTGGAATGTTGGAGATACCAATTGAATGGTAACACTTACGTCATCAATGGGCTAGCAATGGCGGCTTGTCATAGGATTGAGCATACCTGGTCTTCTTATACCATGATTTCGCTCATCTCAGCACTTTATTAACACCATTAGTCACGATTCTGGCGGACGAAAGTTTTTCATCTGATGATGCTAACTCCTGTACACAACTTATTTTATTTTAAAATATACCTGTCATTTTCTTATCCGCTGAAACAGAAAGGGACGGGTGTAAAATTTACGGAACACACGTCAATTTTAGGCAGAAATTCAAAAATAGTTATTTTTCAAAATTGGCTTACAAAGTTAGCGCTTTTTGTACGTCAAAAATTAAATTACATATTATGTAACTAGCTGTAAAACTACTACCACATCGGAATCTGTAACGCTGAGGGAAAGACGTGGCCAGAAAACCTCCCAGCACAGGGGCCTAGTCCTACTGTTTCATGTTTTCCTTTCTTTTTTTTTTAAATCCAGTTTAAATCCAAATAAAGACCCTTCTAAAATTTTCAATAACCCGACAGAATTAAGTTGACAGCACACGTCAAATGGTCAGCACACACACAGATGCGCGTGTACGATAACGTCAATGTGTAGTGTCTGTGTAAAACGAGGTTGTTTGTATGAAGTGTCTGGGTGTGCTAATACTTTTTACTAACATACATAACATAAACAGCCTATATACGTCCCACTGCTGGGCACAGGCCTCCCCTCAATCAACCGGAGGGGGTATGGAGCATACTCCACTACGCTGCTCCACTGCGTTTTGGTGGAGGTATTTTTACGGTTAATAGCCCGGGACCAACGGGTTAACGTGCCCTCCGAAGCACGGAATCATTCTATTTTTTCGGACAATCAGGTGATTCAAGCCAGCAAACTCCTTGCCAAACAAAGGACAGTCTCACATAGTGATTTCGACAATGTCCCCATAGGGAATCGAACCCGGACCTCCAGATAGTGAGCCTAACGCTCTAACCACTTTTTACTAAACGTCAAATATTTTTTTTGTTTGTCAGAATCTGTACTAATTCATAAGAGCTTGCAGGGAAGGACTTTATTTTATTCTTTATAGTATTTTCTTACTAACTTAACTAATCACTTTGGTGGGTTTGTTTTTAATTAATTTTCTCTTATTCCTTTATATTAACACGTTCACTGTGTAACTGAAAATGAATAAAAGAAAAACAAAAAAGTACGTGAATATTTTTCTATGAGTAAAAAAGTATAGAATTGAAAATAATTAAAGTAACCTAAAAAAAATCATGAATTTTGCGACGAAAAATTCCACTTGATATCAACTCAGAATCATGGTCTGAATCATCCCCCTCAGTATTCGTTACGGTGTCACTAACACCCTGTATACTACTATATATTATACACCTCTACCCCTATGTACGGTCACGAGTACTAATATGTATACGCTTTGAAACCATGTCCCATTCATTTTTTTGACAAATTAAACCGTTAGTCTCATTAAATATCAAATACGATAGTGCGACAGAGTTCTAAAGTGGGTACATGATATTGCTCATGACTGTACTTTATACCTCTTCGATCCAGTCGTGATGCTGATTTTTTTATATTCATGGTTCTCTATCGCCTCTCCCCAGACAATACGAGTTCCTGACATGGCGTCTCACCATCATATGGATGATGGGTTTCATCGTGCGATATTTCTTCCTGCTGCCGCTCCGGATATGCATATTCTTTGTTGGGGTGAGTTTACTATTCATGAAAAAAGAAAAAATATATATACAGGTTGTAAGTGACATCGTAACTAATACTCAGGGGGATGATTCAGACCATGATTCTGAGTATATCAAGTGGAATTTTCTGTCGGAAAATATTTGAAAATAATAAAAAAAAATATATCATGAATTTTCACTTGATATTAACTCTGAATAATGAGCCGAATTATCCCCCTCAGTACTCGTTACGATGTCACTAACACTGTATGTGAAGCAAAAAGCTGCCTGTCGTTTTTAATCCGAAGAATAAGTATGAAAATAATATAAAACTTGATTTGCAGTAGTTTTGAGCTTTAAAATTTTATAATCTTACATCCTTATTATAAGGGTGAATATCAAAATGTGCCAAGTTTGGTGGCGAACTTTCATATTATGTAAAAAGATAGTTCTAGTTACGAAGAACAAGTTACGTCGTAGCTAGAACTATCCTTTTTCATGTCGGAACCCAATTTTTCACGAAAACATAATATGAAAGTTCGCCACCAAACTTGGCACATTTTGATATTCACCCATAAGATGTTCACTAAACTCGGCTCAGCTGAGCATTTTGGTATTTTAAGTTGGCAGTTACGTCCTCGACTTGGGGACTTTACTCACTGGAGTCGAGCATGTCATACTGCCAACATAATAATACGAAATGACGTCATGCCTTACTGGAGTAAACTCGAGTTAAGGTTGAGGCGCCGTCTAAGAATACCGATTTTGAGCTGAGTTCGAGGAAGACCTTGAGGTCACCTCAACTCAGGACGTCAAGGATGGTTGGAGTTAACATCTTAGAATACGGATGTGAATTTTTCGTGTCTTTCCTTTTCGGTGGATTAGAAAGTGACAGGTCATAACTTAAACTGAAAAGTGCATTTGCTAAAATTGACAGTTATTTTCTTCCATTCTGTAATATTAATAATTTTAATGTTATATTTCTTGCGTAAAACTAAAATTCACTTTTTAATCACCATTTCTTTATTTTACAAACTTTTTTAGGATTTTTTTTTATTTTATTTGTTTTTTTTTCTTTAAAATAACATTGTTAATTCGTATTTCGTTTCTATGTCTAACACAGTCTCCATTGATGTACCGTTTCCGGGAATGTTACCAAAATGAGAATGTTGTAAAAACTCCTATCCAACTATGTAAAATAGTTCGTGTGGCACTCTAATAGATGGCGCTAGTAGTCTATTAGAACGCGGTATCGACATTATTATTAGATTCTAATAAGAATATTACATACATAATGTGCCGTTGTACTCAGAACCCAGGCTTCTAGATAGCTTGCCTACCTCTAGGTGACTATAAGTACTGCTTCCGACTGTGTAGGGATGCGCGATCCACATCGTCGATCCGATTTTAAGGATCGGATCGGATCGTAATGCGTCGATCCGATCCGCGGATTGTATCGCATGCCGTCGATTCGATATCAAGAAAATCGATCCGGATCGGATGCAAATAAGCAAGACACAATTACTTTTAAATATTTATTTTCCGCCTTCGGGTAATCTCGGGTAAACTGACTCCACACGCTTTGTTTTTATAGGGGACACCATTTTTTGACCAAACAATTTTACAAGACAAAACGTCCGTACATCTGAGATACTCGGAGACAATAGCAATTAGAATCAAATCAAACCACACATTTTACTCGTATGTTTACTTACTCACAAAGTTAAATTATAATAAAATGTAATAGGATGCTCATATATCTATACCTACCCGCACGCAAAAGACGCCGCTAAGTTTGGAACGTAACGTAAACAGAAGATCGAGTTCTATCCTAACAAAATCGTAAGCAATTAATGTAGGTAATACGCTTTTCAATTCATACGATCCAAGCGATCCGATCTTTAAAGTTTTGTATCGATCCGCCTAAAAATCGCATGGTCTCGATCCGATCCAAAAATCGGCAGATCGAATGGCTTTCGATCCGATTTTCTAAAAGATCGGATCGGATCGGCGCATCCCTACGACTGTGACGCTTGCACTTCGTGTGACGTCACGACAAGGACTGTGCTTTAGTGATCATTGTACCTTGTTGCCTTGCTTCACAAAATTGTTATTTCTTGTACTCTGGTCTTATCTGCCTACAGATCTTTTTTAACTGCCTTTTTTTCTGCACATCGCTGCTCTAAACTGTATCCGTCTCAAATATAGTCTGTTAAAGTTGCGATCTTTTTTACTATTACGATTAAAAAGAAAAAAAACCCAGTGCCATTTGGCTTTAATTTTTTTTTTCTTTTTGCACCTTTTTATTGGTAACATTCCCGGGAACGTAATCAATCATTATCATATTCTCGTTCAATATTTCACTATAGGGTAGTTTCCAACTAGTCAAATCAGTTACTTTTTACTAAACGTCAAAACACAAAATTACTATGGAATTTGTATGAAAAAGTAACCTCGTCATAGAAAAACGTGACGAAATGTCGCACTTATTATTACATTTTTCTTTATTAAATTTCATAAATAAGTTAAATAATAATAACCGAATAGTCCGAAAATTCTTACAGAGAGACCGACCTGCAACTTAACCCAATTTATTAAATGAGTGATTACTTGGTTAGGCCCGTGATCACTTAAAGGTACCGGCGTTAAAGAGCCGAGATGGAATCAATCCAGATATATACATAATAATAATAATATCTTTATTTTGTACCATTAAAGCCTTAAATATATGACAATATTTGTTTACATTTATAAATATGTAGTTACAGGCTGTGACATAATTGCTATGAGTCGGCTGTTATCCCTAAGAGTTTTAAAACTGAGCTAATAGAAAAAAGAAAAAAATGACACCTTTAGACCTGTCTTTATTTAGCAAACAGAATTTCATAATTTATCTTTGACCTAGGAAACTACCCAATTCTGTCTTTTAACAAATTGTTTATAATGTTTCCTCGTCACGGAGAAAGTCCCGCGGATATTAATGGAACTAATTCATAATAAATCGTTGTTCAAAAATATCTTTATTCACTTGGCAACATAGTTTTAGTTACACTTTGAATAGTAAATTTTTACATAAATATATTTTTTTATCGAACGTCTCATCCGCCTAAAACTACTGCAGCATCGCAACCTGTACAGCCGAGGAAAAGCTGAAAGAAAAACCTCGGCATAGGGCCTTAGACGTTCTTAAAGAATATAATTATAATATTATAATGTACTTTCAGTAATTAGGCTGTCTAATATTGCTAAATACTCACACAATAGTTAATCCTCCCATCCACTAGGCAACAAAAACAACGCAACTAGTAACGCTGAACATGTTCGGCAACGTTGCACAACAGCGCGCGACGTTGCCAGCTGAGGCGCAACGCGCGGCTTATTGTTTAGAGAGCATCAAATGATGAGCAACAGTTGTTGCCAAGTAGAGACAAAGCGCGCAACAATACTAGTTCGTCTAGCGACATGTTGTCGACGACATACGTGTATTAGATGCGGAGACAGACACAGTTGTTAAACAAAGACTCCGCAATGTAAACGCGGCTTAACACTAACACCGCGGGACTTTTTTCGTGGCGCGAACTCTAGTCAGTGAACTGACAATTGTTTTTTTTTGTAATAACACATAAATACTACATTATACTTATATAGCTTTATGAAATTAATTATTTTATGTTTACTTATATTTATGTTAGTCTTAATTTCAACTAAAATTAGCTTTTTTGTTTTTTCTTCTAATTTCCTACTAACGCTGACGACACCACGACACGATGGCACTCAAATGGCACTTGGATCTGTGTGGTGGCAACACTGAATATTGAATTTATTCAACTTGCTGGGAAAATGATTACTAATAAACACGAAATGGACTTAACGGAAATATTGACATAATAATTGCCTTCTCTTTGATTAAATTTTCCACATGGCAACACAACCTACATCAACAAATCCTACCAAAATGGCTGAAAATCTACCATCCCACAGGCGATTACACTGATCGTGAGCACTGCGGTCGTGGGAATGTTACCCCCGTGCAAATTAAGAAGATATCTTGGCCAATTCTGCTATAGAACCTCTTTTAGGACGATGACAAGAGGGTTGTCTTGTGTCATAAACTACCACGACACTCAATACATGCCTAAGGCCAGCGGAGTGTGTGCTGCCAACCACACAAGCGTAATCGACGTCGGGATCCTTAGCTGCAACGCCACTTATTCTTTGGTAGGAATTTTCTACTATTCGGGGAATGTTTCGTCATGTTGGTATCACTGAATTTCTGGTAACGTTTCTACCATGAAAGTTGGGATTTTTACGTTGGTATCATTAATCTAGTGTTAAGGGGATTTTCAGTGCTTTGTGACTGTCATTTAAGGCATGTTTCGTTTCTACCATTCTACCATTTTTTGGGAGATTTTCCTCATCTGTCATTGGTCCATTTGTTGTCTTGTCTAAATTTCTACTAACACAATAAAACTTTTCAATTTTTATTTTATTTATGGATTTATTTTTAGGTATTTATTTGTTCGTTTTCTACACTGTTTGAGGTCGACGCGGTTATTATCATAATTAAAACACATAATACCGGGTTCTTACCGCGTAAAAATCAGGGATATGAGACTCCCGATATTTCAACACTGGTGCAAGTGCCATGATCACGGGACGACTGATGAATTTGGAATTTCATCATCCAATTTCATCAGTCATCCCGTGATCATGGCACTTGCACGTTGGTCCTCGTTTTACAGCAATTTATCGCGAATTTTAGCTGGACAGTATGGAGAACTGTCAAAACTTTGGAACAGATAGTATTTTATCCTTATTGTTACTATGATATTTATATAAGTATTATTTCCATAATATGTCCCATTATCACAGCCTGCATGGTCCATTTGAGGGTATTTTCTAACATTATTTTCTTGTTTGGATTATGTAAACCAAGCTTACGACTATTCCATTCCATCATCGAGTGAGATGAACTAAGTACCCACACTTCACCGAGCTTTCTGTTAGACCAAACGTGAGAGGTGGTGAGCCGTATCGTCGTCTGACAGAGCCGACTGTGTTTGTGAAAAATATAAAAAAAACAACACATAAAAAAAATAAAAAATAAAAATAAAATAAAATAAAAATCATTTATTTCGGGTGTTTTCCCATAGTAATTGTTAGTAACAAAAGTCTTATATCTATGTTAGTAAAAAAATTACAATTAATTAATCGATTAAATAATTATATAGTTTAGTGTCTTTGGCAAGTTGGACGCGGGTCCAGTGCTGCATAATAGCACTGTCCACGTCCAGCTTTGCCGCGACAGTCTGCAATAGGCTAACACACAAGCATAGGCATAACACATAAGTTCATGACAATCCCAAATGTGGTAGTCAAAGGTACATCCATCACAAGATGAACTAAGTACCCACACTTCACCGAGCTTTCTGTTGAGCCAACGTCCCAATGGTCGAGCCAACTGTGTTTGTGAAAAATAAAAAAAAAAAAACAACACATAACTTCATTACTATATCCCAATAGAATAGTCTACAATAAGGTGCAAAAGTCCAATCAGTTTCTTGCAAAGTAATAAATTAACTGGTTACTTTCTTGTGTGTTAAGACCTCCTGGTTACACGTCGTTTCTGTAATAGACCAAAACACCTACAAAAACATAAATTTTATAATTATGACAACTACTGGTTCCTAATTTCACCACTGATCACAAACAATTCGCTGGGCTCAGTGACTGAACTTTTGCTCTGTGATTGTACATCCATCGCAAGATGAACTAAGTACCCACACCTCACTGAGCTTTCAAAACTCTCTCTCCGTGGCATTTATTATTCCCATCTGAGGGTCTGCCTTCTTCGTACTTCTCTTCCACTTCGCTCTATCAGACTTGTCGTTCTCGGAGACGCCATGCACAGGTCCTTTTCGACCACATCCGCCCATCTTGTTTTGGTCGTGCTTCCAAAACTAAAAGGAACAAAACTCAAACAAGAAAATTGTACAGTCATCAGCAATATAATGTACCCACTTTAGGACTTTGCACTAACATATTTGACATTTAGTGAGACTTACTGTTCAATTTGTCAAAAAAGTTTATGTGACATGGTACCAAAGTGTATACATATTAATGCTCGTGACCGTACTAGCAAATACCCTCCATTAAAAACTTCATAACGTCATCATACCATGTCATATTCCCAAAGGTGTGGTGGTTGCTCATCTGCACGGCCTGCGTGGGCACCCTACCTGATGGGGTGACGAAGCAACGTGTCAACTACGCTGTGTCTATCATGTGCTTCAACTTTCTAAGTCGCTGCTTGTCTATGGTCATCACATATCACGACACACATAACAAGCCGAAAAACGGGATATGCGTCGCAAACCACACGAGCCCCATCGACGCGCTGGTGCTTATGTGCGACAACTGCTATTCACTGGTAAGTGGTCAATGTTCTCCCACCGCTTGTATCGCCCCATCGGAAAGCCCGCCTGGAAGCAACCTAGCGTGGCCCACATGGAAGTCCTTAAACAGGCTCCGGACACAGGTTGGCCGCTGCAAAGATAATCTCTGCAAGGGGATACCTGGTTGATGGTTGCGATGAGTGCGAGTGTGGAGTATCAGCACAAACTATGGCTCACCTTTGCTGTCCTAAATGCCCAATTACTGGTCAGCAATAATTTAATATCGATGGCCATCGACTCGCAAAGAAGAAAAAGACTGGTAAGTGGGTTCAATAGAATCTGCAGTAGGCTCTGCACGGTAACAGCGCCGCGCGCGGTGCGAATTATATCGAGGCTTCGACCAATAGCCGTTTGACGACCATCCATGTAGATAGCATTCGTAACGTTTATTGGTTCAAGCGCTCGATATAATTCGCCCCGGTTGTCATGCAGATCCGGCTGTTGTAGATATGCAGGGTGTTAGAGACACCGTAACGAGTACTGAACCATGAAAATTCATGGTTCCTTTAGTTTTTTGTTATTAATTTCAATTCTATACGTGTGGAAAACTCCACTTGATATTAACTCAGTATCATAGTCTGAATCATCCCTCACAGCATTCGTTACGATGTCACTAACACCCTGTATAAATAGACACGCCTGTAATCTCTACCAGGGTGGGCAGAGCCAAAACTTACATTACGAAAGCGGTATATAAATCGAAGGTTGGTGGTAGGGCTGGCAGATTAAGATCTATGTGGACGTACATTGATCAAATTGGAGATGTCCTTAGAAGAGGTTCAGTAAGATCTACTCTGAACCGGCGTGCGTGTATGAAACGATTGATGAATGTGGAGGAAGCAAGAGAAGTGTGTCAGGATCGAAGCAAATGGAATTCCATAGTCTCTGCTTGGCGGGAAAAACACAATTAGTTATTTTATTTCAATAAGATAACATTTTACAATAGCCTCAATTCGTGGCAAGAATTAGATAGTTCATTGACATAGTCACGGTATAAGAAGACCAGGTATGCTCAATCCTATGACAAGCCGCCATTGCTAGCCCATTGATGACGTAAGTGTTACCATTAAATTGGTATCTCCAACATTCCAAGGACGTAAATTTTATAATTGAAAATTAAGTAAATTACTGACTAATGCATTTAATTACTGTTAATTGTCCCATATATAAAAATCATAAAAACTGTAAGCAATTTTTTACTAAAGGTTCAAAATTTCCTTGCAAAGTAAATATAAAAACATTGGTCGTAAATGGCAACCCAGGGCGGGGGGACGTCAGCTGGGATAACCTTGAAATGTTAGCTGTCACTTTTGAGCATCCCTGGTGGGTTAAGATGGCCACATCGAAGCAATTCATCTAAGAATAAGTTTGCATTGCGCACTTACTTTTGGCGGCGCAACACAAATGCGCTTTGGCGGCGAGGGTGTGCTGCCGCCAAAAGATGTTTTCGGGGTACCGAACTGAGCATAGTACCCCGTTAGCCACAAGTTGGTAGTGTGACTAGGTATCGACGATCCAACGGTGTTGTGTTGGAAGTTGTATATATGCGTCTCGCTGTGTAAACTTCGATATCGCGTTACACGACTGCTTGAAGACTGCATTATTGAATGTGGCGCCATCTGTTGCATATGAGCGGAACTAGGTGGCCAACTAGTTGGGTCCGCTACAGCGCAAATGTCAAATTGCAATATCGCTTTTTTAGATGAATTGCTTCGATGTGGCCATTTTGACCGTCCTGGTCTTCTTATACAATGGGCATAGTGATGTACGTATAATGCGAATATGCAAGTATGTTTTATTTTGTATTTTAGTATGGGACGGGCTTTGTGCCGTAACTTGCAAATGAGATTATAGCATGTTGTGATGTCAAAAGGGTTCAAGTTCCATCATATCATGGGAATATGTCATATCAGCTTAAAAAATGACAAAGCATGTGTGGTGTAAGGCTTAACACGTGTATTTTAAGATGTTCACCCAACTCTTCCTCGACTCGTCCTCAGCTGAGCATTTTGGTATTTTAAGTTGACATTCACGTCCTCGACTCGATCCCGACGACCCGATTACTCTAGCCATAGAGGCAGCCAATCAGCTCGCGACACCAAACACTTCAGGACCCCGATACCGACCCCGCCGGCGTGGTCGACGATTTCCCTCATTCAACTGGGCACCCTCAGGCCTGTTGTCTTAAACGTTGTATCGGGTGAGACTGGTGAGAGCCTTCAGCGCTCCCCATTTGTCCGGCCAAGTAGTTAAATGCCATCTGCGGCAAATCTACAATAAGTCAAAAAAAAAAACGTCCTCGACTCGAGGACTTTACTCACTGGAGTCGAGCATATCGTACTGCCAACATAATAATACGAAATAACGTCATGCCTTACTGGAGTAAACTCGAGTCAAGGTTGAGGCGCAATCAGAAATGAGGAGATCCGCAGGAGAACTAAAGTCACCGACATAGCTCTGAGAATTGCAAAGCTGAAGTGGCAGTGGGCAGGACACATAGCGAGGAGAACCGATGGCCGCTGGGGCGGAAAGGTTCTAGAATGGACGACGCTCAGTGGGTAGGCCCGCTACGAGGTGGACCGACGATCTGGTAAAGGTCGCGGGAAGCCGCTGGATGTGGGCAGCGCAGGACCGATCGTCGTGGAGATCCTTGGGGGAGGCCTATACCCAGCAGTGGGCGTCGTACGGCTGATGATGATGAAGGTTGAGGCGCGGTGTAAGAATACTGATTTTAAGCTGAGTTCGAGGAAGACCTTGAGGTCGTTTGAGAACTGAGTTGAGGAAGACTGGAGTTAACATCTTAGAATACGGGTGATAGTTACGATTTCTAGCCGCGTGCCGAAGGTCCAATGCCAATGTCCCGGGTTCGATTCCCGATAGAGGTATCTTTAGTTGTAAGTTTTTGTTACAGTGGAGGTTTATATCCAGAGGTATAGGCCTGGAAGACCTTTGGTGAGTACTCAACTGAGCCAGCCACTGAAATGTGTACTGTGTGTGTGTGACTCACTAAAATGAGGCAACTGTTTGTCGATTATATTTCGTATCACACAATGTATGTCTTTACGAAATAAATGTTTTGTGGTTTCCATTAACACTCAGTAAAACTGCGTGGAGAGGAGGCCTGTGCCTAGCAGTGGGACGTGTATGTTTCATGTGACATTAGGCCTGTATTCCCATAGATAGGCGCAAGTGTATAGTATACACACGTTTTATAAATTTATGTTATGTATGTAAAACTAATGGGAAAAGCGAAGTCTTACTATTCAGCAAGTCTATTGGGAAGGAAATTCCCAGTAGTTCAACTGGTAAGACTACTGGGAATAGGGGTTTTATGGTTTATGAAGATTATTTATTAGTTATTATTGGGCTGGTTTTCCCTTCGCGGGTTGGAAGGTCAGATGAACAGTCACTTCTGTAAAAAGTAGACCTCTCAAATCCTCAGGTTAGGTAAGCGGATCCCATGCAAAAGGGATAACGCTTGGCAGCAGAACTTCGATCGTGTGGGTTGTTATTTGTCAAGGTTATTATTGAGCCGCCAAAGGCCCCAAATATATAGCTCATGTAACGACTACTTACTTGCATCAGTAAGTAGTAACCGGGACCAACGGCTTAACGTGCCTTCCGAAGCACGGAACATCTTACTTTTTGGACAATCAGGTGATCAGCCTGTAATGTCCTAACCAAGCTAGGGATCACGAAATAATTTATATAATACGTCCCCACCGGGATTCGAACCCGGGACCTTGTTTTTCATTTTTACCTGTGGTTTCCAGATCGGTCAAAGACATAACGGGTTTCTGGGCTTGCTGCAGCGCGCTTTGTCCAGGGCGTCGCCGCATATCTGGTTCGAACGGTCTGAAGTCAAGGATAGACATATTGTCGCTCAGAGGTCAGTACCACACACATCTATGGAATAGAATAGAATAGAAATAGTTTATTATAAAAATTAGAAAAAAAACCCTGACCAAAAAAAATACTCAATTATTATGACAAAAGTTTAAAAATACTAAACACTATATAAAAAACAAAAAAATATGCTTGCAAGCAAACTGAGCTTGTAACATTCCTATCACACTTAACAAACGACCTGATAACCTTGAAGACCTGAACCGATTTCCACCAAACATAGCTAAGAACACTTTCGACTGATATACCTTTCAAACAAAAAAAAATTGCATTAAAATCGGATCATCCGTTTGGGAGCTACGATGCCACAGACAGACACATACACATGTACACACATAGACGCGTCAAACTTATAATACCCCGTCGTTTTTGCGTCGGGGGTTAAAAAGAATCGCCAGTCGCCACACACAAAAACAAGAGAATAACATCATTTAAAATATTTTAAAATTTTCCCAAAACAATTACAAAATAGCAAGACGGATGTTCGTCGAAATGATCATAAGGTGGTGGTGGATTTCAGAAAGTTCGAATCCAGCACAGGCCTAAACCAATGGTTGTCGAATTTGTTTTCGAATTCATGTTTGAATCATAAATCATTATCACGTGCTCAGCGGTGAGGGAAACATTGTTTTAAAATTACCGAGAAATGCATTTTCGGAGGTATGTAACCTAACCTAACCTGTATTGGGCTGGTTTTCCCTTCGCGGGTTGGAAGGTCAGACAGGCAGTCGCTTCTGTAAAAAAACCGGACCTGTCCAATCTTCAGGTTAGGTAAGCGCACCTCGTGGAGAACGGGACAATGCTAGGGAGACGATGATCATAATAATATTTACAGGAAAAATTCTTGAACAATCTAGGCTATGTTAGGCAACCTTGATAGGGAACTAGTAAAACCACGGCTTTTCACTACGACGTTTAATCCAAGATAAAAACACACACGTAAGTAGGAACGCAGGTATCAACATAATAATGATTACGAATCTACCCTCTTATACATATACATCACAATTCTCAATATAATTTTCCAGGCTAAAAGAACATATCTCGGTCCCTGACAACCCACCGATCCTGATCTTCCCGGAAGGCACTTGCATCAACAACACGTCAGTCATGCAGTTCAAGAAGGGCAGCTTCGAGGTCGGCGGCACCATCTACCCCGTCGCCATCAAGTGAGTCATCCTCACAGAAATAGCTCCCAAAGAATTTATCTCCATAGAAATATTTGTCCCATAGAACTCATCCCCATAGAAATTATCCTCATAAAAATAGTTCCCTTAGAAATCATCCCCGTAGAAATACAGGGTGTTAGTGGAATCGTAACGAAAACTTTGAGGGATGATTCAGGCCATGACTCTGAGTTGATATCAAGTGGAATTTCGCGTCGCAAAAGTGTGGAATACTAAAACACTATAATTTTCATGAATTTACCGACAGGAAAATGCACTTAATATCAACTCAAAATCGTGGTCTGAATCAGGTGATTCAGCCCATAAATACATCCCACATAAATTATAACCACAAAATCATCTGGCATCTGGACCAACAAGTTAACGTGCCTTCCGAAGCACAGGACATCTTACTTATTCGGACAACCAAACGGATTCAGCCTGCAATGTCCTAGCCAAACAAAGGACAGTCTCATAAAGTGATTTTCGACGGTGTCCCCATCGGGAATAGCACCCGGTCCTCCAGACCTTGAGACTATGTGGCTTGTTTAGGCCCCCTGGTTAAGTTCGCCTACACACCAGCATCAATATTAGTGAGTGCCACGATGCGCGGCGGGCTAATGGCTGCCTCCAGCCTGTTGTATAGAGTCACTTTATATACGTGGCTTTTTAGGCCCCCTGGTTAAGTTCGCCTACACACCAGCATCCATATTAGTGAGTGCCTCGATGCGCGGCGGGCTGATGGCTGCCTCCAGCCTGTTGTATAGAGTCACTTTATATACGTGGCTTTTTAGGCCCCCTGGTTAAGTTCGCCTACACACCAGCATCCATATTAGTGAGTGCCTCGATGCGCGGCGGGCTGATGGCTGCCTCCAGCCTGTTGTATAGTCTCTAACGCTTTAGACCACAGAGACAAAAAAAATATCAAAAATATTTATTTTAACTAGCTGTAAAACTACTACCACTTCGGAATCTGTAACGCTGAGGGAAAGACGTGGCCAGAAAACCTCCCAGCACAGGGCCCTAGTCCTACTGTTCCATGAACTGTTCCATTGAACCGAAATCTTCTCCTCACAGATACGATCCGCGTTTCGGCGACGCATTCTGGAACAGCGCTCGGTACGGTATGCTGCACTACTTACTGAACATGATGTCTTCGTGGGCGATCGTTTGCGACGTGTGGTACCTGCCGGCCATGCGGCGCGAGCACGGCGAGTCCGCCGTCGACTTCGCTAACAGGGTCAAGGCTATAATCGCGCGCCGCGGGGGCTTAGTTGACCTCATGTGGTAAGTAAAAAAAATAAATGAGTCAACTCGCCAAATGAGTCGACTCACTAAAATGAGGCGACTCGCTAAAGTGATTTAATTCAGTAAAACGAGTTAACTCACCAAATGTGTCAATTCACTAAATGAGTCAACTCACTAAAACGAGTTAACTCACTAAATGAGTCAACTCACTAAAACGAGTCAACTCACTAAATGAGTCATCTCACTAAATGAGTCATCTCACTAAATGAGTCGACTCACTAAAGTAATTCAACTCAAACGAGTTAACTCACCAAATGTGTCAACTCACTAAAATGAGTCAACTCAGTAAAGTGATTCAATTCACTAAAACGAGTTAACTCACCAAATGAGTCATCTCACTAAAGTGGTTCAACCAACTAAAACGAGTTAACTCACCAAATGTGTCAACTCACTAAAACGATTCAACGCACTAAATGAGTCATCTCACTAAATGAGTAAACTCACTAAAGTAATTCAACTTATAGGTAAGTATACCTACTAAGTATAAGTAACTACGAATGTATGTGTGAAGTGTATCGATAATTGCTAGCTGTGGAGTTTGGAATAAAACAACTGATTGCGATGAGTGAACAGGAAAGACTGAAGTAATTTATTGTAAATATATTAACATTGATTGTGATCTCAATAAAGTTCATTGACATGAGCCCACATTAGTTCCCCCTTTTGAGAAAGAAAAATCATAATACGAAATTCAACTTAACTAACAATCGATAGGTATAAAACACTTTAAAATACGTAATTCTTATTTCTAAAACATTTTTTATAAAATTGTTCCTGGATTTTCTATGTTACTGTTCACTTTTTAGGTTAATTTCTTCATACGGTTTGATGGCCATGGTTGCTGCAACATTTCTTCATTGTTGGTGCTGGGGCGGTTTCCTGCGCCCTCCGGTTGTCCACGTGACGTAGTACCTTTTTGTAAAATCTCTTCCTGCACTGTTTGTATGAAAGGAATGCCAACACGATGATGAATATTACGAACATTATTCCAATGCCGATGTTGGTTATTGACGCGTTTGATCCGCCCGCTCCAGCGGCGGTTTGCGCCACGACGATCTCTTCCTTTCCACCCCAATTTCCCATTTTTCCTAGGATAGCAATGGTGGCAAAGTTAGTGCGAAGATAAACTTGTAGTCGCTAGGCTGGATTTTGTTGTAATGGTATTTTGCGCAGCCTTTTTTGTGGATTTGGTTCTATTGCGAAATGTACGACTGGGCGAACGACCCGGCCCGATCGCGTTGTCAGCGGTGGTGTCTTATTACAGCCTGTGTGTTCTACTTTCTGGTTGTTGTTTTCTCGAGTTTTGTTAATTTTTGTTGGTTCTAAAGGTTCATTTACCTCTTTTTCTGTAATAATGTATGCAGGTTTTAGTCTGTTGATGGTAATTATTGCAGTTTTCGTTGGTAGTTGTATTTTGTAGAACTTTTCGTGTTTCTCTAGAACTTTGTATGGGCCTTCGTATGTAGGTGTTAGAGGTTTTCTAACGGCGTCGGTTCTGACAAATACATGTTGACAATCTTTCATATGTGGATGTATGTACGGATTATGTTTGGTGGCGTTGTGTTCGCTGTTGAATGGAGTTGCTTTTGCCATAGTGTTTTGAAGTGTCTGGGCGTAACTATCTGGTGATAAATCTTGCTTTTTCGGCTCGATTATCATTCCTGGCAGACGAATATTTGCTCCGTATAACATTTGGGCTGGACTTATGTTTTCTTTTGAGCGTAGTGCTGCTCGTAATCCGAGTAGTACTATGGGCAATTCCTTTGACCAATTTCCGGTGTTTCCGCGAGCGATGAGCGCGGTTTTCATTGATCTGTGCCAACGTTCGACTAAACCGTTTGCTTGTGGATGATAGCTGGTTGTCCTTGTTCTTTTGATTCCTAGTACTTTGGTCAAATCGTTAAATAAGTCTGACTCAAACTGTCGTCCTTGGTCCGTTGTTATGGTACTTGGGCATCCAAATCTTGCTATCCATGTATTTAAGAAGACTTCTGCTACTGTTTTTGCGGTAATATCCGAAACTGGTACAGCTTCTGGCCATCTGGTTGATCTGTCTATCATTGTGACGATGTATTTATTTCCGTTTGATTCCGTTAGCGGGCCGACTATGTCTATGTGCACGTGATCTAGTCGTGTTGTCGGCGGAAACGTGCCGATGGGGAGTACGTTGTGCCTATTGGTTTTGCTTTTTTGACATGCCTCACATGCTTGTGCCCACTTTCCTATATCTGTGTTCATTCGTGGCCAGAAGTAATGTTCTGTAATCATCTTCTTAGATAGTCTGACGCCTGGATGCGTTATGTTGTGCATAGTGTCGAAAACTTGTTTTCGAAGTGTTTTCGGCACGTATGGTCGTGGGTTGATTTTTGTGTCTTCACAAAATAGTTGTTTTTTCTCATTCAATCTGATAGTTTTCCAGCTGAGGTTGTTTTTCTGTAACAGCTGAGTGAGTTCAATATCACTTTGTTGGCTATCTGCCATCTCGCTCCAATCTATGGGAGTCGGGCAATCTATCTGTTCCACTCGCGATAGTGCGTCGGCTACCGGGTTCAAGTTACCGGCTAGGTAACGTATGTCTGTCGTGAATTGCGCTATGAATTCGAGATGACGTAATCGTCGCGGGGATGCCGTTTTGCTGGTAGTGTTTTGCTTTGTTGTGAACGCATGACATAGTGGCTTATGATCGGTGTAGATTATCAATTCTCGCCCTTCTAAATACGGCTGGAAATGAGTTACTGCCATGTATATAGCTAGTAATTCTCGATCGTATGTGCTGTAATTTGACTGTGTCTCGCTTAGTCCTTTTGAGAAAAATGAGAGTGGCTTCCAAGTTCTGTTTTCTTTCTGTTGCAATACAGCGCCCACGCAAGTCTGTGACGCGTCTGTCATAAGCGATAGTGGTGCATGTATTGATGGTGACGTCAGAGTGACGGCGTTACTTAGGCTTGCCTTGCACCCTTCGAATGCCTCGATTGCGTCTGGTGTCCAGTTTATTTCTGACTTGTCGTTTTTCTTTGAGCCGATTAGATATTTATTTAAGCGTGCTTGATATTGTGCTGCTTTGGGGATGTTTCTTCTGTAAAAATTTATCATGCCTAAAAATCTTCTCAATTCTTGTACAATTTTGGGTCTCGGATACTTGTTTATCGCTTCAACTTTCTCTGGTAGTGGTTTGATGCCGTCTTGTGTTATTTGATATCCAAGGAATTCTATTTCGTTTTTACCTAATTCGCACTTGGCTCGATTTATTGCGATACCGTGCTCGTCTAATCGCTTGAATACTTCGTGTAAATGACGTCGATGTTCTTCTTGCGATTTTGATGCTACTAATATGTCATCTATGTAGGTGAAGATGAAATCGAGTCCTGCTAATACTGCGTTCAGGAATCTCACGAACGTTTGTCCCGCGTTGCGTAAACCAACCGGCATTCTAGGAAATTCGAATAAGCCGAATGGTGTGATTACTGCGGTTTTTTCAACTTCTTGTACTGGGATTTGATTATAGGCCCGTTGAAGGTCGATTCTTGAATAAATAGTTGTTCCGGGTAGTAGGTTGACGAAGTCTAAAATTCTTGGTATCGGATAGCGATCTGGAACTGTTATGGTGTTTAGTCTCCTGTAGTCACCACATAATCGTAGTTCGCCATTTTTCTTTTTTGCAACGTGTAATGGGCTGGCCCACGGGCTCATTGATGGTCTACAAATGCCAGTTTGTAGCATGTGTTCTATCTCTTTTTTTACTCTCATGTATCTATCGGCTGGTAGTGGTCTTGACTTGCTAAATACAGGGTGTCCCTCAGTAATGATTTGATGAACCACGTTGTGTTTTGGCTGTATCAGTGCGTTTAGTGGCTTCAATATGTTTGGATAGTGCTCCAGTATGTCTGCGTATGGTTCAGTTAATTTCACAGTTCGGAGTGTCGGTGCACCTGAGTTCATTAACTTTGCGTTTGTGAGAAGCCCAGTTGTGCCGTCTATCAGTCGTTTGTTTCTAATATCCACTAAAATGTTGTGCTTTTCCAGAAAATCGGCTCCCAAAATTGGTTGTGTAATATCTGCGACGATGAAAGTCCAAGTATAAGGCCGTCTCAAATTCAAGTTTAGTGTCAGCGTTTTATCACCATATGTTTTGATTTGTGTACCGTTTGCCGCGTATACTTTGTACATATTATCGGCTAGTGATTTGTTTCCTTTTTTGGGTATTGCTGATATATTAGCGCCGGTATCAACCAAGAAACGGTACCCACTTTTGCGGTCGGTAACGCATAGGCGGTTTGATGGTAAAATAGCGCTGACGGCCGCCTCTGTCAACGCCGAACCTAGTTTTCCGACTGTTTTCTCCAATTGCACGGCGATTCGCAGTTGCGTGCACGATGTCTGTACCGCAGGTGATATTTACATAACCACTTGGGGTTGTCAGGCGTTATCCTTGGGCGGGAGATGGACCTAGGGCGTGAGCGACTTCGGTTGCGCCCGTAGTCTCGATGTTGCTCTCGTTGGTGCATGTTTGACTTTAGGGCTGCTACCTCCATGGTTAGTTTACTGATTTGATTCAGCAGCTCTGTCATAATCTGTGGTTGGCCGGCGGCTATTTCTGATACCTCGGCTGATCTTCCTTCCATTATCTTGTCGGCTATGGCTGCCAAATTGTCAAGTTTCTGATCTTGGCTTACCATCAAAACAGCTCGTACGTGATCTGGCAGTCTCGATATCCAGAGGTTATGTAGAGCTTTCTCAGTCACGTGACTATTTCTCGCCAGGTCTCTCATACGTCTCAACAGTTGTGACGGTTTCTGATCGCCTAGCTCTACTTCACTAACCAACCTCTGGAACTGCCGCTCAGCCGATTCTTCATACACAGCTAGGAGTCTTTCCTTTATGGCGTTGTATTTATGTGTGTCCGGTGGGGAGACAATGATGTCCGTCACTTGCTTTACCGCATCCTTGCCGAGTTTCGATATGACAAGGCCGTACTTTGCTTCGTCACCTTGTTTTTGCGGAGCCATAATTGTTTCGAACTGCGCGAACCACACCCTTGGCATTTCCGTCCAAAACTCTGGGAGCTTCGACGTGATGCCTAGTGCTGCCAGTTCGGCGCCTGCACCGGGACAGCCACCGTTTCCTTCGCCGCACAGTGTGAAATTTAGGGTCGATTGCGGACATGTATATTTTATTCGTCCATCGTATAGATCCAGTGACGACCTTCAACTTCTGGAAAGAAACTACATCTCTATTAATTTTAGTTTTGAAGTTATTTTAAAACTCGAGAAAACTCCATAGAAACCATAGAAATGCGCTATTTCGTTTAAAATACATGATTTTGCAATGTTATAAATGGAAACGTAAAAGGGTACGTTATTTTTATTATTTCAGTCGAAAAAGAAACAAAAAAATTCATAAACGAAAAGAAGAACCGCGATTTTCCGGAAAACTAAAAATTTTTTTTTTCGGTACATCTTACTGAATTAGCATTTATTTTTAACTTGAATAGTTTTATATCATAATGGGACATACTACAAAAAAGAATCAGACGTGAATAATGCAGGACTTCGGAAATATTGTATTTTTATTTTTGTGATTAGGGCTGTCACTTACTCGTCGATAACTTTTGACTGTCAATTTGTAATTTTTCTAATATGAGAATAAAAATGTAGTTTATCTCTTTAATTAATAATACGTTTTGAAATTATTATATTAGATAATAATTAAGGTTATGGTTTCGTACTGTGGTCAAACCCAAGGCCTCAGTCTTATAGATTTTGCCGTCCACTTAAAATACAATATCGTACAGAGTCCACAGCTTTAATATTCGACGAAAAAAATAGAGTTGAGGGGGAAATAAAGGATCTCACTACCATTTATGACGAAACAAATGTAGGAAATAATGTATTTGGTAATCCACAATTATATTTAACTCTTATTGATGGAAAAGTATTTACTGCCATTACTGAAAACAGTTCGCAGTTACGATGCGCATGTTGTGGTGCTACATGCACGGAATTTAACAAGCTTGACAATATTTCCCGTAGACCAGTTAACCCGAAACGTTGCTTCACGGACTGAGCCCCTTGCATGCATGGATTAGGATATTTGAGTTCTTACTTCATTTAGGGTATAAAAACGATCCCGTAGTACAAAAATGGAGAGTACCAAAAAAATCTATTAAAGGTAAGATTGTAGAAGAGCGGAAGAAAAATATCCAAAATGAAATAAGAACACAAATGGGTTTGTTAGTAGATGTTGTTCGTCCAAATTCTGGAACAACTAACGATGGCAATACAGCTCGTAAGGCGCTATCTGATTCACATCGTAAAACCTTTGCAAACATGCTAGGTATAGAGCAATGGCTAGTAGATGATTTGCACACCATATTGGTAGTGTTATCATGTGGCTTAGATATCGATGCCGATAAATTGGGATTCTCTTAAAATGCATAAATGTTTTTGTCATAATTTTAATTATCATAATACTTTTTGCATAACGTTTTTTAGCATAATAGTACTTTCCCATAATAACATCTAGGAATACTGGTTTGTTAGGTATAACTTATTTTTGGACTAATATTTGTTGGTATGAATTTGATTCGCATATAAATAAGTATCCATAATTCTTTTTTAGAATAATAGTGTTTTGTCATAATTTTTACAAGGCATAACAGTAGGTTAGGGTGCGGCGGGGGTGGCCCTTGGGCCACCCCTACGCCGCCAGCATGTTTATCTTACATACGAAAAGTATACTGAATCATGACCAACAGCATGAAATAGTGTCAAAAAATATAAAAAGTCACAATCATGAACCAAATGCAGCCAAGGAAAACTAAGTTTCGAAAATGTTCAAAGTTGTGCCAAAACTTTTTGAAATTTATTCGCATATCATATAAATATATATGATTATTGTCATTAATTATTATGATTATAGTAGTTATGAGTTTCAAAATTATGCTTAAAAAGTTATGACAAATTAATACTATGCGTAACTAATAATAGGACAAGTAATAGTATGCCATGGTAAATTATTACATAAAATTTTATGAGTGAAAATAGAGAACCCGATAAATTCCACGAATTCTGTGCAACACTGCCTGCAAAATACGTGGAAAAATACAGTTGGTGTTATATGTCGGTCACATTGCATAAGATATTAGCTCACGGGAGCGAAATTATAAAAGCAAATACCTTACCAATAGGTATGCTTTCTGAGCAGGCTGGAGAATCCCGCAACAAGTTCTGGCGGTATGACCGTGAACATCACACAAGGAAAATGGACCGAAAATCAACAATTATTGACCTTTTCCACCGCGCTTTAGAATCTTCCGATCCGTTTCTTTCAATAAGCTCGCTGAATAGACATAACAAAAAACACAAACCTTTACTTCTTTCTGATAAAGTTGTTAATCTTTTAAAACCAACAGAAAATACACGGATTGATGACGACCTACAAAATGCTTTAGCAGAAACCATTAACCTTGATAATAGTGTACAAAATGTAAATTTAAAGACTGAAATGAAATTATATTCCGATGCCGAAGAATAATAAACAAAAATCCATGCATTACAAAAATGAAGTTGCAATTATATTAAAGTGGCTTATATTGTTATAGAACTATTAAACCTATGCCAATCGATAGAAAATATTATTATAAACAACAAATGTTCTTTGACAAAATGTTGTAAATGTTATACTTTCTGAGTTATTTCCGTTTGAAACACTAAAGAATTTTTTTTTTTCATTTATACATTGCAAGTTTAGGTATGAGTAGCTTCACACAAAAAAGGTCGACGTCTTTTATTTAATAAGTAAAAGACAAACTACGACTTTTAATACATTTAAGTAGGTAGCTTTATATTTTTAGTTACTTAATATGTGTCAACCCTATTTCCATAGAAAATTAAGAAATCCTTAGAAACGTAATATCTCCGAAGTCTAACTAGTTAGGTGAGCAATTTTTTGTGATATTATTAAGATATATTTTCCTAATGTTTGAAGCATTAAATTAACTGCTAAATCGAAGACACTCAAGAGAAATAACGGTTTTTCTGAAAAACACTTAAACTGCAATATTTATCTCTATGTAGTACGTACAAAGCTGTAATTTTGTGCATAGGTATATTTAACGGTATTACATTATAAAAAAATTACAATGTGTAAATAACATTATTAGTTTTGAAGTAATTAACAATACCTATTTTTGATGACGTCAGCAAATATTTATATACCTCTATAACTGATACACATAGCCCCACGGTTACTTCCCCGAAGTTTTAGTCCTATCCTAGACCTATCGATTAGAAATCTTAGATAAACATGTCCGGAATCGACCCTAAATTTCACACTGTGCGCCGTCGCAATCTACTGGCATAGTGTCGTGAAGGAGACTATGTGCCTCTTGAAAACCAGATCAGGGATTTCCGCTTGTGGAAGGCTGATTAGGTTGTGCAGTGCAGTCTCCGCGACACTAAAATCACACGCAACGGTAACACGCGGCGCGAACAAAAATATCGGGGTCACCAGTTATAGGTAAGTATACCTACTAAGTATAAGTAACTACGAATGTATGTGTGAAGTGTATCGATAATTGCTAGCTGTGGAGTTTGGAATAAAACAACTGATTGCGATGAGTGAACAGGAAAGACTGAAGTAATTTATTGTAAATATATTAACATTGATTGTGATCTCAATAAAGTTCATTGACATGAGCCCACAAACTCACTAAAACTTTGTTTTTCCTATTACAGGGACGGTCAACTAAAACGAATGAAGGCAAAGAAAGAGTGGAGGGAGTTACAACAAGAGGAGTTCAGCAAGAGATTAAAAGGAGAATAAGTAGCAGCTACCGGTAGCTGTGACAAATACTAGCTACGTGTAGCTGTTACACATACTAGCTGCAAGTAGCTGTGACTGGAGTGATCAAGTGTTGTGATGTTATAGACATTTTGAAATTTTGGAGCGGCGTGGGATAGTGGGAATGATTAACCCAATGTTGGGCTGCCCTAGTGGGAATCATGTGTTTGGTATAAGTTTTGTTTGGGAGGAATGTAGGATTAGCCCACTGCTGGGCATAAGTTGGGACTAGCAATAGAATCTAAACCCCATTTTCTGCTAAAGAATTCCGACGGTCTAAGGGTGGTATTAATAAACTAACCTCAGCTTCGAGCCTGCCCTCAAGATCATGTCGATGTGACAGTTCTTATATAAAAACAGGGACTTGAGCATGGTCTTGAGGGCAGTCTCAGCTGAGATTAGTTTATTAACACCACCCTAAACCCCATTTTCTGCTAAAGAATTCCGACGGTCTAACGCCACATCGAAGAAATTCATCAAAAAAGCAATCTTGACATTTACGCTTGTAGAAGTAACCATGGTATAAGAAGACCAGGAATGCTCAAAAGTGACCCTAGTGGGTCCATACCGATAAATGCTGAATGAGGGAAATCGTCGGCCACGCCGGCGGGGTCGGTATCGGGGTTCTGAAGTGTTTGGTGTCGCGAGCTGATTAGCCGCCTAGACTAGACTAGAGTAATCGGACTATGGCTAGAGTAATCGGGTCGTCGGGATCGCCGATCTTCGGACGCCGATACTTTTCAGTACCGTCCCTAAGCGGGATGTATTCGGAAGCCAGGTATGCTCAAAAGTGACAGCTATCATTTCAAGGTTAGCCCAGCTGACGTCATCCCACCATGCGTTGCCATTTCGTAAAAAATAAATTACCCACGACCAATGTTTTTATATTTTCTTTGCAATGAAATTTTGAACTTTTGGTAAAAGATTAACTTACAGTTTTAATGATTTTTTTATATATGTGACAAGTAATAGTAATTACATTAGTCAGTAATTCACTTAATTTTCAATAATATAATTTACGTCCTTGGAATGTTGGAGATACCAATTTAATGGTAACACTTACGTCATCAATGGGCTAGCAATGGCGGCTTGTCATAGGATTGAGCATACCTGGTCTTCCTATACCATGGAAGTAACTGCAACATATTTAGTACTAAATTACTGCTAATTTAGCCAATCCCACAGTCCACTGCTGGGAAACAGTCAGAAGTTATTAAACGTAAAAAAATCGTTTAAAAATGTGATAGAATCATGTGCCTGTCTTTAAAAATGTAATTCCAAGGGTATAGGCCCACCGTTGGGCTTTAAGGTTCCCACTAAGCCCACGGCTGGTAACGATAAGTAAGTTACAGAATGTTGAAAGGAAGCAATATGTATATTTTTCTATTGCATATTCGATGGATTTTAAGAGTGATGTTCAAAATGTTGGCATTTTTTTTTTCGTTTTTTTTTCGGTCGGTTAACACAGAATGTTTTTTTTTTAATAATAATTATTATAAAATGAGAGGTGTATGTATGTATGGTATACAGAGTGTTAGTGACATCGTAACGAAAAGTTTTGAGGCATCATTCAAACCATGAATCAGAGTTGGATATCAAGTGGAATTTTAGTGTTACTTTAATTATTTTCAGTTCCATACTTTTACCACGGAGAATTCAACTTGATATCAATTCTGAATCATGGTCTGAATCTTCCCTCAGAGTTTTCGGTATGATGTCGCTAACACCTTAGTGAGTTAACTCGTTTTAGGGAATAAAATCACTTCAAAGTCACATGTCAAAGTGATTTGACTCATTTTAATGAGTTGATCATTAAAATTAGTCAACTCACTAAAGTGATTTAATTCCTCCTTTCCTTTTCTCCATTCCTTAAGTTAACTCGTTTTAGGGAATTAAATCACTTCAAAGTCACACGTCAAAGTGATTTGATTCATTTTAATGAGTTGATCATTAAAATGAGTCAACTCACTAAAGTGATTTAATTCCTCCTTTCCTTTTCTCCATTCCTTTCTCTTTCAGTGGATAAGAAAATGACAGGTATAACTTAAAATAAAATTAGATGGCGTCTGCAGGAATTAGCACCGTCATAACATTATGATTTTGCAGTTAAACGCCGCGCAAAGGGTTGTAATGTAAAATATAACCAAAACAATTTATTTATTTATATAGACATTTGCAACATTACAGTATAAACCATTGCGTTACAAACAAGATTCGTATGGGCCTAAAACAAATTTACAATATTATAATGATAAATTGAACAATAATAAAGGAAGGATACACAAAATAATAACAAAACAATTCAATTAATAATAATGAGACAATACATATCAATAAAATAATAATTATTTAACTTATGCTACTGACAGGCATCAATTTTTCAAATGCTTTTGCACATTCACTCAACAAACATCCAATCGCACTCTCAAACAAGTCGCAATGTGGTGCGGACGCGAGAACGAGATTGAGAAGTTTGAACGAGATTGACAATGTGTTTGTTTACTCAAATAGTATGGGGAACTGTCAAAATTTAAGAACACTCAACAGTAGCGACACCTGGGGGGTTCAGATGGCCACATCTGTTTTGACAGTTGATTTCATTGCGCACTTACTTTTATATGCGCAAATGTCAAATTGCAATATTGCTTTCTCAGATGAATTGCTTCGATGTGGCCATTTTAACCCCCCTGATGGGAGAAGTAGACAGTTTTTATCCACATTGTACATCATTTTAGAGGACACAGATCCACTATCGTCATGTACGGTCACGAGCATTAATATGTATACACTTTGGTACCATGTCACATTAACTTTTTTGACAAATTGAATTGTAAGTCTCACTAAATGTCAAATATGTTAGTGCGACAGAGTCCTAAAGTGGGTACATTATATTGCTCATGACTGTACTGCAAGGCAAGCAGCTGAACGAATTCTATGTTCCTATTCACTCCCATTCCTTTTAACAATTCCAGTAACAAGGCCACGTTTGCCCAAAAAATACAGATTGCGCTGTACAAATTTGGCTTCGTTTGACCATGGTATAAGAAAACCATCTATTCCTTTTTTCGGAAAGTTTCGTTTATTTTATTTATTTGTACACAATACACAGAAAGATACACACAAAGAAATCAATCAATCATTTATTTGCAAGAACACAAAGTTAAAGATCTTATTCTAAGTCTTCTTCTTCTATCGTGTGGGTTGTGAGGTGGATTACCAACCGCATCAACCCTGGTGTCAGGGTTATTATTGAGCCGCCATAGGCCCCTGACATGACTCATGTGACGACTACGTACTTACATCAGTAAGTAGTAACCGGGACCAACGGCTTAACGTGCCTTCTGAAGCACGGATCATCTTACTTTCAGACAATCAGGTGATCAGCCTGTAATGTCCTAACCAAAGTAGGGATCACAAAGTGATTTTTGTGATTTGTCCCCACCGGGATTCGAACCCGGGACCTCCGGATCGTGAGCACAACGCTCAACCACTGGACCACGGAAGCCGTTATTCTAAGTAAAACAGTGCATGTATTCAACCTGCAAGCAGGTGTGCAAATATTTATACATATATACTTAATTATATTATATTATTAGACCTATTCCTATAGTTAAAGAATTCGTTGACACTATAAAAACACATATGTAATAACCATTTCGTTAAATCATGCTTAAATTCTATCATATTTAATTCCTTTAAACAGTACAGGTAAACTTATCTCTGAAAAAGAGATTTCTTCCAGCTGACCTACGTGATAAGGAGACATGCAGATAGACATACCTACATACGCGCATACCTACATATTCGTTCCACCTAAAAGGTGACCTTGTTGCTGAAAAGCAATTTCTTCCAGTCATTCCCCTTTACGGACGGATTCTGTGTTGACCGATCAATGTTATTTTAGAAGTTGTAATATATTGTGTAGATTATTGATTATTTAAAATTGATACTATATCGTATAATGTAAGATGAGCAAGCTAACTGCTCGCTATGATGGCCGTTTCTCATCAAGTCCAGTAACTAAGAAGACCAGGTATGCTCAAAAGTGACAGCTATCATTTCAAGGTTAGCCCAGCTGCCGTCATCCCGCCCTGCGTTGCCATTTCGTAAAAAATAAATTACCCACGACCAATGTTTTTAATTACTTTGCAAGGCAATTTTAAACTTTTAGTAAAAGATTTGCTTACAGTTTTAATGATTTTTATATATGTGACAAGTAATAGTCATTAAATACATTAGTCAGTAATTCACTTAATTTTCATTAATAATATTTACGTCCTTGGAAGGTTGGAGATACCAATTTAATAGTAACACTTACGTCATCAAAGGGCTAGCAATGGCGGCTTGTCATAGGATTCAGCATACCTGGTTTTTTTTTATACCATGGTATTAAATAACATAACGCAAGCTCACAACTATATCTCAATTGGGGTAGTCAGAAGTAAATACATTCACGCCCGTAATCCCTAATGGGGTGGGCAATGCCACAAGTAATCAAACACAACTTAACTATGGATGCGATAGATGTACTTCTGACTTTTCTAGTCAGAAGTACATCCATCGCAAGATGAACTAAGTACCCACGCCTCACCGAGCTTTTCACAACACATTTATAATGGGAAATTTTCGTTTTGAACAGGGTAACAGAATAGGGAATATACTACGTATAGAACGGTAACTCTCCGCTCCCCACCAGCGGCTGAGCTAGGTTTACCTCACCCCCTCGGTCTTTTAGACTCCACACCCCGGACACTTCATACAAACAACCTCGTTTTACACAGACACTACACATTGACGTTATCGTACACGCGCATCTGTGTGTGTGACGTCTGATGCCATACGATTGAAGACTAAAGTAAGACCGAGGGGGTGAGGTAAACCAAGCTCAGCCGCTGGTGGGGAGCGGAGAGTTGCCGTTCTATATACGTAGTATTATTGCTTATTCTATGGTATGGGCGTCAGTTTCACACACACAGATGCGCGTGTCTGTGTAAATTGTTAGTATGAAGTGTCCGGTGTGTGACTTTGCTGTACTTTGCTATGTCCGTACGGTCATCATAGCTAGCTGTTAATTCAAATGCAGTGAGGATATGAACGACCATCATACAACTGTCAAACGCCATTGTAGGCGACGGGCAGTGATGTGGCGTTCACGAGAATATTCTCACTCACTTTGGAAATGTCCCCGGCAGTAGACAATAATAACTCTCGACATTTTATCACGTTTTTGGCGGCGAGGATGTGCTGCCGTCAACGGATGTTGTCATGGTACCGAACAGAGCATAGTACCCCGCTAGCCACAAGTTGGTAGTGTGACTAGGTATCGACGATCCAACGGTGTTATGTTGGAAGTTGTATATATGCGTCTCGCTGTGAAAACTTCGATAGCGCGTTTCACGACTGCTTGAAGACTGCATTATTGAATGTGGCGCCATCTGTTGCGTGTGGGCGGAACTGGGTGGCCAACTAGTTGGGTCCGCCGCACGTTAAATAAAATTCAAAAATATATTTATTTGTGAAAAATAATTTGTAATATTATTTAATGTTATACAAAAGCTACGAGACATTTTTATTACACTCAATTATACTGGGTGTTAGTACACTATAATAATATACTATAACTAATACTCAGGGGATGATTCAACTCATGATTCCGAGTTGATATCAAGTGGAATTTTCCTTCCCAAAAAACATGAAAATGTTAGTGTATTTTCAGTTCCATACTTTGCGATGGAAAATTCCACTTGATATTAACTCAGAACCATGGGCGAGAATCATTCCCCTGAGTAGGTATTCGTTACGATGTAAAAATTGGTTTGCAATAATAAAGATATTTTTGAATTTTATAAAGAAAAATGTGATGAAATGTCTGAGTTATTAACTTTTTGCAATATATACACTACGATCTAAAAACTTATTTTACTCTTGTAAAAAGTATTTAATCATTATATACGTCCCACTGCTGGGCACAGGCCTCCCCTCAATCAACCGGAGGGGGTATGGAGCATACTCCACCACGCTGCTCCACTGGTTGGTGGAGTAACTCAACACGAGTCAGTTTAGAAAAAAAAATGTAAATTGACCCGACCGGGAATCAAACCTACGACCTCTAAGGTCTTATGCTAATCTATTTATAATTTTAGTTTAATTTATTTATTATCGCTTTTTAGGTTTTGTACTTTTTTAATCGTTTAAGTATATTTTATTTAATACGCATTATTGTTATGTGATTTTAGAGGTGTATCGGTTAGTAGACTTAAGGGTGTTGGGACCCTCGCTATATATATGTGCGTCTCAGCGACAATAGATGGCGTAAGTGTAGCCATGCCATTCGGTGATAGAAGTTATTATTTTCATCATAGATAATGCGGCCCCCTCGATCTTTGCCACATAAATCTTATAATCTAACCTATACCAATATCGATGTGATCGATGTTAAGTCCCGGCTGCATGAGCAGTCGTTAATAACCATCAATCCGCACTGGGCCCGCGTGGTTTACGGCCCGATCTCCCTATCCATCCATAGGGAAGGCCCGTGCCCCAGCAGTGGGGACGTTAATGGGCTGGTGATGACATTATTATTTCACCTCTTGTGGCACAAATAAAGTCTCAGAAATAGTGGTAAATGAGAAAAATACTAAATTTTATTTATTTATTTATGTAATACAAACATTATCATGACAGGCACTTAACCTAATGCGACAATGTTAGCGTACAATCTTATAAGATAACAATTGATAAGCTACTCTTTGGAACTCAGCCAATGTGCATGCGAACAAATCCAGATTCTGTGACATTTCATTTAATATTACAATAGCTTTTGTGAACGGGCAAAACTACTATTATTTACGTTTTACACTGAATATGCTACACGTACGCCATCTAGGTGACGGATAGGAACTAGGCTAAGGTCCCTACACTCTTAAAAAGATATTTGAAATTCAAATCAATACCATAAACACATGACTGTATCCCAAAACGGCTAGTTTCCAACCAGTCAAATCAGTTACTTTTTACTAAACGTTAAAACACGAAATTACTATGGAATTTGTATGAAAAAGCACCCTGTGACGTCATAGAAAAACGTGACAAAATGTCGGACTTCTTGTTACATTTTTCTTTATTAAAATTCATAAATAATTTTTATAGAAGAAATAAAATGTTGAGATGGGCCGGCGACGACGCCCGCTCAGGTTCATACCTTGTGCAATGGGTGTCCATCGCTATCCAGCGTGGAAACGCGGCTAGTTTGGTTGCCACCTTTACGCCGGGAATGACACGAGTGGATTATTTGGACATGACGCATGTGCATATAGACATTGGCCCCGTTTCCAGCAAACACCGCCTAATTTTATTTTAAGTTATATCCGTCATTTTCATATCCGTCAAAAAGGAAAGGGACGGATGATTCACAGATTTTAATTTTAGGAAGAATGAGTAAATGAATGAATAACCCGGGCGAATCAAAAAGGTTTGACGTGCTGTCTACTTACCCGTGTCGGGTTATTGACTGATGTAAAATTTTTAGACGGTTGTTTTAGATTTGTCCTTAAAATTGACGTGTGTTCCATAAATTTTATGCTTGTCGATTACCCGTCCTTTTCCTTTTCGGCCGATAAGAAAATGACAGATATAACTTAAAATAAAATTAGATGGTGTTTACAGGAATTAGCACCATTAATTCATTAACCTCTTAAAAATTAGCAAAATTAGTGAGTTTCGTACTAAGCTGTAATATACGTTAGTGCTAAAGAGACATATCTTTTGTTTCTTTCGCACTGGGCGTTATAATATATCTCTGTCCTACTCTCATTCCAATCATGATGTTTTATTGTTGAATTAATTTAAAAATCATTTTTGTAAGTTAAATGGAAAAAATAAATGATTAAGAAAAACGCAATAATACGTCCGACATTTTATCACGTTTTTCTATGACGTCACAGTGTGCTTTTTCGTAAAAATTCCATAGTAATTTCGTGTTTTGACGTTTAGTAAGAAGTAACTGATTTGACTAGTTGGAAACTAACCTATCAGATGGTGTGTATTGGAGTCTGCACCTTTGTATCATTTTGCATAATAGATGCGACCCACTGCAGGGCATAGGCCTCATTGCGAGGAGGAGTCATAGAACAGGGTTGTCGAGAAATTAAAAAGTCGATTAGTCCATGGGAAAACCAGGTAAGCTCAAAAGTGACAGCTATCATTTCAATGTTAGCCCAGCTGACGTCATCCCGCCCTGCGTTGCCATTTGTAAAAAATAAATTACCCACGACCAATGTTTTTGTATTTACTTTGCAAGGAAATTTTGAACTATTAGTAAAAGATTTACTTACAGTTTTAATGATTTTTATATATGTGACAAGTAATAGTAATTAAATACAATTCACTTAATTTTCAATAATAAAATTTACGTCCTTGGAATGTTGGAGATAACAATTTAATGGTAACACTTACGTCATCAATGGGCTAGCAATGGCGGCTTGTCATAGGATTCAGCATACCTGGTCTTCTTATACCGTGGAATTTCCTTTCTCTCATATTCGTTACGAATGGCACTCGGTGAAAATTCAAATGCCACTTTCGTTTCAAATTATTTCATATTCACAGATAATAAATACATACCTCAATTTGCCCTAACTTTACGGTAAACCCAAATATGCATTTAGACAAATCTTATTTTGTATGGAAAAAACTTATTTTGTATGGAAAATACCTTGTTTTGTATGGAAGTTTAAATTTGTATGGTGCATCGATTTTAAATACCATCTTTGTAAATATTTTTCAGAGTTCTGTGATCACAGGATGTTTTACTGTTTTATTTATTTTCTAATAAAAGTGTAGATATAAAGTGAATAAAATAAAATGAAGGCCTATTTTGGATGTTTTATTATATACAAACACACTCACCACTTGAGGAGCTCGGTGTCGCAGCGGTTAACGCGCTCGGTCTGCGATTGTTGAAGTTAAGCAACTTTCGCAAAGCCATAGGATGGGCGACCACAAAAAAAAGTTTTCAACTCGAGCTCCTCCGTGCTTCGGAAGGCACGTTAAGCCGTTAGTCCCGGCTGCATTAGCAGTCGTTAATAACCATTAATCCGCACTGGGCCCGCGTGATGGTTTAAGGCCCGATCTCCTTATCCATCCATAGGGAAGGCCCGTGCTCCAGCAGTGGAGACGTTAATGGGCTGGTGATGATGATGACACTCACCACGGTTATCCCTATTAGGGGTGGGTAGTCGCAAATCGCCAGTGGTATAGGCATACTTCTTATCAACATCTCCCTAGCGTCATCCCATTTCTCACAGGGTCCGCTCACCTAACCTGAAGATTTGACAGGTCCGGTTTTTACAGAAGCGACTGCCCGTCTGACCTTCCAACCCGCGAAGGGAAAACCAGCCCAATACAGGTTAGGTCACATGCCTCCGACGGCATTTCTCGGGAATGTGGGTTTCCTCACGATGCTTTTCCTTCGCCGCTGAGCACGTGATATCATCAGCAGGATACTACTTATCTACACTACTATTGGTGTAATAACAAGGCCCTGCGCAGACGACAGACTATCCGTGACGCACTTTTTAGTCTGTGAAAATATAACCTATGCAATTATATGCAGTAACGCACACGACGCGCAAAAAGTCCGGCGCGTTACTGCATATAATTGCATAGGTTATATTTTCACAGACTAAAAAGTGCGTCACGGATAGTCTGTCGTCTGCGCAGGGCCCAAGGGTCATCATTTACACCCAAAAACAAAGATAATAAAAGATGCATATGAAACGAAGAAAAGAACCCCTATTCCCAGCAGTCTTACCAGTTGAACTACTGGGAATTTCCTTCCCAATAGACTTACTGAACAATAAGACTTCGCTTTGCCCATTAGTTTAACAACGCCATCTATCGTGTTTTTGGGGAACGCCGATTGAAAAATCCCTCATTTTAGACAATCGATAATCGATGACTTATAAGGCCGGTCACATACATTCGGAATTCCGTTTCGGAATTTCGATTCGAAATACTGTTTCGGGATTCCGTTAATATATCACACACATACGTTTATTTCCGTTCGGAATAACAAGGCTCAGTTGAGCGACGCTAGAACTTGAGTTCAGACATTTGGCATTATGGACGACGATTTTCTTATCGCGATAGCACTGTTGCTATACCTATCAAGGAAAAAAAAATACGTCGCCGTTACTGGGCCATGCATAGGCCATCATACGGAATTCCCAATCAGATTAAATTTCGAACGGAAAAAAACTGTAAGTATGTGGTTGATTCATAGATGTTGTATGGATTTAATGCGTTCGATATTACGAATCGAAATTCCGAAACGGAATTCCGAATGTATGTGACCGGCCTAATACCATCGATTAAACGTCAACACTAAATAAAACCATTTGATCAACGATATACACGTATATTTATTCACTTACATCCAAAATTATTTTGTTTTCATAGTATAAGTAAATATTATTATGTATTCATTCAAGTTGTATTTGTGGGAGGCACGGCTTCCGTGCCTCACTTAGCAGGGTCCACAGAATACCAGCATCGTGGCTCGCGCCGCGGCTTATGCTGAGTGAGGCCCTTTTATAAAGGACACCACCACCATCGTTGACCAGTCCATACACTCAATTATTTGTATTTCTCGTGTATGTTGTTTTTATTATGTGTTTTGTTTGATTGTAAGTTGTGTGTTACTCCGTGTTTTAAATTATATATTTGTTTTGTATTTGTTACTGTGGTGTCCCTTTATAATAAACGTTTCTTTCTTTCTTTCAAATTACAATGTGAGAAATATTAAGGTGAACTTGTGAAAGTTCTATTTTGTGAATGTGGAGGAAGTCAGCAGTGGCCTTCGTTCTCTTAATATTATATTCTCAAAATATTACATTCGCAAAACATTACATTCGCAAAATATTATATTCTCAATATATTATCTTTTGTATAATGAAGTACAAAAGTATTATTCATAAAAAAGTAGATAAACATTATTACATCGCTTAGTGTAGTTCGCCCACAGGCTAGGGTGTATAGTGATGTACAATACGCACGAAAGAGTGTAATTTTAACCTCTGGTGTACATCGCGCAAACCTGCGGGCTATCATATTAGCCCTTACAGACAGCGCCCTCCGCTCCCGCTCAATATCCGCATTGACACTGAGGTCGGCAGTAACTATGTGCCCCAGATACTTAAACTGGCTTTTCCATGTGTTGAAGAGGTGGGCATCGCTATTGAGGCGCTTACGTTCCAGCTCAAACGGCATTCTGAGCGTGTTGACTGATAGGTGGGACTCCCCACTGCTGGGCCACTGGATGCGCTTACATACTGAAGTGGACTTGCAGATACCGGTGACCAGGCGGTGGGAGCCTGCTTATTAGTAATGTGTTGTGTTAATGTGTACGTTTTCTTGTTGTTTATAATTGTCGAGCCGTGTCGTGTGTAAATGTTATTTTATTTTTATCGTTCTATTACTAACACTAGATTAAGTTGTTTATTGCTTGTTACTAACCACTATGGAACATGTCCGAAATAAACTCTTTTTATTTTTATTTTATTTTTATTTATAAACCGTGGCCACCTGCATACTTCTCACAAACCCGCATCAGTCTTCTCAAGCCACAGATCGCTATAGAAAGTTAATTGATATTTTTTTCGTTACTAGAGAATGATAATTTTTTACATATTTTCTGTTTCATTGTACAGGTAATATTTTGAGAATATAATATTTTGCGAACGTAATGTTTTGCGAATGTAATATTTTGAGAATATAATATTATGAGAACGAAGGAGCAGTGGTACGTATAATAGTTGTTGTACGGTCACGAGCATTAATGGCCCCGATTCCTGCAGACATCTCTTAATTTTACTTTAAGTTATACCTGTCATTTTCTTATCCGCCGAAAAGGAAAGGGACGGATGATTGACAGCTCTTAATTTTAGGAAGAATGAGTAAATAAATGAATAACCCGGGCGAATTTTTAGACGGTTGTTTTAGATTTGTGCTTAAAATTGACGTGTGTTCCATAAATTTTATGCTTGTCGATTACCCGTCCCTTTCCTTTTCGGCGGATAAGAAAATGACAGATATAACTTAAAATAAAATTAGATGGTATTTACAGGAATTAGCACCAATATGTACACACTTTGGTACCATGTCACATTAACTTTTTTGACAAATTGAACTGTAAGTCTCACTAAATGTCAAATATGTTAGTGCGACAGGGTCCTAAAGTGGGTACATTATATTGCTCATGACTGTACGTACATGTTGTATCTACGTTAGAAACTACCCTATTTTTATGCAATGTACAGATTTAAGGTCATAGCCCGATGGCTACCAATAGTCGAGGTCTATACCTCGTATTACGAATAGACAACCAATCTCTGTAAAAATGTGTCTGTGGCGCATCTTGTCATAAGCGGTTTGGAGCATACTCCACGAGGGTGCTACATTTGGAGCATACTCCACAGTCCACAAACATATAGTGTTGATGTATTTTGTTTATTTTTAACAATAACTTATTTAGAATTCGTCATTCTCAAACGGATGGTATTTGTGCCCCAGGGATCTGTAAAAAAAATAAAAATTAATACTCCGTGGTCCAGTCGTTGAGCGTACACGATCCGGAGGTCCCGGGTTCAAATTCCAGAACTTGGTTAGGGCATTGCTGAGCATCAAATTGTCCGAAAGTAAGATGATCCGTGCTTCGGAAGGCACGTTAAGTAGTCGGTCCCAGTTACTATTTAATTAAGTAAGTAGTCGTTACATAAGCCATGTCAGGGGCCTTTGGCGGCTCAATAGTAACCTTGACACCAGGGTTGATGAAGTTGGTAACCCACCTCATAACCCACACGATAGAAGATTTATTTATTTAAAATAATCATGGTCTGAATAGTGCCTCAGATTTTGTTACGATGTCACTAACACCCTGTATACAGACAACACACAAGCAGCAGCTTAAAACACAATAAGGGACTGAAAAAAATAAAATAAAAAAACTAATTTTTTTATGAATTTTGCGACAGGCAATTCCACTAGATATTAACTCAGAATCATGGTCTGAATCATCCCCCTCAGTATTCGTGACGGTGTCACTAACACTCTGTATTATTTTAGTATAATTTTATTTCAAGTTACATCTGTCTTTTTCTTATCCGCCGAAAAGGAAAGGGACGGGTAATCGACAAGAGTACACATAAATTTTAAGCAGAACTTTTAAAATGTGATGGTTGCGATGATTGCGAGTGTGGAGTATCACCACAAACTATGGCTCACCTTTTGTGCTGTCCTAAGTGCCCTAACACCTGCACTATTAAAGACCTTTACGAAGCCAGTGACAATGCCGTAAGCGTGGCCAATTATTGGTCAGCAAAAATTTAGTATCGATCGCCATCGACTCGCAAAGAAGAAGACTGGTAAGTGGGTTCAATAGAATCAGTAGGCTCTGCACTCTCGAGGCCTTCGACCAATAGCCGTTTGGGGCCGTTCATTAATCATGCGAGCCTCGAGACCCCTCTCGACCCCCATCCAGGAAAGGAGGAGGGGTCCATGAAAAAATCACGAAATATCATAAGGTAGGCGGGGGGAAGTCAGCAAAAATTTAGTATCGATCGCCATCGACTCGCAAAGAAGAAGAAAATGTGATGATACTCACGCAGTCATCGGCACGAACCGTCCGTTGCAATCGAAGGAGTTGATCAGGTCCAGGTCCTCCTGGCTCAGCTTGAAGTCGAACACGTCGAAGTTGGACGCGATGCGGCTCTTGGTCACCGACTTGGGGATCACAATGACTTCCCGGTCGATCTGATACCTGGAACGGAGGGACACAATAAAAAACCTTTAAAAAAAAGTTTATTTAGGTATAACTTTGTGAGACTGTCCTTTGGTAAGGACTTTTCAGACTTGAATCACCTGATTGTCCGAAAAAATAAGATGATTCACGTTAAGCCCTTGGTCCCGGCTATTAGCCCTCAGCTCCAACCCGCAGTGGAACAGCGTGGTGGAGTATGCTCCATACCCCCTCCGGTTGATTGAGGGGAGGCCTGTGCCCAGCAGTGGGACGTATATAGGCTGTTGTTTATGTTTGCATGTAGGTAAAACATCCATCAGCCCACTAACTACCACCACTATTTTGATTGACATAACTATGTCAATCAAAATATATAAACCACTTTTCTGATACTATATGAATTAGGCGCATTAGGGCTAATTCACATTATGGCAACCGACTGAAACCAACGGATTTTTTTTTATAAAATAACTAAAGCTACTACTTATCACTAAAAGCTATTACACAGTCAATGAATATATAAATGATAAATTAGAATGAATATTTTTAATAAATTTTATAAATTAAATCATAATAAGGAAGGGGTAGACCTAGGATAACATTTATGAAACAAATAAAAGAGAAGGTGCAGGTCGCGTCGTATCGGGAGGTGAAGGTTTTGGCGGGAAGAAGAGAGGAATGGCGGTTACTCCACCGACAAGAGCGCAGCTCTTAAATAGAGAGAGAGAAATCATAATAAACGTATAAAACAATACTTAAAATATAAGTGCAGAATCAGAATCATTTATTCAACGTAATTATCATGGATAAACTTGTTGAAGGTCAATGTAACATTTTGAATTTACGTCATTTCGCAAGGTGTTATGGCTGAGGAGAAGAAATGACAAGAAACTGCAACAGCAACACATCTTTTAAAAACCAATGAGGATATACATTACAAGTTATTTAATAACTAGAGGAACACATTCAATACCAGACATTTTTATCATTTAGGTAGTCATTAATCTTATAATAAGCTTTTTTACATAAAGTAAGCTTCACGTGAGCTTTAAATTTATTTTCTGACAAATTTAAAATATTATCTGGTATTTTATTGTAAAAACGTATACATAACCCCAAAAAAGATGAATTTAATTTACTTAATCTAGAATTTTGAATAGCAATTTTATGTTTATTTCTTGTATTGTAAGTATGCCTTTCACAGTTTCTCGGAAGGAGAGATAAGTTTTTACGTACATACATAATGTTTTCATATATATATTGACTTGCGACCGTCAGTATATTTATTTCTTTAAACAGCTCCCTCAAAGAGTCCCGACAACGCAGCTTATAAATAGCGCGAACTGCTCTTTTTTGAATGATGAAAATAGTTTCTACATCAGCGGCTCGACCCCACAGCAAAATACCGTGCAATAATATTGTTAATATAAATTTTATCGCTGACTAATAATTAAGTATGTTGTCCTCTCTACCAGTTGCAGTGCCCTTACCGGGTCCATGTTGATACTATAATACTTACTTCTGAATTTTTATAACACCACAATTTGTACGAACATATGAACGCAATAAAACATTTCTATTTCTAAAATATACACACATTAATATTTAGTTGGAAAACATAAAGTAATACCTTTTTTGGCTTTTATTTCGGATTCGATTACGGATGATTTTTATATCGGATATCCGATAGTTTCGGGTACGGTTACGGAGCTCCCTAACATCCCTGTTGTGGTCAAACGCGAGCCTATATTATTAAAAAAAAAAAAGAACGTAACTGCTGCAAGGCTTTTTGGCGGGAAACGGGAACGGGACAGTTGCTTTCTTCATTGAATAATCTAAATAATTAGTACGAGGTGGTGTTTTGTGGTTAATGATCGCATTAAGTTAGTCGGAAGACATTCGCGAGTGTTATTATATAGGAGTATTCAATAAATAAAGTGTATCTGCCTATTTTCGCTTCGTGCCAGGAAGCCGCTTCATAACTCGAAAGTTTATGCGGACTTTTGAGTTAATTCGTTTGGGGTTCGGAGTAAGAGTCTACTCCGAGGGTGGGGGCTTAGGTTTCATCATCATCATCTTTCATCATTTCATCAATCATCAAGAAAAAAAATAAGTAAGACATGGCTGTATGGGAATAGTTCCCTTTGCCTTACCCTTCGGGGAAAACCAAAACAGTGTAACTGCTGCAACTTACCTGATCAGCACTTGAGCGACAGTTTTGTTCAGCCTCTTGGCAATGGCTTGCAATTTAGGATCCTCCATCAGCTGAGGGTCTCCAGGCTTCGCCCAGGGACGGTCTGGTGACCCCAGCGGGGAGTAGGCGGTCAGCTTCACGCCATGCGACGCGCACAGGCTGAGCAGGCGCGTCTGGTTCAGGTACGGATGGCATTCCACCTGGTTGGAGATAAAATATTATGTTATCTATGTTGGCTGTTAAGGAACCGTGGTAGATCAGTTGGAAGAACGCTCGACTCTCACTGTGAGGTCGCAGGTTCTAATCTCAGCACAGGCCCAAACCAATGATTGTCGAATTTGTTATTGAGCCGCCAAAGGCCCTTGACATGGCTCATGTAACGACTACAATACTAAGTGAATAGTAACCGGAATCAACAGCTTAACGTACCTTCCGAAGCACAGATCATCTCACTTTCGGACAACCAGGTTATCAACCTGCAACATTGCCGGACTTCTGAGTTCATCAATCATCATGAGTATATACAGGGTGTGACAAATCCTACTTGGTAGACTACGAAAAGCGATAGAAAATTGTACTTGATATCAATGTCTTCACTTGTTTGAGTCTTACTTGAGCAATAGGAAACAATTTGTCGAAGTATCGGACATCTCACCTGAAAATGTGGAATTGCGGATCAAATCTAAGTTAATGCACATCAAGAGAGGCGTTCCCCAGGGATCAATATTGGGCCCAATATTTTTTCTCGTTTTTGTGAATGATTTATTATTTTATGTGCAAAATTTATGTAGTAATGTCAAATTAGTAAACTTTGCAGATGATACAAATGCAATTCTGACTGGTAAAACTATGACCGAACTAAACACTGTATTAAATGAAACTCTAAATGCTTTTGAAGAATGGTTCACATTAAATAACTTACAGATTAATGTATCTAAAACTAAGCTCCTACTCTTTAAAACGACATCTCGAAATAATGACATTTTAAGTGGCAATTTATGTAATTCAAGAATCACCTCGGCTGATGAAGTTAAATTTCTGGGAGTTCATATTGATACCTTGTTAAACTGGAAACTAGAAGTGTCAGCTGTTGTAAACTCAGTAAGCTCTGCTTGCTATGCACTTAGAACTCTGCGAGATGTTTTAACTACACCTCAATTGAAAACGGTATACCACGCGTTAGTGGAATCAAAATTTCGCTATAGTATTGCACTATGGGGAAATAGTTACGAATATAACATGAAACGAGCTTTTGCAGTACAAAAAAGAGCTATACGTACAATGGTGCGTATTCCTCCATGGGAGAGCTGTAAAGACCACTTCAGACGCCTAGGTATCCTAACTTTACCGAGTTTATACATATTGGTGGTAATGATGGGCTTTATTAAACGGCGACTTAATTTTGAATCTGACTCGGAGAAGCGAGACAGAGAAAATACGCGAAGGAAGGATCTAAAAAATGTTATACGACCAAAACTAGAAATATCAATGCACTGTGCTCGGTATCAAGCTGTGAGACTGTTTAACAGGATGCCCCTGGAATTGAAAAGTCTTTCGGATTCGCATATATTTGAACGGAAATTAAAAGCGCTTCTTTTACAAAAGTGTTGCTATCATGTTGATGAATTTTGAGTCTTGTTTTGAAATTTATTATTTATTCACACTTTAATAATTACATATTGTTTATTTTGCACTGTTTTTATGTGGTCTTTGACATGTCTGTTTTTAAATCGTGTTCAATCTTGATTAATGATATTTTGAATTCTAATATTAATTTCACATTTATGTAATATTATTTGTACTTATTAATTGTATTTTAATTGATGTCTCGCATGTATATTAATCGATGTTTTTAATGTATTTTAGTTGACGGCTTGTTTAAAATTATGTTTAATTCTGAAGATATTATTTTTGTTTCAATATTGACTTTTTATAATTTGTAAGTATGTAAAATCTACTAGATGTGTTCGAACACAATATTGTTATTGTTTCCGAAATAAATGAAATGAAATGAAATGAAATGACTCAGAATCATGGTCTGAATCATCCCCCTCAGTATTCGTTACGATGTCACTAACACCCTGTATTTTACATTATGTAATTTTCTGTAGGTGCTTTTTTCTTTCTCTTGATTAATAATGATTCTTACTTTTAAGTGTTTTTGCGATATGTCCACACCGGGATTCAAACCTGGGACCTCCATATCCAGACACCATCACTCTAACCCCTAAACCACTCCACCAAACAAAGCAATTCACTTACCTGGTTGACAACTGGCTTAACCTTGGCGACAGCAAGGACCCGCATGAGCTGTTTGGAGTTGAAGTTAGACAGTCCGATGCTCTTCACCAAACCCTGGCTGACCAGCGGCTCCATGGCCTGCCATGTGTCCACGTAGTCCACCTCGGAGAACTGGATCTTGCCGTCCACCTCGGGGAAGTTTTCTGGGCCCTCCTGTTGGAAGGAATTGAGAATTACATGACTATAAAAAAAAAAGAAAATAAATTTGCTCTAGAGCAATAAGGCCGCCCAAATTGTACTGTATTCATGTGTTATGTCTGATTGTATAAATTTAGTTCTGTGCAATAAACTATATTTGGTTTGATTATATGGAGGGAGTCTCCTTATCACAGGAAAGCTAAAAATCTTAGTATGATCGGCTATTTATAAAAAAAAAAAAATACTTTTGGATTAACTGTCTGAGAACTGATATTAGGCAGCTAAATTACTCAATTGTATACCAATATTTTATGTTTATTTTTATTTTTTTAAAGAACGTCTAGGGCCCTGTGCCGAGGTTTTTCTTGCAGCTTCTTTTCCCCGGCTATACAGGTTGTGAGAAGCTGCAGTAGTCTTAGGCGGATGAGACGTTCGTTATGTAAAATTGACGATTCAAAGTGTAACTATGTTACCTACTGAATAAAGATATTTTTGAATTTGAATTTGAATTTGAGTGTCTTAAGAAAAGTAATGATAAAATTGCAGCCTATCACATGAAATATACATTGCCGGTAAAGTGGCTATCAGCATTTATCGGTATGGACCCACTAGGGTCACTTTTGAGCGTACCTTCTTATACCATGCTCTGAGTTACAACTGACCTTGTAAGCTTGAGGCCAGTGTATGAGGTACAGGTCGAGGTACGTCAGCCCAAGGTTGTCCAGGGACTTCTGCAGCGCGCCTGGCACCAGGTCCGGCCGGTGGAAAGTGTTCCACAGCTTCGACGTGATGAACAGGTCCTCTCTGAAACATTATACCGTAGAAGAATACGCCAGCATTTGGTAAAATAAAGACAATTTCTACTAATATACAGGGTGTTAGTGACATCGTAACGAATACTGAGGGGAATGGTTCAGACCATAGTTCTGAGTTGATATCAAGTGGAATTTCCTGTCGGAAATTTCATGAAAATGTTTGTTTTTTTTTTAATTATTTTCAGTTCCATACTTTTGCGACGGAAAATTCCACTTGATATCAACTCAGAATCATGGTCTGAATCATCCCTCAAAGTTTTCGTTACGATGTCACTAACACCCTGTATACCAAAAACTCTAGCGCCTACCCACCAAAGAATAAGGAATAATCTTAATAATCTCATAATCTTAAATATATAAAAGGAGAACGGAGAGAAAGGAGGTGTATAAAACGAGAAACTGACTGACTGAGATATCAACGCACAGCCTAAACTGCTAAACGTAGGCACTTGAAATTTGGAAGGGACGTAGCTTAGGTACCGTAGAGGTGCACTAAGAAAGGAATTCCCGGAATTCCCATAGGAACGGGAATTAGCGGGAAAATCCTTTTGTATGAAAAATCTAAACCGTTTAAGTTAGATGCTTGAAATTGGCATGCAGGTACCTTAGTACACTTAAAGCTTAGTTGTAACAGGATATTGCAAAATACCCACGGGAACGGGAGTTAGCGGGAAAAAACGTTTGTATGAAAAAATCTTAACTGCATAAGTTAGATGCTTGAAATTTGACATGCATTCCCCCACACACAAAGATCTCTCTCTCTTTTTATAACTCGCCACGCAGACGAAGTCGCGGGCAAAAACTAGTACTACTTAAAGAACGGGTCATAATATACATCCAAAAACTAATGGTTTAAGGCCGGATCTCCCTATCCATCCACAGGAAAGGCGCGTGCCCTAGCAGTGGGGACGTTAATGGGCTGATAATGATGATGGCGTGCTTATATGACGGTCTTACCTCCTGACCACCCCTTCTTGGATCTTGGCCGCGATGGCAGCGCCCACTTCCTTCTCGTTGCCGTAGACGTACGCGCAGTCAATGTGACGGTATCCGATGTCGATGGCATCCTTCACTGCCTGCGTGACTTCGCCGGGCTTAGACTGTGAAATAATTATGACATTGGTGTTTCCTGCAGACGCCATCCAAGGGGTAGACCACTCAGAAGGAGGGTAGACGAAATAAAGAACACAGCAGGGGGATGATTGCTATTGTTGTCCAACAATAGCGAAGGATAGAGAAATATGGCAGGACCTGGGGAGGCCTTTGCCTGCAAAAGGCACACAGGCGAAAATAAAACATAAAAATGTCTAAACGTAATGTCTGAAATAAAGGCTTATAATCATATATCACGGAGGCCATTATCATTTTCTATCTATCATCATACATACATAAACAGCCTATATACCCACTGCTGGGCACAGGCCTCGCCTCAATCAACAGGAGAGGGTATGGAGCATACTCCACCACGCTGCTCCAATGCGGGTTGGTGGAGGTGTTTTTACGGCTAATAGCCGGGACCAACGGCTTAACGTGCCCACCGAGGCACGGAATCATCTTACTTTTTCGGACAATCAGGTGATTCAAGCCTGAAAAGTCCTTACCAAACAAAGGACAGTCTCACAAAGTGATTCGACAATGTAACCATCGGGAATCGAACCCGGACCTCCAGATCGCGAACCTAACGCTCTAACCACTAGACCGTGGAGGCTGTTACCCTTTTTATTTATCATATTTAAGTGAAGTACTTCAGTTATCAATATTGAAGACATTATCGGTGTCATACAAATCCTTTTCAGTCACAATATTACACAATATTATTTAATTCCGCAGCTTCTTATCTCGTTATCAGGTATTTGAGCTTGTGGAAGAAGATGGTCATTCATTACATTGTAAATATTGTAATAACTTCATTAAATCTATCTTTAGGTACATATATTGGTGCAAATTCCTGTAAATAGTAAATATATCTGTCATTTTCTTATTCGCCGAAAAAGAAAGGGACGGGTAATCGACAAGCATACAAATGTCTTATAAGTCTTCGGATGTACAAAGACTCTGGCCCAATGCCGGAGGACACTCTGACGAAAAAAAAAAAAACTACAGATAACAATGTGTTTTTTTTTATTTGTCCCCACCGGGACTTGTATGTGGGGCCTCTAACTCTATGTATGCCAATGTTTTACAAGAAATAAGTAAAAAAAACTTTTTATCAACTATAATTTTAACTCTATATGACCTCATTACAGATAATAAGTGGCGATTGTAACAACTCGCTCGTACTGAAAAGTATCGGCGTCCGAAGGACGTAATATACGATCCCGACGACCCGATTACCCTAGCCATAGAGGCAGCCAATCAGCTCGCGACACCAAACACTTCAGGACCCCGATACCGACCCCGCCGGCGTGGTCGACGATTTCCCTCATTCAGCGCTTATCGCTATCGACCCACTAGGGTCGATTAATTCTTTCAAATATTTTTCCTCTCAGACGACGCCCTGAGCCGAGGTTCGCGCCCAACTGGGCACCCTCAGGCCTGTTGTCTTAAACGTTGTACCGGGTGAGAGCCTTCAGCGCTCCCCATTTGTCCGGCCAAGTAGTTAATGCCATCTGCGGCAAATCTACAATAAGTCACGTCAAAAAAAAAAAAAAAAAAAAAAAAAAAAAAAAAAAAAAAAAAAAAGATTGTAACAACTATGGAGTGGTTTATTCCATGTCGATACACAAGGGGTCTTATTGTATCATTGATAAACAGAATAGGTATCTTTTGACATTAACATGAGGTTTTAACTTGTCATAACTGATAAGCGGTGGCCTTGAAAAGGTTCCACAACACTTTTTAGATTTTAAATTAATTTAGGATATAATATACGACACATAGGTTGTTTCGATGACTTTAAGAGGCTTAAATGCAATGAATCTTGTCCTGTTATTGACGAAATCGATGTAAAAATATTGGTGACCGCAAACAACAAAACTAAAACATGCTATCGCAGTTTTGCTTTTAGAAGGGTAGAATTAAAAGCTTTTTCTAGGTAGCTCACCTTAGGAACGCATTGTCAATTTCCAACAGTGTTACTTTTATGACTTTTGATAAGAGATAGATTTATTAAAGAAATAAAAAGTTACAAAAAGTGGGTATAATACTTACCTTCCACGTCCCAATACCAAGTATTGGGCACTCAAGGCCGTTGTTAAACGTTACTAAAGGCACTTTAGACATTTTCATCAACAAACGAAAGCGTACGTAAACTATTTTGAAGAGGAATTTAACACCGGTTTCACAGAACAACGCGATCAAAACACCGGGACCGGGGAAATGACAGACTGACCTAAGCACAGACAGATAACGTAATTTTGACGTATCAATTTCTAAAAAAATGGCTACGATGGCTATTAGAATCAGTCTATAATGTAACCCTTTAATTATTTATTTAAAAAAATAATTGTTAACTATCCCAATGTACTTATTTTTAATTATATGGCTTATTATTTGAACTTATACTTTACTTACTTTTGTACAAAATAAAAACGAGCTAAAGAAACATGAAATTTAGGAAAAAATCGTGGGAAATAAACAGGATATCCGGAAAGTTTTAAACAATTTCAAGCATAATAAAACTTGTTATCGATTAAAGTAGATTGGACTGAAATATTATATATTTCTGGAAAACTAAAATTAACTGAATTATTTTCTTTTTACTTACCTTCCATGTGCCCAAACCGAGAACTGGAATTTTTTGTCCATTATTTAAAGTAACAAGCGGAACTTTAGACGCCATTTTTGTTTTTATGTTTTTTTACACAACCGCTCCGCTCGACACAGGAACAAGAAGTAAAACAGCCTTGTTATCTTCGAAGTTTTGAACTAAGGTTATCATCTTTATCACATCTTCATTTTTTTTTATGATAAAAGTTTAAAGACGTTTATAATAATTATGTAATGACCATACTGTTATCGGACGCTTATCATTTCAACCCTGTGACCTATTAATTTTTACAATTAATTTCATTGTTTCCACAGATAGTATTATCAAAACATTTTCCAGTTTTAAAAATCGCTAATGTGCGATGAACTCTATTAGGTTTCTTCCTCGTGATGTATTTACCTGGTATTACGTGACTATTGAGGAGATGTCTCCACCGGGAGTCGAACCCGGGACCTTCGGAACATGAGCCTAACGCTCATAGACTTACGCATGGTATAATAAAGGTATGCTCAATCTAAGGTATCTCCTTTAGGGGAAAGTTATAACGCAATCGTTATATTGAGTCAAGTTCGCGGCGATATATAGTGTTGGTGACGTCGTAATGAAAACTTTGAGGGATGATTCAGGCCATGATTCTGAGTTGATATCAAGTGGAATTTTCCGTCGCAAAAGTATGGCACTGAAAATAATTAAGAAAAAAACTAATACAGGACGTGGTCTCCGCTTCTAGCATCAACACCTTCAAAAACAAATTGGACAATTACCATAAAACAGAGAAAGGAAAACACAACTGAATAGTTGAATACAGGCACTTATCAGTGAAAACTGCCTGCCTGAGTTAATAATAATAATATTTTCATGAATTTTCTGACAGGAAATTCCACTTGATATCAACTCAATCTTAATTATTATATATTAATTATTGTATTCTATGTGTTCTCGCAAATAATTTGATTTGATTTGAAAAAAAAACAACACATTTATCAAAAGAAAAATAATTTAATTGCAATACAAAAATTGTCTTTAACATTTTATCTTACAACATAATCTCTATTCAACTAAACCAACGCAGATTAATTATTTTGACAGAACAGCCTCCGTGGTCTAGTGGTTAGAGCGTTAGTCTCACGACCTGGAGGTCCGGGTTCGATTCCCGGTGGGGACATACCACAAAAATTAAGCACTTAAGATAATAACTCATTGGTGAAAGTACGGTACCGGGGTTGGAACCGACGCTCCCCCATTGAGAAGCAAGCCTTTGTACCACAGGACCACAGTGAAGATTGATTGGATATTCTAAAAATGATTTAATGCCAAAATAACCATTCACACAACGGTTTAATTACAAAAAAGCTGCTTGCGATAATATAGGCACTATATCATAGCGTTTTATTTTGTTAAATACAAAGTTGCACCATAAGTAGTGTTATCACAAAAAAAAAAACATAAAACTAAGCTTTTTTTTGACGTGACTTATTGTAGATTTGCCGTAGATGGCATTAACTACTTGGCCGGACAAATGGGGAGCGCTGAAGGCTCTCACCCGGTACAACGTTTAGGACAACAGGCCTGAGGGTGCCCAGTTGGGCGCGAACCTCGGCTCAGGGCGTCGTCTGAGAGGAAAAATATTTGAAAGGATTAATCGACCCTAGTGGGTCGATAGCGATAAGCGCTGATTAAGGGAAATCGTCGACCACGCCGGCGGGGTCCTGAAGCTAGCCTTTAGGCAGATAGGACCAGAGTACAGCCATGAGTAATATAATGTACCCACTTTAGGACCCTGTCGCACTAACATATTTGACATTTAGTGAGACTTACAGTTCAATTTGTCAAAAAAGTTAATGTGACATGGTACCAAAGTTGTCGAAATCACTTTGTGAGACTGTCCTTTGTTTGGTAAGGACTTTTCAGGCTTGAATCACTTGATTGTCCGGAAAAGTAAGATGATTCCGTGCTTCGGAGGGCACGTTAAGCCGTTGGTCCTGGCTATTAGCTGTAAAAACACCTCCACCAACCCGCAGTGGAGCAGCGTGGTGGAGTATGCTACATACCCCCTCCGCTTGATTTAGGGGAGGCCTGTGCCCAGCAGTGGGACGTATATAGGCTGTTTATGTATGTTATGTATGGTACCAAAGTGTATACATATTAATGCTCGTGACCGTACAAGAAAGAACAATTTGAAAAAGAAAAGCGGTCAGTGTATTTACATACTTTTAAATGTTTTTTTAATATCTTACAATATGGGTACCTACTCGAAATAAATGCATTTTTTTTATTTATTACAACGGGAAAATTCCCGCGAACTGCGCATCTCAGGTTATATTATTAAAATATGTATTAATGGTTTAAAAGTTTAAACAAAATATGATTTTATTACAAAAGCCGTAGACATTTCTTCAATGAGCAAACAACATGAACATAATTACATACAATCTTCACGCAATCTCGCTTTGAGGGTAGGTAGAGAAAGCGCCAGCTTGCTACCAACACCCATCATCATAAGAGCCACGCTCTTGTCGGTGTAGCATTCTCCATTCTTGTCTATCAAAGGCCAATCCTTTCACTTCATAAGACACGACGTTCGCCTTCTCTTTAATCTGTTCCATGTAAGCTCTTCTTGGTCTTCCCTATGGTATAAGAAAACCAGGCTCAAAAGTGACAGCTAATATTTCAAGGTTAGCCCAGCTGAGGTCATCCCGCCCTGTGTTGCCATTTCGTAAAAATCAAATTACCCACGTCCAATTTTTTTATATTTACTTTGCAAGGAAATTTTGTACTTTTAGTAAAAGGTTTACATACAGTTTTAATGATTTTTATATACAGGGTGTTAGTGACATCGTAACGAAAACTTTGAGGGTTGATTCAGACCATGATTCTGAATCAATATCAAGTGGAATTTTCCGCCGCAAAAGTATGGAACAGAAAATAATTAAAAAAACAAAAAAAAATCACGAATTTTCCGACAGGAAATTCTACTTGATATTAACTCAGAATCATGGTCTGAGTCATCCCCTTCAGTATTCGTTACGATGTCACTAACACCCTGTATGTGACAAGTAATGGTAATTAAATACATTAGTCAGTAATTCACTTAATTTTCAATGATAAAATTTACGTCCTTGGAATGTTGGAGATACCAATTGAATGGTAACACTTACGTCATCAATGGGCTAGCAATGGCGGCTTGTCATAGGATTGAGCATACCTGGTCTTCTTATACCATGGTCTTTCCTTCCCTCTCTTTCCTTGTAGCTTCCCTTTATGACGTTTTTAATGAATCCGTCGTGTCTTATTAAGTGTCCTATCTTGCATCTAACACCCATGATATGAAAAATAAATTATTTTCTTTTCGAGATAAGCGATTTTAGCTAAATAAATTATATATATTTTTTTATCTTATCTACTAAGTCTTAGCATCTATCATCTGAAAGCCAGTATTCATCAAACGTGTATTCTGCCCACCCTAGTAATGACTATGAGCGTTTAGTAAGTATGAATATTGGTTTTTATATAAGCTTATACAGGGTGATAGTGACATCGTAACGAAAACTGAGGGTTGATTCAGACCATGATTCTGAGTTGATATCAAGTGATATTTCCCGTCGTAAAAGTATAGAACTGAAAATAATTAAAAAAAAAACAAACATAAACATGAATTTTCCGACTGAAAATTCAACTTGATATCATCTCGTAACAAATACTAAGAGGGATGATTCAGCTCATTATTCTGAGTTAATATCAAGTGGAATTTTCCATTGCAAAAATAATTGAAAATATTAAAAAGAAAACTAAGAAAATCATGAATTTTGCGACGGGAAATTCCACTTGATATCAACTCAGATTCATGGTCTGAATCATCCCCCTCAGTATTCGTTATGATGTCACTAACACCCTGCATGATAATCCTCCGAGTTACATAATATTATCATGAAAACCACGTAAGTGCCATTTTGAATAAAACTACATTCTGACGTGACTTAACACCTTGTGAAATGACATAAATTCAAAAATGTTACATTGACCTTCAACAAGTTTATCCATGATAATTACGTTGAATAAATGATTCTGATTTCTGAAACTAACTCGTCTATTGCAAGGTTTTGTTAACAAAAGTCACATACGAATTTGTGAATGATTTATCGAAATGGCGCCTATTTGGTTTTCAATATAAGCGACGATACAGATTTAACCCCAATGTGACCCTATATGACCTTAGAAAACCAAAGTGACCTTCAAAAGAGCTTCAGGGGGGTTAAAATGGCCACATCGAAGCAATTCATCTAAGAAAGCAATATTGGTATTTGACATTTGGTTGCATTGCGCACTTACTTTTATATGCGCTTTGGCGGCGAGGGTGTGCTGCCGCCAAAAGATGTTTTCGGGGTACCGAACTGAGCATAGTACCCCGTTAGCCACAAGTTGGTAGTGTGACTAGGGACCGACGATCCAACGGTGTTATGTTGGAAGTTGTATATATGCGTCTTGCTGTGTATACTTCGATATCGCGTTTCACGACTGCGCAAATGTCATAATGCAATATTGCTTTCTTAGATAAATTGCTTCGATGTGGCCGTTTTAGCCAGGCTGGTCACTTCGGGTTTCCACTTCGTTACCCTTTGGGCTCACAAGGGGTCGTGACACCCAGCCATAAATTTTTCAACTATCAGATGATCTTACAAAGGTGAACGAAAACACCGCGTTCAGCGGTGAAGGAAAACATCGTGAGGAAACCGACATACCCGAGAAATTTTCGGAGGTACGTAACCTGGGGAGTTAAAATGGCCACATCGAAGCAATCCATCTAAGAAAGCAATGTTGCAATTTGACATTTGCGCATATAAAAGTAAGTGCGCAATGCAAACAAATGTCAAATAGCAATATTGCTTTCTTGGACGAATTGCTTCGATGTGGCCATTTTAACCCCCTTTAGTATTGGGCTGGTTTTCCCTTCGCGGGTTGGAAGGCCAGACAGGCAGTCGCTAGAAAAATCCGGACCTGTCAAATCTTCAGATGATGGTGAGATGGTCTTACGACGCGACTTCGGGTCACCTTGGGGGTCACTTTGGGGTCACTTCGCCTCCCAGGGGTCAAAAGGGGGTCATGACCCCTCTTTTTTTATTTTTATTTTTTCAATTAGAATGTCTTGCGGTGCACGGCGCGATGTCCTTCTTCGTCGTATTCCCTCTTACAGACCCACATCTTGCGGAAAGTGTCTAACGAGGCGAGAATCGAACCCCCTATCCACGTGGAGTAGAGACGCTCTTGTGGCGCTGAGATCTGTGGACCCGAAAAAACAATAGGTAAATTAATTCAAACAATTGCCATTCAGCAACATAATTTCTCCTTTTTATTCAAGAGCCGCGCTCTTGTCGGTGGAGTAATCGCCATTACTCCATAGATAGGGCGTATAGAACGGTGGCTGCCCCAATCGCCTTCCGTTCCGCAGCACACCGAACAATTTCTCAATCGGCGATGTTCTAGCATAACATAACATACTTTACGTAACATAAATTACATAAATTAATTTGTGCAATGTATATAAAAAGATAATTAAAAAGAGTAATAAAAAGGAAAGATTTAATTTAATATTAGAATAACATAGAATCGGGTCTTGTACTAGGTTCAAGATAAATTATGAAATTCTGATTACTAAAAAATATCATTGAAGGAAATATTGAGGGAAGAAGGAAATATCGGTGACTTTAGTTCTCCTGCGGATCTCCTCATTTCTGATACGATCGAGCAGGGAAATCCCAGATTATACCGAGACAAACTTTTCCTTCTTACCCTGATCTTCATGTCCTTGGGCGCGAGCCGGCGTATCTCTGCCAGCAGCCTGTCTCCGAAGCCCCGGAACAGCGTGGAGCCTCCGCTGAGCACTATGTTCTGGTAGAGCACCTTGCGCAGGTCCATGTCAGACTTCTGGATGGCGAACATCAGCACTTCGTGGAGGCCTGCGGGGGTTCAACATCGTCGAGTTAGTATGCTTAACCCTTTCACGGGCAGAGACCATGGGTCATTGATGGTTCATAATAGATAGACACCTTGGAATCAGAACGTCATTAGACGACCGACTGTAATTGGAATACCATTGTATTTAAGTCTATAAATTATGTAATACGAACTGGATTAAAAAAAAAGAAAAGAAAGGAAAACATGAAACAGTAGGACTAGGGCCCTGTGCTGGGAGGTTTTCTGGCCACGTCTTTCCCTCAGCGTTACAGATTCCGATGTGGTAGTAGTTTTACAGCTAGTTACATAATGGTGCTAATTCCTGTAAATACCATCTAATTTTATTTTAAGTTATATCTGTCATTTTCTTATCCGACGAAAAGGAAAGGGACGGGTAATCGACAAGCATAAAATTTATGGAACACACGTCAATTTTAAGCACAAATCTAAACCAACCGTCTAAAAATTTTACATCCGTCAATAACCCGACACAGTTAAGTAGACAGCACGTCAAACGGATTGCATACCAGCGACGTTTTGATTCGCCCGGGTTATTCATTCATTTACTCATTCTTCCTAAAATTAAGAGCTGTGAATCATCCGTCCCTTTCCTTTTCGACGGATATGAAAATGACGGATATAACTTTAAATAAAATTAGGCGGTGTCTGCAGGAATCGGGGCCAATATGTAATTTAATTTTTTGACGTTCAAAAAGCGCTAACTTTGTAAGCCAATTTTGAAAAATAAATATTTTTGAATTTTTGAACGTTCTGTCCCCGAAAGTGTTAATGCACTCCTTGCATCAGCATCAGAGTGTGATCTGTTTGTGAGTGAGTGGACGTATGTGTGTCGCGAGTGTCTTAAGTTCTGCGCGATGATGAATGTTGTGTGAAAATTAAATATGTTTTTATATTGTTTACACTTAAGTTTCATATGTTTAATTAAAATATCATTGTTTAATTGTTTATATTGAAAGTTTCACGACGCATTGGCGCTTCTGCGCTGTAAAGTCGTGAAATGTAAAATAAAAATAAATAAATAATAATACTAAAAAACACCTCCACCAACCCGCAGTGGAGCAGCGTGGTGGAGTATACTCCATACCCCCTCCGGTTGATTGAGGGGAGGCCTGTGCCCAGCAGTGGGACGTATATAGGCTGTTTATGTATGTTATGTAAATAATAATACTACGTATAGAACGGCAACTCTCCGCTCCCCACCAGCGGCGGAGCTAGGTTTACCTCACCCCCTCGGTCTTACTTTAGTCTTCAATCGTATAGCGTCAGACGTCACACACACAGATGCGCGTGTATGATAACGTCAATGTGTAGTGTCTGTGTAAAACGAGGTTGTTTGTATGAAGTGTCCGGGGTGTGCTCACTATCTGGAGATCCGGGTTCGATTCCCGATGGAGCTATTGTCGAAATCACTTCGTGAGACTGTTCTTTGTTTGGTACACAGCAGGCTTGAATCACCTGATTGTCCGAAAAAATAAGATGATTCTGTTTTAAGTTTACGCGGTTATTATCATAATTAAAGCACATAATAGTCATCCCGTGATCATGGCACTTGCAACAGTGTCGAAATATCAGGAGTCTCATATCCCCATTTAAACGCGGTAAGAACCCGTTAATGGCCCCGATTCCTGCAGACACCGCCTAATTTTCTTTTAAGTTATATCCGTCAGTTTCATATCCGTCGAAAAGGAAAGGGACGGATGATTCACAGCTCTTAATTTTAGGAAGAATGAGTAAATGAATGAATAACCCGAGCGAATCAAAAAGGTACGTCGCTGGTATGCAATCCGTTTGACGTGCTGTCTACTAACTGTGTCGGGTTATTGACTGATGTAAAATTTTTAGACGGTTGTTTAGATTTGTGCTTAAAATTTACGTGTGTTCCATAAATTTTATGCTTGTCGATTACCCGTCCCTTTCCTTTTCGGCGGATAAGAAAATGACAGATATAACTTAAAATAAAATTAGATGGTATTTACAGGAATTAGCACCATTATGTGCTTTAATTAAGATGATTCTGTGCTTGAGTTGATTACCAATATACAGGGTGTTAGTGGCATCGTAAAGAAAACTTTGACGGGTGATTTAGACTGTGGCGGACCCAACTAGTTGGCCACCTAGTTCCGCTCACATTCAACAGATGGCGCCACATCCAATAATGCAGTCTTCAAGCAGTCGTGAAACGCGCTATCGAAGTTTACACAGCGAGACGCATATATACAACTTCCAACACAACACTGTTGGATCGTCGATCCCTAGTCACACTACCAACTTGTGGCTAGCGGGGTGCTATGCTCAGTTCGGTGCCACGAAAACATCCTTTGGCGGCAGCCCATCCTCGCCGCCAAATAGACCATGATTCTGTGTTGATATCAAGTGGAATTTTCCAAAAATGAATGTGGATTACCTTCACACTCCTCTCCGATGAGGTCTGGCCTGAAGAGGACCTCTGGTGCTCTGAACCTCGCCGGCCCGATCTGTCGACAACAATACCATTATTATTATTACATTACTTAACGGCCTCTGTGGTCCAGTGGTTGAGTGTTGGGCTCACGATCCGGAGGCCCCGGGTTCGAATCCCGGCGGGGACATATCACAGAAATCACTATGTGGTCCCTAGTTTGGTCAGGACATTACAGGCTGATCACCTGATTGTCCAGAATTAAGACGATCCGTGCTTCGGAAGGTACGTTAAGCCGTTGGTCCCGGTTACTACTTACTGATGTAAGTAAGTAGTTGTTACATGGGCCCTTGGCGGCTCAATAATAACCCTGACACCAGGGTTGATGAGGTTGGTAATCCACTTCACAACCCACACGATAGAAGAAGTACATTACTGTACTATATTGCTTTCTTATTACAATTATCGTGTGAGTTGTGAGGTGGAATATTATTAGACGATTGTTTTGGATTTCTGCTTGAAATTGACGTGTGTTCCATAAATTTTATGCCTGTCGATTATCCGTCCCTTTTTTTTTCGGCGGATGAGAAAATGACAGATATAACTTAAAATAAAATTAGATGGTACATACATCCATACATACATAAACTCACGCCCGTAACCCCTAATGGGGTGGGCAGAGCCACAAGTAATCAAGATAACTTGCAGCCACTGTTGATACGATGTCGTAAGCTGGATATGATGAACCTTATGGTGATAAGGGATCAGCCTATCACCCATAAAATTAGATGGTGTCTACAGGAATTATCACCAATACCACCCTAAGTAACTCACCTCAAGCTGAGTCCCATCAGGCAACGTGTACTGGGCTCTCTCAGTGTCCAAGGTCTCTTCCTTCAACGGGTTAGGAGACAGGTAGCAGGCGCGCTCCTTGATGGCCTTCACTATCTCCAGCTCGGCTGAGGTGCGCAGGTTCACGCCCTCCTTGCGCAGGAGCAGACTATTCGAAACAAATATGCTTTATTGCACACAAACACTTATAAAACGAGTAAAAATAAATAACCGTATCGTTCTCAAGCAATTTTTTCCAAGCTACCACCACCAGCACTCGCGGCATAGCAACCGTATCGCGCGCGGTATGAATTGGGTCGTGTACTAAAATTCTGATCACGTCAGATCTGGCAACCGAGGTTGCCTAGGTATTGTTGGTTATATGGCGCATAGCAACGGGGTTGTAAAGTAAGGTATTTTACATTATTATAATTTTGTGTTCTTTTACTGTTTATTATACGTTAATACTGAGGTCATCTTTGATTTCGCTCGCTAATACCGCGTATTCTGCGTTTATTAGTCGAAGCATTTGTGCTATATAATTGAAATTAACAAAAGTGAAAAGAACAACACCCCATCGCCATGATGTTGGAAGGGTAGAAAGGAAGATTAAACGCGGTGTTGCCATAAAATAAAACTAATTTTAGTGTGTACTATGCAGTACACACACACATACAGTAAAAGTAAGATGATTCCGTGCTTCGGATGGTACGTTAAGCCTCATCATCACCAGCCCATTAACGTCCCCACTGAGTGGGGCACGGGTCTTCCCTTTGGATGGATAGGGAGATCGGGCCTTTAACCACCACGCGGGCCCACTGCGGATTGGTGGTTATTAACGACTGCTAATGCAGCCGGGACCAACGGCTTAACGTGCCTTCCGAAGCACGGAGGAGCTCGAGATGAAAACTTTTTTTTGGTCACCCATCCTATGACCGGCCTTTGCGAAAGTTGTTTAACTTCAACAATCGCAGACCGAGCGCGTTTACCGCTGCGCCACCGAGCTCCTCATGGTCCCGGCTATTAGCCGTAAAAACACCTCCACCATCCCGCAGTGGAGCAGCGTGGTGGAGTATGCTCCATACCCCCTCCGGTTGATTGAGGGGAGGCCTGTGCCCAGCAGTGGGACGTATATAGGCTGTTTATGTTAAATACTTTGCGTAGCTGTGCGCTACGGCATGCGTAGCTGCGTAGAGCTTTTGTATCACAGTGCTACGAAGGTTGTAACACTGATTTTTTATTATTATGGATTCATTAAAATGTGTTTTTCTAATTTATGAAATTACTATTTAACATAAACGCTGCGAGCCGTGATAACCCAGTGGGTAGAACGCTTGCCTCTCACTTTTAACGCAGTATTCTCCGTCCCTTTCCTTTTCGACAAAGAATACAACAGCTCCAGCTGCAGTTTACAACTTGACCAATGTCAGCTCACCGCAGGTATCTGGTGACGTCTCTGCCAGCCACGTCTACCCTCATGATGCTGTGTGGCATCGCGAAGCCCTCGTAGATGGGCACTGCGTGGGTCACGCCATCACCGGAGTCCAGCACCACGCCTGTCGTGCGGCCCGTTGCGTATCTGTGGATAATGACATCATCGTCTAGAACGTCTAGGGCCCTGTGTCGAGGTTTTTCTTGCAGCTTCTTTCCCCCGGCTATACAGGTTGTGAGAAGCTGCAGTAGTTTTAGGCGGATGAGACGTTCGTTATGTAAAATTGACGATTCAAAGTGTAACTATGTTACCTACTGAATAAAGATATTTTTGAATTTGAATTTGGTATAAGAAGAGAAGGCTCTGCACGGTAACGCCCTGAGCCGAGGTTCGCTCTTAACTGGGCATCCTCAGGCCTGTTGTCTTAAACGTTGTACCGGGTGAGAGCCTTCAGCGCTCCCCATTCGTCCGGCCAAGTAGTTAATGCCATCTGCGGCAAATCTACAATAAGTCAGGGCAAAAAAAAGCGGCACGAATTAAGTATATCGAGGCCTTCGACCAATAGCCGTTTGACGTCCATCTACGTAGATAACATTCGTATCGTATTGATATAAACAAACTAGGGATCACAAAGTGATTTGTCCCCACCGGGATTCAAACCCGGGGCCGTGAATCGGGAGTTCAACGCTCAACCACTGGACCACGGAGGCCGTTTTTTTAATTAAATGATATATTTACGTTATAACAGCCTCCGTGGTCTAGTGGTAAGAGCGTTAGGCTCACGATCTGGAGGTTCGATTCCCGATGGGGACATTGTCGAAATCACTTTGTGAGACTGTCCTTTGTTTGGTAAGGACTTTTCAGGCTTGAATCACCTGATTGTCCGAAAAAGTAAGATGATTCCGTGCTTCGGAGGGCACGTTAAGCCGTTGGTCCCGGCTATTAGCCGTAAAAACACCTCCACCAACCCGCATTGGAGCAGCGTGGTGGAGTATGCTCCATACTCCCTCTGGTTGATTGAGGGGAGGCCTGTGCCCAGCAGTGGGACGTATATAGGCTGTTGATGATGATGAACCACTGGGCCGCAGAGGTCGTTATAACCGCTATAGCTGAGGAAAATACTCACAAACTTAGTACAGCCTGCATGGACAGAAAAAGGGCGGGAACATTGAAAGTCTCAAAGAACACCTCGGCCGCCTTCTCCCTGTTGCGGCGCGGGTTGAGGGGCGCCTCCGTCAGAAGGACCGGGTGCTCCTCTGAGAACGTTGATAGTTGGTCCTGGAACGAGAAACCGACGGGTAAAAAAAGCATTCTTATTCGAGACTAGACAACCGGAGCGGAAATATGATTGGCCACCTGATACGACACGATTCATTTATAACAGATAAACTAATCTGAGGGCTGGGGTGATCGCTGTCTTTCACACACACGCACGCACGCACGCACGCGCGCACACGCGCACACACACACACACGCACACACGCACACACACACACGCACACACACACACACACGCATACACACACATAATTTATGTATATGTGGGTGGAAGTTTGTAATGGCCTTCCAATTTATATAGGTACTTTAGTTTTTGTAATACTATTAAGACATTGTAAATTTCCCAAATAAATAAAATAAACAAACATCATAGAAGGAGAAATTGAGAGGAAGGGGTAGACCTAGGAGAACATTTGTGGAACAAATAAAAGAGAAGGTGCAGGTCGTGTCGTATCAGGTGCAGGAGGTGAAGTATTTGGTGGGAAGAAGAGAGGAATGGCGATTACTCCACTGACAAGAAACAAAGAGAGAGATTTATTTTGAGACTTGACTTATTGAATCCTAAAAAATAATAATAATTAAACTTAATGTTACTCAGAATCACGGTCTGAATCATCCCCCTGAGTATTCGTTATGGTGTCACTAACTACTGTATATAAGTGACGAGTGAATAAGACTCTTAGTCATAAAACCCTCATACATACATACATAAACTCACGCCTATTTCCCACCGGGGTAAGCAGAGACTATAGAATTCCATTTGCTTCGATCCTGACACACTTCTCTTGCTTCCTCCACATTCATCAATCGCTTCATACACGCACGCCGGTTCAGAGTAGATCGTATTGAACCTTTTCTAAGGACATCTCCAATAAAACCCTCACCTTACTATAAATATAGTTCCAAACTCTCTCCATATCATTCCAGTCGGTTACGGTGCCATGTTCCATTGGATACTTGATGCTGAGCAGCCCACGGTGCTCCTCTGCTCGGGGGCCAACAAACAACTCCCCTTCCAGTGCTCCTGCCATGACTCGGACGTGCTTCGGACGACCAATGCTGTTTGAAGAATGCTCAAGTTAAAAGATAACTTTCGATAAAATACTAACCCTACTCATTATATTACTCATTGATTTACCACAACCGTAGATACAGTGCTGGATACAAAACTGCGGCGACAATTTGGCGCTTGTTTAGCTATACATTCGTACACAGCGGTTTATACATTCAATAAAATCGTGTCAAATTAAAAAAGTACGCATCTTCTTACGTATATTAGCGCGTGGTACTTCGTAACGCGGTCGGATTATACTGCAACTTGGATTGACTGGGAGGACTTGTTTTAGTGTATTTTAAACTAAAATAATCAATTTTGGTGGGTTTTATCGCTTAAAGCGAATAGTTAAGTCTCTTGTGTTTTATTTTGGTGTATTGTTTGTTTTTTTGTGATGTGTAATGTGACTAATGACATAGTAATTTATTTTATTATTATTTACTTAATGATCGACATTTAAATTATCAATTTTATTTTACTATTTGCATTGTTATAATTTAAATAACTAAAAATGTAGACCAAATGTCCAAATGCTGTTGGATATCTGAATAAATAAATAACATACATACATACATAAACTCACGCCCATAATCCCTAATGGGGTGGGCAGAGCCACAAGTAATCAAAGACAACTTGCAGCCACTGTTGATACGAAGTCCAAAGATGGATATGATGAACCTTATGGTGATAAGGGATCAGCCTATCGCCCATAACATTAGTCCATCATGTTAGAGGACACAATCCCTCTGTCGGTTTTTACGACATGCCCGGGAAGAGAAGCAGCTGAACGTGTTCTATGTTTTTTATATGCTCCCAGAACAGCATAGAAGCAAATAAATAAATAAAATAAAATTTAGGTGATGCAAGACCTCATAGTGGCCCCAGCCCCGTTTTTTATCGAGGCTTGACCCTTAATGATGATCAAATCATCACTTTACAAAAGAACACCATTACAGCACAGCACTACATCATTCTGTTCAGGGATTGTTATTCCCAAGATGTAAAAATCAAATAAGAAATATACTCACTAGTTGGGGAACCTGCATTTTGGTATCTGGTCGCCGGCAAAGCCCGCTTTGATGACCCCAGAGCCCTGGAACCGTTTAAATATACCTTTTAGAAGAATTGACGTCGAGCAAAAATCATGACTCACATTTTTGTATTTTATTATAATAAAATACACGCGATAGTTCGTATGAAAGATTTTATTACACTAAACACGAACGTATTATTTACTATTCAAACCGAACACTATTGATATGTAAAATAAAATAGGAAAATATAGGAGTGCCATTCGGTCTACGAAATAGATGAAAAATAACGAAGTTAAAGATATTTACGTTGTCAATAACGACTGGCTGATTAACTATCACGTCATTCAACTCCATTTTTGCTATTGCAAGCAATAAATTGGTGTTTTAATAGAATAATCCCACTTTTATTTCGGAATGATCCACATTCGTTTAGCTTCCCACGAATGACATCAGAATTTGAGTTGCCATTGCAAAGAAACGGAAAACTACCACATCAGACAGATTGGAGATTGTGAATGGGTGGACTCGTTTGTACGAAAATTTAGAGCGTTTTTAAAACGCTCGTCTACAAGTTCTACAACCCTAGTTGTGGATTTATTTTTATGTATAGCAACATTATTTAAAAAATTGCTTAAGTCAACTTTTGTTGCTTCCGCCGAAAATTTCGAGAAATTTTGAATTTTCAATGAAAATAGGCGGTTTTTACATTCAACGATGTTTACATTCTGTACTTTATTGTTCATGAATGTAAACCTCATGAGCGCAGTGCAAAATGTGGACTCTGGATACTGTGATATTGCCGGCGAATCGTGTGGAACACAGACTGATTTATTGCAGGAGAGATACATATTTTACGATGTAAACCCGCCAGAAGGTTTTAATTTACGACGCGACGTGTACATGAGGTTCGCTACATTGTTAGCAGCACAGAATAGTGAGAAGCGGGAACTCTGGCATTTAGTTTTACCGCCATGGTACAGACTTTACCACTGGAAATCTCAGACTTCAAAATCGAAACCTGTGCATTGGAGTTTATTCTTCGACGTGGACTCTTTGAAATCATACGCTCCAGTCGTAGAACTCCACGAGGTATTCGCAAAATATCCGAATAAACCTTTGGAAATTGACGTGCTTTTCATTTTACAAAACTTTGAAGACGCTTTTGAAGGGGGTACGTTCGTTGAAAAATGGGAGATAGTTAAAGATAAGTGTGAATACGACGGCCTATTCTGGGGTTATAAGAACATTACTGCTAAAGAAATTATTTGCGTCAAATTCCAGGGCAAAATCTCTAAGCTTTGGGAACTTATCAACTTACACAAATCGGCCAAAAAAGTCATGTTCCATCACGCTGAGATACCTCTACACAATAATTATGGCTCCAAAAGTTACTGGGAATGCCGAAAAAGCATGAAATTCAATGAAGAACTCGTTAACATAGCTAAAAATTTCATAAGGAACCATTTGAATTGCGATTCCGATAAATGCTCAAGCATCATCAGCATTCATTGGAGGCGCCAGGACTTCGCTCGTAGTCGCAAAGACGAAGTACCCTCCATACCCGGCACGGTCAAACAAATCCAGAAATTCATTAAGAAAAATGCACCAACAATAAACAAACTCTTCGTAGCAACCGATGCATCAACTACAGAAATTAATACGTTAGAAAAGGAATTGGCAAAGTTGAATTTCCAAGTATACTTCTACATGCCCAGTAAATCGGTTATTGATACGTACAATGACGGAGGTATAGCGATCATCGAGCAAATAATATGTTCTCATGGAGCATTTTTCATCGGCACCCATGAAAGTACATTTAGTTTTAGAATCCAAGAGGAACGTGAGATTTTAGGGTTTGATAGTACAACTACGTTCAACATATTGTGTCCGGATCATGGCAAATGTGAAAAACCTTCAAAATGGACTATTGTTAATTAAAATGATCGAAGTAACCTGTAGACTTAAAATACAATTAGGTGTCTGCTGCAAGAATCAGAGGCAATGTTAGTAAATGTTTTTGATTTTTGTTTAGGTATTTAAAATTGAATTGAGAAAAATATTACTACTTTATGTAAGAAAAATATTATTTAAAAAATGCATTTATTATTATAAGGATATACTCAAAAGTGAGTGCCATATTAATAATTATATAAGCTACTATTAAGCTTAGCAATAAAGATATCAGAAGGAAATGAAATTTTTGTATGATCAACCTATTAACCTCATTAATGTCCTATCTTATCCTGTATAAGAGAGTCTTTGTACGTGGTATGCAAAATGATAAAATTATCTCCCAAAATGGGTTGAAAGAATAATGTAGTAATTAATAAAATGTAGTTATAGAATGTTGACATAGTATGTTAGCAAACTCTACAATAAAACGTAAATATTAGTAACATACCCAGTTTTAATCAGTAAATGTTAAGTAAGTAGCTCAAATATCACTCTTATTACGGAAACCAAAATATTATTACTACAAATTGTAATAAGAAATATTATACTAAAGAATACAACAAATAGTCTTTTAGTTTTCGCTTCTCTCGACAATAATCGTCTTCACTTGTTTTTCTTTCCTCGAAGTCGCAGACGGAACACCCGCCAAAACGTTTTTCTCTTAAAAAGTGACGTGACGTTCCTTTTTTGAAATTGCCAACACGGCCATTCTGCAAAGCGCATGCCCTCAGGCGCTGCTCAAATAACTGTAACATAAAATCATTCAAAGATTAATTAATTATCATTCCGTTCGGCCAATCTTGACATCATTTTCGAATGATATTTTAATCTAACTGCGTCCCTTTAGTCTTAGGCGACTCTCTCGTGTCTTATATTATCTATATCTATTATATAGTATAATATACCCGTACCAATTTTCAGTTTAGTAATCATGAGTAGAAGGTTGGTATACGTGAGAGTGTTAAATTTACAATTCTCTACTCATGTACTACCAAATCAGGCTTGATCCTTTAGACTTAGGCAACATCCCGCCCGATTGATTGGTTTAGGCAATTTACCTTTAGACTTAGGTAACCCTGTACCATTCTCCAGTTTGGTAAACATGAGTGGAATGTTGGTGTACGTGTGAATGTTAACTCATGCACTACCAAATCAGTCTTGTTCCTTTAGACTTAGGCAACATCCCGATTGATTGGTTTAGGCAATTTACCTTTAGACTTAGGTAACCCTGTACCAATCTCCAGTTTGGTAAACATGAGTGTGTGTGTGTGTGTGTGTGTGTGTTAACTCATGCACTACCAAATCAGTTTTGTTCCTTTAGACTTAGGCAACATCCCGATTGATTGGTTTAGGCAATTTACCTTTAGACTTAGGTAACCCTGTACCAATCTCCAGTTTGGTAAACATGTGTGTGTGTGTGTGTGAGTGTTAACTCATGCACTACCAAATCAGTTTTGTTCCTTTAGACTTAGACAACATCCCGATTGATTGGTTTAGGCAATTTACCTTTAGACTTAGGTAACCCTGTACCAATCTCCAGTTTGGTAAACATGAGTGTGTGTGTGTGTGAGTGTTAACTCATGCACTACCAAATCAGTTTTGTTCCTTTAGACTTAGGCAACATCCCGATTGATTGGTTTAGGCAATTTACCTTTAGACTTAGGTAACCCTGTACCAATCTCCAGTTTGGTAAACATGAGAGTGTGTTGGTGTTTGTGTGAATGTGATATTTACAATTCTCCACTCATGCAATACCAAATCAGTCTTGTTCCTTTAGACTTAGGCAACATACTGATTGATTGGTTTAGGCAATTTACCTTTAGGCTTAGGTAAACCTGTACCAACCTCGAGTTTGGTAAACATGAGTGTGGATTGCAAACATGTGTATGTGTGTGTGTGTGTGTGTGTGCGCGCGTGTGTTTGTGTGTGTGAGATAGCGAGAGAGAGAGAGAGGTGCGTGTGTGTGCGTCAAGGTACATATAAATATATAGATGAATAATAAAATAAATAAATATTATTAGTAAACAATCACCTATAATTGCCAACATGAGCTTACAATTGACTCCAGTTGTCTAATCGAAACCAGGGCGTCATTTTTTCCACGACAACTGTTCCAGTGTAGCGTTTGTCAAGACGTTCACAAGTATGTGTCATGGCCCAGGACTTGTATACCCTTATAAGGGCCCTTATATGTAGGCAACAAGTTTAACTCCGGCCGTCATTTGATCGGCTTACAATTATTACATGTACCAAATCACCAATTATGTAAAGTAACCGTACTCGTAGACGTACTCACTGGTTCACGTTTCTATTTTCGGCTGCTCTTCGACTTCCTCTTCTTAATGAGTTCATACCTAGCAGATGAACGCGCCTTCGTTTCGATCGTGATCTGCAATCGATGGTAAACACATCACCATACCTGGTGCTTCCCGCTACCGGTGATTTTCTTCGCGGCAAAGGTAGCGGCGTCCTTGACCTGCTCAGCCCCCTACTTAGAGCGTGAACGGGAAGGCCTCCGCTTCGTTCTGGACTTTCGCTCGTCCATTACGGCAATGGATCCGAAACACTTCTGATGTTAGCAAACTCTACAATAAAACGTAAATATTAGTAACACACCCAGTTTTAATCAGTAAATGTTAAGTAAGTAGCTCAAATATCACTCTTATTACGGAAACCAAAATATTATTACTACAAATTGTAATAAGAAATATTATACTAAAGAATACAACAAATAGTCTTTTAGTTTTCGCTTCTCTCGACAATAATCGTCTTCACTTGTTTTTCTTTCCTCGAAGTCGCAGACGGAACACCCGCCAAAACGTTTTTCTCTTAAAAAGTGACGTGACGTTCCTTTTTTGAAATTGCCAACAAGTAATAAAATATAATTTCAAATAATTTTGCCAAAAAATATTCATAGGGTAGGTAGGAATCAAAAGCATAGAATAAGGAATAATACTACGTTCACAATTGTTCACAAGTCAGCCACATAAACAAATCATAACATTCAGCTGCGTAAAATGGAACGCTACAGCTTGACAATTCCGATTTCGTTTATTAATTCATTTATTAAGTCGACAAAATTGACAGCTGCCAGTGAATTTCTAAACGTTACACAAACATTGATTTCGCACGGGCATTATTGTTTTCGCGATAATTTACAATATTATGGTAAGTTACGGCTTGTAAAACGATAGAATAATTAAGTAACCTTATATAATACCATAACCATTGATAAATAATCTAAATGTAGTCAACAACTCGTTACAATTTGTTCGATATATTTAACGATACGTATTTTGTGTTTTTTCAGGAAAGCGACTTCGGTTCTATCGATTTTACCAAGAACGGCACGTATATATAACATTTATTTTGAAATATGTTCATGAATAATTCATTAATATTTAAATTTTGGTCTTCTTTATAACCCTCATTTTGCCGCCAAAATAAAATGCAATTTGTCAAATAATTGTTTTCTTTTACAGACACGTTTGAAACATGGGTAAGTATTAATAAATACGAAATCTTTTTTTATAATATTCTTCATGGTGTACATTTGCAACTATAAAAGAGAAATTAACAAAAAATAAAGATTCTGTTTAGCACGAAGAATAAATTATGAAAGATGAACTTCACTGCTTTTATTAATTAATTTTGTGGAGCAAAAAATAAAACCACCATTTTGGTATATAGTTAAACAGGAAGTCCATTATTTATTACTTTTTTATCCTTAATACTAATATTTTACAGCTTTGGATACATGTTCGGTTTGAACAGATTCATTTATTCAATTCAAAAGTAGAATGCTGAAACTTATCCTCTTTCGTCTCGGACACCGAACAGTGTGGACGTGTTGTTGCGCCCCCGAGCTGCAGTTTTGAGTTTTGTGCATCTGTGAATTGGTGGAGGTTGTTTGAAACTCGGATCCTCCTGCTTGTTCTTGGTGATTTTGCCATATAGACCCGCGGCCATATATAATTTGTTCGGACCTCTCTCTCCTGCCACTGGGCCGCCTGTGTGACGTGAATTGTCTAATACAGAAAGTGATTTCTACGAAAAGAAAATAATTGTGTGTGGATTCGAACTCGGATCGGCAGCGTCGTAGGCGACCGTCCGTCCGCTGCGCCAACTCACGGTAAGCGACCGCAGGCGAAATACTCTAACGCTATTAACGACTGTCGAGTGTGAGTCATACCTACCTACATAGTGAGCTGCTACGGCACGCTGCGATACTTAAGTACCTGCGTCGCGCGAGTTACGAGTTTGCTGCGAGTTGCTTACTACACGCTGTTTAACCGTTTAACCGAGTAATTAGCAGTGCCTTGGGCTCACGGGGATGATGCATTCCACATTAAATAGAGCAATTTCGGACCCAGATATGTCAATTTGCGTATCGGAGGTTAATGAATCACCCCTGAATGCTGTTTCCGTTCGCCAACGCAGACCCGTCCAGGGAATGTTACAACAAATGGATGCCTTTAAATTAGAAATGAGACAACTTATAACTACATTTATAACATCACAGAGAGAAGAGATGAGACTACTCAACGCAACAATGAAGGAAATACAGGATACAAATAAAAACATCGAGACGGCTCTGTCATTTGTTTCTGCACAAAACGAAGAGTTAAAACAGAAAATAAATACTCTAGAGGAAACAACAAAGGAGAATACAGAATATATAATATTTTTGGAAGATAAATTAGAGGACTTACAGCTTGCTAATCGTAAAACAAAATTTGAAATGAGGAATGTACCTAGAAAGGAGTTGGAGACAAAACAAGACTTAATCGATATGGTGGTGGCTTTGTCTGAGTCGATAGACTGCAGGGTTGGCAGATCTGACATCATAGACATCTATAGAATAAAGGGTAAGAAACCAGAGCAAATAAATACTCCAATAGTTGTAGAAACTGGGTCAGTGTTGCTGAAGACAGATTTCCTAAAAATGGCAAAATCCTACAATATAAGAAATAAAGCCAAATTATGTGCTAAGCAGCTTGGTCTGAAGACTCACGTAGACTCGCCAATATTTCTTTCGGAGAATTTAACGCCTAAGGCTTCCCGCCTTTATTTCCTGGCCCGTGATCTGGCTAAGTCCAAAGGGTATAAATTTGTGTGGACATCCTATGGCAAGATTTATGTTCGTAAAAGTGAGCATTCTCCTATCATCATGATTAAGACGGAGCAACAAGTACAAAAACTGATTCTGCAACATGACTGACTATTTATCGTTTGTTATAGAACATCTAGTGCGCCTTCTCTGTGCTTAAATGTTAACCCACTGAACTATAAACTTAAGTTATTTCCTTTGCGTACAATTAAGAAATTCTACACCATAAGTCGTTATCCTATGGAACTGCAATACACTAACATTATTAAATTTACCAAACATATACATCTCACACACATATATATAGACATATATTCAACACACATATTAGTTTTACACTCATATACACATAAAACAAAAATATACTCAATCGTTCTGCAACACACTATTATACCTCTTTTTACTATAATTAAGCAAAACATTAAATATAACTGCAGTAATACTGAATCTTTTTATGTTTTAAACAAGCGAATCACTCTAACCGCTACCTGCTGCAACTTATACCTACTAACAAATGTGTGATTCATTACATTCACTACGTGCAATAGACCAGATTGATATTGCCAATGCATTTGAGTGCGATGGAGACGAACTTGAAAAACATATTCATATCAATAAGAGAGACTTCACCCTCATAGCACAAAACATAGTTAGCATATACCGAAACTTTGACGACTTTTTAGTCACACTGACCAAGTTTTCATTTATTACTGACATTATCACCTTTACGGAGTGCAGGCTAAACCCAAATAAACCCCTCCCACAAATAGACAATTACACATCTTACAGTACCACCAGTCAACTCAACCAAAGTGACGGTGTAGCTGTTTACATTAAAAAGAATCTCAAACATAAAGTCAAGGAAATTAAACTACAACATGCTTCCTGCCTTCAGGTAGATGTATTAAATAATACAATTTTGTGTATTTATAGGTCACCATCGAAGCCAAATGCAGAAAATTTCATAAATTCTCTTGGCTCTCATCTAGAGTCACTCCCCTCACATAGTAGCATCATAATAGCAGGGGATATTAATATTAACATTAGACCTAAGCCTCTGGAACGATCGCATGAACATAAAAATAGAATGAATTACCTTGATATGCTTGCTAATTACGGTATATTAGCCGGGCATACTCTACCTACTAGACAACAAAACTGTCTGGACCATTTTATGTTAAGAATAAATAAAATCAAATACAATGCTACGATAGCAATCATGCATACCACTACAACAGACCATTATTCTACATTTCTGACAATTTCTAAACTAAAACGTGAAACTACAAACAACAAAACCAAAACTACCACAAACTTCGTAACTGCACTGCAATATTTACAAAACAAAAACTTATCTGACCTGTTATACTGTGAGGACCCCATGATTGTAACCAACTACTTAATAGATAAAATGGTTGAAAGTCTAAAATTAAACACTACGGTGAGTCACGTTTCATGTAGTAAAAGAACTATACAACCCTGGATCTCCACAGGTATCTTGCGATGTATAAGAAATAGGAATAAACTTCAGGAAAAACTTAAAAAAGACCCGCATAATGACATTCTTCGTATAACATACCGTCGTTACAGGAACTTCTGTAATAATTTGATAAAAAAAATAAAAAGAAAATACGATAGGGATAATATTATTAAATCTTTGAATAACAACAAATTACTGTGGAAAAATATTAAAAATATTACATATTCTAACAAATCTTTCTACATGAACACTGAATTGCTCAATATAAAATCCTCTCCCAATGAATCGGCTGACTGCATCAATAATTACTTCGCAAACATAGGGATGCAACTTGCAAACAAAATCCAACACAGTACAATGTCATCACATACTTTTCTTGATAACATGCAGGTGGTCCCATTCTCTTTTGTTTTACTTCACACGGATACTGACGAAGTAAGGAATACCATTTTAAATTTAAAATCAAACAGCGCCCCAGGTTGGGATGATATCCCAAACGAGTTTCTGAAGATGACAGTTGATGTTGTGGCCCCTGTTATCACTCATTTAGTCAATTTGTGTTTTGATAAGGGTGTCTTTCCCACTCCTCTAAAACAGTCGATTATCACACCTGTGTACAAGGGTGGGGACAAGGATGATATAAGTAATTACAGACCAATTTCGTTGCTGCCATCTCTTTCAAAAATACTGGAAAAGCTACTTAATAAAAGACTAGTCAGTTACTTAACTAAATTTGATATTCTATCACCTACTCAATTTGGCTTTAGACAAGGAAGATCGACAGAAGACGCTATTGCTGAGTTAAGCTCTTTTGTGACTAAACAACTTGATGAAAGTAAAAAGTGCCTGTCGGTCTTTCTTGATCTGAAGAAAGCTTTTGATACCGTCTCCGTCCCTATCCTTGTACACAAGTTAGAAAGGATTGGTATACGTGGTACGCCTCTTGCAATCTTCAGAAGCTACTTGTCGGAGAGGCGCCAAAAAGTAAAACTTCCAGGGTGCACCAGTGAGGGGGTGGAGGTGTTATGCGGTGTGCCGCAGGGAAGTGTCTTAGGTCCGACCTTATTTCTTATTTACATTAATGATCTGTGCGCTATGAACCTTCCGAACGCTAAAATACTGTCGTACGCTGATGACACCGCTGTGGTATTTGCTGGTGAATCTTGGGATGCTGTCAAGTCTAGTGCTGAAGTTGGGCTGGCTCAAATGGCATTGTGGTTACAACAAAACCTTCTAACACTAAATACATCCAAGACAAACTTTGTCTGCTTCAGTGTCTACAACAACTCACAGCCGCAGACTGACTTCAGCCTAAAAATCCATGTATGTCCTGAAGATGTTAATAAGGACTACTGTAACTGTCCAATGATAGAAAAAGTCTTACAAACTAAATATCTAGGGATTATTGTAGATCACAGATTGTCGTGGTATCCACACTTGGATTACCTTATTGGTAAAATTAGAAAACTAATTTGGATATTTAAAACCCTCAGATACGTAATACCTTCAGGCAATAAACAGTTGGACTCTCCCAAATATCTCCTCAACCAAATATACATTGCTCTTGTGCAATCCATCATATCTTATTGCATTCCTGTTTGGGGTGGTGCAACTAAGACCAATTTCCTAGATTTGGAAATAGCACAACGGACCCTTATCAAGGTCATGTATTTTAAGAAGAGACGTTTCACTACTGAAGAATTATATCGCATCAGTGGCCTACTATCTGTCAGAAAATTATATATAACAATGACTATCCTAAAAGCCCACAAATCATTTCCCTTCGACATCCGTAAAAAGGAAAAGCGACGTAAGGATATTGTTGTTGAAGTACCTCATACTAAAACTGTCTTTGCTACTAGGCAATTTAATTCACGTTCTGCCTTTTTGTACAATAAAATAAATAAAGAAATATATATATATGATAAAAAATATTACGAATGTAAAACACTTTTACTAAAATGGATTCAAGCTCAAACTTATGATGTTATCGAGTCTTTACTGGATCGTATTACATGATTGTTGCAGTATGATTCTCATACACCCACAAACCGCGCCTTATACACCATTCTCATTTAGATACCACACACACACACACACACACACACACACACACACACTCACACTCAAACACTCACACACACACGCACTTTACTGTGCAATGCACACGACACCTACTGATTTTTTATTTATTTATTTATTTATTTATTTTTTATTTATTTATTTACATTTCACGACTTTACAGTGCAGAGGCGCCAATGCGCCGTCAATCAATTGCGCTGATCAATCTCACTCATTGGAATAGTTTTTCGTGTTATCCAATGTTACAATATGTTACCTAGTGTTATACTCGGCACACCCAGTAGTCTATTCCTGTTATGTCCTAGTAATATGTGCTGATCCCAAGATTTATACATCGTAGGGCTGGGTGTGCTGATATATATTCTATCTGCATGCCGTAGTACTTGTCTTTTTTTTTTTTTTAAACCTACCACACTGCTTTATTTACATACAATTTATTTGTAATAATGGAAGAGCGGGGCCTCCAAACACAGGCTATGTCGCTTAAATGGAGACCCCAATCCACCAGTAGTTAAGGCTTTATTGTAAAAGAAAATAAACATTTTTCATTTTTCATTTTCATTTCATTATCCTACTAATAAATTTATGTACTTACTCTACTTTTTTCCCTAATCTTCCCTACCTATTTCTAAGTTTTATTTTGCAATAGTTTTAGTTTTCTTTTTTCATACCATGTAAATATTATTTAGAGAAAGTTTACACAATAAATTTTATTTTCAATTATTATTCTTTTTAATTTGTTAACTTTAGTTTCTACTTTTTTTATTATTTTAGTCAGTGTTGTGTGCGTCTATAATTGGCAGGCATATCTGAACTTTTCCTATGTGTATTTTATTTTGTGTTTGTATATGTACTGCTGTTGATGCACCATAATAAATAAATAAAATAATAATCAGAATTTTAGCTGTTTATGTTATGTTATTGTTTGCCTTATTTGATCATCTAGTATGCAGTTCATGAATCTTTAAAAGTGACTATATTTCAATATGTTCTTAGACATCGAGTGACGATATTAGCTCAACGAGTGACTTCATGATGCCCAGGGCTCCAGTTATGACACAGAAGCGGCATTTAGATCGGAAGATACGTAAGTAAATAAAAGTAAATGTCTAAAACCGTAACGGAGTGGGCATAGCCATGAACAGACAACCTATACCCACCCACCTTTATTTTAGTTATTTAGTTATGAGTACATTACCACCTTTATTTTAGTTATTTAGTTATTAGTACATTACCACCTTAACATTACAGTACATTATCAGTGGCTGCAAGTTGTCTTTGATTACTTGTGGCTCTGCCCACCCCATTAGGGATTACGGGCGTGAGTTTATGTATGTATGTATGTACCACCTTAATTTTAGTTATTTAGTTATTAGTACATTGGCCCCGATACCTGCACACACCTCCTAATTTAAATTTAAGTTATACCTGTCATTTTCTTATCCGCCGAAAAGGAAAGGGATGGATGATTAGATGGTGTTTATAGGAATTAGCAGCATTACCACCTTTATTTTAGTTATTTTACATACTTAACTGATTAACTCTTATTACCATCGTGACCTGCGACCTCACATCCCCCGCCTGCATCGTGGCCTGTGGGATTGCGTCCTCTAACATGATGGACTAATGTTATGGGCGATAGGCTGATCCCTTATCACCATAAGGTTCATCATATCCATCTTAGGACTTCGTATCAACAGTGGCTGCAAGTTGTCTTTGATTACTTGTGGCTCTGCCCACCCCATTTGGGATTACGGGCGTGAGTCTATGTATGTGTGTATGTACCATCGTGACCATCTGTACCATCCATACAACAGCCATGTCAGGAATCCTGATATCCTGATTCAGGATCTGCGGGCTTAGCACCGTAAGCACGCGACTCTTTCTCGCCGCGACAGAGATCGTCTGTCTCTTTCTGTGCAGTACTGTGAGAGAGTGACGGGTGACGTATGTCGAGGCGGGAAAGAGTCGCGCGTGTACGGTGCTAAGCCCGCAGAATTTGATTTTTTAAAAGGGGCTTACGTGGTTTTCGCTACAAGGTCCTTAATCCCCAATGGGGTGGGCAGAGCCACAAATGAGCCGAATGATGGTGAATGGTAGCCGCCTACTGTACAGTCATAGGCAATATCATGTACCCACTTTAGAACCCTGTCGCACTATGGTATTTGACATTTAATGAGACTTATAGTTTAATTTGTCAAAAAAGTTAATGTGACATGGTTTCAAAATGTATACATATTAGTATTCGTGACCGTACTAATTCTATTTCTCTTTTGTTTTGTATTTTCCTGTTTGTGCAATAAAGTATTTGTTATATTATGTTATACGTTTATATTTTCCATTAAAAAAAAACATGCATACAAATTATAAATTCCCATTAAAAAAAGAACATTTTCATGCATACAAATTATAAAATAGTAATAAGTTAACAAATAATAAGCCGTTTCATAAAGCAAATACATTCCCAATATGATTGAAAAAAAACCCTGTTTAAAAAAAATAATTCTTTCCCAGTCTCTTGGAAGTGATTTTTCTGTCCAACCCACCCCTATAGGAATTATGAGCGTGAGATGTCTGTTTTAATCTGTGAACATACCAATAGGCTGCATAACGTAACTCCATTGCTTCAATTTATTTTTTTGCAAAATGAGGGTAGTTTTATAAAAATAGTGAATTTTGGCGGTAAGTATATAAGCTTTTTTTCCGTTTAGATATTCGTTAAATCAAATTGCGAAGCATCGTCCGTCTACGTTTCATTACTTGCATGAAATTTGTTGTTTTTATTGAAAATAATTTGAAATATTCGTCTAAAGTATTTGATTTCACTATCGTTAACGGTTTGATTATTATTTTGTTTTGTTTTCGTAAATATTACCAAATGTGCGAGGCTGTGAACGTAGAATTTGAAAAAGGATCATTTGAAGGTATGAGTTTTGATACGTTGTTTCGATGGCATTCACTTCTTTCAAATATTTTTCCTCTCAGACGACGCCCTGAGCCGAGGTTCGCGCCCAACTGGGCACCCTCAGGCTGTTGTCTTAAACGTTGTACCGGGTGAGAGCCTTCAGCGCTCCCCATTTGCCCGGCCAAATAGTTAATGCCATCTGCGGCAAATCTACAATAAGTCACGTCAAAAAAAAGATGACATTCAGATTTTTTCAGTCCAGTATTTTGCCACTCGGACAGCATTTTCGGTGACATTGGCACGGTTACTGAATTTAACCGTGAAAAGATTCCCAGTCGATCTGTATGGTTCGTTTTCCGAAAATCCGCAGCAGGATTATAAACCCCATCATTACCAGCCGTACGACGCCCACTGCTGGGCATAGGCCTCCCCCAAGGATCTCCACGACGATCGGTCCTGCGCTGCCAGCATCCAGCAGGAATTTCACTTGCTTCGATCCTGACACACTTCCCTTGCTTCCTCCACATTGTAAACCCCAGCTGTTTTTAATAAGAGACTGACAATGTTCCTCGAAAATATTATAGATGGCGTTTAAAGATTTTCCTTCGTTTCATCATCATCAATTTAAGAGCCACGCTCTTGTCGCTGTAGCATTTCCCATTCCAGTCTATCAAAGGCCAATTCCTTGACTTCCCTATAAGACACGACGTTAACCTTTTCTTTAATCTGTTCCATGTAAGCTCTTCTTGGTCTTCCCCTTCCTCTCTTTCCTTCTAGCTTTCCTTCTATGATGTTTTTAATGAATTCGTCGTGTCTTATTAGGTGTCCAATCATCTTGCCTCTTCTGTCCTAAATAATTCTCAGTATTTGTCTCTTTTCTCTTCCTTCGTTTAACTTTCTAATTTCTAATTTCATGGGTATATGCATCTTTTATCTTTCAATCAATCAATCAATAATACTTTATTGCACAACGACATATACAAAGGACATAAACATACGAATAAAGACATAAGTACAATAGGCGGTCTATCTTTGTTTTGGGTATAAATGATGACCCTTTTTATTACGCCCAGACACAATTACATCTTCCGCCTATTATTATTATGATCAAAACTAAAAAAAAAAACAATATAGGTAGTAACATAATTCTATACATAATGTGATCCAAATATCAAGCAACAATTATTTTTATGTCCTATACATAGATTTATAGAATTGAAAATTATTTATAAATAAGGACACAAATAGAAGGAAAGAAGAAAAAATATAGAAGGAAAAATTGAAGGGAAGAGAGGAAGGGGTAGACCTAGGATAACATTTATGAAACAAATAGGTAAAAGAGAAGGTGCAGATCGTGTCGTATCAGGAGGTGAAGGTTTTGGCGGGAAGAAGAGAGGAATGGCGGTTACTCCACCGACAAGAGCGCAGCTCTTAAATAGAGAGAGAGAGAAGGACACAAAAAGAACACTTGATATTAACTCAGAATAACGAGCTGAATCATCCGCCTCAGAATTCAGTACGGAGCCACTAACACCTTGTATAGATTTAACATACATACACACATAAACTCACGCCTATTTCCCACCGGGGTAAGCAGAGACTATAGAATTCCATTTGCTTCGATCCTGACACACTTCTCTTGCTTCCACCACATTCATCAATCGTTTCATACACGTACGTCGGTTCAGAGTAGATCGTACTAAACCTTTAGGTTCGTTTTCTAAGGACATCTCTAATTTGGTCAATGCACTATCAAAGAGCAAAATTTCAGTCACTGAGCCCAGCGAATTATTTTTAAACAGTGGTGAAATTATGAACCATTAGTTGTCATAATTATAAAACTTATGTTTTTGTAGGTGTTTTTGGTCTATTACAGAAACGACGTGTAACCAGGAGGTCTTAAGTGCAACCAGTTAATTTATTACTTTGCAAGAAACTGATTGGACTTTTGCACCTTATCGTCCGTCCTTCTAGGTCTTCCTCTGCCAGCCCTTCCACCAACCTTCGCTTTATACAATAGAATACAATGTAAAAACGCTTTATTGCACATATAAACACAACACTAAAACAATTACAAATGTGACAGGAGAAGTACAATCGGCGGCCTTATTGCTAAATAGCAATTTCTTCCAGGCAACCTTAGGGTGAATGAACTTGCTACATATTGGAGTCGGGGACGGTGCAATACAGGCTTTATATACTGCTTTCGTAATCCTTTCATCTCTCATCCGCTATATGTATGTATGTATGAGACATCACATTAAAAACCTCAAAAATAATGGTATTTCTCCACTGTTTAATGGATGTTATTATACGTATAAACCTTACTCTTGAATCACTCTATCAAAAAAAATCGCATCAAAATCCGTTGCGTAGTTTTAAAGATTTAAGCGTACATAGGGATATAAGGACAGAAAAAGCGACTTTGTTTTATACTATGTAGTGATGACGCTTTGAAACTTTATTGTCAACAGATGACGAGCCACCAGTCAAAAAGGCCGCGCCTTCGATCCGCCTCGGCGTCGGTTTCAACTGGAATCTACAGGTAATTCGGAATCTTCTTATCGTGTGGGTTGTCAGGTGAATACCAACCTCATCAACCCTGGTGTCAGGGTTATTATTGAGCCGCCAAAGGCCCCTGACATGGCTCATGTAACGACTACTTACACCAGTAAGTAGTAACCGGGACCAACGGCTTAACGTAGCTTCCGAAGCACGGTTCGTCTTACTTTCGGACAATCAGGTGATCAGCCTGTACTGTCCTAACCAAACTAGCGACCACAAAGTGATTTATGTGATATGTCCCCATCGGATTTCACTCGCTAACGCTCTAACCACTAGACCACAGAGGCTGTTATTGCTGTATGTTATTTATTTTGCATGTAGGTAAATTAAAATTCAAAAATATCTTTATTCAGTAGGTAACGTAGTTGGGTTGTTCTTCTTTTTTATCGACAATGATCTGTCCTTCGTTCTGCTTCTGATAAGTTATGTTTTAGAATTTTATTTCATGTTTTGATTGTCCAAAAATATAGTTATCTTATTATACTCAAAATACAAGCAAAATACTAATCGGTTCCTCAATTAGTTATTAACGTAGCTTGATCGTTTTTCACAAAATTATGTGACAGAGTGGTAAATTGAAATGCTGTCTCCGATGAAAAGGGCCACTCTGTCACAATATTTTTTGGAATGCGCCTGCAAAGAAAAGTATGTTACCAAGATAAAGAGAACCACTAAATAGTCCTCTACAGACACATCTTTATATGATGTTTTGAAATATTTATTGCCGTTATAATTTTAAAGATGTTAAATCCGATAAATCGAGAAAATGTCTTTTTATTGTCGATAAAAAAGAAGAACGACCCAGTTACACTTTGAATCGTCAATTTTTACATAACGAACGTCTCATCCGCCTAAAACTACTGCAGCTTCTCACAACCTGTATAGCCGGAGAGAAGCTTCAAGAAAAACCTCTATTTATGTGTATTTATGTGTTTGTCCTGGAGGAGCTCGGTGGCGCAGCGGTTAACGCGCTCGGTCTGCGATTGTTGAAGTTAAGCAACTTTCGCAAAGGCCGGTCATAGGATGGGTGACCACAAAAAAAAACTTTTCATCTCGAGCTCCTCCGTGCTTCGGAAGGCACGTTAAGCCGTTGGTCCCGGCTGCATTAGCAGTCGTTAATAACCGTCAATCCGCACTGGGCCCGCGTGATGGTTTAAGGCCCAATCTCCCTATCCATCCATAGGGAAGGCCCGTGCCCAGTAGTGGGGACGTTAATGGGCTGATGATGATGACGTTTGTCCCCCTCAGGCGCTGGCCAACGCAGCGGACGCGGTGCAGTCTGGCGGCAAGTCGCCGGTATCCGCCCTGAACGAGCTCGGGGTGCGCGTCACGTACGCGGTACTCCGCCAGGGGGGCCCCGCGCACTGCCCCTCATTCACCGTCTCAGTCACTGTAAGTACTACCCACTTTAGAACCCTGTCGCACTATCACATTTGACATTTAATGAGACTTACGGTTAAATTTGTCAAAAAAGTTAATGTGACATGGTTTCAAAGTGTACCTATACATATAAGTACTCGTTACCGGATTCCACGCGCCATGACAGTTCAAACCACACGAGCGTAAATTCAAAATGCACAGGTAACATCGTAACGAAAACTAACATTTTTAAACCTACTCACGTACAAACACCGGGTGAGAGCCTTCAGCGCTCCCCATTTGTCCGGCCAAGTAGTTAATGCCATCTGCGGCAAATCTACAATAAGTCACGTCAAAAAAAAAAAAAATCACGTACAAACACAAAACTAAAAAATAAAAATAAAATACTTTATTCAATTGGTAACATAGTTATAACTAGCGATCCGCCCCGACTACGCTCGGGTGCAATGCTGAGGAATGCGACATCACATTAAAAACCTCAAAAATAACAGTACTTTTCCACTATTTAATGGATGTTATTATACACATAAACCTTCCTCTTGAGTCACTATATCTATTAAAAAAAAACCGCATCAAAATCCGTTGCGTAGTTTTAAAGATTTAAGCGTACATAGGGATATAGGGACAGAAAAAGCGACTTTGTTTTGTACTATGTAGTGATTACACTTTAAATCTTATTTTTTACATAAATGCAGGTTGTTATTGACACCGCACCGAGTACTGACGGGGATGATTCAGCTCATGATTCTGAGTCGATATCAAGTGGATTTATTTTCAGTACGACAACGGTATAATGAATAAACACCATAACACAATTACATATTAGTCACGTTGAACGAACTAAGAACGATCACAAAGGTATTAGGATAAAATATGAATAACAAAATACAAAAACAACACTCCGGTCTAGTTGTTAAAGTGTACGACCACGCGCGGCGGGGAAAGGTCCCTCATTGGCCGTGCAATAGGGTAGGCGGAAGATTTGAACTGCCACACCATGTAATATCGCTCTTAAATAAATACTCAATAATGGGGAATGGTTTTTTTTTTGTTTTGGTTTTCCCCGAAGGGTAAGGCAAAGGGAACTATGCCCATACAGCCATGTCTGACGTATTTTTTTTCTTGATGATTAATGAAATGATGAAAGGTGATGATGATGAAACCTAAGCCCCCACCCTCGAAGTAGACTCCTACTCCGAACCCCAAACGAATTAACTCAAAAGTCCGCATAAACTTTTGAGTTATGAAGCGGCTTCCCGGCACGAAGCGAAAATAGGCAGATACACTTTGTTTATTGAATACTCCAATATAATAACACTCGCGAATGTCTTCCGACTAACTTAATGCGATCATTAACCACAAAACACCACTTCGTATTAATTATTTAGATTACTCAATGAAGAAAGCAACTGTCCCGTTCCCGTTTCCCGCCGAAAAGCCAATGGGGAATGGATGAAAAAATTGTGACAGCCCATGGCGGGAAAAAAAAAAACGATTTAATTTTTTATAACTATTTGACGCAACCGAAAAATCTGAAACATTTTTATTTTCATTTTTATTCTTATTCATAGAAAAATATTCAAGTACTTTTAATTATTTCATCCATTCCCCATTACTCATAAAAATATATGGTCATACGCACGCAAGCACGCGTACGGACATCCACACGCACGCAAGTACATGCAAATAATACACTACAGTAATAAAAATAAAATATGTGAATAAAAATATATAGTTTATAAGCGCCTTTTTTCTTACTAACAATAATATGGAGTACAATCTGAAATAAATGTAATAATAATAAATAATAAAAATTCACATGTTTTATGTGAACCAACAACAAGGCTGTATACGAAAAGGCTGTTGCCTGTCACATAAAGCGTTGAAAATGAAACAAAACGTTACTATTTGTTTTGGTTTTGGCTTTTCGGCGGGAAACGGGAACGGGACAGTTGCTTTCTTCATTGAGTAATCTAAATAATTAATACGAAGTGGTGTTTTGTGGTTAATGATCGCATTAAGTTAGTCGGAAGACATTCGCGAGTGTTATTATATTGGAGTATTCAATAAACAAAGTGTATCTGCCTATTTTCGCTTAGTGCCGGGAAGCCGCTTCATAACTCAAAAGTTTATGCGGACTTTTGAGTTAATTCGTTTGGGGTTCGGAGTAGGAGTCTACTCCGAGGGTGGGGGCTTAGGTTTCATCATCATCACCTTTCATCATTTCATTAATCATCAAGAAAAAAAATACGTCAGACATGGCTGTATGGGCATAGTTCCCTTTGCCTTACCCTTCGGAGAAAACCAAAACAAAAAAAAAATTGTTTTGGTTTTGCCGCCAAGAAAAATCCCCTTTAATGTCAGTTTTTACCAACCAACTTCTTTCAATAAGTCGATTCATTATAATCTTTATTCCGTTGATAAAACAGATAAACTTATAAATATAGCATCACTCATAAATAAATTGTTGTAATAGTATTTTGTGTGTTCGTCTGTCGTGGTTATTGTGCACGGAATTTATTTCAAAAGAATTTTTTTATTTCTTTTAATACGTGGTTTGTTTGAGACCAAAATAGTGAAATAAATTTAAAAGTTTAGTATATGTACGCGTTTCATAGTTGTTAATTTGTTTTCGCTATTGAAATACAAATGATGTCACTTCATTTGTACATAGGTTATGTGAGCTACGGTGGTAGCTAATGAATATGAAATGGACTGTATAACTAAATGAAATGAAGGAATAACAGATACTTAGCTTTGAGAATTATTTAATATATTTTCACCAGTCACCAAAAAGCAAACGACAAGAAGTAAAACAAAATCCACATACAAAACGTCAAAAAAGAATAAATATAAAAAACATAATAATATAAAAAGATTACAAAACCTACGAAGAGTTCGCAACAGGTTACATATAGAAACTACTTAGTGATATACTTTTTGTAACCATTTAAAAAAAAATGAAATTGAATTCCGATATAGAGAATGGGGGACTTTCCAGGACACATTCCTCAAACAAAATGTAGATGGCGCTGTATAACTCTTACGTTAGCTATTTTCTCATAATTATTCAATAATATAATGCAATGGCAGAGACATATATTAAAAATAATTATTTCTTGATATTTTGATCATCATCATCATCCCATTAACGCCCCCACTGCTGGGGCACGGGCCTTCCCTATGGATGGATAGGGAGATCGGGCCTTAAACCACCACACGGGCCCAGTGCGGATTGATGGTTATTAACGACTGCTAATGCAGCTGGGTCCAACGGCTTAACGTGCCTTCCGAAGCACGGAGGAGCTCGAGATGAAAACTTTTTTTGTGGTCACCCATCCTATGACCAGCCTTTGCGAAAGTTGCGTAACTTCAACAATCGCAGACCGAGCGCGTTAACCGCTGCGCCACCGAGCTCCTCAAATTTTGATCAGATAACCGCCTAGGAGGAACAACAAGAGTCGTTATTTATGTCCAAAAACGAAGATGAAAGATGCATTATGTCTCTTATCTGTGATGTTAGAAGGTTAAGAGAAGGCAACATTGTACAGTCATGAGTAATATCATGTACCCACTTTAGAACCCTGTCGCACTATCATATTTGACATTTAATCTTCTTCTATCTCTTCTAACACTTATTTATTATTTATTTATGGATCACTTACGACTTAACGTGCCTTCCGAAGCATGGATCATCTTACTTTTTGGACAATCAGGTTTAAATAAAAAAATGTAATAATTTTATTTACTCATTGCTGGGGTAGGTACATAATTACTCAAAAATATAATATAATGGCTGAGCTATAATAAACAAAAATGTTGCTTAACATTTGGATCAGACTTGTAAAATCCTCAAAAAAAAAATGGCACTGTATGGTAGTGATGTAACGAATATTCGCATTCGCATTCGCATTCGCGAATATCCGCAAATTTTTGAATATTCGCATTCGCATTCGCATTCGCAAAATTTATGCGAATACTTAGCGAATGTTTTAGCGAAAGTTCATCTTGAGCTACATAAGAGTGGTGAAAATGTGTCGCTTTCTTTTTACATTTGTTAATGGCTGCAATGATTGATTCTTGTGACTTAAGCCCTTCTTTAACAACAAGTTGGATTTGGTGCGATGAACAATCAATGTTTTTAATGCTCAATAAAGAAATACCTTTTTTCATGTTATTGCCACCATCTCTTACAATACATAATACGTTTTCTTTGGGAATTCCCCACGATGACAACATAGTTTCTAACTTTGCCGCTATATTTTCTCCTGTATGTCGCCCAATACAATCATTTTTCGTTCAAAATTATTGGTAATTCCGTGACAAGTGAAACTTATACGAAACGTCAAACCTATCAAACATTTTAAGCGCGCTTTTTTGACATTTTAAAATATTCGCATTCGTATTCGCATTCGCGAATGTTGAAGATAATTATTCGCAATCGCATTCGCATTCGCGAATGTGAAAAATCCAACATTCGTTACATCACTACTGTATGGTTACAAGTACTGTATGTAACTGTATATAATGTATGTTTATACATTTTGAAACCATATCACATTAACTTTTTTGACAAATTTAACCGTAAGTTTTATGTAAGTTTTATGTTCTCCTCCTCCGTGGATCTCTGTGGTCCAGTGGTTGAGCGTTGGGCTCACGATTCGGAGGTCTCGGGTTCGAATCCCGGTGGGGACATATCACAAAAATCAGTTTCTGATCCCTAGTTTGGTTAGGACATTACAGGATCACGTAATTGTCCGAAAGTAAGATGTTCCGTGCTTCGTAAGGCACGTTACGCCGTTGGTCCTGATTACTTACTGATGTAAGTATGTAGTCGTTACATGAGCCATGTCAGGGGCCTTTGGCGGCTCAATAATAACGCTGACACCAGTGTTGATGACGCTGGTATTCCACCTCACAACGCACACGATAAGAAGAAGATTTAATTAAATTAAATTTAATTAGAGGATAACTGTTATTGGCTATGGTTTAGTAAGTAAAATTGTAAAACAAGTAGTTTAAGCTGTTAATAAAAATAAATAAATAAAATAAATAATAATAATAATAATCATTTATTTCGGACTCATCCACATTGATTAATCAACTAACTAACTTTTAACTATCATGTAGGAGTTACTACAAGGAAAATGAAGTCAAATTACATTTCAGCCGTTAAAACATGCCGTTGGTAAGGTCTTTATTAAATAAACAAATTAATCAGAATAAACCGTTTCACAAGATGAGTGCTCGGACTGTAACTGACAAGGACCTACTTGAGAAGCATCCAATTTGCATCCTGAACGAGCTGTTTGTAGGTTTTGTGTTTACGGATTATTGTAAAGTTGGTCCGGAACATAGATCTGTCTTCGGAGCCCGGATTCAGGTGAGACATAAAAAATACATACAGTTATGAGCAATATCATGTACTCACTTTAGGACTCTGTCGCACTAACATATTTGACGTTTAATGAGACTTACGGTTTAATTTGTCAAAATAGTTAATGTGACATGGTTTCAAAGTGTATATATGTTAGTACCGGTGATGTGCCGGATCGTTAAAAATGTATATCCGCGGATACGGATCTGAATACGGATATTTAGTGTAAAGATCCGCGGATACGGATACGGATCTTTATTTTCTTAACAAAAAAAGATTAAAGTTTTATTTATTTCATTGTTATAAAAGTGATATTTTATCTTGCTTTCATTATAAAGATCTATCTATCTAAATGTTTGCAATATAAAGGTGCCAAATATTTGATTTTAAGAAATAAAAACAATCTGAATGGAATTTTATAGTTTTTTATTTAATGATTCTACTGAATCACCTGAAAAAGATCCGTAAAAGATCCGCGTGAAAAGTAACGGATACGGATACGGATTTTTCTTTTATCTCGGATATCCGCGGATACGGATACGCATATTCGGAACATTACTAATTAGTACATACGCTTGACCGTACATAAACTCACGCCTATTTCCCACCAGGGTAAACAGACTGGAAACAGAGACAGTGATTCTCAGTTAATATCAAGTACCTCGATACCGACCCCGCCGGCGTGGTCGATGATTTCCCTCAATCAGCGCTTATTGCTATCCACCGGCTTCCGTGGTCCAGTGGTTGAGCGTTGGGCTGACGATCCGGTTCAATTTGTCAAAAAAGTGAATGTGACATGGTACCATAGTGTATCTAGACACGCGGCAGCGTGTCAAGCCAAGTTCAAGAAACAGAACTGGCGAGCCGCACCGTGTGTAAATATTACACGAACCATTTGGAGCCACTTTTGACCCCCTCATAAATCAAAAACTATTTCACATAACATAATAATTCGAACATAATAATTCGTTGGTAGGTTTATAAAAACTAGCCAAGACAGACCTTAGGCTACAATACATTATCTTATGTTATAAGAAGACATGATATGTTATACTGTTGCTTATAAATAAATTTCAGGAATGACCATTGAACTTGGCACACATTTAGATCTCACTTCTTTTGTCGTTGAAGTCAACAACCAAGGCAAATATTGAACTTGGCTGCCATTTCACATTTATGTTTTGATTGGATATAAGGTCGACAAGAATCAGTCCGACGTAGACCGTAGATAGCTCTGACGCATCTTTTTTGTAACATAAAAGCTTTGTTACTATCGGGAGAGTCTCCACAGATGACAATACCATATCGTAGCAAAGAACTGACATATCCATGGTAAGCGACAAGAGCAGAATGAACTGTAACAACTTCACGTATTCTTCTTAACGGGAATACAAAGCTACTCAACTTCGAGCAAAGATGCGATATGTGATCTTTCCAGTTACAGTGGCTATCTAAATTTACTCCCAAAAATTTTGTACTTGGCCCATAATTGGGTCGTGTACTAGGTTCAAGATAAATTATGAAATTCCGATTATTAAATAAAGACCGATCTAAAACTAATGAAAAACATTTTCTTTTTTGTATTTAACTTATTTACAAATTTTAATCAAGAAAAACATAATAATAAGTCCGACATTTTATCACGTTTTTCTATGACGTCACAGTGTGCTTTTTTCATAGAAACTCCATAGTAATTTCGTGTTTTGACGTTTAGTAAAAAGTAACTGATTTGATTAATTGGAAGCTAGCCTATTAATGACTTGACCTTCAAAGTTAACTATTAGATCTATAATATTGAACTTGGCTCTCATTTCACATTTATGTTTTTGATTGGACACATATTAATGGTCGTGACCGTCGGCAGGTGGCGGACATGTCGTTCGAGGGCTGGGGCCACAGCAAGCGCGAGGCCCGCGCCGCGGCGGCCCGCGCCTGCCTGGCCGCGCTGCTGGCGCGCGCCGGCCGCGTGCTGCCGCCCGCCGCGCGCCCCGCCGGCGCGGCCCACGACTTCACCAGCGACGAGCCGCACAACGCCGGTATGCCTACCTTTTCATCCCAGGACATATCACAAAAATCCCATTGCGATCCCTAGTTTGGTTAGGACATTACAGGTTGACCACCTGAGGGGTTAAAATGGCCACATCGAAGCAATTCATTTAAGAAAGCAATATTGCAATTTGAAAAGTAAGTGCGCAATGCAAACAAATGTCAAATAGCAATATTGCTTTTTTAGATGAATTGCTTCGATGTGGCAATTTTAACCCCCTAGAGACTTGACCATGATCTTAAGGGCAGTCTCAGCTGAGACTCGTTTATTAATATCACCCTTAATCAAGATAAAGGTATTTTTTTTTAAATTATTTATTTTAAACAGTTATTATTTTAGGTACAGTCAGTTATTTTAGGTACTTACAGTTAGGAGCCGTGGTAGCCCAGTTGGTAGAACGCTTGCCTCTCGAATCTAGCACAGGCCTAAACCAATGACTTGTCCGAAAGTAAGACGATCCGTGCTTCGGCACGTTAAGTCGTTGGTCCCGGTGACTTACTGATGTAAGTGCGTTGTCGTTACATGAGCCATGTCATGGGCCTTTGGCGGCTCAATAATAACCCTAACACCAGGGTTTTACCCATAGATTTACTACTAATATAGATTGAACGTCAGCGCTCAAAAGTGGGACGCAAAGTTACTGTTAATATAGCGACGTTGACAGTACTTTACCTCAATGCGCGATTAGGCGCCGAACTGGCAACACGGGGAAGTGCGTGGTAAAAACTTGCAAAAATAGAAGCTCAAAGCGAAAAAGGAAGGATGGAACGGTAGTGGTAATTCAATGATTTTCCCTAAATAGTAGCATGTGAAATGCTCTTAATTTAGTGATCTGTTGATTTTCAGTTTCAGACTTCCAATGTTTAGAAGCCAAGAAGATATCGTCTTCGCCGAAGATTGTTAAACAGGACACCCCTGCTACCACCGGCCCTTGTAAGTTAGTTTTTTGCACATAACATCACGCCGAAGCCACCCCCTTCTATATCTTCTGCCGAAGGTTGTCTGGAAGAGATCGCTTATCTAAAGCAGTCATACTAACCTCACATAAAGAATAACAAGTTGATGTGAAATGTGACGTCTTTGATAAATATTTCATTCAGGAAAACATCGTGAGGAAACCCACGTTCCCGGGTTGGAAGGTCATACAATCGCTTCTGTAAAAACCGGACCTGTCAAATCTTCAGGTTAGGTAAGCGGACTCTGTGAGAAACGGGGTAATGCTAGGGAGGTGATGTCTTTGATAAATATTTCACTCCAAAATTCAAAAATATTTTTCAAAATTGGCTTACAAAGTTAGCGCTTTTTGCACGTCAAAAATTTAATTACATATTGGCCCCGATTCCTGCAGACACCGCCTAATTTTATTTTAAGTTATATCCGTCATTTTCATATCCGTCGAAAAGGAAAGGGACGGAAGATTCACAGCTCTTAATTTTAGGAAGAATGAGTAAATGAATGAATAACCCGGGCGAATCAAAAAGGTACGTCGCTGGTATGCAATCCGTTTGACATGCTGTCTACTTAACTGTGTTGGGTTATTGACGGATGTAAAATTTTTAGACGGTTGGTTTAGATTTGTGCTTAAAATTGACGTGTGTTCCATAAATTTTATGCTTGTCGATTACCCGTCCCTTTCCTTTTCGGCGGATAAGAAAATGACAGATATAACTTAAAATAAAATTAGATGGTATTTACAGGAATTAGCACCATTATGTAACTAGCTGTAAAACTACCACATCGGAATCTGTAACGCTGAGGGTAAGACGTGGCCAGAAAACCTCCCAGCACAGGGCCCTAGTCCTACTGCTTCATGTTTTCCTTTCTTTTTCTTTTTTTTTAAATTCAGCTTCCCCATTGCCGTCGCCCGCCCCGTCTCCGTCTGCAGCGCTATTCGGCAGCGCCCCCGGGGTAACCACACACAAGAGCCCCATCAACCTGCTGTACGAGAATTATCCCGGACTCTCCTTCACCTGTACCTTTGGCGACGGCTCACCTTTGGACTCTACACAGGGTATGTTATATACCATTAAACTCCTCCATACGATACATCACCCGTAATTTATTTATAAAAAAAGGTAGAAAATAGAAAATATTTATTTAAAAAAAAAAGAGATTTACAAAAGTAATCTGTTACAAAAATTGGTTTTATGAGGTAGGTTCAGAAAATCTACATGTAGACAGATAAAACAGCGGACCCTGCACTAAGCATAAGCCTGTATCCCAAGGACCCGAAAAAAACGATTTAACATTGTTTGATTTTGTTCGGACTTATCCAGAAGCAACAGATGAAACATTTTAAAGGTACAAAAAAAACTGGTATGTGCAAAAATATAATATGAATTCCCATACTAACTAGCGCCATCTATCACAGAGTGGCGGGTTACCATTAGGAATTCCCTCCATTCAATGACAGATGGCGCTGCTCGTAATTCCGCTACTCGCGGCTAGGTGGCGCTATATGTCACACAGCAGGGAAAAATGGAGAAATCAAATAATTATACATCTATAATTATGCTGTCTTGTGACAATAGTATTTATGCTGACGTATGAGGGAGTTCAAATGTATAATAACCTACCTTCGCATATTAAAAAATGTAATTTCTTTAACGCTTTTAAAAAAAATTTGCTCGCTACATTTTGGAAAGATAGTTTAAACCCATTTGATATTTAATTTAATAGTAAGATAGTGACAGTGAGTGAAATGGCATTTATTTTTGGTCTACTACGACTTATGTGAACGATGAAATTAATTTTATTTTTAACCTAGTTTATCCTTTTTCTCATGTAAGTGACTTTGTATTGTCTTAAGTGAGAATAAATAATCTTTAAACCTATTTATAAGTTAGGAGCAGTATGTGTGTGTGTGTGTGAGAGAGTGTGTGTGTTTCTGTGTGTTTCTGTTGGTAAAGGTACACCAACAGGTCCAACAGCTTATATAATAAAACATTAAATAAAATAAAAGTTACATCAGGAATTAGACTGTTACATACGATATAATATAGAGTAGATTCTGTAATAATACATTTGGATTTTACAGTAGCGCCGATGCAGCTCAGTCACAGCATGCGATTCAAGGTCGTTTGCCAGATCAAGGAGCAGAAGTTCGAGGGTTATGGTAAGTTGTAGTTGCTGCACCTGCTTGCTGTGTGCTTCTTTTATAAATGTCTGGCATTTTTTTTTAAATGAATAATATTTTTAGGGTCCGAAGTGGTAATAATTTAAAAAAAAAAACAAAACTAACAATCACACTTTTTATTTGAATTTAAATTTTAACATTCACTTAAATACAGAAAAAAAGAAACAAAAACAAAATAACCTCGCTTGAAAATACAATAGAAAAATATCGGACAGAAAATGGCTCACGTGACCTGGAACGTAGTCCTCTACCGATCCGTAGGCTTCGACGTCTCTCGAGCAAATGTCCGCCAAAGCGTCGTTGTCTTCTCACACACTTGTAGTGTGGGGGAAACCTGGGGCTTTCGCCCCTTAAGGTGGCATTCCTCGCCTTCCGCAACTACGGAAGGGTCCCTTGGTGTTGGCCCCGCCTTCGCGGTCTAGCCCACCGGGTGAGACCCCGTTGGGGGAGGCCCAGTGAGCCGCCTGCGTTTAGGCGCGGGCTGGTCTTCTTCGTTGTCGTCCTTGTTCAACTGCCCTGGTTCCCTCTTCCCGGGCGAGAGGAGGTCCCTCGGGTAGTGATGGGGGCGCTTCCTCCTCGGAGGAGGCGCGGTGGGGTTGTCCGCCAAACTGGCGCGCGATGCTTTTTATAGAAGTCGGAGGTGCTACGATCGATCAGTGGGGGGTTACGCTTATAATATATATCTCTCTCTACAAAGGATCACTTAATAACTAATGGGTACATTTAAGTTTTAAGAATAGTTTAAAATATGTTATTTTTATTAAGGTTAACGGCTTAACCTCCGTTAAGCCGTTGGTCCCGGTTACTACTTACTGATGTAAGTAAGTAGTCGTTAGAGTCATGTCAGGGGTCTTTGGCGGCTGAATAGTAAACCCTGACACCAGGGTTGATGAGTTGGTAATCCACCGCGGTTCTCTATTTTACTCATAAATTATATAATCATTTACCATGGCATACTGTTACTTGTCCTATTATTAGTTACGCATAGTATTAATTTGGCATAACTACTATAAGCATAATAATTAATGATCATAATGATATGTAAGCATAAAAACTATACTCTGAATAAGAAAAGTTTTGGCACAACTTTTAACATTTTCGAAACTTACTTTTCCTTGGTTGCATTTGGTTCATAATTGTGACTTTTTATATTTTTTGACACTATTTCATGCTGTTGGTCATCATTCAGTATACTTTTCGTATGTAAGATAAACATCCTGGCGGCGTAGGGCTGGCCCGAGGGCCACCCCCGCCGCACCCTAACCTACTGTTATGCCTTGTAGAAATTATGACAAAATACTATTATTGTAAAAAAGATTATATGCGAATCAAATTTATACCAACAAATATTAGTCCAAAAATAAGGTATACCTAACAATCCAGTATTCCTAGATGTTATTATGGGAAAGTACTATTATGCTAAAAAACGTTATGCAAAAAGGATTATGATAATTAAAATTATGACAAAAACATTATGCATTTTAAGAGAATCCCATCCACCGCACAACCCACACGATAGAAGAAGAAGTATATGATGTGGTTGTACTTTAATAAATAAATAAATGAATAATCAACAATTTGTCCCCAGGGTCAAGCAAGAAGCTAGCCAAACTAGCGGCAGCGAGATCAGCTCTCGCAGTACTGGAGGAAGGTACTCCTGAGGCCACTAGCAACGCGCCGCAAGGTTTCCAAACGCAGACACTAGCTGATCACATCGGCAAGTGAGTATACTAGTACACAAATTGCATAACTGTCCCCTTCTGGACCAGATCTGTTCCCTTCTGGACCAGAACAGTTCCCTTCTGGACCGGGATTGCTCCCTTCTGGATCAGGACTGCCCCCCTATTGAACCAGATCTGTTCCCTTCTGGACCAGTTCTGCCCCCTTTTGGACCAGAACAGCTCCCTTCTGGATCAGGATTGCCCCCTATTGAACCAGATCTGTTCCCTTCTGGACCAGTTCTGCCCCTTTTTGGACCAGAACAGCTCCCTTCTGGATCAGGACTGCCCCCCTATTGAATATACTAGTACACAAATTGCATAACTGTCCCCTTCTGGGCCAGATCTGTTCCCTTCTGGACCAGAACAGTTCCCTTCTGGACCGGGATTGCTCCCTTCTGGATCAGGACTGCCCCCCTATTTAACCAGATCTGTTCCCTTCTGGACCAGTTCTGCCCCCTTTTGGACCAGAACAGCTCCCTTCTGGATCAGGATTGCCCCCTATTGAACCAGATCTGTTCTCTTCTAGACCAGAGCTGCCCCCTTTTGGACCAGAACAGCTCCCTTCTGGATCAGGACTGCCCCCTATTGAACCAGATCTGTTCTCTTCTGGACCACAACAGTTCCCTTCTGGACCGGGACTGCTACCTTCTGGACCAGAATAGGTTCATTCTGCAACAGATGTACCCCCTTTTGGACAAGAGCTACTCACTTCTGGACCAGTACGAATCCCTTGTGGACCAGAGGTGCTCCCTTCTGGATCAGATCTGGCCCCTTTTTGACCAGGGCAGTTCCCTTCTGAACAGGGAATGCCGCCTTCTGGACCAGGTTTGCCCCCATGTAGAAAATTAATGTAGAAGTAATTGTAAATGTATTGTTTATAGTTTTTGAGATAAGGAACCTTTACATATTTTACCTTTTTTGGCAATATTGCGGGCAGAATCACCTGATTGTCCGAAAAAGTAAGATGATTCAGTGCTTCGTTCGGAAGGCAAACTGTTTAGGCAAGGTTATGCCGTTTGTTCCCGGCCCGCAGTGGAGCAGCGTGATGGAGTATGCTCCATATCCCGTCCGGTTGATTGAGGGGAGGCCTGTGCCCAGCAGTGGGACGTATATAGGCTGTTTATGTTGTGTGAGCTATCTTCTTCTATCGTGTGGGTTGTGAGGTGACTTACCAACCCCATCAACCCTGGAGTCAGGGTTATTATTGAGCCGCCAAAGGCCCCTGACATGGCTCGTGTATCGATCACTCACTTACATCAGTAAGTAGTAACCGGGACCAACGGCTTAACGTGCCTTCCGAAGCACGGATCATCTTTTGGACAATCAGGTGATCAGCCTGTAATGTCCTAACCGAACTAGGGATCACAAAAAGTTCGAACCCGGTACCTCCGGATCGTGAGTCCAATTCTCAACCAGTGGACCTTTAAAACGAAGGTATTATTTTGTAGGTTGGTGAACGAGAAATTCAATGAGTTGATGAAGGGAGACCTGGTTCATTCCAAGAGGAAGGTTCTGGCCGGTATTGTGATGACTGTCAACAACAGGACAGAGAGCGCCAAGGTATGAGTTTAAACCATTTATCGGTGCTAATTCCTGCAGACGCCATCTAATTTTATTTTAAGTTATACCTGTCATTTTCTCATACGTTGAAAAAGAAAGGGACGGGTAATCGACAGGCATAAAATTTCTGTCAATTTTTGTCGCATGCACCCTGAGCGGTGGGCACGGATCGTCACGCATTGGGTGCCTCATGACGGGTACAGGCTTCGTGGTAGACCTCGGAAGAGATGGCGTGACGACTTGGACGCTTGCCGGAGGGACTGGCTGGTACGCACAGGACCGCGAAAAATGGAAAGAGGAAGGGGAGGCCTTTGCCCAGCAGTGGGATCTTGTAGGCTAGATTGGATTAGACGTCAAATTTAAGCAGAAATCTAAAACAACCGTCTAAAAATCGGCCAATAACCCGAGAGAATTAAGTAGACAGCACGTCAAACGGATTTCATACCAGGGAGATGCCTATTTGATTCGCCCGGGTTATTCATTCATTTTAAAATTAACTTGTTGACAATCATCCGTCCCTTTCCTTTTCGGCGGATAAGAAAATGACGGGTATAACTTGAAATAAAATTAGGAGGTGTCTGCAGGAATCGGGGCCATTATTTATAAATGTACGGTCACGGGCATTAATATGTATACACTTTGGTACCATGTCACATTAACTTTTTTGACAAATTGAACTGTAAGTCTCACTAAATGTCAAATATGTTAGTGCGACAGAGTCCTAAAGTGGGTACATTATATTGCTCATGACTGTACAATCAAAGAACAAAAGTGCAGTCACTGAACCCAGCGAATTATTTGTAAATAGTGGTGAAATTATGAACCATTAGTTGTCATAATTATAAAATTTATGTTTTTGTAGGTGTTTTTGGTCTATTACAGAAACGACATGTAACCAAGAGGTATTAAGTGCAACCAGTTAATTTATTACTTTGCAAGAAACTGATTGGACTTTTGCGCCTTATCGTACATACACAGTTTATCTAATGCGTTGTATGACTAGAAAACATTATACAGGGTGTTAGTGACATGATTCTGAGTTATCAAGTGGAATTTTCCGTCGCAAAATTTATGATATTTTGTAATTATTTTTAGTAAATAGTAAGTGATTAATCGTTACATGAGCCATGTCAGGGGCCTTTGGCGGCTCAATCATAACCCTGACACCAGGGTTGATGAGGCTGGTATTCCACCTCACAACCCACACGATAAGAAGATTATTTTCAGTTCTATACTTTTGCCACCAACGGCTTAACGTGCCCTCCGAAACACGGAATCATCTTACTTTTTCGGACAATTAGGTGATTCAAGCCTGAAAAGTCCTTACCAAACAAAGGACAGTCTCACAAAGTGAATTCGACAATGTCCCCATCGGGAATCGAACCCGGACCTCCAGTCCGTGAGCCTAACGCTCTAACCACTAGACCACGGAGGCTGATTGAGGGGAGGCCTGTGCCCAGCAGTGGGACGTATATAGGCTGTTTGTGTTTATGTTATGTTACTTTTGCGACGGAAAATTCCACTTGATATCAACTCAGAATCATGGTCTGAATCATCCCTAAAAGTTTTCGTTACGATGTCACTAACACCCTGTAAATCTGTAATGTTGCAAATGTGTGTGTAAACTGTCATCATCATCAATTTAAGAGCCACGCTCTTGTCGGTGTAGCATTTTCCATTCCAGTCTATCAAAGGCCAATTCCTTGACTTCCCTATAAGACACGACGTTAACCTTTTCTTTAATCTGTTCCATGTAAGCTCTTCTTGGTCTTCCCCTTCCTCTCTTTCCTTCTATGATGTTTTTAATGAATTCGTAAACTGTAAATTTTGTACAGGTTATAACGGTAACCACGGGGACAAAATGCGTCTCCGGTGAGCACATGTCCGTTAGAGGGCGGGCAGTCAACGATTGTCATGCTGAAGTAAGTTATTATCACTCTCATCCTCCTAGCATTATCCCGTTTCACAGGGTCCGCTTACCAAACCTCAACCTGGACCTGGACCTGTCAAAAGATTTGACAGGTCCAGTTTTTTGGGAGTTGGCGGGAAAAAAATGTATGAAAAAATCTAAACTGCATAAGTTAGATGCTTGAAATTTGATATGCACTCCCACACACACAAAGATCTCTCTTTTATAACACGCCACGCGGACGAAGTCGCGGGCAAAAGCTAGTAAAGTATATTTTATGGCTTATAAACAAATGTTATTATAATTTAAAGGAATATTTTGATCTATTTATTTAGATATCCAACAGCATTAACAATAGTCGTTTACTTATATAATACATGTACAAAATTTACATACATACATACATAAACTCACGCCTGTAATCCCAAATGGGGTGGGCAGAGCCACAAGTAATCAAAGACAACTTGCAGCCACTGTTGATACGAAGTCCTAAGATGGATATGATGAACCTTATGGTGATAAGGGATCAGCCTATCGCCCATAACATTAGTCCATCATGTTAGAGGACGCAATCCCTCTGTCGGTTTTTACGACATGCCCGGGAAGACAAGCAGCTGAACGTTTTCTATGTTCTTTATTTGCTCCCAGAACAGCATAGAAGCGACATCGACACATCACAACAACACTGTTGACGACATCGTATCAACAGTGGCTGCAAGTTGTTTTTGATTACTTGTGGCTCTGCCCACCCCATTAGGGATTACGGGCGTGAGTTTATGTATGTATGTATGTATAATTTTCAATAATTTTCTTTGCAATGTACCATTACTTTTTTTAATATTTTTTTTTTATGTATATTTGTACGCCTGCACGCAGGCCGAACACATCACAACATAGTTATTTGAATAATTTTACCACCTTTTTGGATTTTATGTGTTCTCGCAAATAAATTGATTTGATTTGTATTTTGTATTTACAGGTAGCGGCTCGACGCTGTCTACAGAGACATCTATACGCTCAACTACTAAAATACGCTAATTCCAAAGGTAACATTATTAACTTATTATTATGTTAACAGAAGATTTATGTGTCGAGGAGCTCGGTGGCGCAGCGGTAAACGCGCTCGGTCTGCGATTGTTGAAGTTAAGCAACTTTCGCAAAGGCCGGTCATAGGATGGGTGACCACAAAAAAAAAAGTTTTCATCTCGAGCTCCTCCGTGCTTCGGAAGGCACGTTAAGCTGTTGGTCCCGGCTGCATTAGCAGTCGTTAATAACCATCAATCCGCACTGGGCCCGCGTGGTGGTTTAAGGCCCGATCTCCCTATCCATCCATAGGGAAGGCCCGTGCCCCAGCAGTGGGGACGTTAATGGGCCGATGATGATGATGATGTTAATAGCCTCCGTGGTCTAGTGGTTAGAGCGTTAGGCTCACGATCTGGAGGTACGGGTTGGATTCCCGATGGGGACGTGGTCGAAATCACTTTGTGAGACTGTCCTTTTTTTTGGTAAAGATTTTAATTATGACGTCACAGTGTACTTTTTCATACAAATTCCGTAGTAATTTCGGGTTTTGACGTTTGGTAAAAAGTAACTGATTTGATTAGTTGGAAATTAGCCTGTTGTATTTATTTGTCAACAGACCCCCGGCAGACAATAGCAGAGTCCGACATCGAACCCATTCCCACGGGAGGTTACCAGATGAAGCCCGATAGACAAGTATGTACACTATTAACATAACAAATACTTTATTGCACAAACAGGAAAAAACAAAATACAAAACAAAAGAGAAATAGAATTAGTACAATAGGCGGCCTTATTGCTAAGTAGCAATGTCTTCCAGGCAACCTTCAAGTATAGGAGATATTGAATATTATGTAATATAGCGGGATAGTGCAGCATGGGAATACTTGTACATATAAAAAATAAATACACTTTCGACTACATAAACTACATAATAATAATACACATAATTATAATTGTTATATACTCACTCACTTACTCACTCTACTTAGTATATTGTTATATACTATTTTCTACTCCTCTACTTTAATCTGGCATTTAAATAACCAAAAAGTCTAATATAAGTACATACATAATTAAACTCTTTGAAAAAGTGTACGCTCTATGGCCTATAAAAGCATTGTTTACAAAGTGTAACTGTACTATAATGTCGCCAAAAAAGCATTGTTGTTGTTTTTTTTTTTGACCTGGAAACTGGCACCTTTACTTTGTTTGGTGCCATAGATATACTATAAAAAAAAAGTATACATTTGCCGCCATTTTCCCGCGCGTTGGAAAATAAATTGGAAAATTTTTGTTTCATTTAAAATTACGTCGTCGTAGAAAAAGTATTGTATGCAACGTTGTATAACTAGGTCAAAAAATGCTCGTGGCGTCTCTTATTGCGATGTTCGCCAAGGCTCACATCGCGCCACTCGCATTTTTTGACCCTTCTTATACAACTGTTGCATAAAATACTATTAGTTAGGTACTAATGTTATAATTGCATTACATAGTCGAATTGGGACTGCCTGTAATGTCTATGTAATTTGTGTTAATAAATAAATAAATAAACATCGGTCGAAATTTCCGCCTCTGCAACCATTGACTTCGCCCGTGTCCCTGAGCAAGGGTTTTGGGGGTTGTGTGCTATAGATCCAAAGGCCTGAGAATTACATCGTGTGCCCCAGGTGCACCTGTACGTGAGCACGGCGCCGTGCGGGGACGGGCGCATCTTCAGCCCGCACGAGCACGTGCACGCCGAGCCCGACAGGCACCCCAACAGGTATGAGTTAAGGAATCCACTTCCGCATCATCAGCATTCCAAAACAATGCTGATGTCAACTTTACATGTAAGAACTAGATTAAGAAATTGTATGTTGTTGCAATAACCTAGTTTAAGATTTTAGATGTAAGCAATTTATTATTGCATTAGGTCAGTATATAAACATAAGTAACTAGCTCTAAGATGTTCTTTACACTACGTTCTCTTGAATAAACGTATCGTGTCTCCCGGAGTCTGTGTCTCAATTATCTACACCTTAATTTATGCGCTACACAGGGTCACTAAGGCTACGTTCAGATGACAAGCGCTCAACGCGCGTTTTGATAACGCGCGTTTACAACTACATACATTTTATTCAGGCTGTACACATGCTAACGCGCGTTTTAATGCAGCGCGCGTTGAACGCTGCGCTAGCGCTTGACTGTTGTCAACGCGCGTCAACGCGCGCCTTGAGATCATTGGTTTTCTATATTTCCGTTCACTTGAGCGCGCGCTTTCGACGCGGATAGACGTATTTTAGGGTTCTTCAGTATCAGTCCGTCCAAAAATCGTCCGAAATGGAAACCGAAGTTTTTAATACGGAATTATTTATAGATGAAATAGAGAAACGTCCTGCGATTTGGGACATGACAAAAAGCGATTATTGCAATATCGCACAGCGTAACTATCTGCTACGAGTTCATCGTTTATGAGAGCCAGTAACTCATCAAATGACTTGATGGACATTCTGAAGAAGTTAAAAAAATTTGGGTCCGAATTGCCTTAACTTAGGATACAAAATTATGTACTGGCTTTCAGTCAGCCTGTGTGACAAAATTGGGTGGACCCAATATCTGCGTCTTATGTCGCGTCGTTTCAGCCGTCGGTATAGAATCACTGTTAAAACTGTTTCAACGTCCATCTTCAACAAATGTAAGAACTGTACTGAATACCATGACGGTCGCGGCAACGCGCGTTCGACGCCTGACAAGCGCGTGTCATGTAAACACTATACAAAAATTTTACGCGCGTTGATCGCGCGTTGAGCGCTTGTCATCTGAACGTAGCCTAACACCATATAACGAATACTAAGGCTGATTCAGACCATGAGTTTGCGGCATGCTGAGAGGTGAGGATATGGTATCCCGACGTGCCGGCAGAGTAGGGGAATGATTGGTGATGACCGGGATAAATTAGAAGCAAGCAGGAATATATGTATACAGTTTATTAAAAGCACTTCACAAACTTAGTAACATAGTCACAAACATAGTATGTGCAGAGTTTGTACTCTGCTACAAGTTGATATCAAGTGGGGATTTTCCGTCGCATAATTCATGTTTCTTTTTTGTTTTTACATAAACATAACATAACATAAACAGCCTATATATGTCCCACTGCTGGGCACAGGCCTCTCCTCAATCAACCGGAGAGGGTATGGAGCATACTCCACCACGCTGCTCCACTGCGGGTTGGTGGAGGTGTTTTTACGGTTAATAGCCGGGACCAACGGCTTTTTGTTTCTATTATTTACAATTCTATTCTTTTTTTTTTTTTTTCACCATAAGGTTTATCATGTCCAGCTTACGACATCGTATCAACAGTGGCTGCAAGTTGTCTTTGATTACTTGTGGCTCTGCCCACCCCATTAGGGATTACGGGCGTAAGTTTATGTATGTCTATTCTTTTGCAATGGAAAATTACACATGATATCAACTCGGAATAATGAGCCGAATCATCCCCCTCAGTATTCGTTACGATATCACTTACACCCCGTACAAGTAAGTATGGGTGTTTGTGACGCTTCAACAAAAAATAAGGGTAATGTTATTATAAAGTTAGTGATTATGTAGAAGATATGAATGCATGGGATTAATTACCCCGGCTATACAGGTTGTGAGAAGCTGCAGTAGTTTTAGGCGGATGAGACATTCGTTATGTAAAAATTGACGATTCAAAGTGTAACTATGTTACCTATTGAATAAAGATATTTTTCAATTTGAATTGCCCCTGACATGGCTCAACGACTACTAAGTTATGAAAGTAGTGACCGGGACCAACGACTTAACGTGACTTCCGAAGCACGGATCATCTTACTTCCGGACAATCAGGTGATCAGCATGTAATGTCCTAACCAAACTAAGGATCACAAAGTGATTTTCGTGATGTGTTACCGGGATTTGCCAACCCGCAGTGGAGCAGCGTGGTGGAGTATGCTCCATACCCCCTCCGGTTGATTGAGGGGAGGCCCGTGCCCAGCAGTGGGACGTATATAGGCAGTTTATGTTATGTTATGTTACCGGGATTTGAACCCGGGACCTCCGGATCGTGAGCCCAACGCTCAAACCACTGGACCACGGAGGCTGTCAGGCTGCTAGTAGTTAGCCTGTAATGTCCTACCCAAACTGGGGATCACAAGGTGATTTTTGGAGATAAATAAAAAAATAAAAATAGTTTATTTCTCATAATTGTAACGAAGTTTGTTGTCGAGACTTCCCAGTAAGTAACTAGAGTACTTGTGTTGGGAATGACTCGCAACTCCCCTTTGGTATACATAAGATTTTAAAAAAATGGCAAATATATAGGTATATAAACACATTAGAAAGAAAAAAAAAGATTGAATTAAAAGAAATGTGTGTGAGAGCAAATGATCTTCGTGGGTGAGTGTGCGTGTGTGAGTGTGCGTGTGTGAGTGCGTGTGTATATGTGTGAGTGTGTGTGTGTGTGTGTATGTGTGTTTCCCAACGAAATGATTAATAAATAAATAAATAAATGATCTATTATGTAGTCCTAAGTAGGAGATTTTCTACTTCATCGTAGGAGATGTCCCCATTGAGACACTGAGCCTCTGGCGTCTGCTGTAATATTCTCCTTTTTTTGACACAGGCTGGCTCGAGGTCAACTTCGTACCAAGATAGAGTCGGGCGAAGGAACCATCCCGGTTAAAAATTGCACTAATATCTTACAAACTTGGGATGGAGTCTTACAGGTAAGCTTCTTTTCATCAATTTTCTGCTTTGAGTAGTAGAGAATCTTTGATAGAAAACATAGGTACATTTGTTATTTATATTTGTTTAATATGTTTTTGTTTTAAGTGCAATAAAGAGATTTCGACCACCAACCCGCAGTGGAGCAGCGTGGTGGAGTATGCTCCATACCCCCTCCGGTTGATTGAGGGGAGGCCTGTGCCCAGCAGTGGGACGTATATAGGCTGTTTATAATAAAGATATTTATACATTGTTTTAAGTTTACGCGGTTATTATCATAATTAAAACACATATCATGGCACTTGCAACAGTGTCGAATCATATCCCCATTTAAACGCGGTAAGAACCCGTTATTATGTGTTTTAATAAAGATATTTATGTTGTATTGTATATTTTCTAAAGTTTTTTTCTTTCTTCAGAGAGCTCATGTCCAAGAAATTTCACTTTTCAGGCCGATAAATATTTTTCTTTCCCAATACATACATACATACTTAAACTCGCCGGGGTAACCAGACACTGTTTTTTTGTTTTGATTTTCCCCGGAGGGCAAGGCAAAGGGTTCCCTTTGCCCCCCTCAGGGTAATGAGCTGAATCATCCCTCTCAGTATTCGTTTCACTAACACCCCGTGCAAGTACATACAGGTACATGATGCTGAGTTGATATCAAGTGGAATTTCCTGTCGGAAAATTCATATTTTTTTTTGTGTTTTTCCACACAAATTCCACTTGATATCAACTCAGAATCATGGTCCGAATTATCCCTCTCAGTATTCGTTACGGTGTCACTAATACTCTATCTACTTGTATGGCTACCGTACGTACTTGTACGGGGTGTTAGTGACATCGTAACGAATACTGAGGGGGATGATTCAGACCATGATTCTGAGTAAATATCAACTAGAATTTTCCGTCGCAAAATTAATGTTTTTTTTTAAATTATTTTCAATTCTTTTGCGATGGAGAATTCCACTTGATATCAACTCAGAATCAATTCATTTATATCATTTCATTTATTTATTCACATTTACATTATACAATGAATGGTATTAAAACAGTGCCGAGGTTTTCCTTGCAGCTTCTTTTCCCCGGCTATACAGGTTGTGAGAAGCTGCAGTAGTTTTAGGCGGATGAGACGTTCGTTATGTAAAAATTGACGAAATTGTAACTATGTTACCTACTGACAGCCTCCGTGGTCTAGTGGTTAGAGCGTTAGGCTCACGATCTGGAGGTCCGGGTTCGATTCCCGATGGGGACATTGTCGAAATCACTTTGTGAGACTGTCCTTTGTTTGGTAAGGACTTTACAGGCTTGAATCACCTGATTGTCTGAAATAATAAGTTGATTCCGTGCTTCGGAGGGCACGTTAAGCCCACGACTTAAGTCCCGGCTATTAGCCGTAAAAACACCTCCACCAACCCGCAGTGGAGCAGCGTGGTGGAGTATGCTCCATACCCCCTCCGGTTGATTAAGGGGAGGCCTGTGCCCAGCAGTGGGACGTATATAGGCAGTTTATGTTATGTTTATTATATACCTACTGAATAAAGATATTTTTGAATTTGAATAACAGGATTCAATCCCAAATCGAATCATGGCCTGAATCATCCCCCTCAGTATTCGCTACGATGTCTCTAACACCATGTTGCTTATCGTCGCTAGGGCGAGCGTCTCCTCACGATGTCGTGTTCGGACAAGGTGGCTCGCTGGTGCGTCGTGGGCCTCCAGGGGTCGCTGCTATCCCGGTATCTGAAGCCCGTGTACCTACACTCGCTGGTGCTGGGTTCCTTGCTGCATCCGCATCACATGTACAGGTCAGTGGTGGAAACTTCTATCGAGTGGGTTGTGAGATGGAGTACCAAAATTCAAAAATATTTATTTTTCAAAATTGGCTTACAGAGTCAGCGCTTTTTGAACGTCAAAAATTAAATTACATATTAAATAATTAGTTTTCTATGGAAATCAGCATGATTGAACCAACAAGTATAAAACTCAAGGAGATTCGCCCAATCCCGTTAATCTCGAATGGGATATCGTCATATTATGCTTCGGGATTGATCCCGAAAAATTAGAGGTCTCGCGAAATCGGGATTGCATTCCCTATTGGTACAGTCATGAGCAATATAATGTACCCACTTTAGGGCCCTGTCGCACTAACATATTTGACATTTAGTGAGACTTACAGTTCAATTTGTCACAAAAGTTAATGTGACGTGGTACCAAAGTGTATACATATTAGTGATGTTCCGAATATCCGTATCCGTATCCGCGGATATCCGAGATAAAAGAAACATCCGTATCCATGTCCGTTACTTTTCACGCGGATCTTTTACGGATCTTTTTCAGGTGATTAAGTAGAATTATTAAATAAAAACTATAAAATTCCATTCAGATTGTTTTACCATAACTAAAACAAAAGTACTACCCGCACAATGTAAGTTAAAACGTGTCCTGCCTGACGTTGCGGCGAGCGAAGACGTCTACTATCGTTTCAAGGTCGCGGGCGCCGACACCAATCGAATAATATCGAATAAGAAAATTAAGATCCGTATCCGCGGATCTTTACACTAAATACTGTAATACTAAATACTGTACTGTAATACTGTTTACTGTGGTGTCCCTTTATAATAAACGTTTCTTTCTTTCTTTCTTTCTTTCTTTCAAATATCCGTATTCAGATCCGTATCCGCGGATATACATTTTTAACGATCCGGCACATCACTAATACATACTTTTTTTTTTACCTTTTTCCTCACTTTATGGTTGTCTGGAAGAAATCGCTTTAAGCGATAAGGCCGCCATTTGCCATGTACTTAGTTAAGAGACTTTTTGTAATTATTTCTTTTTATTTTGGTGCAATAAAGTGTATTTGTATTGTATTGTATTGTACATATTAATGCTCGTGACCGTACACGTTTAATCTTGACAGCGACATCTATATTATTTTTGGGGAACGTAGCCTGAAAAGTCTCTCATTATATAAACATCTATATTAATATTAGTACAGTTAAATATTAGTGCTAACTCCAGTACGCACAATCTCATTTTATCTTAAGTTATACCTGTCTTTTTCTTATCCTCCGAGAAGGAAAGGGACGGGCATACAATTTATAGAACACACGTCAATTTTAGGCGGATATTTTGACAACCCTCTAAAAATACCCTCTAAGTAATTCACTTAGTTTTCAATAATAAACTTTACGTCCTTGGAATGTTGGAGATACCAATTTAACGTTAACACGGTGGTAACACTTAAGTCATCAATGGACTAGCAATGGCGGCTTGTCATAGGATTGAGCATACCTGGTTTTCTTATACCGTGAGTAACAGTAACTTCTTTTCAACTGCTTTAAGACAGTAGTTAAACAAAAACTTTCCAAAAAAGGTTATTATAAAGTTAGTGATTATTTAGAAGATATGAATGCATGGGATTAACTGTCTGAGAACTGATATTAGGCAGCTAAATTACTCAATTGTATATCAATATTTTATGTTTATTTTTATTTTTTTAAAGAACGTCTAGAGCCCTGTGCCGAGGTTTTTCTTGCAGCTTCTTTTCCCCGGCTATACAGGTTGTGAGAAGCTGCAGTAGTTTTAGGCGGATGAGACGTTCGTTATGCAAAAAATGACGATTCAAAGTGAAACTATGTTACTTACTGAATAAAGAAATTTTTGAATTTTAATCATCGTCCCTTTCCTTTTCGGCGGATAAGAAAATGACAGGTATAACTTAAAATAAAATTAAGTGGTGTATACTGGAATCACCACCATTTTATCTACATTAATCTAAGTTAATCTAAAGAATACGGCGACTGGCGATTGGTCATTAGGTAGAATGTGCCCCGCGCCCTGGAAATTAAAACAATATAAAAATTATTTAAATATGAAAATTAATACATTAAATCAAATATGAAAATTAATGAATTAAATTAAATATGAAAATTAATAAATTAAATCAAATATGAAAATTAATGAATTAAATTAAATATGAAAATTAATGAAACTAAATATTAAAGTTTATAAGTAGATCTATTTGGAGAGAAACGTACGAGAGAAACCTCTTGATAACTTTGAGGTCGCACTTTCGAATCCAGCACAGGCCTAAACCAATGATTAGATGATTATCACGTGTTCAGCGGTGAAGAAAAACATCGTAAGGAAACCCACATTTTCGGAGGTATGTGACCTAACCTGCATCGGGTTGGTTTTCCCTTCGCGGGTTGGAAGGTCATACGGACAGTCGCTTTTGTAAAAAAACCGGACCTGTCAAATCTTCAGGTTAGGTAAGCAGAGCCTGTGGAAAACGGGATAATGCTTAGGAGATGATGATTTGGAGAGGAACGTTTTCGGTTACAATACGAATCATGCGCAAGAACTGAAATTAAAAATGATCAGCTGTAAATGACAGAGGGATAGTGCTGTTTTTCGCAAGTAGAACGAAGCCCAGAAGCGCATTGATGCGTTTTAATAACACCAATAACACCTAAAACTTCTTTAAAACTACTTAAACTACCACACCACCTTACTGAACACTGTCTCCCTCTCGCATGCACACACTCACACACAGACTCACACGCACACGCTCACGGACACGCACACGGTACGTGACCTGGGGAGTCCACGGTCAAATTGTAGGGGCAAAGCTGCAAATGATGATGTGAGTCAGTCTTACCTAAATTCCATTATTTCCCACTGCCGTTGATAGTAAGCCTATCTCCCTTCGGCGCCAGCCCGAGCAGCTTCTTAACCAGCGCGAGCGCACGGTTTTCATTGCCCAACTCCAGCGCATAAGTCACCGGCGTCAGAACCGGGGGCGGAGCGCCGATGAAGTTGTTCCTCTCTTTAGTAATATGGTTCAACTCCCCGTTTGCGCTTTTCACCAGAGTGTTAATCTCACGCATAACAGAATACACTGGGATTACGTTTTTTCTGTACTTTAGCAAGAAATTCAACATTCTAAATAGAAAGTTCTCGCTTTCTTCCGCCTCTGAACGTTTGAATAGTGATATGAATCGTTTCGTGCGTTTGACAACGTGATTTCGTTGTAAAGGTTTGGTGTTATGGTCAGTTTCAATGTTCTTTGTTTGAGAAGCGTCTTTTGTGTTATCTAAAATGTCGTGTTTAATGTGTGTGTTTATCTGTTTGTTGATAAAGTCTTGTTGAATCAGTCTCTCGATGTTTTCCTCGATTTTCGTTGATGATTCTGTAATTACTTCTTGTGGTTTTTCGTTCGTACCTTTGGTTGCTTCGATATCTATAGCGTGTTCGATAGTTTTATTTTCTACATTATCCTGGTTAAGTACTGCGTTTTTGGGTTCTTTATAAATTTCTTGCTTCGTTAGTTCTTCTTTAGGTATTCCATCAGCGATCCCTTTAGCAATGTCATCTAAATGAATAAGTTCTTGTCCATGTGAACTTTCTTCTTTAGGTATTCCATCATAAAATACCCTTTCTTTAGCAAAGCCATCAAAATCAACATTTGCATGTCTGTGTGAATTTTCTTCTTTAGGTATTCCATCATCGACCCCTTTGGCAATGTCATCAACATTTGCATGTCTATGTGAACTTTCTTCTTGAGGTATTCCATCAACCAATACTCCTGTAGCGATGCCATCAAAATCAAGATTTGCATGTCGGTGTGATACTCTTTCTTTGTTGATAATAGGTTTCATTGTGCCGAAATTATTATATTCTTTAACATTTACTTCTAAAGGAGCAACAGGTTTGAATATTCGATGCTTCATAACACTTTCAGTCATGATTTGATCTTCTAATTTCAAAATTTTATCGCCTTTTGTATTTAAATCGGTTTGTTTTTCTATATTTATTGCTTTTTTGATTTGAGTCATCATTTGATCAGCTAGTTTCAGATGTTCTTCTTCTTTATTTGTTCTAGAATCTTCTACGCTTTCCAATTTAAACACTTCTCCTTTTTTGTCTATTTTCTGTCGTTTGTCTTTCGATCTTTTCACAGGTTCAACTGAGCGTAGAAAACTGAATAATTTTTGAAGTTTTCCCTCTAAGTTAAGTGTCGATTTTGTTAACTTGTGTGGTGTCAAGTAGTAAGTATAGAAGCCTTCGATATGTGTGCGATTTTCACCTGAAAAGAGTGCAAAAGCGGTGATTTATATACAGCTGTGCTATTTACATAAATATTCTTTAACTACGAAATCTCCGTAGTTATTTTTTATCTAACTTTTTCAAGGCTTGAGCCACTCTTGGTGGTTATGCCAGCCTCATAGTTTACAGCGTTTAATGATGATCAAATAATCACTTTACAAAAGAACACCATTAGGCACTTTACAATCCCACCAGGGATTGTTATTCCTATGAGACACAGTACAGTATTTATATACAAGCCTTGCCGCTACGGATACTGGATCTGCCAAGAGGCTGGGTGCCTCTCCTCTCCTCCATGTAGATTTTGGTGCAGCAGTGCAACTACTATCAAAAATGTATGCTGTTAGAAGTAAGAAACAATAACTTTTCCTCACAAAACCTTAAGTATGTTTGACGCAGGATGGATGATCCCTAAAACCATTTCCACCAAAGAGCTACAAATTCCCGAAACCATTTAAACTCCCGTAGGTTCAGAATCCCCACAAATCCTTACGTTAAATCGACGCCGGCGCCCATATGCGTGGTCTTGGCGTCCGCGCAGCCGCCCTTGGAGTAATGCTTCCAAGACGCACAAGATGATGCCTTGAACGAATCCGGTTTGATCACCGACTCCGCGTAAAACATGTAGGAGCGCCAGTGGCTGCAGAAAACTGTTGAGGAAGGTTAGTTTTGTTAGTTGGGTTATGATGAGCTTCTATCGCGTGGGTTGTGAGGTGGATTATTACAACTCTGGGGTCAAGGCCTTTTTGAAGCTGGAGGCTATGCTGGCGTTATTTCATGCACTTGTGTGTGTTATGAGGTGGATTACCAACCTCATCGACCCTGGTGTCAAGGTTATTATTGAGCTGCCAAATGCCTCTGACTGACATGACTCAGTAGTGCTTAACGACCATGTATTAATATGCCTTGGGTTGACACAACAACACGCAACATGACATATATATAAATACTGCCAATGGCGTTTACATTGTTACATCCTGCGCTATCGCGTATGTTCTTGATTACGTTATAATTTTGGATAATTACGTGGCAGATTTGTGATCACACAAAAGCCATCAATCAGGAATCGAATTGATTTTGACAGATGGCTACTCAATATTTCGGACAGATATTTGTTGTTGTTGTTAATCGCTGATGTGGGACGAAACACCGCCAAACTTAAATGGGATCGGGCCGGATATGTCTGTCGCACCCTGAGCGGTGGGCACGGACCGTCACGCATTGGGTGCCTCATGACGGGTACAGGCGTCGTGGTAGACCTCGGAAGAGATGGCGTGACGACTTGGACGCTTGCGAAAAATGGAAAGAGGAAGGGGAGGCCTTTTCCCAGCAGTGGGATCTTGTAGGCTAGATTAGATGTAATCATGTTGAGATTTTTTTTTTTTTTGACGTGACTTATTGTAGATTTGCCGCAGATGGCATTAACTACTTGGCCGGACAAATGGGGAGCGCTGAAGGCTCTCACCCGGTACAACGTTTAAGACAACAGGCCTGAGGGTGCCCAGTTGGGCGCGAACCTCGGCTCAGGGCGTCGTCTGAGAGGAAAAATATTTGAAAGAATTAATCGACCCTAGTGGGTCGCGATAAGCGCTGAATGAGGGAAATCGTCGACCACGCCGGCGGGGTCGGTATCGGGGGTCATGTTGAGAAAATATCGCAGCTCTTGTAAAGCCGGGACGAGCGTGTAAACCATTACATTATTGTGCAGGCCGGTGAGCTGCCGGTGAGTGGCTTCTCGTTTCCCTAACTGGGGTGTACTCAATTTTTTTTTTGTTTTTTTTTTGTCTTCCCGGGCATGTCGTAAAAATCGACAGAGGGATTGTGTCCTCTAACATGATGGACTAATGTTATGGGCGATAGGCTGATCCCTTATCACCATAAGGTTCATCATATCCAGCTAACGACATCGTATCAACAGTGGCTGCAAGTTGTCTTTGATTACTTGTGGCTCTGCCCACCCCATTAGGGATTACGGGCGTGAGTTTATGTATGTATGTTATGTTTTTTGTTTTTTTTTATTTTTTTTTTGTCAATATTATACTTATCTCCTATTATCATCTAACATAGTGTGTAAGATTTTCTTTTGTACTAACCATTTATGGACTTTTGTCAGCAAATAAATGTTTTTTTTTTTTTCGTTATTACACCACCGGGTCCTCGTATCGTCATTAAGCCGACGCAAACGCCATCTATCTAGGATATTGAGTACTAATATTTCTTAGTTATTAATCATGTTAGTACCAAAAAACCTCAACAATATATTAAAAAGGTACATGTTTGAAAACCTACAAAGTATGTGACTTGATGTGTGAATTTGGAGCACCCTGTTTACTATCTTGTTTACTTGTTTGCTGCTTGCCAGTTTATCGGAATCGCCCGCTCATACGTAGGTATGATGCGCCTCACTTGTGGCGAATTACCTATCCTACCGGTTCTTTCGTCCATGTATGCGTTTGGCGTTTGACATGTGTACTTTATTTGTTGAATAGTGTTATTAATTAATGGTATACTTCTGAAGTACAAACTGTAACAATAGCGGAATATTGCATTGAGACAAACCTGCAAGGTTTAGCAATGCGATTCAATTGTATCTTTATGTAAAATGTTTTCAACAATAAAAAAAAAAAAAAGTATAGCAACTTTAGATGGTCATTACGGTGTTGTACATACATTTGTTAAGCAGCATCTTCTGGGGGATGACCACCTCAAGCTCGCAGCCGGGCTGTGGGCTGATCCCACCGTTTGGATAGAAGTCCGCGTGTCCAACGGGTTGGTTGACGCCTGTTGAAGAAAAAAAGATAAAAAGACGAAAAATAATTCAATTCTTTATTCATAACATACATAAACTGCCTATATACGTCCCACTGCTGGGCACAGGCCTCCCCTCAATCAACCGGAGGGGTATGGAGCATACTCCACCACGCTGCTCTACTGCGGGTTGGTGGAGCTGTTTTTACGGCTAATAGCCGGGACCAGAAGCACGGAATCATCTTACTTTTTCGGACAATCAGGTGATTCAAGCCTGAAAAGTCCTTACCAAACAAAGGACAGTCTCACAAAGTGATTTCGACAATGTCCCCATCGGGAATCGAACCCGGACCTCCAGATCGTGAGCCAAACGCTCTAACCACTAAACCACGGAGGCTGTGTCTTTATTCATAATAAACAAAAAAATCCGTGAGAACTTACACATATAGGAAGTTAATGACGAACGTAAACTTTGACGGGTGATTCAGACCATGATTCTGAGTTGATATCAAGTGGAATTTTCCGTCGCAAAAGTATGGAACACACTGTTCTCAATACCCCCCCCCCCCAGACATTAGCCCCGATCCCTGCACACACCTAATTTTATTTTAAGTTATACCCGTCGTTTTCTTATCCGCCGAAAATGAAAGGGACGGATGATTGACAACTGTTAAATTAAAAATGAATGAATAACTGTAATCTCGTTGATATGCAACCCGTTTGACGTGTGCTGTCAATTTAATTCTGTCGGGTTACTGGCCAAAATAAAAATTGTATGCCTGTCAATTACCCGTCACTTTCCTTTTCGGCGGATAAGAAAATGACAGGTATAACTTAAAATAAAATTAGGAGCTGTGTGCAGGAATCAGCACCAATATTCCGTGATTACTACTTACTGATGTAAGTAAATAGTCGTTACATGAGCCATTTCAGGGGCCTTTGGCGGCTCAATAGTAACCCTGACACCAGGGTTGATGAGGTTGGTACTCCACCTCACAACCCACACGATGGAAGAAGAAGAAGCACCAATATTTATTTCTTTAAAAAAAAACTATAGCTTACCAAATATTCCAGCGTCAGTGTGTATGACGTCCACAAACTCCGCGTCAGATTTGTCCAGACGCTGTTGTTCAGGCAGGCCAGCAAACAGCGGCAACGCCGGGTCCAGTCCAGTTATCCTGGACACGCGACCTGAGGAAGCCACAACATAAGCACATGACTATATCCTAAATATCCCATCGTCAACAGCCCATTAACGTCCCCACTGCTGGGGCACGGGCCTTCCCTATGGATGGATAGGGAGATCGGGCCTTGAACCATCACGCGGGCCCAGTGCGGATTGATGGTTATTAACGACTGCTAATGCAGCCGGGACCAACGGCTTAACGTGCCTTCCGAAGCACGGAGGAGCTCGAGATGAAAACTTTTTTTTTGTGGTCACCCATCCTATGACCGGCCTTTGCGAAAGTTGCTTAACTTCAACAATCGCAGACCGAGCGCGTTTACCGCTGCGCCACCGAGCTCCTCCAGAATATCCTAATGGGGATAAATACTAGAAGCTCAAGTGAAAGCAGCACTGTTGAGTGTTCCTAAATTTTGACAGTTCTCCATACTGTCCAGCTAAAATTCGTGCTGAGGGACTTCTCAATCGACGGTCCCCAAAAAAACGACAGATCGCGTTGTTACTCTACCTATCGGTAGCAACTTGGGTACCTGATTTAAGAGCGCCTCCCGCCACACCGGCCGACTGCGCCCCAAGACTGTGGCCAACCAGATGGGTGTTCTTCAAATCCAACCCTCTGAAACAATATCTGAGTTCTAAAATCGCTGTCGGATGCAGCATATCTGCCCTAGCGGCGCGCGGCGTAAATTATATCGACCAATAGCTGAGGCTATAGCGGCTAATAGCTACGAATGCTATCTACGTGGATACTCTTGTGGATCTTGGTCACATCAGGGGCCTTTGGCGGTTCAATAGTAACCCTGACACCAGGGTTGATGGGGTTCGTAATCCACCTCACAACCCACACGATAGAAGAAGATTGGTCACATCGAAGTAATTCATCTAAAAGCTTCACGTTCCGGATGTCCCGGGTTCTAATCTCGGTGGGGACATATCAGAAAAATCACTTTGTGATCTATGTTTAGGCTAGAACATTGCAGGATGATTACCCGATTGTCCAAAAGTAAGATGATTCCATGCTTTAGGGCACGGTAAGCCGTTGGTCCCGGTTACCACTTACTGATGTAAGTGCGTAGTCGTTACGTGACGTATGTCAGGGGCCTTTGGCGGCTCAATAGTAACCAGGGTGGACCTGGTTTCAGGGTTACTATTGATGTGATCGGTAATCACTTTGTGAGACTGTTTTTTGGTAATGAAATTGCAGGCTTCAGTTACGTGATTGTCTGAATAAGTAAGAAGATTCCGTGCTTCGGAGGCCTTAAAAAATAAGTAGCGTGATGGAGTATGCTCCATACTCCTGGTTGATTGAGGGCAGGCTGTTTATGTTATATAGTAGGTCTTACCTGGAGACCAGGTAATCGATGAACTGAGCGGCAAACTTCCCAATGAACCAGGTATTTTCAGCCGCTGTGAAGTACCAAGGACCGGCTTCCAAACTCGAAGCGTCCACCATTATAACATTGGTATCCCCGCGAAGGACGTAGGCTGTTGACAAATACAATAAGTTACACTAGGTATTTGCCTACCTCACGTCTACCTCATTTGACACACAAGAATACGACGGAAAATTCTACTAATGGTTCATAATTTCACCACATAATTTCATCACAAATAATTCGTTGGGCTCACTGACTGCACTTTTGTTCATTGAGAGTACCTTCTCTGACCATGACGGCGCTGCCATCATCAGGGTTCTCCATGAACGCGTGGAAGTAGATTACGGTATGCGCGTGGAAGTCCATGTTGGACGCGAAGAGCTTCTCGTCGTCATTAATGATCAGCTCCTGGTAGACTGTCGGGTTGTATCTGCAGAGAGAATACATTTATTTTCCATACATCCATACGGAGTTTTTTTTTTGACGTGACTTATTGAAGATTTGATTGAGGTATAAAATTTAAGACTACAGGCCTGAGGGTGCCCAGTTGGGCGCGAACCTCGGCTCAGGGCGTCGTCTGAGAAGAAAAATATTTGAAAGAAATAATCGACCCTAGCGGGTCGATAGCGATAAGCGCTGAATGAAAGAAGTCGTCGACCACGCCGGCGGAGTTGGTATCGGGGTTCTGAAGTGTTTTGTGTCGCGAGCTGATTGGCTGCCTCTATGGCTAGAATGGCCATACAAAGTCAAACCCATGACACTTCATACAAAAAAAACTTTTTTTACACAGACAATAGAATAGAATAGAAATAGTTTATTATAAAAGGACGCCATACACATAAACAAGACAATAACATAATTTAAAATCTTCACAAAACAAGTACAAAAAAAGCAAAACGGATGTTCGTCGGCGATCATAAGATGGTGGTGGACGTCCTGAGATAAAAGGGTCTCACTCAGCACAAGTCGCTGCGTGAACCACGACGCTGGTGTTATGTGGACCCTGTTGGGCGAGGCACGAACATCTACACTACACATTATACATTGTTTTAAGTTTACGCGGTTATTATCATAATTAAAGCACATAATGGCCCCGATTCCTGCAGACACCGCCTAATTTTATTTTAAGTTATATGCGTCATTTTCATATCCGTCGAAAAGGAAAGGGACGGATGATTCACAGCTCTTAATTTTAGGAAGAATGAGTAAATTAATGAATAACCCGGGCGAATCAAAAGGTACGTCACTGGTATGCAATCCGTTTGACGTGCTGTCTACTTAACTGTGTCGGGTTATTGACGGATGTAAAATTTTTAGACGGTTGGTTTAGATTTGTGCTTAAAATTGACGTGTGTTCCATAAATTTTATGCTTGTCGATTACCCGTCCCTTTCCTTTTCGGCGGATAAGAAAATGACAGATATAACTTAAAATAAAATTAGATGGTATTTACAGGAATTAGCACCAATAACGGGTTCTTACCGCGTTTAAATGGGGATATGAGACTCCCGATATTTCGACACTGTTGCAAGTGCCATGATCACGGGATGACTGATGAGACACATTGACGCTATCGCGCGCATCTGTGTGATGTCTGACGCCCATACGATTGGAGACTAAAGTAAGACCGAGGGGGTGAGGTAAAGCCAGCTCAGTCGCTGGTGGGGATCGGAAGAATAACATGACTCCTCACCTGGTGTATAACCTGAATCCGATATCGTTGGTGTCTCGCACGAAGGGGCACTTAACTTTGTCCACCGGAGCTATTTGGAGTAGGGAGTTCTCAAACTGGATCCCCGGGGGACCTGTAACAATATTTAATATCAATCATCATCACCCTAGTTAAAATAAGGACAATTTATTTGGCTAAGTTGTTATTATCCGTTGGGAACAGGCGCTGCATGCTGAGATACAGGTTTCACCTAGTTCGGCTGCAGAGGCTTATTACCTTACCTGTTATAAATATGTTATTAGCCTATGAAACAATGTATTGCACTGTACTATACTTTATATGAACAACTACTATAATTTACGTGTGTTCCATAAATTTTATGCTTGTCGATTGCCCGTCCCTTTCCTTTTCGGCGGATAAGGAAATGACAGATATAACTTAAAATAAAATTAGATGGTGTTTACAGGAATTAGCACCGTTATGTATGTATGGGTTGATGTATGGCTGTGGATGACTTCCTGGTGACATACCGCATCTTGGGTCACGGTTGCGCAACATAAGATAATCCCACACCGCATAATATACTTAAATTACTATCACTGCGCACAATATGTGAATTTGCTATAAATTCTGCCATCTTACTATCGGTATTACTCCGCGTCGCGGTTTATTGTAGTATACTTTGTTGTTGATCAGAAAGCTATACAGGGTGTTAGTGACACCCGTAACGAACACTGAGGGGGGGAGGGTCCATTCAGACCATGATTCTGAGTTGATCATCATCATCATCAGCCCATTAACGTCCCCACTGCTGAGGCACGGGCCTTCCCTATCTTTGAGAGAGGCCTATGCTCAGCAGTGGGCGTCGTACGGCTGATGATGATGATGATGGACCAGTTTGCAACAAAACGCGCCAAATGCTACCAGCCAACCCCGTAAAAGCGACACCGCGAAGAATATTCCACATGCACGATCCTAGGAATCTAGGCAACGCTTACATAAGCTATAACCAGTATGTCTAGATCTTATATATGAACTGGACAGACTAGGAAACTAGAAAACCTACGCGCTCAGTCATGATATTTACACGTAATACGAAATAACGTAGGAAAAAAACTAATTTAATATGCAATATATTTGACCGCACACTTTTATGGTATTTTTTTTTTATATAAATCAAATAATATCTCTAATACTCTGTGTTAGAGACATAAACATAACATAAACAGCCTGTATACGTCCCACTGCTGGGTACAGGCCTCCCCTCAATCAACCGGAGGGGGTATGGAGCATACTCCACCCACGCTGCTCCAATGCGGGTTGGTGGAGGTGTTTTCACGGCTAACAGCCGGGACCAACGGCTTAACGTGCCCTCCGAAGCACGGAATCATCTTACTTTTTCGGACAATCAGGTGATTCAAGCCTGAAAAGTCCTTACCAAACAAAGGACAGTCTCACAAAGTGATTTCGACAATGTCCCCATCGGGAATCGGATCCGGACCTCCAGATAGTGAGCCTAACGCTCTAACCACTAGACCACGGAAGCTGTGTGTGTGTGTTTTTTTTTTTCTTTAGTAAAATTCATAAATAAATTAAATAGAAAAAAGAAAACTAAAGTTTTTCATTAGTTTTAGATCTGTCTTTGTTTAGTAATCAGAATTTCATAATTTGTCTTGAACCAACACGACCCAATTAGAAGAATTGAAGAATCATCAATGATATACGTCGACTGTGCTCACCCTGCAACGGAACAGGCGTGAAGACACTAGCTACAATATTGACAACGTCATACCCTATTACATCAAACCTAGATATCAAAAGTAAACAAAAAAACAACCCAATAATCTAAATAATTACGCATGCGAACCATTACTGATTGCTGATTAAGACTTTAGCAATATTGTGCTTCACGCTTCGCGGCGTTAGGTATTTGGCACGGAGAAATTCACATTTCATCATGTTAATATTGATGTTACGGCCTCCGTGGTCCAGTGGTAGAGCGTTGGGCTCACGATCCGGAGGTCCCGCGTTCAAATCCCGGTGGGGACACACCACGAAAATCACTTTGTGATCCCTAGTTTGGTTAAGACATTACAGGCTGATCACCTGATTGTCCGAAAGTAAGATGATCCATGCTTCGGAAGGTACGTTAAGCCGTTGATCCCGGTTACTAGTTACTGATGTAAGTGAGTAGTCGTTACATGTGCCATGTTAGGGGCCTTTGGCGGTTCAATAGTAACCCTAACACCAAGGTTGATGGGGTTGGTACTCCACCTCACAGTCCACACGATAGAAGAAGAAGATTGGATAATTATGGTATAATAGCCTCCGTGGTCTAGTGGTTAGAGCGTTAGGCTTACGATCTGGAGGTCCGGGTTCGATTCCCGATGGGGACATGTCGAAATCACTTTGTGAAACTGTCCTTTGTTTGGTAAGGACTTTTCAGGCTTGAATCACCTGATTGTCCGAAAAAGAAAGTTGATTCCGTGCTTCGGATGGCACGTTAAGCCGTTGGTCCCGGCTATTAGCCGTAAAATCACCTCCACCACCAACCCGCAGTGGAGCAGCGTGGTGGAGTATGCTTCATACCTCCTCCGGTTGATTGAGGGGAGGCCTGTGCCCAGAAGTGGGACGTATATAGGCAGTTTATGAATATTATACGAATAAATTACCATGTCCGACATATTTCATGTTTTATTGTTACAACTGTTAAGTAGCTAATTGGAGGAGGCCGAACTACCCCAATTGGGATATAGTTATGAACTATATTATAATTATCATCATCACTAATTTAAGAGCCACGCTCTTGTCGGTGTAGCATTCTCCATTCTTGTCTATCAAAGACCAATTCCTTCACCTCCTTATAAGACACGACGTTAACCTTTTCTTTAATCTGTTCCATGTAAGCTCTTCTTGGTCTTCCCCTTCCTCTCTTTCCTTGTAGCTTCCCTTCTATGGTGTTTTTAATCAATTCGTCGTGTCTTATTATTATAACAAATTAATTTAACGTGGACGGCGCGCGTGTATAGGAAACACGCATGAAGAGACCGTTCAATGTAAAAACATTACGTATCTTCACGTCATATCCCGTTTAGGGTAGGCAACGGATGAAGTGCCAATATCACGGTCAGCCTGTGTCGTGTTTGTCAAAACTTGATGATGATGATGATGATGTTTTCCCAGACGTATCCGTTGACGGCGACACCCTCAGCTAGTGTTAGCCTGGACTCTTGCACGGGCACGGGCGTGACTCATCATCATCATCATCAGCCTATATACGTCCCACTGCTGGGCACAGGCCTCCCCTCAATCAACCGGAGGGGGTATGGAGCATACTCCACCACGCTGCTCCAATGCGGGTTGGTGGAGGTGTTTTTACGGCTAATAGCCGGGACCAACGGCTTAACGTGCCCTCCGAAGCACGGAATCATCTTACTTTTTCGGACAATCAGGTGATTCAAGCCTGAAAAGTCCTTACCAAACAAAGGACAGTCTCACAAAGTGATTTCGACAATGTCCCCATCGGGAATCGAACCCGGACCTCCAGATCGTGAGCCTAACGCTCTAACCACTAAACCACGGAGGCTGTCAAACCAAATTTAGTTTTGAAAGTCCTGTAGCGAGAAGCGCAATAGAGAGTCCCATTCGAGTTATAAGTGTAGTGGTAGGAGGGCCTAGGTCGAGTATTTTCAAATTCAAATAATTTATTTTCAGACCATAATAACGTCCATTGAAAAAATAAATAATAAGTAATAAACTCTTTGCGAGTCGATGGCGATCGATACTAAATTTTTGCTGACCAATAATTGGCCACGCTTACGGCATTGTCAGTGGCTTCGTGAAGGTCTTTAATATTTATTTATTTATTTATTCATCACACACAAGTAATAAGTTTACAAAAGTTTGGAATAGCTTTGTATGATTGCCTCGAGTGTGTGATCTGGAGCCTAAGCTAGGGCGACCCTGTATTTCAGGACTCCAGGTCCCCACCCGCGAATCGCTTAACTAAAATAGGTGCAAAAGAATTGATATCAGGTCTGTGTGTGCATGTATATGTCTATATGTCTGTGTATGAGTGTGTGTGTGTGTGTTTGTGTGTGTGCGCGCGTGCGTGTGAGTGTGTGTGTATGTGTGCGTGTGTGGGCGTGTGCGTGTGTGCGCGCGTGTGCGTGTGTGTGTGTTTGTGAAAGAAAAAGATTATTGTAGGACTTCCAATAAGGCCTCTGTATCGTCAAGGTCTTTAATAGTGCAGGTGTTAGGGCACTTAGGACAGCACAAAAGGTGAGCCATAGTTTGTGGTAATACTCCACACTCGCAATCATCGCAACCATCAACCAGATATCCCCACCTGCAGAGATTATCCTTGCAGCGGCCAACCTGTGTTCGGAGCCTATTTAAAGACTTCCATGTGGGCCACGCTAGATTGCTTCCAGGCGGGAGACTTTCCGAACAATAAACAAGTACAAAAATTGTTAAAAAATAAAAAAGTACAAATACATAAAAATTATAAACTAGAAATTAAAATTAAAAATCATTAATAAAATTTACGTCATAATCAAAAAAAGAACACAAAATCAATATTAAATTAGATAGCAGAAATGACGAATTTTCGGATCTGGGGTTTGGCGTCAAGATCTTCAAGACGGGTTCGTTTAAAGTGACTGACGATCTGCTGTCGATTCGGGATTAAAAAAACTTTTAACGAACCCGTCAAAACTTACAATTCTTCACGTTCACAGGCTACAAGTCACTCACAAGTACATGAATAGAATAGAAATAGAAATGATTTATTGCGACCATGTGTTCGTACAAATTGTGGTGTAATTGGGTCGTGTACTAGGTTCAAGATAAATTATTAAATTCTGATTAAGTACTAAATAAAGACACAGCTAAAAGTAACGAAAAACGTTTTCTTTTTTCAATTTATCACGTTTTTCTATGACGTCACAAAGTGCTTTTTCAAACAAATTCTATAGTAATTTCGTGTTTTGACGTTTAGTAAAAAGTAACTGATTTGACTAGTTGGAAACTAGCCTATTAAAACACATAATAGAAAGAAAGAAAGATACGTTTATTATAATAACGAGTTCTTACCGCGTTTAAAGCAGAGATATGAGACTCCCGATATTTCGACACTGTTGCAAGTGCCATGAATCACCCCGTGATCTAGGCACTTTATTATTATCATTATAAGCTCACTGGTTAAAGGAAAAACAGTTTCATAGCTTCAATGAGTTTTGAAGAATTTAAATATTTGCTTTATTTAAGTATCATATTTGTAACAATTGGGTCGTGTACTAGGTTTAAGATAAATGATGAAATTCTGATTACTAAACAAAGTCAGATCTAAAACTAATGAAAAACTTTTTCTTCAAATTTTAATCAAGAAAAACGTAATAATAAATCCGACATTTTATCACGTTTTTCTATGACGTCACAGTGTGCTTTTTCATACAAATTCCATAGAAATTTTGTGTTTTGACGTTTAGTAAAAAGTAACTGATTTGACTAGATGGAAACTAGCCTTTTATATTATCGCCATTAGGTTCATCATATCCATCTTAGGACTTCGTACCAACAGTGGTTGCAAGTTGTCCTTGATCACTTGTGGCTCTGCCCACCCCGTTAGGGACTACAAGCGTGAGTACATGTACTTATGTGTAAATACTTACGTATCATAGACAGGAAACAAGCCAGCGGTATTGCCGACTGCATTATTCAAGGTTTTCTGCACTCAATTGTCTCAAAATTCACTTTGAAAATATTTATGTAATTCACTTTTAAAACTTAAAACTTCATTTAAAAAATTATTATTATACGTAAAATTTTATTGATAATAAAAGTAACAAACTAAATGTATTTATTATTCACAATTAATTTAAAATATTTACTTAAAACCGCACGGTATTCCTAATTCAAATTGCATAAAACTATTATTAAATTAAATAAATTATTATTAAAATAGAATAAAAAATATTTCCTAATGTAAAAAAGTACTTAAATTATTTATTTTTGTTAATAATAAAAACGGATATGTTTATTTTTTTTGTATTTAAAAGTAGCTTTAGACAAGATTTGTACGCGTCCGTTCGCCTAGCTTTGCTCGTGAATTTTCTCAATAATTTTCCTCCGTTTCACTTTCTGTCGCGATTTGGTTTTCATAACACCTCCTTGCTAGACGTTCTTTGAGTGGGGAACAGTCCTTTTACTTTTTGCGTGCTATACCGATCACTAGCCTCCGTGGTCTAGTGGTTAGAGCGTCGGGCTCACGATCTGGAGGTCCGGGTTCGATTCCTGGACATGGGTGTCGAGACAAATCTCTGTGGTTTAACGGCTTCATTCGAGCTTTGTACAGTCATGAGCAATATAATGTACCCACTTTAGGACTCTGTCGCACTAACATATTTGACATTTAGTGAGACTTACAGTTCAATTTGTCAAAAAAGTTAATGTGACATGGTACCAAAGTGTATACACATTAACGCTCGTGACCGTACTGTAGGTTCAGTACGATCTACCCTGAACCGGCGTGCGTGTATGAAGCGATTGATGAATGTGGAGGAAGCAAGAGAATTGTGTCAGGATCTAAGCAAATGGAATTCTATAGTATCTGCTTACTCTGGTGGGAAATAGGCGTGAGTATATGTATGTATGTATGTATTAAAAAATTAATTAATGTAAATAAATTAAAAAATATGTAATGACGGACTCAGCGCTTATCGCTATCGACCCACTAGGGTCGATTAATTCTTTCAAATATTCTTCCTCTCAGACGACGCCCTGAGCCGAGGTTCGCGCCCAACTGGGCACCCTCAGGCCTGTTGTCTTAAATTTTGTACCGGGTGAGAGCCCTCAGCGCTCCCCATTTGCCCGGCCAAGTAGTGAATGCCGTGCGGCGATCACTTCGGCAAACTTTGATATAAAATTCAAATGCCTTAGACCGGAACATGTCAGATTAAACTGTCAGTGTGCCAACAAATTATTAAATATTCCAAGTGAATTATAAAACCAGTTGTGCAGGGAAAGGGGCCGCGTGTCGTAACTACGGACTCGTTTGTGGGAAATTGCTGGGAAACTGGTAGTTGGCCTAGGAACACCTCGACCAAGTAGTTGATGGCATTTGCGGAAAATATACAATAAGTCACAAAAAACCTAAGTTGATAGGTACTTGTAAGAGTATACTTTATAAATCTATCCCGCGGCTTATACAACATAATAAACATTTTATATATGCTATTTAAAAAAAAAACAAAAAAAAAACATTTCGAGCTCCTTGGTCCCGGCTATTAGCCGTAAAAACACCTCCACCAACCCGCAGTGGAGCAGCGTGGTGGAGTATGCTCCATACCCTCTCCGGTTGATTGAGGGGAGGCCTGTGCCCAGCAGTGGGACGTATATAGGCTGTTTATGAATTAAACATGTTTTTTTGTATTTGATATTTCCTGTGACATTCAGGTAAGTTTTCTATCGTTGTTGCAGGGCGCTGTGCGGGCGCATAGAGAGCTACATCGCGCTGCTGCCGCCTCCCTTCCGTCTGCATCGGCCGCTGCTGGCGCGCGCCGCCAGCACTGAGGCGCGGACGCCGGCGCGTGCGCCCTCCTTCAGCGTGTGCTGGGCCGCCACTACGCCGGTGAGGCTGCTGTGCTGAAGTTTACCAACCTCATCGACCTTGGTGCCAGGGTCACTGAGGTGGACCAACCTCACCGACCCTGGTGCCAGGGTGTCTGAGGTGTACCAACCTCACCAACCTTGGCGCCAGGGTCACTGATGTAGACGATACTCACCAACATTGATGGTAGAGTTACTGAGGTGGTCTGCCCTCAGCAAACCTGGGGTAGGCAGAAGTCTGTGTTTCTTACGTCTTGTATTTATTCAACAGGCACCAGAAGTGATAAACGCGACTACGGGCAAGCTGGAGAGCGGACAGCCTTCCCTGCTATGCAAGCAGAGCATGTTCGCGCGCTGGCAGTACTTGTACGACAAGATACCGCCGCTTGCGCAGGTAATTCAATTCTCAATTACTTATCGCATTCCATGTAGTACAATGGAGTGATACATAGGCATAGGAACTATAACAAAAAAGAGAAAAAGAGGTTGTAAGCTACCCGAATAAAATAAAATAAATAACATGGACCCTGTAGGGCACAGCAACGTTGAAGGGAAGAGAGGAAGTGTGTATTAAAATTAAAACTTATCATTTAAAAATTCGTCCACAGTATAATAGCCCTTTTTTATTAGGATTGTTTTTAGTTTTTTTGTAAATAAATTAGTTTTAGTTTCATCTCTTAAGTACTTTGGGAGCTTATACATAAATAAGTTTATACTACACAGGTAAGGTCACAACTTTCTTGGGGTAGTCAAAAGTCATAGGTACATCCATCGCAAGATGAACTACCCACAATTCACCAAGCTTTCTGTTAGACCAACGTGATGGGTGAGTCGTATCGCCATCCATAATGGTCGAGCCAACTGTGTCATTGAAAACTGAAACTTCTTAGGACTTCGTATCAACAGTGGCTGCAAGTTGTCTTTGATTACTTGTGGCTCTGCCCACCCCATTTGGGATTACGGGCGTGAGTTTATGTATGTATGTATGAAAACTGAAAATTTGTTTGCAGGAGGGAGAATTTGAGGTGGACCAGTCGGCGCTTCCATCCAGTCTGGACAATCTCCTCTACAATGAAGCTAAGATGCTCTGCCCTGCCTACCAAGTGAGTAACAATACATACACACTTCACACACACACACACACACACACTTCACACGCACACACACACACACACACACACACTCCACACACACTTCACACGCACACTTCACACACACACACACACAAATATGAGTATTCCTATAAAAGATAAACGTCATTTTATTTTACATGGGTATTATAACATAGCGTGACGCTTGTATTTTTATGTTAAAATTAACACATCTAACACACACTTTATCCCCAACAGGCCGCCAAAGACCGTCTGATCGAGGCGTTCGAGAAAGCAAAGCTCGGCCGTTGGATCAAAAAGCCGATTGAACAGGACCAATTCGTATGCGAAATCACCAACGCCGACCCCACAGCACTGTTCGCCTAGGCGGGCCGCAGTCTACCCCGTAACACTGTGCAGGTACAAGGGTTCGATGGTGCGAGAGAGATAGGCGATGCGGAAATCGGAGAGTCTGATAAATATGTTACTGATATTGATAGGTATGGTAGTGAGGAAGAAAGTTATGTTACTATCGGGAAAAGTAATGTTGCCAACGCCGAAAGTAATATTACCAACGTTACTGTTAAAAAATGTGATGTTACTGTCGGAAAAAACAATGTTACTATCGGAAAAAGTAACGTTACTGTTGATAAATGTGATGTTACTGTCGGAAAAAGTTATGTTACCAACGCTGAAAGTAACGTTACTGTTAAAAAATGTGATGTTACTGTCGGGAGAAAAAATGTTACAGTCGGTAAAAGTAATGTTACTAACGCTGAAAGTAATGTTACTGTTAAAAATAGTAATGTTAGTGACATGAAAATGAATGTTACCGGCGAAGAAAGATATAATACTGATTCGGAAAGATATGGTAATGTTACTGTCACCAAAAGATCTATCACTGATTCGATAAAGGAAAGAGGAAAAGCGATAGAAGATACGCATATCACGAATAATAGTAATTCAGAACACAATTTCGATAACACGGAAAAAGAGACAAGTTATCCTAAAACTAATTTCAGTGTTGTTAAAAACCAAAATTTTGATAACCCAAATAAAATTGCCGACAGATTGCTAAACTACGAAGTGTCTTCAAACACACACATAACCACTAATGTAAAACTAACCAATGTCTTACAGAAGAAAAGAGAATTACTTATGAAAAGTAAAATTACTGTTTTAAGTAAAGAAAATAAGAACCAAAACAAAACAACAAGGATTGATCAATTAGACCAATATATACCTCAAGGTACTGCCACTAATAATATACAAACAGATAATAAAGACTCAACTGGTAATTTGAAAAAAGAAAAAAAATATAAAAAGGATTTTATCGATACTAAAGAAACTGTATTTGAGGTGAACAAGTCAAAATATCGTGATAAAGTAGATATAAGTATTAAAGAGAGTCATGATAAAACTCCATCGTTATTTACAACACGCAACAAGTTTAATAAGCAAAAGAACCCAGAATTAGATGCGGAAGAAATAGATGATTTAGATAATGTAGTCAGTTTGAGGTTAGACGATTTGATTGCTTTGAAAAATGAAGGGCAGCTCAACATGTCAACAAAGTCTGAAATAAATAATGATTCTCAAACAACACTGGATAAAATCTCCAGACATCTCAGATCTGTCCAAAGCCAATATGAAATCAAAACAGAACAAAAATCAGAATTCACGCAAAAAGACATATGTAAAACAGTACAAATATCAAAACTAGAAGTAAATCCTGTCCAAAATGCAAATATCAAAGGCTGTGAAAATAAAAAATGTATCAACGAACATTTGAAAAAAATGCTCGATACAAAACGCAAAAGCGTTGCTCCTAAAAACACAAAAGACGGCAAGAAAGATCCAGACCTTTATTTGAAAACACTTAACATCAACAACAATTTAAAAGAATCACAAAACTTTAATGTAGCAAAAACCAAACACGAAAATTTCGAAGATTATAAACTTAACAATAATCATTTACGTCACAATACACCGGAAGTGACGGATATTAGAACTCGTTCGGCGGAAGTGACGTGTAGTAATTTTGAATATGGAACTACAGAGTCATTCGAAGATGATTTCGCTGCGAAGTGTACTGTTACTAAAATTGAAAACAAAGAGAATTTGACTACTTCAAGCTCAATATTATCCAGGAAAATGTCTGTTTATAAAAAAGTTAGTGGATAACTATTTCCCCTCTACATACCGCTCAGGGACGGTACTGAAAGGTATCGGCGAACGAAGGACGTAATATACGATCCCGACGACCCGATTACTCTAGCCATAGAGGCAGCCAATCAGCTCGCGACACCAAACACTTCACAACCCCGATACCGACCCCGCCGGCGTGATCGACGATTATCCTCATTCAGCGCTTATCGCTATCGACCCACTAGGGTCGATCAATTCTTTCAAATATTCTCCCTCTTAGACGACGCCCTGAGCTGAGGTTTTATAACAATAACATATTTAAAATACATTAATATAATTTAAAAAAAGTTTTTTGTTAAATAACTTGTCTGTTTTACATACTTCTTACTGTTGAATTTTCATTATAAAATAACTATTTTTTTAAAATTATTATAAACAATTGCAAAGTACATTATCATGTTTAGTACATTACAAACTTAAAAAAGTTTTGCACGGTAAAACGGCAGATTCGTCGATTATCATATGTAACAGATTAACAATTATAACAATAACGAGATGAGGTACACATACAAGGTGTTAGTGACATCGTAACGAAAAAAAAATGGAACATCTATTTGATTGTACTAAAAACGATGGTGGGTGTGTTTAATTAAGATTTTGAGTTTTTACTGCGCCGCAATGTAAGTCGAACAACGCGAAACTGTCGCTAAAAATACTAAAAATTTCATGAATTTAGCGACAGGAAATTCCACTTGATATCAACTCAGAATCATGGTCTGAAGCATCCCTCAAAGTTTTCGTTACGATGTCCCTTACACCTTGTATAATAGTTTTTTTTTTCGTGACTTATTGTAGATTTGCCGCAGATGGCATAAACTACTTGGCCGGATGTATTATAGTTCTTCTTATCGTGTTGATGGCAAACTAAATTGTATCGGCCCAAAACTTGGCAACAAGTATGGCGCTATCTGCAGCGCTCATCAGATCCTCCTGCGTGTCGTGTTCGGGCACGCAGGACACGATGTAAGATGTTCCATCGTTTGGGGAACAGTGCCGCACTTGCACTTTAAGTCCGAGCCATCCGAGAAACCCCACCTGAACAAATTGTCCTTACTTCGACCCACCTGAGTCCGAAGTCTATTTAGATACTTCCAGGTAAGCCAAGGTAATATAATTACTAATGGTGCCTATATTATATTGTTCAGTGACGACTTTCATCATCAAATCTGTATCCGAAACTGCATATCCGTAACGTCTACGAAGATCTTCCGACTTCCGCACCCCAATCGCCATGCATACATCGTACTCTTGAAAAAAAAAACTTTATTTCTGCACCGTGCTATTACTTCCTAGGCTGTGACCAACCTTAGCGTCAGTTAGTTATTAAGTATACCAACAGAATTCAAAATAATTAGTGTAATTTTAGTGTCGAGTTTGCGAGATTCCAAAGATATTGTTGGCTAAGCATACATACATAAACATCCTATAAAGGGCCGCCCATTAATCATGCGTGCCTCGAGAGGGTGGAGGGGTCCATGAAAAAATCACGAAATATCATAAGTTGGGGGTGGTGTAGTAATATATCACGAGTATTTTTTTTTTTCGGCAAACGCGCGATACTGAACCGAGAAGCGGCGTTTCGTGCAATTATTTTGGTAGGTACTAAAAAATACACATATACGGGGTGTTAGTGACATCGTAACGAATACTGAGAGGGATGATTCAGCTGATTATTCTGAGTTAATATCAAGTGGAATTTTTCATCGCAAAAGTATAGAATTGAAAATAATTTTAAAAAAACTAAAAAAAAATCATGAATTTTGCGACGACAAATTCCACTTGATATCATCTCAGAATCATGGTTTCAATCATCCCTCAAAGTTTTCGTTACGATGTTACTAACACCCTGTATAGTCTTGACCTCACCATGTATCACCAAGGGGGAGGAGGGTGTAAAAAGGCCAAAAAAAGCATCACATGATTAATGGACGGCGCCTAAACAGATAGACTCACATTCGCTAAGGATTTCATTTTCTATAAAGCGTCCGAACTGTGGCATTAACTACTTGGCCGGACAAATGGGGAGCGCTGAAGGCTCTCACCCGGTAGTTGCGGATGAGTGGAGTGCAAAGTTGAAGTGTGAACTATTTGCTCATACCTTTATAGCGCGCGTTTCGTAGTGAGCGCACTTGGCTTCGAACATCTTTTTTTCTATTCCGTGGTTAGGATCGCATTAAGTGGAATTCCGATGTCTCTGCCTACCCTTACGGAAAATAGGCGCAAACTTATGTATGTATGTAGTCGATGCATGAAAAAATCTTAATCTCTCATACACTTATAAATAAACCTTGTTGGATCTTCATGAGAAAATTGTTAAACAATTTTTTTTTAATAATAAATAAACCAAATAATAATTTTAAGTCAGTAGGTATTATTTATGTAAGTTATTAAAAATATGCCGATTCCAATACACGCCACCTAAATTTATTTTAAGTTATACCTGTCATTTTGTTATCCGCCGAAACAAGCGGCCCTAGCAAAATATTTAGGTCAATGGTTCCTAACCTGGGCGTAATTACCCCCTCAGGGGTCAAACAGAGATACCTATTTGATTCACCCGGGTTATTTATTCATTCTAAAATTGACAGCTGTTGATCATCCGTCCCTTTGCTTTTCGGCGGATAAGAAAATGACAGGTATAACTTAAAATAAAGTTAGGAGGTGTCTGCAGGATTCGGGGCCATTACCCACCTATTGTAATAATTATAAGGATTCGATTATTGCTAGTTGTAATTGTAAGGTTTAAAAAGCCATGGTAGCCCAGCTGGTAAAACGCTTGCCTCTCACTTTGAGGTCGCAGGTTCGAATCCAGCACAGGCCTAAACCAATGATTGTCGAATTTGGTTTCGAAGTCATGTTTAGATCGTAAATGATTATCACGTGCTCAGCAGTGAAGGAAAACATCGTAAGGAAACCCACATCCCCGAGAAATGCATTTTCGCAGGTATGTAACCTAACCTGTATTGAGCTGGTTTTCCTTTCGCGGTCCTTGTCAATTCAGGTTAGGTAAGCGGACCCTATGAAAATGGGGATGATGCTGGATTAGCTGTAGACATAGAAGTTAAAAAGCGGTGGCAGGCTGAAATAGGACTAGAGAAGCAGGTTATTTTACCTACTTTATGGTTTGGTAGTCTCAGTAGTTCCTTTAGCTCCTAAGGAACTACAAGGACAAAAAATGCTCAGTAGTTCCTTCAGAGGAACTGCCAAAGGAACTACTGAGAATAGTTGGGGGAAATGAATTGTAAGGTTGAAAGCATGGTTTAAGAAGACCAGGGGCCTGTTTAATAAAACTTACAATTGTAAATTACAACGACAATCTGATGTTCATTGCGTAGCTAATATGAAACTGCAAAATATTCGTGATCACACACTCCGCAATGTACATCGAATTGTCATTGTAATTTACAATTGTAAGTTTTATTATACAGGCCCCTGGTCGATGTTTGTCTCACGCATCAAAACCCTTATAACTCCATCTTTCATCTACTCGACGAAATGGCAACGCAGTCTCGCATGACGTCAGCTGGGCTAACCTTGAAATGATATCTGTCACTTATGAGCATACCTGGTGGGTTAAAATGGCCACATCGAAGCAATTCATCTGAGAAAACAATATTGACATTGGCCACGATTCCTGCAGACACCGCCTAATTTTATTTTAAGTTATATCCGTCATTTTCATATCCGTCGAAAAGGAAAGGGACGGATGATTCACAGCTCTTAATTTTAGGAAGAATGAGTAAATGAATGAATAACCCGGGCGAATCAAAAAGGTACGTCGCTGGTATGCAATCCGTTTGACGTGCTGTCTACTTAACTGTGTCGGGTTATTGACGGATGTAAAATTTTTAGACGGTTGGTTTAGATTTGTGCTTAAAATTGACGTGTGTTCCATAAATTTTATGCTTGTCGATTACCCGTCCCTTTCCTTTTCGGCGGATAAGAAAATGACAGATATAACTTAAAATAAAATTAGACGGTATTTACAGGAATTAGCACCAATGTCAAATTGCAATATTGCTTTCTTAGGTGAATTGCTTCGGTGTGGCCATATTAACCGCCCTGGTCTTCTTATGGATTAATTAATGTTATTGATACAAAAAAAAACGTACATTGGAAAGAACCTGTCAATTCTTCGAATATAATAAAATGAAGCGCACAATAATTAATAAATAAATAATCGTTTTTGGATGTTCTTGTTTTATTGAAACTTCTATCGTGTGGGTTGTGAGGTGGAGTACCAACCTCATCAACCCTGGTGTCAGGGTTACTATTGAGCCGACAAAGGCCCCTGACATGGCTCATGTAACGACTACTTACATCAGTAAGTAGTAACCGGGACCAACGGCCTTAACGTGCCTTCCGAAGCGGATCATCTTACTTTTGGACAATCATGTGATCAGTCTGTAATGTCCTAACCAACCGAGCTCCTCATCTCTTAGGGAATGTATATTTAAGTAATCAATAATTTAAACAAAATACATTATTATTTTACCTCTTGTGGCACAAATAAAATGTAGAAAATTATGGATCTACCTACTCCACTCCAATCTCATGAGTCATCCCGTGATCATGGCACTTGCAACAGTGTCGAAATATCGGGAGTCTCATATTCCCATTTAAACGCGGTAAGAACCCGTTATTATGTGCTTTAATTAAAATAAAATGAAGCCTCAGAAATAATGGTAAATGACAAAAAGACTAAATTATTTACGTTTTATTTTTGGCGGGGAGTAACCACGGTAGGAGCTCGGTGACGCAACGGTAAACGCGCTCGGTCTGCGATTGTTGAAGTTAAGCAACTTTCGCAAAGGCCGGTCATAAGATGGGTGACCACAAAAAAAAGTTTTCATCTCGAGCTCCTCCGTGCCTCGGAAGGCACGTTAAGCCGTTGGTCCCGGCTGCATTAGCAGCCGTTAATAACCATCAATCCGCACTGGGCCCGCGTGATGGTTTAAGGCCCGATCTCCCTATCCATCAATAGGGAAGGCCCGTGCCCCAGCAGTGGGGACGTTAATGGGCTGGTGATGATGAAACCATGGTAACCACCCGTGATCTTGACGCATCAAGCCTTTTGGACAGGTAGGTGTTATAAGCCCTAAAGGAAAATAAAATAATCAAGAATATTGGCACAAAATAATATTTATTGATACAATAAATTCAACAAAACTATTCACATTCGTAGGTATACATAAAAATCCTATACATCGTCTTTTCGTTGACATCCTCGTATGCGCCATTTTCGGATCCCAATCGTCCTTTTGCGTCCTTTTGTTTTTTTTTTGGTTATTTTGTCCGTAGGACAGGCAAAGGGATCATAGCCCATACAGCCAAAATCCCAATCGTCCGAAAGACGTAACTAGTTTCTAACTAGTCAAATCAGTTACTTTTTACTAAACGTCAAAACACGAAATTACTATGGAATTTGTATGAAAAAGCACACCGTGACGTCATAGAAAAACGTGATAAAATGTCCGACTTATTATTACGTTTTGCTTGATTAAAATTCATAAGTTAGTAAGTTAAAAAAAAGAAAATGTTTTTCATTAGTTTTAGATCTGTATTTATTTGAGAATCTGAATTTCATAATTTATCTTGAACCTCGACTCAATTAATACGATCCTGACGACCTCGTGACTCTAGCCATAGAGGCGGCCAATCAGCACGCGACAACAAACACTTCCGTTTCGTCAGAGTACCGTTGTAACAGATTGTTTGTTAGTGACATCGTAACGAATACTGAAGGGAATAATATCAACTCAGAATCATGGCCTGAATCTCCTCAGTTTTCGTTATAATGTCACTAACACCCTGTACCTATACAGGAATTTTCTGTCGGAAAATTCATGAAAATTTTTGTGTTTAATTTAATTATTTTCAGTTCCACCTTTGCGACGGAAAATTCCATTCTACTCAAAATCAAAGTCTGAATCATCCCCCAAAGTTTTCGTTACGATGTCACTAATACCCTGTATATATATTTCACCATCATCAATTTAAGAGCCACGGTGTTTCGGTGCAGCATTTTCCATTCCATTCTATCAAAGGCCAATTCCTTGACTTCCCTATGAGACACGACGTTAACCTTTTCTTTAATCTGTTCCATGTAAGCCCTTCTTGGTCTTCCCTCTTCCTTTTTCCTTCTAGCTTAGGTTTTTAGCTGTATATAAATACATAGTATAATTCGTTATTCTATGATAACAGGCTACTCGAATACTTATTCAAATGAGATACTTCTTACGAAACGTCAAATCCTTTTTTTCAATGGAATCTGTATGGAATTACTGGTGTTTTGACGTCATCAATAAGGCGATTCTCACACTGCCCCGCATGATGCAGCTTAGCGCGTGGATGCGTGTTCTTCCGTTGCTTGTAAGGATCTCCGTTTGTATAGAAAACACGCACAGTCTAACACACAGAAAATGCATCCGCATGAACGCGAGGAAGAGTCGAGTAAACATCTTAGAATAGGGTTTGGCGGCAAGGATGTGCTGCCGCCAAAGGATGTTTTCGTGGTACCGAACTGAGCATAGTACCCCGCTAGCCACAAGTTGGTAGTGTGACTAGGGATCGACGATCCAACAGTGTTGTGTTGGAAGTTGTATATATGCGTCTTGCTGTGTAAACTTCGATATCGCGTTTCACGACTGCTTGAAGACTGCAGTATTGAATGTGGCGCCATCTGTTGCATGTGAGCGGAACTAGGTGGCCAACTAGTTGGGTCCGCTACAAGGGGTGTAAGAAAAGAAGAAAATGTATTTTGTTTTTCATGGCTTATTTTTCTATTTATTCGACCCCCGTCTCATCAAAGCAGCTCGTATGAGGTTGGCGAGTTCCGTGTACAGCAGGCAATGACGGCTGGATGGTTTGCATATTTCTCGATGGTCGACTGACACGCCGCATAGAGCGCCGATACCGGGGTCTGTAACGCAATATGCATACATGTGGGAATGAATGATTATTATAAACGTTATGTATATGAGATGAAGTTTATGAACGTGTTCGTAGTGTGAAAGGGAGGGGGGAGGATTCTCATGCCATGGTATAGCAAAACCAGGTAAACTCAATCCCATGACTTGCCGCCATTGCTATCCCTGTGATGACGTAAGTGTTACCATTCAATTGGTATCTCCAACATTCCAAGGACGTAAATTTTATTATTGAAAATTAAGTGAATTACTCTCTCTCTCTCTCTCCTTGGCATTCATTATTCCCATCTGATGGAAATTAAGAAAAAAAAAATGAAAATTAAGTGAATTACTGACTAATATAAATTACTATTACTTGTCACATAATGGTGCTAATTCCTGTAAATACCATCTAATTTTATTTTAATTTATATCTGTCATTTTCTTATCCGCCGAAAAGGAAAGGGACGGGTAATCGACAAGCATAAAATTTATGGAACACACGTCAATTTTAAGCACAAATCTAAACCAACCGTCTAAAAATTTTACATCAGTCAATAACCCGACACGTTCATTTACTCATTCTTCCTAAAATTAAGAGCTGTGAATCATCCGTCCCTTTCCTTTTCGACGGATATGAAAATGACAGATATAACTTAAAATAAAATTAGACGGTGTCTCCAGGAATCGGGGCCATTCTTTTACTAAAAAAGTAAATTAAAAACATTGAAAATGGCAACGCAGGGTGGGATGACGTCAGCTGGGCTAACCTTGAAATGTTAGCTGTCACTTTTGAGCATACCTGGATTTCTTATAGGTTAGACTGGAAGCGAGGATGTGCTCCAGATATTTTTGTGAAAATTTAAAACAAAAAGACGTTGAAGATTACCATGATTTTCACCATAGTCGCTGTGTTCCTGTGGTACACCGGCTTGCTACTCAAGCGGGGAGCGCCGGTTCCAACCCCGGCACTGGACTTGCGCCAATTACTTATTAATTTATCTCAAGTGCAGTTTCCACTAACACCGTTGGCTCGACCATTATAGACGGCGATACGACTCACCTATCACGTTGGTCTAACAGAAAGCTCGGTGAGGTGTGGGTACTCAGTACCTCTGACTGCCCCAAGTGCGATATAATTGTGATCTTCTTCTTCTTGTCGTTTCGATGGCAATTCAGAGTCACCCTGTCAGTCCACTCACGAAGCCGGCTTTGCGCGTCATCTCGATTAACATCGGAGATACTCTCCGAACTGTGTCGTAGCACTCAATGTGACATTTTATGTGTGCAAGAGACCCACCGAGATGCCAATCAATCCCGGCCCTACATCCCAGGACTGACGCTTATCGCCGAGATTAGAGATGGCGATCTGAGATCGATTAATCGAAAAATCGATTTTTCGAGCTAAGAAAATCGATTTTTTAAATCGATATGTAGTACTGGATCGATTCATTGGATCGATACATCACCCTTTAAAATCGACATTCGATTTTTTTGTTTTTGTATTAACCATACAATTAGTTGTAGGTGCCCGTATTACAAGAGTGCTGCCGGTTAATTACTCAAAAACTTACGAGATGGCTGTGTGTTTAGTTTCCTTCGCCTCACTTCTCTTCAATAGAAAAAAGTTACGTTTATAATCTGTGACATTTTTTATCTGTTCTGTGATTGCGTCATCACATCATTCGATTAAAGATCGTTAATTATAACATTCGTCTTATTTTGAATAAAATTGATTAATACTTATATTGTAATAGAAAATTGGAAAAAAGATCGATTTTTTGGAAATCGATATTTTAGATCTCGATTTTTTTGTGGATCGATTCATCAGGTCACGATTCGAATCGATTTAAAAATCGATCTTTTTTGGAATGCATCGCCATCCCTAGCCGAGATCTGTCACCCAAAACACGGTAACGCAGTGTTTGTTGCTCCCGGTATAAGCGACACTTCCGTTGAGTACTCATCGGATACATAACATAAATAGCCTATATACGTCCCACTGCTGGGCACAGGCCTCCTCTCAATCAACCGGAGAGGGTATGGAGCATACTCCACCACGCTGCTCCACTGCGGGTTGGTGGAGGTGTTTTTACGGCTAATAGCCGGGACCAACGGCTTAACGTGCCCTCCGAAGCACGGAATCAACTTACTTTTTCGGACAATCAGGTGATTCAAGCCTGAAAAGTCCTTACCAAACAAAGAACAGTCTCACAAAGTGATTTCGACAATGTCCCCATCGGGAATCGAACCCGGACCTCCAGATCGTGAGCCTAACGCTCTTACCACTAGACCACGGAGGCTGTTTCGGATCGGATATCGGATAATGGAGTCGAAATTATAATCGTGATATTATGTGATGTTGTGTAGACTAACCAGCAGAATCAGCACAAACGATCCTCAAGTTGAGCACGGACATGAGCGTCCGCCGCGTCTCCACGAGGCTGCGCACGAGCGGCGCACGCGCACCCGTTGCGCGCAGCCAGCGCGCCTGCAGGGATAGCACCAGCGAGCAGTCTGGAATGGACAATTTTACATACTTACATAAGATCGTAATATACGATCCTGACGACCCGATTACTCTAGACATAGAGGCGGTCAATGAGCTCGCGACAACAAACACTTAGGACCTCGATACCCGCCGGCGAACATACATATAGAGGTTCCATACTTAATAACCTACCTAACAACATTATCAATAAAATAACGGTCAAAAAAGACAACTATATAAAAAACCTACTCAGGCGCCACTTTACAGTAGATAAATACCTACAATCACTAGATAACTGCGAGTGAAATGAACTCAACAGTATTATGTTGCATGCAAATAATCTTTATACTTTTAAGATTCAGCATGTAACCTTAAAATGTACCCAATATCTTTTTTTTTATTTGAAATAAAGTTTTAAATTTAAATTTTTTTTTTTAGGTAAGTACATAAGATCACGACAATTTTAACCTCCATCCAAATTCAGCTATCATGGATTTATTGAATTCACTCATTTGCTATGTATTCAAAGAGGTTAGCGTCTTTGGCAAACGATTTTGGCGCCTTTCACCAATGAATTTGGCGTCTTAACTGAATTTGGCGTCTTTCACGAATGATTTTGGCGTGTTTCACCAATGAATTTGGCGTCTTAACTGAATTTGGCGTCTTTCACCAATGAATTTGGCGTCTTAACTGAATTTGGCGTCTTTCACGAATGATTTTAGTGTGTTTCACCAATGAATTTGGCGTCTTAACTGAATTTGGCGTCTTTCACCAATGAATTTGGCGCCTTTCACAAATGATTTTGGCGTGTTTCACCAATGAATTTGGCGTCTTAACTGAATTTGGCGTCTTTCACCAATGAATTTGGCGCCTTTCACAAATGATTTTGGCGTCTTTCACAACTGACTTTGGTATCTTTTACAACTGACTTTGGCGTCTGACACCAATGACTTTGGCGTATTTCACAACTGACTTTGGCGTCTTTCACCAATGACTTTGGCGACTTTGGCATGCTCTTGACCGGCATATCCTTTACCTTTGCTGCCGGTATTCCTTACCTTTGCTGATCTCAATCAGCTCGACGCTGCGTGCCGTTATTGGCGTCTTGATGTCCGCCAGGGCGGATCCGCGGTGTGGGACCGAGTAGAACATGAACGCTATACTATTTGTCCAGAGGGTGGCCCGTCTCTTCAGCGTCTCTTGGTCTTCTGGAAGGGAAGAATTGAAAATTATGTTGGAACTCCACACACATGCTGTTAGATGGATATTCCGGATTCTTCTTTGGTAAGTAGTGCATTTAATATTTTTTCTTTTTATTTATTCATTATTTATTAGATTGCTTACCCCAGCTTTGAAGGAAAACATCGTGAGGAAATCCACATTAGTGATTAAATGTGTTTCAGAAGTAACCGATTACTTACATGTGTTTCGGAGGTATGAAACCTAACCTGCATTGGGCTGGTTTTCCCTTCGGGTTGGAAGGTTAGACAGGCAGTCATAAACAGCCTATATATCCCACTGCCTGCAGGCCTCCCGGCGTCAATCAACCGGAGGAGGTATGGAGCATACTCCACCACACTGCTCCACTGTGGGTTAGTGAAGGTGTTTTACGGCTAATAGCCGTGACCAACGGCTTAACGTGCCTTCCGAAGCACGGAATCATCTTACTTTTTCAGATAATCGGGTGATTAAAGCCTTGGAAAAGTCCTTACCAAACAAAGGACAGTCTCATGAAGTGATTTCGACTATGTCCCCATCGGGAATCGAACCCCAACTCTCTAACCACTAGACTACGGAGGCAGTAGCTTCTATAAAAAACCGGAACTGTCAAATCTTCAGGTTCGGTGAGCGGACCCTGTGAAAACGGATGATGATGATGATGTTGCTTACCTTCATTAGTTGAAGACTCCAGCTGACCATCACATCTTGTATCAACACCGCTATCCACTCTCAAATCTGTCAGGTGGCCATTTTGAAAATTATTATTTTCATTTTCATAATTATTATTTCTACTTTGCACATTATTATTCGTACTTGCAAGAAGAATATTATCGCTATATTTGTTTGTATCTTCGTCTTTTTGGTCTGTGTGTTTGTTCATTTGTTGCTCATGCTCTGGGTGAGTCTTCAGGAATGCCTCGTAAGCTGAAAATGGAAAATAAACCATAATAAATAGATTTACCAAAAATTAATTTTAATAAATAGTTTCTTTTTTGCCCGCTACAAGGTGAAATGAAATGAAATGAAACGAAACGAAACGAAACGAAATGAAATGAAATGAAATGAAAATATTGTTTATTGTATCCGATATAGGACTTAATTAGGTACATTCATTTAATTATAAATACAGACATATATTCAAACTTAGACCCAAATAAATCCATCTCTTAAAAACTGAGCAGAGGTCCCCAAACTAGGCACAGCCTGTATCTTGGGGAACCAAATTACAATTAGGTTGCTGAGTTTGTACGAATAAGGTAAAATGAAATGTAGGTAAGTATGCTAAAATTTAGGTTTACAAAGTTTCCCAAAGTTATCACAAAAATTAACGTATAACTTATATTAGCCAAATTAACTTAAATTAGTCAAAACTGCAAATATTTCAATGAGGTAAAGCATTGTGTAAATAAGAATTGCGTGGTGTTACGATGAGTGGTGTATCATCAAAAGGGTAGTAGGGCCTCCGTTTGATCATAATTTAGGTCAGAAAGATATTTTGTAAGTAATTAAAAAACCAGCTTGTTGGACTGTAGCTGATTTCATATTGCAAAGGTTCACAAATTTATTGTAAGTAGCGATATGAGCAAAGGCGGGAAATCGTTTCGCGAAAACGGTTTTTAGTATAGGTGTAGGTAATGAGAAAACGCAAAAATAATGGACCGACGATCTGGTGAAGGTCGCGGGAAGCCACTGGATGCGGGAAGCGCAGGACCGATCGTCGTGGAGATCCTTGGCGGAGGCCTATGCCCAGCAGTGGGCGTCGTACGGCTGATGATGATAAAGTAGATTTACTTTAGTCTTAAATCGTATGCGTCAGACGTCACACACACAAATGCGCGTATAAAGCAGCTAATGTTACACCATTGCGAACGGTCACGAGCATTATATATTATGTATACACTTTGGTACCATGTCACATTAACTTTTTTGGCAAATTGAACTGTAAGTCTCACTAAATGTCAAATATGTTAGTGCGACAGAGTCCTAAAGTGGATACATTATATTGCTCATGACTGTACATGGCATTGACTACTAGACCGGAAGTCTCACGTACCTTCGCAATATATCTGCTTAATAAACAGGCCTCCCTTAGAGTGGCCCACCCACACCACAGGCCTCCGCCCCACTCCCAGTGCCAGCAGCTGCTCCATCATCTGTTCTGCTCGCTCGTGGAGACACAGCCTGGGGACAGGAGACAGGGGCATTTTTAACACTTACAGGACACACCTGTACCATAAAGTAAAGAATAATACTACATATAGAACGGCAACTCTCCGCTTTCCGCTAGGTTAACCTCACCCCCTCGGACATAGTTTAGACCTTTGTATAAAGAAAACCAGGTATTATCCTCAAAAGTGACAGCTAACATTTCAAGGTTAGCCCAGCTGACGTCATCCCGCCCTGCGTTGCCATTTCGTATACCAGTAGTTTTAGTATGCAGTAGTTTTAGGCGGATGAGACGTTCGTTATGTAAACATTGACGATTCAAAGTGTAACTATGTTACCTACTGAATAAAGATATTTTTGAATTCATCACGCATCAATGTTTTTAGGTAAATTTAGCTTAGCTAGGTTTACCTCACCCCCTCGGTCTTACTTTAGTCTTCAATCGTATGGCGTCAGACGTCACACACACAGATGCGCGTGTACGATAACGTCAATGTGTAGTGTCTGTGTAAAACGAGGTGTTTTGTATGAAGTGTCCAGCGGTGAGAAGCTGCAGTAGTTTTAGGACGTTTGTTATGTAAAAATGACGATTCAAAGAGTAACTTTGTCTTAGTGACGTAATTATTTTCGTATTATTATGTTGGCAGTATGACACGCCGGCGTGGTCGACGATATCCCTCAATCAGCGCTCATCGCTATCGACCCACTAGGGTCGATTAATTCTTTCAAATATTTTTCCTCTCAGACGACGCCCTAAGCCGAGGTTCGCACCCAACTGGGCACTGGGTGAAAGCTTTCAGCGCTCCCCATTTGTCCGGCCAAGTAGTTAATGCCATCTGTGGCAAATTTACAATAAGTCATGTTAAAAAAAAAGTATGACATGCTCGACTCCAGTGAGTAAAGTCCTCAAGTCGAGGACATAAAAATGTGAACTTAAAATACCAAAATGCTCAGCTGACGCCGAGTCGAGTGAAGGAAGAGTTGAGTGAACATCTTAGAGTACTGGTATTAGTTTATTTTAGGTAACGGCCTCCGTGGTGGAGGTCCCGGGTTCGAACTCCGGTGGAGACATATCACAAAAATCACTTTGTGATCCCTAGTTTGGTCAGGACATTACAGGCTGATCACCTGATTGTCCAAAAAGTAAGATGATCCGTGCTTCGGAAGCACGTTAAGCCGTTGGCCCCGGTTACTACTCACTGATGTAAGTAAGTAGTCGTTACATGAGCCATGTCAGGGGCCTTTGGCGGCTCAATAATAACCCTGACACCAGGGTTGATGAGGTTGGTAATTCACCTTACAACCCACACGATAGAAGAAGATTTTAGGTAAGTGTTAAATATGCTAACCCAATTGTTTTTAAGTATACTATTTACTTTAATTAATTATTCACAGACAATACCTACTCTATTGAAAAGTTCATTAGTGTTCAGGGCCATAGCGACACAATTAATTGACTTTGTTTGTAGGTCGGTGTCTACTTATTTTATAAGCTATTTTTAATTGAATTTGCGTCGAAAACTTTAAGTATTCAAAATAGTCAAATTCAAAATTTTACTGTATTAAGTAGGTAAAATACAGAGCGCAGCTCTTGAATAAAGAGAGAGAAAAAATAGTTAAGTAAGTACTTACATAAAAATCAAAATCCTAAATTCTAAATCCTGGGAGTCCCAGGGAGTCTCATATCCCTGCTTTAAACGCGGTAAGAACTCGTTATTATGTGTTTTAATTACATACATAAACTCACGCCTATTTCCCACCGGTGTAAGCATAGACTATAGATTTCCATTTGTTTTGATCCTGACACACTTCTCTTACTTCCTCCACATTCATCAATCGCTTCATACACGCACGCCGGTTCAGAGTAGATCGTATTAAACCTTTTCTAAGGACATCTCCAATTTGGTCAATGTTAGTCCTCGGTCTTCCTCTGCCAGCCCTACCATCAACTTTCGCTTTATATACCGCTTTTGCAATTCTATTATCCTCCATCCGCTCTACGTGTCCAAACCAACCTAACATTCCCTTCTCGATCTTAGTCACTATATCGTCTTTTACATACATTTTTAAATTTAAATTTTTCAGATAATAAATTTAAAGCTCACGTGAAGCTTACTTTATGTAAAAAAGCTTATTATAAGATTAATGATTAAGTACCGAAATGATAAAAATGTCTGGTATTGAATGTGTTCCTCTAGTTATTAAATAACTTGTAATGTATGAACCTAACCTACATTGATTTAAAAGATGTGTTGCTGTTGCAGTTTCTTGTCATTTCTTCTCCTCAGCCATAACACCTTGCGAAATGACGTAAATTCAAAAATGTTACATTGACCCTCAACAAGTTTATCCATGATAATTACGTTGAATAGATGATTCTGATTTCTGACGTCTCTGACCACCTTTCTCACCTTTTGTTTTCCTTGATCCAAATCGGCCTCCAGAGATGCGGATCGCTCGTGTAGTTCACAGATATGACTCTGGCATCTGGGTAGTCCTCCCGTATCCAATCTTTAGGCCAACAGTGGGAGTAGCAGTTATCACAGATGCACCCACAACCCACCTCGCAATTCCTCTTCTCTTTCTTACAAATGCAATTACTTTCAGTGTCTTTATTAATCTTATTACTATTACTGTCATTATTATTCCCACTTGCATCATTATTAAACCCGTCTGCGTTATTATTTTTACTTTGTTCATTAAAATCACAGTTGTTATCACAGTTTTTGAATAAATCGCTAACAAATTTAGCTTGCGTTTCGTAATTATCGATTATTTCGACCTGACCCAAAAGGGTGTTATTGTAAAACTTCTCAGTAACGAACACGTCGTCTTGAGGCAAAATTTTCTTGATATTCTTATAAAATTTCTCTTCATTAAATGCTTCGGTAAAACTATTAATCGTACTTGAGGAATTATTAAAATTATTAACTGCGTTTGTGGAATTATTAAAACTACTTTCGTTAAAATTATTAGTGTCGAAGTTATCGTAACTATTAATAATGGTTATTTGGTTGTTGAAACTATTTTTGTTGTTTTCTTTTTCGTGTTGTTCGCAATGAGGGCAAGTGCAGGGTGCTGGGAGGTCTGTCGGTCTTCTGAGGTGGATTTTTTCTGGTCCAATGTGATATTTCGATCTCCATTCTCCCTGACGCCACGTGTTGCCCAAGGATCCTGTAAAGACGAAAATAAAATGATTATATTCATGTCATTCAGGGTCCACATAATACCAGCGTCGTGGTTCACGCCGGGACTTGTGCTGAGTGAGGCCCTTTTATCTCAGGACGTCCACCACCACCTTATGATCATTCGAATGAACATCCTCTACGCTTTTTAACCTAACTGTTTTGTGATTTTTTTATATTTATATTCTATTCGGCTAAGCCAATGTCAGACGCGCCAGTTCCTACTTGTTATCATAAATTAAGTATTGATGGTAATCTAATCCACAAACAAAATAGTGTGAATGCAAAGTCCATACATAGATAGATACCTGATTAAAATAAGATATCTACTTATTTCAATAGGCTAGTTTTCAACTAGACAAATCAGTTACTTTTTAGTAAACGTCAAAACACGAAATTACTATGGAATTTGTATGAAAAAGCACACTGTGACGTCATAGAAAAAGGAGACATACTTATTGGTGTTGATTCCTGTAGACACCATCTAATTTTATTTTAAGTTATACATTGTTTTAAGTTTACGCGGTTATTATCATAATTAAAGCACATAATGGTGCTAATTCCTGTAAATACCATCTAATTTTATTTTAAGTTATATCTGTCATTTTCTTATCCGCCGAAAAGGAAAGGGACGGGTAATCGACAAGCATAAAATTTATGGAACACACGTCAATTTTAAGCACAAATCTAAACCAACCGTCTAAAAATTTTACGTCAGTCAATAACCCGACACATTAATTTACTCATTCTTCCTAAAATTAAGAGCTGTGAATCATCCGTCCCTTTCCTTTTCGACGGATATGAAAATGACGGATATAAGTAACTTAAAATAAAATTAGGCGGTGTCTCCAGGAATCGGGGCCATTGTTTTAAGTTTACGCGGTTATTATCATAATTAAAGCACATAATAACGGGCTCTTACCGCGTTTAAATGGGGATATGAGACTCCCGATATTTCGACACTGTTGCAAGTGCCATGATCACAAGATGACCGATGAGATTGGAGTGAGTTTTAACGCGGTAAGAACCCGTTATTGGTGCTAATTCCTGTAAATACCATCTAATTTTATTTTAAGTTATATCTGTCCTTTTCTTATCCGCCGAAAAGGAAAGGGACGGGTAATCGACAAGCATAAAATTTATGGAACACACGTCAATTTTAAGCACAAATCTAAACCAACCGTCTAAAAATTTTACGTCAGCAATAACCCGACACATTAATTTACTCATTCTTCCTAAAATTAAGAGCTGTGAATCATCCGTCCCTTTCCTTTTCGACGGATACGAAAATGACGGATATAACCTAAAATAAAATTAGGCGGTGTCTGCAGGAATCGGGGCCAATATGGGCTTTAATTAAGTTATACCTGTCATTTTCTTATCCGCCGAAAAGGAAAGGGACGGATAATCGACGGGCATAAAATTTATGGAACACACGTCAATTTTAAGCACAAATCTAAAACAACAATAAAAAAATACATTGGCTAATAACCCGACAGAATTACGTTGACAGCACACGTCAAACGGTTTGTATACCAGCGAGAAACCTTTTAGTTTCGCCCAGGTTATTCATTAATTTACTCATTCTTTCTAAAATTAAGAGCTGTCAATCATCCGTCCCTATCCTTTTCGGCGGATAAGAAAATGACAGTTACTTATAACTTAAAATTAGGAGGTGTCTGTAGGAATTGGGGCCACTATTTTTATTAAAGTGCATTTAAATAAGTTAATAAATAGAAAAAAAGAAAAACTTTTTCGTTAGTTTTAGATCTGGGGGGTTAAAATGACCACATCAAAGCAATTCATTTAAGAAAGCAATATTGCTATTTGACATTTGTTTGCATTGCGCACTTACTTTTATATGCGCAAATGTCACTTTGCAATATTGCTTTCTTAGATGAATTGCTTCGATGTAGCCATTTTAACCCCCCTGTCTTTATTTAGTAGTCAATTCTGATTAGAAGACGTAATTGTGTCTGGGTGTAAAAAAAGGTCATCATCATAGATACCCAATAACAAATCTAAAAATGCATTTAGCCTTTAAAGTCCTTCAATTAAACGCGGGATATTCCCCGGACGGACGTATGAAAAATCCGGGGAAACCAGGACCTGCTTCTGCTGCACACTGCACAGAACCATGGTATAAGGACACCAGGTATGCTCAATCCTATGACAAGCCGCCATTGCTAGCCCATTGATGACGTAAGTGTTACCATTAAATTGGTATCTCCAACATTCCAAGGACGCGAATTTTATTAAGTATTGAAAATTACGTTAATTACTGACTAATGTATTTAATTACTAATATTTGTCACGTACTTATTCAAAAATCATTAAAACTGTACCTAAATATTTTACTAAAAGTACAAAATATCCTTGCAAAGTAAATTGAAAACATTGGACGTGGGTAATTTATTTTTTACGAAATGGCAACGCAAAATCGGATGACGTCAGCTGGGCTAACCTTGAAAATGCTAGCTGTTTTGAGCTTGTTTTTTTTTGACGTGACTTATTGTAGATTTGCCGCAGATGGCATTAACTACTTGGCCGGACAAATGGGGAGCGCTGAAGGCTCTCACCCGGTACAACGTTTAAGACAACAGGCCTGAGGGTGCCCAGTTGGGCACGAACCTCGGCTCAGGGCGTCGTTTGAGAGGAAAAATATTTGAAAGAATTAATCGACCCTAGTGGGTCGATAGCGATAAGCGCTGAATGAGGGAAATCGTCGACCACGCCGGCGGGGTCGGTATCGGGGTCCTGAAGTGTTTGGTGTCGTGAGCTGATTGGCTTCCTCTATGGCTAGAGTAATCGGGTCGTCGGGATCGTATATTACGTCCTTCGGACGCCGATACTTTTCAGTACCGTCCCTGAGCGGGATGTATTCGGAAGCCGCAGCTACCAGGGGATTTGGGCAGTTTTGAGCGCAAGTACCGTTCTTATACATGGACAGAACGAATGAATGCATAACAAGGAGGGACATCTTTGCTACATTATTCGCGTCAAGAGGAAACAATGTGATATTATGATTCAACATTCCTGTTGATCGTAACTGTTGCACAATGTGATGGTAATATTATGACTGTGTAGTCATTGCATTAACGGTCTCCGTGGTCCAGTGGTTGAGCGTTGGGCGCACGATCCGGAGGCCCCGGGTTCGAATCCCGGTGGGGAAATATCACAAAAAAAAACTTTGTGATGCCTAGTTTGGTTAGGACATTACAGGCTGATCACCTGATTGTCCGAAAGTAAGATGATCCGTGCTTCGGAAGGCACGTTAAGCCATCATCTCCCTAACCTCCGTGGTCCAGTGGTTGAGCGTTGGGCTCACGATCCGGAGGCCCCGGGTTCGAATCCCGATGGGGACATGTCACAAAAATAACTTTGTGATCGCTACTTTGGTTAGGATATTACAGGCTGATCACCTGATTGTCCGAAAGTAAGATGATCCGTGCTTCGGAAGGCACGTTAAGCCATCATCTCCCTAGCTTCCGTGGTCCAGTGGTTGAGCGTTGGGGAGGTATGTGACCTAACGTGTATTGGGCTGGTTTTCCCTTCGCGGGTTCGAAGGTCAGACAGGCAGTCGCTTCTGTAAAAAACCGGACCTGTCAAACCTTCAGGTTAATTAAGCGGACCCTGTGAAAATCGGGATAGTGCTAGGGAGGATGATACATACATACATACATAAACTCACGCCCGTAATCCCTAATGGGGTGGGCAGAGCCACAAGTCATCAAAGACAACTTGCAGCCACTGTTGATACGATGTCATAAGCTGGATATGATAAACCTTATGGTGATAAGGGATCAGCCTATCGCCCATAACATTAGGCCATCATGTTAGAGGACACAATCCCTCTGTCGGTTTTTACGAACACGGGAAGACAAGCAGCTGAACGAGTTCTATGTTTTTTATTTGCTCCCAGAACAGCATAGAAGCTAGCATAGAAGCTAGGGAGATCATGATCACGTTAAATCTGAGCAGCGCCATCTTTAGTTTTTGGAGCGTGGCCTGGGAAGCCCTCAGTATTGTATAATCTCACCATAGAGCCCGTGCACGAAGATGACGTCGATGTTATGTGTCTGTGGCTGATGGAGCACCACACACTCCACTCGGGGCTCCGGGTGCAGATGCTCCGTGCCAGCCGGGCGGGGCTTCACTGGCTTGGAGACTGTGCCTGGATCAAAAAAAGAACATTACATAAACTCACGCCTATTTCCCTCCGGGGTTAAGCAGATGCTATAGAATTCCATTTGCTTCACACTTCTCTTGCTTCCTCCACATTCATCTCGCACGCCGGTTCGGAGATCGTATTCAACCTTTTCTAAGGACAACTCCAATTTGGTCAATGTAAGTCCTTCTCGGTCTTCCTCAAACAAAAAGACATAAATTATTTGTTATATAGTTAGCCCCGATTCCTGCAGACACCTCCTAATTTTAATTTAAGTTATACCCGTCATTTTCTTATCCGCCGAAAAGGAAAGGGACGGGTGATTGACAACTGTTATTTTAAAATGAATGAATAACCCGGGCGAAATAGCAACTCAGGGTGGGATGACGTCAGCTGGGCTAACCTTGAAATGTTAGATGTCACTTTTGAGCATACCTGGTTTTCTTATACCAAGGTCTAAACTATGTCCGAGGGGGTGAGGTAAACCTAGCTCAGCTGCTGGTGGGGAGCGGAGAGTTGCCGTTCTATATTTAGTATTTATTCCTTACTCTATGCTTATACTATCTAATCACACTCTAGCCATAGAGGCGGCCAATCAGCTCGCGACACCAAACACTTCAGGACCCCGATACCGATCCCGCCGGCGTGGTCGACGATTTCCCTCACTCAGCGCTTATCGCTATCGACCCACTAGGGTCGATTAATTCTTTCAAATATTTTTCCTCTCAGACGACGCCCTGAGCCGAGGTTCGCGCCCAACTGGGCACCCTCAGGCCTGTTGTCTCAAACGTTGTACCGGGTGCGAGCCTTCAGCGCTCCCCATTTGTCCGGCCAAGTAGTTAATGCCATCTGCGGCAAATCTACAATAAGTCACGTCAAAAGAAAACTACCTAATCACAGTACATGTCGTAATTATCTAATCTGTTCTCATTTCGTGCACTTAATAAACATAACCTTGAGTGGTCAAAGATCTCTTTATCACCAGTCGTACAAGGTCACTGCCGTCAAGCTACAAGTACAGACATCAGTCGGGTCTACATGACAACCGCGCCGCGGGCGACGCGAATTATATCGAGCGCTTAGACTAATAAACGCATGGTATAAGAAGACCAGGGGGGTTAAAATGGCCATATCGAAGCAATTCATCTAAGAAGCCAATATTGCAATTTGACATTTGCGTATATAAAAGTAAGAGCGCAATGCAAACAAATGTCAAATAGCAATATTGCTTTCTTAGGTGAATTGCTTCGATGTGGCCATTTTAACCCCCCAGGTATGCTCGAAACTGACAGCCAGCATTTCAAGGTTAGCCCAGCTGACGTCATTCGACCCTGTGTTGCCATTTCGTAAAAATAAATTACCCACGACCATTGTTTTTAATTTAATTTGCAAGGAAATTTTGGTCTTTTAGTAAAATATTTACGTACGGTTTTATATTATGTGACAAATAATAGTAATTAAATGCATTAGTCAGTAATTCACTTAATTTTCAATAATAAAATTTACGTCCTTGGAACGTTGGAGATGCCAATTTAATGGTAACACTTACGTCATCAAAGGGCTAGCAATGGCGGCTTGTCATAGGATTGAGCATACCTGGTCTTCTTATACCATGAATAAACGATACGAATGCTATCTACGTATATGGACGTCAAACGGATATTGGTCGAAGCGTTCAATATAATTCGAGCCGCGCGCGGCGCGGTTGTCATGCAGACACAAACTGATCAACATAATAATATACATAACATAAACAGCCTATATACGTCCCACTGCTGGGCACAGGCCTCCCCACACTCAACCGGAGGGGGGGCATACTCCACCACGCTGCTCCCTTGCGGGTTGGTGGAGGTGTTTTTGATATGTCACTTACCACTTGATATCGGGGGCAGCGGCGCGGTCATCAGACGATGTAGGAGTTCCGTTGCCGTTCGCCAGAGGCAGGAGACGCACCAGCGCCTGCGACAAACAGGATACAGTTAACATTCTTCTTCTTCTTCTATCGTGTGGGTTGTGAGGAGGATTACCAACCCCATCAACCCTTGTATCAGGGTTACTATCGAGCCGCCAAAGGCCCCTGACATGGCTCATGTCACGACTACCTATTAACTTACATTAGTAAGTAGTAACCGGGACCAACGGCTTAACTTGCCTTCCGAAGCACGGATCATCTTACTTTCGGACAATCATAATGTCCTAACCAAACTAGGGATCACAAAGTGATTTTTATGATATCTCCCCACCGGGGTTCGAACCCAGGGCCTCCGGATCGTGAAACCACCTCTCAACCACTGGACCACAGATGCCGGTCTCTTCTTCTCGTCTGGTTTGTGAGGTGGAATACCATCCTCATCAATCCTGGTGTCAGAGTTATGATTGAGCCGCCAAAGGCCCCTGACATGGCTCATGTAACACATATACAGTCGTGAGCTTAATGTTAGAGTACTTTTGGATGGCAACGAATCAGTCACTCAGTCCTTAGATCATTTCAATGAGTGGGTATATGTGACCTGTCACACAAGTAGGGTGCTCAATTGAGATGGTTTCGCCAATTGACTCGCTATTTTGAGCCGTCCAGTCGCTGATCATAGAAACAAGGAAGATATGCGCGTCAGTCCGCATTGCGCATGTGCTCAAAGTTACTTATTCTTTACCTTTTTAAAATTGTATGCATACGTTTTTACAATAAAATACCAGATAATGAGATGAGGAGCTCGGCGGTGGCGCAGCGGTAAACGCGCTCGGTCTACGATTGTTGAAGTTAAGCAACTTTCGCAAAGGCCAGTCATAGGATGGGTCACCACAAAAAAAAAGTTTTCATCTCGAGCTCCTCCGTGCTTCGGAAGGCACGTTAAGCCGTCGGTCCCGGCTGCATTAGCAATCGGTAATAACCATCAATCCGCACTGGACCCGCGTGACGGTTTAAGGCCCGATCTTCCTATCCATCCATAGGGAAGGCCCGTGCCCCAGCAGTGTGGACGTTGATGGGCTGATGATGATGAGATAATATTTTAAATTTGTCAGAAAATAAATTTAAAGCTCACGTGAAGCTTACTTTATGTAAAAAAGCTTATTATAAGATTAATGATTACTTAAATGATAAAAATGTCTGGTACTGAATGTGTTCCTCTAGTTATTAAATAACTTGTAATGTATACTGTCATTGATTTAAAAGATGTGTTGCTGTTGCATTTTCTTGTCATTTCTTCTCCTCAGCCATAACACGTTGCGAAATGACGTACTTAGATTCAAAAATGTTACATTGACCTTCAACAAGTTTAATCCATGATAATTACGTTGAATAAATGATTCTGATTTCAGCAGACGGTTCAGTTTTTTACAATGAAGTGCGTTGTGGTGTTGTTTATATTCTGTGGCTCTCGATTTGCTTATTATTAGGTATTTTGCGTGTAATATTACAGGGTGTTAGTAACATCGTAACGAACACTGAGGGGGATGATTCAGACCATGATTCTGAGTTAATATCAAGTGGAATTTTCAGTCGCAAAATTCATGTTGAGTCATCCCTCTCAGTATTCGTTACGATGTCACTTACACCACGTACAAGTACGTATGGGTGTTAGTGACACCGTAACAATACTGACGGGGATGATTCAGACCATGATTCTGAGTTGATAACAAGTGAAATTATCTCTAAATGAACATTTAATTTAAATTATTTTCAGTTCCATACTTTTGCGATAGAAAATTCCGCTTGATATCAACTCAGAATCGTGGTCTGCATCACCTGTCAAAGTTTTCGTTACGATGCCACTAACACCTAATATTGTTTTGTGCATATTTCGCGTCCATCGACTATGCTCCCGCGGTATCTATCTAGAACTCTGTGCATACTGTTCAACGCGATAATAGTGAATATTTGTTAGATGTGGCAATATTGAGGTCAGCTCCGAATAGAATGATGTGGACGAGTTATCAGACAATAGACCCACGCGTTGTGATGTGTAGGTAATCGGTTGACCTAATAAAAAGAAAATAAAATGTGTTGTATTTTATTATTTTGGCTCCTATTTCAGCCGCTGGTGAGGAGCGGAGAGTTACCGTTCTACACGTAGTATTATTCTTTATTCTTCTTCTAATCATGTGGGTTGTGAAGTGGAATACCAGCCTCATCAACCCTGGTGTCAGGGTTATAATTGACCCGCCAAAGGCCCCTGACATGGCTCATGTAAATCACTCACTTACATCAGTAAGCAGTAACCGGGACCAACGGCTTAACGTGCCTTCCGAAGCACGGATCATCTTACTTTTGGACAATCAAATGGTCAGCCTGTAATGTTGTAACCAAATTAGGGATTACAAAGTGATTTTTGTGATTTGTCCCCACCGGGATTCGAACCCGGGACCTCCGGATCGTGAGCACAACGCTCTCCCACTGGACCACGGAGGCCATTACGACCAAAATTAGGTAAGTACTTATTAAAAAAAAAAGAAGATTTATTTTTTGTATTTTTAACAACAAATACGAAATCAATCAGGAATCAGAATCATTTATTCAATGTAATTATCATGGAAAACTTGTTGAAGGTCAATCTATCTGTCATTTTTTTATCCGCCGAAAAGGAAAGGGACGGGTAATCGACAAGCATACAATTTATGGAACACACGTCAATTTTAAGCACAAATCTAAAACAACCGTCTAAAAATTTTACATTGGCCCATTACCCGACAGAATTAAGTTGACAGCACACGTCAAACGGATTGCATACCAGTGGGATACCTTTTTGATTCGCCCGGGTTATTCATTCATTTACTCATTCTTCCTAAAATTAAGAGCTGTCAATCATCCGCCCCTTTCCTTTTCGGCGGATAAGAAAATGACAGGTATAACTTAAAGTAAAATTAGGAGGTGTCTGCAGGAATCGGGGCCATTATCAAAACGTCCAAATGTGTGTGTGACGTCTGTGGGCTGCTATCTTTGGCTGCTAATTACAATAAGTACCTAATTCTAACCGTTTTTACATACCTAGGTAGGTAGTACTACTTACAAATAATGCTCTTATAATAAGGTTTAAGATACTTTATTTCTCAAAAGAATACATTTGATTCGCTTACTGAGAAACAATCAATTTCATAATATAGTAGTTTAAACAACATTGGAATTGGACTAAGGTAGGTAGGTAATTACTTAAATATCATTCAGAGACTTACTATACTAATTAGTAGGTAGGTATCTGTGTTCCATATGCGTCGACACTTTAATTGTTCCATCCACCAGCAACACATATATAATAATAATCAGTTAATTTTTATTTAATTATTTACCTCACAAACAAGTAATTTTGATCAATGAAGGTTCACAATGTAGGCTTTACTTCCTTACTCTATGCTAGAGTGGAAAATAGCTTAATCATGTTGACTAGCTAAGTATTATACTGCTGTTACACGAGTGTGTAAAACGGTGATTGTCAAGGACGGGAAACCTTATACTGCAACCATACTCGCGTCACTTCACTATTAACTTACTGTTAAAATGTGTGTGGACTGATTATTTCACCACTCGCAAACTGTATTAAAGAAAACGCTGATTGTTTTGCCACTTCGTATATAATTCGGTTTAAGTGGATAATTACAAACGTTACAAACACGTCCGACAATAAGAGAAGTTCGATGAATACAAAATTTATTTAAAAATAGTGAAGAATGAATATTTTTTATAACTTTTTTTTAAAAGGTATTTTTATGTTGCAATTGTCAACACTTACTAGGTATAATTAAAACACATAATAACGGGTTCTTACCGCGTTTAAATGGGGATATGAACCCGTTATTATGTGTTTTAATTATGATAATAACCGCGTAAACTTAAAACAATGTATACTACAATGTATAGTACTTACTAGGTATGTCTTTCTACTGTATAATTCTAAATGTCCTCTAGCCCTCGTTGACTTCTGCACAATATCCCAGGAAGAGGAAATGACTGAAAACCAGCGCTGGATGGCGCCACAGCATGGCTCCATCGCAGCACAAGCTGAGCTATTTCCTTTTGCCCGTATTCGCAATATTCATAATTACCTAGTTCATATAGCGAATGTAAATTGTTACTGGCAATAAATTTATTTTATTCTTATTCTTATTATAAAGAACGTGGTAAATACTCTTTGTGAAGTGTGTTTTATTATAAATTCCAGGAGCAATAACAATCGCGAACGTGGGCATAGCGATGCTGGAGCCGAGCCTGCCGATTTGGATGGCTGACACCATGGAGGCACGCCGTTGGCAGCAAGGAGTCGCCTTCCTGCCTGCCAGCATCTGTTACCTCATTGGTAAGTACAGTAATTTTTTTTTGACGTGACTTATTGTAGATTTGATGATGGCATTAACTAGTTGGCCGGACAAATGGGGAGCGCTGAAGGCTCTCACCCGGTACAACGTTTAAGACAAAAGGCCTGAGGGTGCCCAGTTGGGCGCGAACCTCGGCTCAGGGCGACGTCTGAGAGGAAAAAATATTTGAAAGAATTAATCGCACACGCCAAAGGATCACATATACGTATAAGCGAGATCCCTATTTTATTCACCCGGGTTATTCTTTCATTTTAAAAATAACAGTTGTCAATCCGTCCCTTTACTTTTCGGCGGATAAGAAAATGACAGATATAACTTAAAATTAGGAGGTGTTTGCAGGAATCGCGGCCATTTTGTCGCCGTCCTTAATTACAAATCTAATTATTAATACATTAGGTCAAGGAAACGTAAATCATTTAAATCCGTTTACTTATACAGGGTGTTAGTGACATCGTAACGAAAACTTTGAGGGACGATTCAGACCGTGATTCTGAGTTGATATCAAGTGGAATTTTCTATTCTAATAATTAGGGTCTATTCATCCATACTCTTTCTCCTATCCCTTTAAATAAATAAAGTAATAAATTATTAATAAGGAATAACGATTCATAATAATAGTGATTGTCTTTGGGTGCACTCCCATAGTGCATACAGGGATAATCGCCGGTTGGTGTCACATCACATTTAGATTAAATTGTCTTAAGGGGCCTCTACGTGTTGGCTTCGGCCCCACGCACGCCTTCCAAAAGTCCGGGACTCCATAGTCCCGAGATATGGAATTGACAAACATAATAGGTAATATAAATTACACTTTATTGCACACAAATTCACAAAACATTTACAGGATAAACTTATTCTAAGGTGGGCAAAGGCGGCCTTATCGCTAAGAGCGATCTCTTCCAGACAACCTTCGGCAGAGGATATAGTACACTTGTACAGCCTGCAATGTAGCGCCAAAAAAGTAAAATAAAACAAGAGAAAAAAATATTATATATAATAAATAAATATTATATTATATTATATTATATATAATACTACTATATAATACTTTGTTTTAATTTACTTTTTTTTAAATTTAATTTAATTTTATTTTTTAAATTTATTTTTTAATAATAATTGATAATAATTTTTTACCAATATGTTGTAGATAAAATTATCTCTGAAGTAAATTAATGCATTGTTTTAACTTACTCGTGTTCAAAAAGTGCAAAGTGCATAATATAATACCTATTGTAGCTTTGAAGGTCAACTCGGTGTTATATTTGGTTTCTATAGCGTTCCCTACTTGGCTAGACAAATGGGGAGCGAGCGCTGGGGACTTAAACTATAGCCGACTTGCCTAGAGTGCACAGAAATGACAATAAATTACCAATACTTAGTTAAAAAATAAACTACCAATGTTTTTAATTTACTTTGCAAGGAAATTTTGGTCTTTTAGTAAAAGATTTACGTACAGTTGTAATAATATATGTGACAAGTAATAGTAAGTAACTAAATACAATAGTCAGTAATTAATTTTCAATAATAAAATTTACGTCCTTGAAATGTTGGAGATATAGTTAATGGGCTGGTGATGATGATGATTTATTATTACAACATCAGCATTTTCCCGTTTCTCACGGGGTCATTTAATTTTCAATAATAAAATTTTGTCCTTGGAATGTTGGAGATACGAATTTAATGGTAACACTTACGCCATCAATGGGCTAGCAATGGCGGCTTGTCATAGGATTGAGCATACCAGCATGAGCAAAGTATTCCACATTGAATGGATAGTATGACGTCACTCGTTATCCGCTCGCCGCCATGTTAGTTTTATCTCGGTTCAACGACCTCTGGCATTGTGGCATAGATCCAACAATCCAGCATGCGCACGAGTTCCGAAACTATACGAAATGTGATATATTTGCGTTTTCAATGATGAGGTAGTGGTTGCCAAGAGCTACGGGGACACATGTAGAAAAGATCACGCCTTTTTTTTTTTGTAACGAAGGGGAAATTCTCATGGATACCTCGCCACCCGGGGGAGCGACGAGGTTATGTCGGACTCCTACCGACTAAAACCCCTCCGATGGCCCTCTGCTGTGCACGTCGGGGAGCTCCGGGATCTCTGTCGAACGCACCGGTGCTCCCCTCGCACTTGCTTTCACTAAAGCGCGTCCCGGGGTAGATCCCCACCCCTACGCCATCCCAGTTTTACGGCGATGCGAGGCCATATCGCATTGCCGTCCATCCCGGAGATCGTGTGTTGAGTGGTTCGGGCCCCCGCCCTTATCACTCACGATCCCCAGTGTCCCCTTTCAGTCGCCTCTTACGACAGGCAGGGGGTACCGTGCGTACATTCTTGCGCCCGGAACTACAGGGCGGTGTAGAAAAGATCACGCCTAGCCCAAGGAGGGACTATCCAATCGACGTTCCCCAAACACACGATAGATGGCGTTGTTCACTTTTAACGTGATAATTACCCCCACATCGTAATTCATGTAAGCGTCATATAAACGTCCCCTAATGAGGGAAATAGTCGACCACGCCGGCGGGGTATCTGGGCCTCACACGAGAGAAGAAGGTATTAAAACACGTTAGATCATATACGTACGACATTTTTTTTTATTTTGACAGTAAAGCATTTGACACATACGGTCACGAGCATTAATATGTATGTATACACTTTGGTGCCATGTCACATTAACTTTTTTGACAATGGTGCTAATTCCTGTAAATACCATCTAATTTTATTTTAGGTTATATCTGTCATTTTCTTATCCGCCGAAAAGGAAAGGGACGGGTAATCGACAAGCATAAAATTTATGGAACACACGTCAATTTTAAGCACAAATCTAAAACAACCGTCTAAAAATTCGCCCGGGTTATTCATTTATTTACTCATTCTTCCTAAAATTAAGAGCTGTCAATCATCCGTCCCTTTCCTTTTCGGCGGATAAGAAAATGACAGGTATAACTTAAAGTAAAATTAAGAGATGTCTGCAGGAATCGGGGCCAATATGAACTTTAAGTCTCACTAAATGACAAATATGATAGTGCGACAGAGTCCTAAAGTGGGTACATTATATTGATCATGACTGTACATCAATCTTTTTTAAAAACCATAAAGAAAGAACACATTTAAATCTTCTTTCTTAACATTCACTCGAGGTTCTAGTAACGCGAGAAGCCTTGGTTTGAATAGCGGCGTCGTCATCATGTCGGCAGTATTCTTTTCTGACGACACCTGCTTGGCAACCAATTTGGGATTTTCAACGCTTTTAATTTAATTTAATACGTTCATTTAATTTAATCTATTTTTATTTTATTTAATACGACATTTTTTTACGTTTTATTTAATACACACGTTTTATTTTATTTAATACGACATTTTTTACGTTTTATTTAATATGAAATTTTTTTACGTTTTATTTAATACATACATTTTATTTTATTTACTTAATACATTTTTTTATTTTGTCAGTAAAACATTGACATACCTACAACAATATTTTTTAAAAACCATAAAGTAAAGAACACATTTAAATCTTCTTTCTTAACAGAACGGACATAGCTACAGCGTAAATGTGTGTTTACATTTACGTAGGTACATATTACGACATTACTAGTTAATATACTTATGTCCAAATTCGTTTATGTAACACCGACCAAACAGCTTCGATCGTCCTATTAACGCCACGAAGGTCAGTTTCACTATAAGTTATGTATCTTAGATGTTCGTTGACCAAAACCTGCTTTTCTTAATTGTATACTTTCTTTATACGACCTCCGTGGTCCAGTGGTTGACCGTTGGGCTCACGATCCGGAGGTCCTGGGTTCGATTCCCGGTGGGGACATAACACAAAAATGACTTTGTGGTCCCTAGTTTGGTTAGAACATTACAGGCTGATCACATGATTGTCCGAAAGTAAGATGATCCGTGCTTCGGAAGGCACGTTAAGCCGTTGGTTCCGGTTACTACTTACTGATGTAAGTAAGTAGTCGTTACATGAGCCATGTCAGGGTCTTTGGCGGCTCAATAGTAACCCTGACACCAGGGTTGATGAGGTTGGTGCTCCACCTCACAACCCACACGATAGATGAGGAGGACTTTCTTTATAATATTTTTACGGAAGTGGGTTTCGGGATTTCCCTCATTCAGCGCTCTCAGAAGACGCTCTGATCCAAATATCAAGTACTTAACAGTTATTTTTTATATGCCGCTAGTATTTCACTTCACAACCCACACACCAGAAGAAGACGAAGATTAATTTCGGAGAAAACTTCTACTCCGAACCCCAAACGAATTAACTCAAAAGTCCGCGTAAACTTTCGGGTTATGAAGTGGCTTGTTGGCACGAAGCGAAAATAGATAGGTACACTTTGATTATAATAACACTGTCGCGAACTTAATGCGATCATTAACCACAAAACACCACTTCGTATTAATTATTTGGATTATTCAATGAAGAAAGCAACTGTCCCGTTCCCGTTTCCCGCCAAAAAGCCTTTCATTTTTTATTTTTTTTTTGTTTTGGTTTTCCCCGAAGGGTAAGGCAAAGGGAACTATGCCCATACAGCCATGTCTGACGGTTTTTTTTTTGCTTGATGATTAATGAAATGATAAAAGGTGATGATGATGAAACCTAAGCCCTCACCCTCGGAGTAGACTCCTACTTCGAACCCCAAATGAATTAACTCAAAAGTCCGCATAAACTTTTGAGCTATGAAGCGGCTTCCTGGCACGAAGCGAAAATAGGCAGATACACTTTGTTTATTGAATTCTCCAATATAATAACACTCGCAAATGTCTTCCGACTAACTTAATGCGATCGCTAACCACAAAACACCACTTCGTATTAATTATTGAGATCATTCAATGAAGAAAGCAACTGTCTCGTTCAAGTTTCCCGCCAAAAAGCCAAAAAGCCTTTTAATAGAGAACCCGAATTTACAGAAGATGAAAAAAAACACAAAGAGTTCGTATTATTTTATTCTAACATTCCGTCGCCCTTTTCTGTCACGTGTGTTGGCACGTTTTACTGGGCCAGAGTTATTTTTTTGTCATAATCAGTAGCGTTCGTAGTGTTGGGTTGTTACCAGGAAAATTCCCGGGAAATTTCCCAATTCCGAGGGAAAAATTCCCATTACGTAGGAAAATATTTTTAAGTCATATTTTTAAAATATTTTTTATTTAAGTATTTCCGACAAGATCATTTTAGTATAATGTAAATCTATTGTGAAATGACCTCAATTTTAAAACAATCGATAGTAGGTTAATATTGCTACACATAGGTATCTGATATAAATCCGTATAAAGATAATGGCCTCGATTCCTGCAGACACCTAATTTTATTTTAAGTTATCATTTTCTTATCCGCCGAAAAGGAAAGGGACGGATGATTATCAACAAGTTAATTTTAAAATGAATGAATAACCCGGGCGAATTAAATAGGCATCTCGCTGGTATGCAATCAGTTTGACGTGCTGTCTACTTAATTCTGTCGAGTTATTGGTCGATGTAAATTTTTAGTCGGTTGTTTTAGATTTCTGCTTAAAATTAACGTGTTTTCCATAAATTTTATGCCTGTCTATTAAGTACCCTTTCTTTTTCAATCTTCTCTTTAATCTGTTCCACGTAAGCTCTTCTAGGTCTTCCCCTTCCTCTCTTTCCTTGTAGCTTTCCTTCTATGATGTTTTTAATAAATTCGTCGTGTCTTATTAAGTGTCCAATCATCTTGCTTCTTCTGTCCTCAATAACTCTCAATATTTGCCTCTTTTCCCTTACGAGAGCCTTCAGCGCTCCCCATTTGTCCGGCCAAGGAATTAATGCCATCTAGCAGTTCATCATTAGTAACTCATATTATGTTGGTGTTCATATTGTGTACATCAGATTAGATAAACCTCACGCGTGCTAGTAAGATAAACCCCGTTTTAGGTTAAAACAGATAATGATTATGATAATGAACGCTGAATGGCTTCTAAGACGAAGGCCCCGATTCCTTAATAAAATAAACACCAGAAAATCTCCGCGAGCAAATATTTTTATTATCATCATCTCCAGCATTATCCTGATTCTCACAGGGTCCGCTTACCTAACTTGAAGATTTGACAGGTCCAGTTTTTTACAGAAGCGACTACCTGTCTGACCTTCGAAACCGCGAAGGAAAACCAGCCCAATATAGGTTAGTTCACATACCCCCGAAAATGCTGGATTCGAACCTGCGACCTATATATGTTTAAAGTATGTTAGTGATAACAATTGTAAATTAAATATTACTCACACCAAAGCAACCAGATACGGGTGCAGTTTGGCATTGCCGCCATCTTGGGCGATGGTGACGTCACCGGAAGCCGCCATCTTGGACGATTACCGCGCGCGGGAACCTGTGAAATTGCGGTTATTTATCAAATCGTTGAGTGACTTTTTAAAATGCTGCCTTTAGAAATTAATTGGTACATACATATCTTCTATCGTGAGGGTTGTGAGGTGGATCACCAACATCATCAACCCTGGTGTCAGGGTTACTATTGAGCCGCCAAAGGCCCCTGACATGGCTCATGTAACGACTACGTACTTACCACAATAAATTAGTAACCGGGACCAACGGCTTAACTTGTCTTCCGAAGCACGGATCATATTACTTTCGGACAATCCAGTGATCAGCCTGTAATGTCCTAACCAAACTAGCGATCACAAAGTGATTTTTTGTGATAATGTCGCCACTGAGATTTGAATCCACCTCTCAACCTACATGATAAGAAGAAGGGACTGTTCCCGAAGTGGGAATATTCCGGAGATCGGCACATTAACATACATTATTCCAGATTCTGACAATAGGTGTTTTATGTTTGTTTAGCAACTAATTGTGAATAGAATTAGGAAATAACAGTGTCAACCCAACAGGGCTAATACGCGCAAATGCAATGTGATAAAATAATCGATCGATTCAATACATTTTGTCAAAATCGATAAGTTTCTTTTATTTATTTATCTAGATAGGTATACCAACAGTACGGTCACGAGCATCTACAATAAGTCACGTCAAAAAAAAAAAAAGGTCACGAGTATTAATATGTATACACTTTGGTAGCATGTCACATTAACTTTTTTGACAAATTGAACTGTAAGTCTCACTAAATGTCAAATATGTTAGTGCGACAGAGCCCTAAAGTGGGTACATTATATTGCTCATGACTGTACACATATTGTAAAGTTATAAAATTAGTTTTTGTATATTTGCTCCAATTAGAGGTACACACTGCATTCACAATTAGGTACAACAACAAAACCTATATAATATATATACATAAATATGTATAAAACTTAAACAGAGTTTTCAATACTCAATAATCGGTTTCTTACTGATGTAAGTACGTAGCCGTTACATGAGCCATGTCAGGGGCCTATGGCGGCTCAATAGTAACCCTGACACCAGGGTTGATGGGGTTGGTAATCCACCCCACAATGGCTCATGTAACGATTACTCACGTACATCAGTAAAAAGTAACCGGGACCAACGGCTTAACGTGCCTTCCGAAACACGGATCATCTTATTTTCGGACAATCCTATCAGCCTGTAATGTCCTAACTAAACTAGGGATCACAAAGTGATTTTAGTGATATGTCCCCACCGGGATTAGAACCCGGGGCCTCCGGATCGTGAGTCCAACGCTCAACCACTGGACCATGGAGGCGAATTTTTATTATTAAAAGGGTTGCACAAACATTTTAATAATCTATGTGGGCTAGTAAGAGCGTTAGGCTCTCGATCTGCAGGTCCGTGTTCGATTCCCGACGGGAACAATGTCAAAAATCACTTTGTACGGCTTGTCCAAAATGGGAACATTCCTCGAAACGGTACTGACTATGGTACGGTCACGAGCATTAATATGTATATACGCTTTGGTACCATGTCACATTAACTTTTTTGACAAATTGAACTGTAAGTCTCACTAAATGTCAAATATGTTAGTGCGACAGAGTCCTAAAGTGGATACATTATATTGCTCATGACTGTAAGTACTAAGTCTGCAGTAAGAAAACCTGTTTTAAAATAGGAACACCATATGTACCGCAATGGCTGTACAGCCTTTGTGTCATTATAAACAAAGAATGTTTTTTAAAAACAAACTTTTGCTCACCTTCAAATGCAAGGACTGTGATCCATTCAGCCATAACAAAACATAATAGCTGTAACAACGAACTTTATCACCAACTAATTTGTTTAAATAACACACACTTAATACAATATAAATAAACTATTAATTTTTAACAAGTAACTATTAAAACCCACACACCTATATAACTTTGAAGCAAAGAGTTTGTATATAGATAATTTAATTTTAAAAAGTATAGTTTGACAGTAGATAGAAAAATAAATATTTTTAAACATGGAACGCGCGACCGCACGCCAAGCGGTTTCCCGCGCTACTGGTAGCGTTTGGTACACGGTAGAGAGATAAGCCAAGTTCTTAAACTATTCGCTTTATCAATAACATTGTAACTTTTCTGAAATGTTCACTTTCTACTGCATTATAGCGTATATTTTAACACAATAGACAACAAAATACAAATAGTTCATCGTAGAATGGTCAAATAGCCTGACATGAATTGTGTTATTTAACAGTTATTAAGATAAGATAAATCATCTTTGTAAGGACTTCGTATCGAAAGTAGCTGCAAGTTATCTTCTGATTACTCGTGGCTCTGGCCACCCCCTTAAGGACTACGGGCGTGAATTTAGGTATGTGTAAGTAATCATTACCTTTTTTTTTTTTGACGTGACTTATTGTAGATTTGCCGCAGATGGCATTAACTACTTGGCCGGACAAATGGGGAGCGCTGAAAGCTCTCACCCGGTGTTAATCATTACCGGCTATTAGTAAAGTTAATAGGTACGTCCACCAACCCGCAGTGGAGCAGCGTGGTGGAGTATGCTCCATACCTCTTCCGGTTGATTGAGGGCAAGCCTGTGCCCAGCAGTGGGACGTATATTTAAGCTGGTTATATGTAAGTACTTATTAAATTAACGATTTATATAAACTAGAAAAGAACTTGGATTCAATTTTACAGCACATATTTAAGTTCATTCCACAACCAATACCTACATTCGACTTTATACGTCTATTACAATGCAATACTGCTTAAAATCGTCTGCACTTCACACAATGTACGATATGATAGTACAATTTCTATTATCGACAATTTTATAACATGCTGTTGTGTGGGTTATAAATGCCTTTGTGATTGTTCGAGCGCCGGTTTTTTGATACGCAAACGTAAAATTGTTAACCGTCACACACACGTTTTTCAATAATGATTTCATTATTCACGCTATTCGCTATTAAGACTATAATATTAAAGTATTAGCTATAATCTATCAACATCATCATCCCCCTAGCGTTATCCCGTTTTTCACAGGGTCCGCTTACCTAACCTGAAGATTTGACAGGTCCGGTTTTTTACAGAAGCGACTGCCTGTTTGACCTTCCAACCCGCGAAGGGAAAACCAGCCCAATATAGTTTAGGTCACATACCTCCGAAATGCATTTCTCAGGAATGTGGGCTTCCCCACGATGTTTTCCTTCACCGCTGAGCACGTGATAATCATTTACGATCCAAACATGAATTCGAAAATCATTGGTAGGTCTATGCTGGGATTTAAACCTGCGACCTCAAACTGAGAGTGGAGCGTTCTACCAACTGGGCAATCACGGCTGGATAGCTATAGCGTAGTTATATTGTATATACTCATAATAAATACATACATAAACTCACGTCCATTTCCCTTGAGGGGTAAGCAGAGACTACGGAATTTCACTATCTTCGATCCTGACCCCATTTCACTTGATATCAACTCAGAAATATGATCTGAATCATCCCTCTCAGTATTCGGTATGATATCACCTACACCCCTTACAAGTACGTACAAGTAGCCATGCATACTTGCATGGTAAGGTATGGTTTGTTAGTGACACCGTAACCGTAACGAATACTGAGGGGGATGATTCAAATCATGATTCTGAGTTGATATCAAGTGGAATTTCCTGTCGGAAAATTCGTGAAAATGTTTGTTTTTATTTTTAATAATTTTAAGTTCTATTTTTTTGCGACGGAAAATACCACTTGATACCAACTCAGAATCATAGGCTGAATCATCCCTCAAAATTTTCGTTACGATGTCACTTACACCCTGTAGATTAAATTCACGCTTGTAATCCACACCGGGGTGACCACGAAATGTATGGATAAGAAAATAAATTTTATTTTTTTATTTATTGTTTTATTTTTTAAATAAATGTAAATACTTACACACAAATAATATAGGTACTTATATCAAAATAAGAATACCTACTAACTATACATTATATATCATTGATATAATCAATTATTATAACATTTATTATGCCTAATATATAAATCGTTATCCAAGGCTATAGTCCCCAAAAATATGGTGTTAGTGACATCGTAACGAAAACTTTGAGGGATGATTCAGACCATGATTCTGAGTTGATATCAAGTGGAATTTACGTCGCAAAAGTAGGGGACTGAAAATAATGATAAAAAACACATTTTCATGAATTTTCCGACAGGAAATTCCACTTGATATCAACTCAGAATCATGGTCTGAACCATCCCCCTCAGTATTCGTTATGGTGTCACTAACACCCATACCTAGTTGTATGGGTACCTGTATGTACTTGTACGGGGTGTAAGCGACATTGTAACGAATACCGAGAGGCATGAAACAGCTCATTATTCTGAGTTAATATCAAGTATAATTTACCGTCGTAAAAGTACAGAATTGAAAATAATATAAAAAAAACTAAAAGTCATGAATTTTGCGACGAAAAATTCCACTTGATATTAACTCAGAATCATGGTCTGAACCATCCCCTTCAGCATTCGTTACGATGTCACTAACACCCTGTATAGATGGCGCTGTACAAAGTTGCCTTCGTTTAACCTACTTTCATAGATAACAGACATGTGCATCTTTTATCTTTGTTTTTGTCTATAAATGATGACCCTTGTTATTACACCCAGGCACAATTACAACTTCCACCCATTATTGTTCTGATCATAATAAAGAGAAGCAATATAGGTAGCAACATAATTATATAAATAATTTGAACTAAATATTAAGCAACAATTATTTTTATTTATGATTCTGCTATTATATTGTTTCTTGTGGTTGTTTTTTTCCCGGGCTATTTTTTTATCTATATCTACGAATACGAATATTTATATCTAAATAAAATAAAAAATATAAAATTGAATTAGAATTGAATTGAATTTGAATATTTACATTTACATTTGTTTTATATCTGCAATCAGTATCTTCTTTTTTTTTCTTTTTATTATTATTTAATGAGAAAATAGGTAATTATCACGTTATATCTGTACAGCGCTATCTATATTATTTTTGGGAACGTAGCGTGGAAAGTCCTTCGCTATAAATATGAGTATCTAGCCTTCGCTATATCGGTTTACAAGCGTTACTTTTTTTAATTAAAAATACGTTTGCATTTGACTAAGTGTTTCCCGATAATCGACTGTATATCGATTAATAATCGATTATTTTCTAAGCCCCTATATCGATATGCCTATCAACAGTATCATCGATAATGGAATTACTTCATTTCGTGGCTGACTTTGCAAACTGCAATTTTTTGCTAAAATAATTTGTGTCTTATTGCGCGGCGCAGCGGTAAACGCGCTCGGTCTGCGATTGTTGAAGTTAAGCAACTTTCGCAAAGGCCGGTCATAGGATGGGTGACCACAAAAAAAGTTTTCATCTCGAGCTCCTCTTTGCTTCGGAAGGCACGTTAAGCCGTTGGTCCCGGCTGCATTAGCAATCTGCACTGGGCCGGCGTAGTGGTTTAAGGCCCGATCTCCCTATCCATCCATAGGGAAGGCCCGTGCCACAGCGGTGGGGACGTTAATGGGCTGATGATGATGTGACAATATAGCAAAAGCTGCAGTATCAGATTCTCCAAAATTTTCAGATATGTCCGTTAGCGACGCCAGCGACGATTTATATCGTTTATAATCTAATTGTTAGATGTGTGTCAACAGCCTCCGTGGTCTAGTGGTTAGAGCGTTACGCTCACGATCTGGAGGTCCGGGTTCGATTCCCGATGGGGACATTGTCGAAATCACTGTGTGAGACTGTCCTGTTTGGTAAGGACTTTTCAGGCTTGAGTCACCTGATTGTCCGAAAAAGTAAGATGATTCCGTGCTTCGGAGGGCACGTTAAGCCGTTGGTCCCGGCTATTGGCCGTAAAAACACCTCCACCAACCCGCACTGGAGCAGCGTGGTAGAGTATGCTCCATACCCCCTCCGGTTGATTGAGGGGAGGCCTGTGCCCAGCAGTGGGACGTATATAGGCAGTTTATGTATGTATGTATGTTAGATGTAATCTAATTATTAGATGTAGTCGATTATATCGATACTGTCGATTGTAAAATAATTGCAATACGATCGATTATATTGCAACTAATCGTTAATCGACTGTTAATCGATATAATTGTAGAATTTTCAATATCGATACTATCGATATGCATATCGATATTTAGGTTATTTAGAGGTAAATAATCGACTAATCGGTAATCGATTATTCGGCAACACTCGTTTGACTACAATCTCACCTTGATCGTAAGTGAAAATGCGGCCTGAATTGGTGAATTTTCTCTTACCTAGAAAATGCCTATTCACTCTTCGTCAAAATTAGAGCGACCATCGGGTGAGTGACTCTTTAGTTTTGAGGAAAACTGAATAGGCAGGGAGAAAGCAGTGGCAAGGTACTATGTTACAGAGCACATCTGCTCCCTCTCATATGTTATTTTCTTTTTCATAATTAATTTTATAAATACTTAAAGAACGGATTGAAATCCTTATCCGGCTTACTCTCCACTGTATTGTCTTTCAACAAAATTGATATTAAATCTTTGTCTAGACCACACGAATCGTTGGTCTCCGATTTCTTAATAACATTTTCTAGAAAGAAATTTCTGAAACCCGCGTAGAACAATACCGCTGAAGGCCTAGTACCCCACTTTCGCCTCATAGACTCGAAAAATGTATCCAACTGTTCCAAATTTAGGTTTCTAGTGCATAAATATTGGTAACCATTCGTTTTCAAATCGGAAGCGATGTTCAGAACAGCTCTGATTGTAATTTCGAGACACCTTAAGGTCTCCACTGTGTTTGTAACGTCTTCGTAATTTTTGGTAATGACTTTGAGATTCGGAAGCAGATTTAGCATTTTTTCGAAGACGTCCATCTGATAATCCTTGAAACAGAACGGAATTTTGTACCGGCATATATCTTTATCATCATACGAATTCAAAATGTCGAAAATGTTGTTCAGTAAATCGACAAATTTGACTGTACCGTAGCTTCGCGCTGTCAGATGCTTCAGTTCTATGCAGTTGATTATACCAGCTGCAACTGTCTTGCTAAATACCTGAGCAGAGTAATGTATCCTTGTTTTGTCCAAATCATTCGGTCTTATATGACTTTCAGTCAATTTCGGCGCGAATTTGTACACTCTAGTTTTATCTGTTTCGAAAAGCTTCTCGATATCAAACCAGGAAGCTATTTGCTCGGTACCATCGACTTCTACGAATCTAAAGTAATGGTTTAACATCACGTTTCTGATTTGATTCATTATGTGTAAAGCGTCAAAGATGTAGTAAACTTTATGATTGTTTACGAAGAAAAATGGTCGCTCAGGGCATATGTTACGTGCTTTCGCCATATTTAGCATATTTGGATGTTCGTTCGTTGTAAAAGCTATCACTTTTAAGCCTACGTCCATAAGAGTACCAATTATTTCGTCAAGCCACAAGTTGACTTCCGAAATATCGAAGTTTTCCTTCAATTGACACGTTATCAAAGGCTGTTTCCAATCGGAATAGATACCCCTGGTTAACACCACTAAAGATTTACTGGCAACTTCAGTTCCTTGTATGTCGTTTATTTCGTGGTACCCCATACTTTTATCTGAATTTGCTATTTTATGGATCTCTTCTTTCAAAGGCAGTAAGTTAGCACAGACGATGCAGTACTTCTCTTCATCTTTCAACTTGCTAACGATAAGTTTTAGGCAGTTTATGACTGTTGGCGTCAATTTCGTCGAGATCCCGACCTGTATTCTCCGTAAAGTTTTCTCTGTGGGTAGATTCAGATGCTGCCTTAAAGCTTTGTAGGCTGTTGGGTTGGAGTAGAACAAGTTTAACGCTAAGAACTTCAGCTCATTGCCATAAGCTCTGCCTTGTTTTACCTTTAACTTCTCAACAGGATCTTCCGTGATCTCTTCAATATCATTATCGCGTCGGTTTTTCCGGTATTTTTTCTCGTGCAGCCGCCATTGCTGCTGGATCAGCTTTATAGCCTCTTCCAATCTTGATTGCATCATCGTTTCGTAGTCCATCTCTTCTTCATCAGAGTCAGAGGTTTCGTTCGGTTCGTCAGACGACACCTCTTTCTGACACTTCGACTTTCTACCCTTCCGTTTCTGTTTAGGTTTTTTTTCCTCGCATCTTGAGAACTTTTTAACATTTTTTGGAACAACTTTAGGAGATTCCCTCTTTACTTTTGGTTTGTCACCACTTTTTGGAACGATAGACGCTATATCCGGCTGGCATGTAACGTCGCATATTGTTGGATTCTCTGCGTTATTTTCTAACATCGATGCGTTGCTTAGACTCGTTTGTTCACTTTGATCGGAGTCACAGTTCTGATTGGTCTTCGCTGTTTTTGGGTCAAAGGCTAATGTAATTAGTAACTTTCTTTTCAACGGGTTGTCTATTTTCCATTGTTGTTGCGATTCTATACTCTCAGCAGATTCGGTTTGACATGCAATTTCATTTGTAGCCGTTTCGGTTTGGGTAGCTACGGTTGTGTTGCTAAAATCGGTCTGGGTTGATTTTGTCAAGTCGTCCAAAATAGTTCGATGTGGTAAGTTCAAGTTGGGAACGGCATCGTCTAACAGTATTTTGTGCTGGTCCAGGAATGTAAAATGTATGTCGCATACCCTATACTCTTTGTGCAGGTTGTCTATGCTTAGATGGCCTAAATCTAGACGGTCTACTGCTTGTAGCCAGTTGTTACACCTGAAAAGAGTAACAAATGGTACCTATTAAAATAAAATAAATATGTAAACAATATTTAGATTTATACATACATATTTACTTATTTATTAACGGATCACTTACAGCTATGCACATTATAACATTTAGTTAGGACATAATTTAACAAAGTAAAACAGTACATATGTGTAAGCCAATTACCAGTGAACACAACATTCATCGTAAAAAGAAAACAACATCTAATCTAGTTGAGGCTAACTTCTCAGCAGCTAAAATCTCACTATTTACTTAAAGGTTGCCTGGAAGAGATTGCTACCTTAGCAATAAGGCCGCCTGTTGTACTACCTGTCTACTTATAATATGCTTTAATGTATTTTCAATATGCAATAAAGTGTTTTTGTATTGTATTTTTTTGTATATTTAATTAATTATTAGAGATTCCACTGGGTCTTAAGTCTTGAGTACTGAGTCTGGGTGGTATTGAGTCAATGTGGTTCTGTGGTACGCCAGCTTGCTTCTCAGACAGGGAGCGCCGGTTCCAACCCAGGTACCAAACTTGCACCAATGAGTTTTTAATTTATCTTAAGTGCAGTTTTCCCTAACGCAGTTGGCTCGACCATTATAGACAGCGATACGGCTCACCAAATATTTTGTCACCATGTTGGTCTAACAGTAAGCTGGCTAAGGCTTGGGTACTTAGTTCATCCCGTGATTTCGTCATGCATGTGTCTGACTACCCTAATTGGGATATGGTATGAGGTTGACAAGGAAATACACCTGTTCAATTGTTCATTGGCGAAGTTCGCAGAGGCTATAATTGAAATTTTATGTGATAATAGATAAGATATTTGATATTGATATTTGATAGTGTATAGGTATGTAAGTATAATACTGAAAATATAGAAGTAATAATTTAAGTTTATATTAAGTTATGTGTCTAAGTTACCGCCTTGGGCATATGCCTGTATGGTAACTAGTTGTAATTATTAGATAAATAAATAAATAGTCGTGAACTTATGTTGTGATTTTTTTTAATACGATTGTCTATCGATAGGCAATGGTGGCTTATCCAGCAAAACTAATACAAATAGATCTACGGTCAATTCGGTTTCGTTATTTCATGGACTCGAATCGTATAAGAATTGGATTCTACTTTCACGCCTTGTTCGGGTTTGTGTAATTTCTCTACTTCCAGTTCAACAGAGATTTTATTACATGCCTTAAAACCTTAACAACAACAAAATGCAAGTAAACCTTACATAAATATAAATAACAAAATAACCGATTAGTTTGTATTAACATTACCTAATGGGGTCCAATGGAAATGGATATAAATAGCGTTCCTTGTCTTTGCTAGAAGACGGACAGCCATACACAGCACAATAAATTTCCATTTTTGATAGAAATTTTTAATTAAATAAATACATAAACACTGTTCTCATCCGCCATAATTGTGCGGGCGGGGGAGAAGTATAAATTCTGTGCGGGCGCGGGGAAGGGTGGCAAAATAAAAGTTTGGTGTTTCATTCCACTCATTTTCGTATCGAAATAGTTACATTGTTTAATTATTTTTTGCTCTTTGGTCAAATAAATAAAAATATTCTATAGCACATTAGCAATGCAGGATATAATGAAAAATATAAGTTGATTTTATTTGAATAGAATTGGAATAGAATGATAGTTTTCGAACTTGTTTTAGTGAAATTAAATGCGTGCATTGAAACGAAAATGCCCTTGAAAAAGTGACATTTCGTTTATAATGTTGCCTACAACTACTTTTTTCCCTTAATCTAAGGTATTTTTTTTTCACGAATTATAAATAAATAAATGAATTTTTTTTACAGAAGAAAAATATGCAGTTACTGTTCCTAAATAATAATAAGTTTATGAACCATTATTTTTCGGACATTACATAACTGCATTAGTATTATATTTATTTATTAAGTACACTTGCATTGCAATGGTACAGAAATCAGTTGCGTTACATACAAACAAATAAAAAATATACAGCTAAGTAATGTACGTACAGTTCTCTGTCATTTGTCGTGTGATGAGTATGTACTCAATCATTCTCGCAAACAAGTAGAACGAATATAGTATTGTGAACGAATTCAGCAAACAAGATCCACTTAATCATACCTTTTTTTATACAAAAGAATACTTATTATTTATAAGTACATAAAAAATATCGCCAGTGAAGGATTTTCCAGGCTACGTTCCCCAAGAACAACATAGATGGCATTGTTCAGATTTAACGTGATTATTAGCTTTTTTCTCATTGTTCGAGTATATAATTATTGAGAAATATAATAAAATGGCAGATACATGTACAAAATAATTGTTGTTTGATATTTGGATCAGATATAGTGCAGAATTATGTAGCTTCTCTTTATTTTGATCAGAATAATAATAATAAGTTATTTATTTAGGTAAAAACCCATCAACCACATTAGAACAAAATAAATACAATAAAAAAAATACAATAAAAATAATAAAAATAAAACGTCATTATAGAATTAGTTATTATGTATAATACCATATACCATCCACCCATCTGGGTGGAAGATGTGTTGTGCCTAATACGAATTATTACCAATAAATTATATGAATATGAATATATGAATGAATAACAAGGGTAATAATTTATACTCAAAAACAAAGATAAATGGTGCATAAATATGTCTGTTATGCATAAAATTAGAAGGTTAAACGAAAGCAACACTATACAACGTTATCTATATTTTTTGGAGAAGGTAGCCTGGAAAGTTCTTCATTGTGTTTCAGTGATAAGAAATTAATGGCTATTGCAGTAACCAAATATTACGCGCGTGGATGAATTTCACATCTATACGTCTGCAAGTGATAAAATAAATACAAAAATATAATATGTAGCGGAACCCTAATATAACACGGGAGATCACGACTTTAAAATGGCAACACTATATTAAAAATAATGCCCGCAGTCGGTTGTCACGCCAGAAAAAAATGTGAATTTTGGAATTAATTATTTGTTGATTTAACATAGTAAATAAAGCTATTTTTACAATATTTTAACGTTAAAACGTAGTTTAGGACTTTGTGCACAGTGTGGAGTGGTTATTTGGAGTGTTTTAGTGGGAAATATGTGCAGTTTTAAGGTATTTAAAGTTATAAGAGTTGATAAAAAATCCGAGTGTTTTTTTGTTCGCTTGTCCTCTGTACGTTTTTTTACAATTCTGCGTATTGATTACTTGTACTCTGAGGCACGTCAGTTGTTTAATTATGGCCATCTGCCTCCATTTTAGCTATAAAAAGTGTAATTTCAATTATAATTCTGAAAAGCGCAAAATTTCGTAGCGTTTGTTGTTTTAAAGTAGTAAAGTGTGAGCAGGTATTCGTAATTGGGTTCTGCTCTTTGTTCGACATTTTTTTCGTCATTTTACATTCTTGACGCGAGAATCAGGTTTTAGTGACGTGTTATTTTAGTGTTTATGGTAATTATAACTTTTAAAAAGTGTAGTTTTAACTTTTTAATGTTTATCAATTTATAATCTGTGAAAAAAATGACATAATTTAATGTCTTATAATTATAATTCTATGATAATTATAATATTTAAGATTTTTGGTTTTAATTATTAAAACTTACTTAAAATTCAGAAATAGCTTTATTCAGTAGGTAACATAGTTACACTTTGAATTGTAAATTTTTACATAACGAATGTCTCATCCGCCTAAAACTACTGCAGCTTCTCACAACCTGTATAGCCGGGGAAAAGAAGCTGCAAGAAAACCTCGGCACAGGGCCCTAGACGTTCTTTAAAACAAATAAACATAAAATATTTTTATACAATTGAGTAATTTAGCTGCCTAATATCAGTTCTCAGACAGTTAATCCCATGCATTCATATCTTCTAAATAATCACTAACTTTATAATAACCTTTTTGTAAAGTTTCTGTTTAACTACTGTTTTATTATTTTACCAATTAGTAATATTTTATTTTACCAACTAGTTTACATGTAAAGTTATGTCTTATCTATGCTATAAGATCCCACTGATGGGCAAAAGTGTCCGCAAAAATCATAAATATAAAAAAAAATACTTATTTTTTCTTTTTCAGATACTTTAAAGGACTCAGGCACCAAGATGGACCCTTTAAGCAACTATGATTATTCATACAGTAACTATGACCAGATGCCGACTCACGACTTCATGTACAGCGTCAAAATGGAACCGTTACACCAAGCCGTTACCAACCATATCCCCGACCCGTATGCTAACATGTACCCTACGGATTACCAAAACAACGATAAACCAGTAACGGGAACAGAAAACCAAGTAACGGAATCAAATAATGACATTGGTGAGACTGCACAAGGAAATGAAAACCAAAAGCAAGTTGACGAAGAAGACAGCAAGGAACATCTGAAGTATTTAACGGAACCGAAGAGACGGCTAAAGCGAAAAGGCAAAACTAGTACATATTGGAATAAAAAAGTTGAAGATAAAAACTTTCCTTTCTACGGTTGCACTATTTGCAATGTAAGTTTTTCAACGATTCAAGATTTGGACCAACATGTAACTGTGCATAAAGGTAGGATAACGAGTTACGATATAAGAGTACGTAACCAGATCAAAAGAAAGGAAAAGATTAAAGAAATGAAACGGCTAAAGAAATTGGGGAAGAAAATAAAGACGGAAGGCCTTACGGACATAGAAATTAAACCGGAAGATGGTTACATTGGTAACGAGGAGGCTTCAAAATATAACGATTCAGAGAAAAACGATCATGTTAACAACGAGAACACGGATATAAATTCTGAAAATGTGAACCAGAATGTGGTTAATAACGAGAATGGTGCTACAACAGCCTCGAAGCGAGGGAAGGGTGGAAAAAAAAACAATAAAAAATCAAAATTAGGAGTCCCCGAAGATCCACGATTGCTGAAGTTGTTCAAATGTTTTGCATGTCAAAAACAATTCTCGTTAAGCTATTACCTGAAGTTACATGTCAGATCGCATACAGGTGAGATTCATTCATCATTTCTCTTATCGTTATCCTGTTATCACAGGGTCTGCTTACCTAACCCATAGAATAAGGAATCTTCTTCTATTGTGTGGGTTGTGAAGTGGATTACCAACCCCATCAACCCTGTTGTCAGGGTTATTATTCACCCACCAAAGGCCCATGACATGACTCATGTAACGACTACGTACTGACATCAGTAAGTAGTAATCGGGACCAACGGCTTACCGCGCCTTCCGAAGCACGGATCATCTTACTTTCGGACAATCAGGTGATCAGAGTCAGAATTTTTTCGTTATAATTAAAAAAAAATTTTGCTTCTATGCTGTTCTGGGAGCATATAAAAAACATAGAACACGTTCAGCTGCTTCTCTTCCCGGGCATGTCGTAAAAACCGACAGAGGGATTGTGTCCTCTAACATGATGGACTAATGTTATGGGCGATAGGCTGATCCCTTATCACCATAAGGTTCATCATATCCATCTTTGGAATTCGTATCAACAGTGGCTGCAAGTTGTCTTTGATTACTTGTGGCTCTGCCCACCCCATTAGGGATTACGGGCGTGAGTTTATGTATGTATGTATGTAATTAAAAAAAAAAACAAAAAAAAAATTATTACTCTCTCATCAACACGATAATTGGTAATTAACAATAAAACAATTATTAATTATTTTGATTTGAACAAGATTAAGGTACAGGTGTTGGTGAGAGAGACTGGGGTCTGTGAGAAGCGTTAGCTTGTAGTACAGAACCCTACGCTCCTTGTTAGGTTCCCTAAACATAGGTGAGTGCTATAAAAAAAAATATTAATTATTCTCATAATTTTCAGATGAGAAGCCCTACACATGCGCCGAATGCGGACAGTCGTTTATAACAGCGAGCAAACTCGGGCGACACAACAAGAGAATACATCTCGCCATCAAATTCCAATGTCGGATCTGCTACAGATTTTTTTCCAGGTATTTTTTTTTATCTCCTACTCCTCTTATCGTGTGGGTCGTGAGGTGGAATACCAGCCTCATCAACTCTGGTCTCAAGGTTATGATTGAGCCGCCAAAGGCCCATGTAACAATTACTCGATTATTTTTCATCAATATGTAAGTAAGTTTTATCACTTAATGGGTATTAAACCTTCACCTCTGTGCCATATCTGTCATAAGACCGATGACCTTTATTAATTATTTTGTGGGAATGTGCCCAAAATTTAGACGTGTGAATTCCCTCGGCAACGGAGAAGTCAATTGCTGGTTGGCAGAGTCACTATCATGCTAGGCTTTGTTTTTTTTTTTTAAATTTTATTGTGGACAACTTACAAGCTACACTCTGTACATTTACAGAAGTCAATTACAAGTAGTCACAGCATGCTCAATAATTTTAAAAAAATAACAGAAATAATTTAACAAAAAGAAAAAAAAGTAAACAAAAATAGAAATAATTTAACAAAAAGAAAAAAAAAGTAAAAATTTTTTTTTTGTATCTTTTCATTTCAAAAGCAGCCAGTGCCTTGTTTTTATATGCACTTAAGGGCATAGATCAAGATCATGAAATAAGGCTAACAAATTATACAATCTACACAACCAGCGGGCTTAGCACCGTAAGCGCGCGACTCTTTCTCGCCGCGACAGAGATCGTCTGTCTCTTTCTGTGCAGTACTGTGAGAGAGTGATGGGTGACGTATGTCGAGACGAGATTGACGAGAAAGAGCCGCACGCTTACGATGCTAAGCCCGCTGGAAATAGTAGCATATTGACCCAAATTAGTTCTGGTTGGTGGAGTTACAAAGTGTTCACGCCAACGTGAACGCACCATAATATTGAAAAACGGCAACCCCGATGACGTTCCGGTCCCGGTCCCGGTCTTCTTTCAATTCACTCTCTCTACCTATCTCCGCGTCACGCACGTAACGACCAACTATCGCGTACGCGCACAACACAAAAATGTAACCATTATCAAGACAATAAACAATCCCCCTCAAGACGAAGGTTTCATTGAAGCAATCCTATCTGCTAAACATCTACAACACAACTAACCCCACGCCGGAGCTACTGCAGCGCCGACACAAAGGAGTAGGCTTTTTTCCTAAGAAGTAATAATAAAAATAATAATAAAAAAGTTCATTTATTTATTTATTTTTGGTTTACTAACAGTCACTTACACTAACACATTGTAATATGTTACATTTCAAAACTTAAAAGCTAAATCAGTGGACCAACGGCTTAGCGAGCTTTCCGAAGCACGGAGTCATCTTAGTTTTCCTCCGGTGATTCAATCCTTACCAAACAAAGGACAGTCTCACAAAGTGATTTTGACAATGCCCCCATAGGGAATCGAGCCCGGACCTCCAGATCATGAGCCCAACGCTCTAACCACTAGACCACTGTTGCCTGTTGTATGCTAGCAAACAGGAATTTATACCTATCACTATTTTGTTGCAGATTCGACATTCTTACGCGGCATTTCGACAAAGCACATAAAGAGGAAAAATTAGAGGGCGAACCGTATGGTAAGTTATAACATAGCATGACGACTGTACCCCCAAAGGGGTAGGGGGAGATGTTAGTCCAAGAAAAAATTATAAGTAAATCTTCTATCGTATGGGTCGTGAGTGATCCGTGCTTCGGAAGGGACGTTAAGCCGTTGGTCCCGGTTACTACTTACTGATGTAAGTAAGTAGTCGTTCCATGAGCCATGTCAGGGGCCTTTGGCGGCTCAATAGTAACCCTGACTCCAGGGTGATGAGGTTGGTACTCCACCTCACAACCCACATGATAGAAGAAGAATTCCATTTTCTTCAATCCTGACACACTTCTCTTCTTTCCTCCACACTCATCAATCGCTTCATACACGCACGCCGGTTCAGAGTAGGTCGTATTAAACCTTTTCTAAGGACATCTCCAATTTGGTCATCGTAAGTCCTTCTCGGTCTTCCTCTGCCAGCCCTACCATCAACTTTCGCTTTATATACCGCTTTTGCAATTCTATTATCCTTCATCCGCTCTACGTGTCCAAACCAACCTAACATTCCCTTCTCAATCTCAAGTCACTATATCGTCTTTACACCACATCTCTGTCTTATCACACTGTTTCTCACTCTATCACTCAACTTCACACCGCAGATGCTGCACAAAGACCTCATTCCTGCCTTGTAAGTTTTGATAAACAGGGTACAGGGAGGTTAAAATGGCCACATCGAAGCAATTCATCTTAAAAAGCAATATTGCTATTTGACATTTGTTTGCATTGCGCACTCACTTTTATATGCGCAAATGTCAAATAGGCTAGTTTCCAACTAGTCAAATCAGTTACTTTTTACTAAACGTCTTTTTTTTTTTGACGTGACTTATTGTAGATTTGCCGCAGATGGCATTAACTACTTGGCCGGACAAATGGGGAGCGCTGAAGGCTCTCACCCGGTACAACGTTTAAGACAACAGGCCTGAGGGTGCCCAGTTGGGCGCGAACCTCGGCTCAGGGCGTCGTCTGAGAGGAAAAATATTTGAAAGAATTAATCGACCCTCCCCTCCCCCCCCCCGACCCCCTCCGGTTGATTGAGGGGAGGCCTGTGCCCAGCAGTGGGACGTATATAGGCTGTTTATGTTTATGTTATGTAATCGACCCTAGTGGGTCGATAGCGATAAGCGCTGAATGAGGGAAATTACTAAACGTCAAAACACGAAATTACTATGGAATTTGTATGAAAAAGCACACTGTGACGTCATAGAAAAACGTGATAAAATGTCGGACTTATTATTACGTTTTTCTTGATTAAAATTCATAAATAAGTTAAACAGAAAAAAGAAAATGTTTTTCGTTAGTTTTAGATCTGTATTTATTTAGTAACCAGAATTTCATAATTTATCTTGAAACTAGTTCACGACCCAATTGCAATATTGCTTTCTGAGATGAATTGCTTCGATATGGCCATTTTAACCTCCCAGGTCTTTCTATGCTGTGGATTGATATTCTCTCCCTTCTCCAGATTACAACGCCATCCTTCCTTACCTGAAGGAATTAGAAGAACAATTAAGAGAAAAGGCAGATAAAGATAAAATCCAAGACCAAATAGACCCCAAGACAGAAGACGAAAAGACCGCAGTAAACGAGAAGACCGTAGAAGACCAGAAGTCGAAGAGTGACCCTTGGCCCTTTGCCCAGAGCGTTAATAAGGATTCCATTGACGTTCTGGATAATAAGGGTCTCTCTGATGACCTGGTGCAAGGAGATAATCGTGAGTACCCAATAAAACCGCGCGGGACCGATCGTCGTGGAGATCCTTGGGGGAGGCCTATGCCCAGCAGTGGGCGTCGTACGGCTGATGATGATGACCCAATAAAACAACAACAACCTCCGTGGTCTAGTGGTTAGAGCATTAGGCTCACGATCTGGAGGTCCGGGTTCGATTCCCGATGGGGACATTGTCGGAATCACTTTGTTTAGTAAGGACTTTTCAGGCTTGAATCACCTGATTGTCCGAAAAAGTAATTCCTTGCTTCGGAGGGCACGTTAAGCCGTTGGTCCCGGCTATTAGCCGTAAAAACACCTCCACCAACCCGCATTGGAGCTGCGTGGTGGAGTATGCTCCATACCCCCTCCGGTTGATTGAGGGGAGGCCTGTACCCAGCAGTGGGACGTATATAGGCAGTTTATGTTTACCCAATAAAAAATAAAATATCTTCGCTTTATGACTTTGATTTACCACTGCCGTAGATACAGTGCTTGATACAAAAATGCGGCGAAAACTTGGCGCTTGTTAAGCTATACATTCGTACACAGCGGTATACAGGGTGTTAGTGACATCGTAACGAATACTGAGGGGGATGATTCAGACCATGAGTCTGAGTTAATATCAAGTGGATTTTTCGGTCGCAAAAGTCATGATTATTTTTTCGTTTCTTAAAATTATTTTTAATTCTGATACTTTTGCGGTAGATAATTCCACTAGATATTAACTCAGAATAATAAGCTGAATCATCCCTCTCAGTATTCGTTACGATGTCACTTACACCCCATACAAGTACATACAGTAGCCATACAAGTAGGTATGGGTGTTAGTGACATTGTAACGTATACTGAGAGGGATGATTCAGCTTATTATTCTGAGTTAATATCTAGTGGATTTTCCTGTCGGAAAATACATGAAAATTTTAGTGTCCTTTTTAACTATTTTCCGTTCCATACTTTAGCGACGGAAAATTCCACATGATATCAACTCAGAATCATCCCACAAAGTTTTCGTTACGATGTCACTAACACCCTGTATACATTCGATAAAATCGTGTCAAATTAATTGTCATCATCATCATCAGCCCATTAACGTCCCCACTGCTGGGGCACGGGCCTTCCCTGTGGATGGATAGGGAGATCGGGCCTTAAACCATCACGCGGGCCCAGTGCGGATTGATGGTTATCAACGACTGCTAATGCAGCGGGGACCAACGGCTTCCGAAGCACGGAGGAGCTCGAGATGAAAACTTTTTTTTGTGGTCACCAATCCTATGACCGGCCTTTGCGAAAGTTGCTTAACTTCAACAATCGCAGACCGAGCGCGTTTACCGCTGCGCCACCGAGCTCCTCAAATCAAATTAATTGTATTCTTTAACATTCTTTTTTCTATGCCCCCAGCGTACCTAGAGGACAAAGATAGGGATAGAGATTACGAACCGGAGGAGGAAATATTGGTGGAGGCGGTGAAGGTACTCCCAGAGGCCGTGGACATCAAGGAGGAGGACCAGGAGGAGAGCCAGTCCTTGGCTGACATCAGGGATGACAGGTAAGGGAATTTGTAATCTTCTTCTATCGTGTGGGTTGTGAGGTGGATCACCAACCAAGGGTTGTTATTGAGCCGCCAAAGGCCCCTGACGTGTCTCAAATAACGACTACGTACTTACATCAGTAATTAGTACAGTCATGAGCAATATAATGTACCCACTTTAGGACTCTGTCGCACTAACATATTTGACATTTAGTGAGACTTATAGTTCAATTTGTCAAAAAAGTTAATGTGACGTGGTACCAAAGTGTATACATATTAATGCTCGTGACCGTACACCACCCACCAGTACATAACCACCAGCGTCTGAGGTAGGTTTACCTCAAAAATCCTTTATTCTTCAATGTTACTAACTAAATAATTAACACATTCAATCAATCAAACAAATATACTTTATTGCACATAACATACAAAACAAATTAACACAGATGATGATAGATACAGTACAATCTGGCGGCCTTATTGCTAAGCAGCAATTTCTTCCAGGCAACCAGTGGATAGAAAACATTATTTTAATTTGGTGCGGGACTGTACAACATCTAGTATAAAATAATAAATACTATAAATAAAAAAAAACAAATAAAAATAAAAAAAAAATAGAAATAAGTATATAAATATAAAACACATTCACTGTTTACAATATAAATAAAAATCATAGCTGCAAACCAAAATTATATTTTATTTTAATAAATTTTATTTTAAGGTAATTTTTTATTAAGTTAAGCCGTTGGTCCCGGCTATTTATTTATTTTATTTATTTATTTTAGGGAAATTTACAGCAAAATAACACAAAATGTATACAACTTTAAGAAGCTACATGCCAACAAAAAACTTCCACATATATGAGTCTAAATAGTTAACTACATACTAAACAAAAACATAAACCGTTTTTTAACGGGACAAGTCCGATAACAGCAGCATTAATAAATAAATAGGAAACGAAATAATAAACGTGACAGTTTAAGATACAACAACATCTGAAATAAAACCCCTCCGGACTCGTGGTCACACCAGGTTGTCACACCAGTATGACAAACAGGAATTTTTTTCTTGTTTGTCACACCGCTAACAATACAACACCTTTTATCACACCATTGTTAGTGCGGAGAATATCCCTATGATAGAAAATATATCGATATTTGCCATAAGGCATAATATTTGTGCAAAGAGATTAATTATGTTTAATAGCACATTCTTTTTGTTTATTCCTATCTTCTATCACTGGCGACCTAATGGATTTTTCCATAATTACCAGATTTTTTGTTTGATTTGATAATAAGGCATATTATCGCATTAACTACATGGCCGGACAAAAGGGGAGCGCTGAAGGCTCTAATCCGGTACAACATTTAAGACAACAGGCCTGAGGGTGCCCAATTGGGCGCGAACCTCGGCTCAAAGCGTCGTCTGAGAGGAAAAATGTTTGAAAGAATTAATCGACCCGATAGCGATAAGTTTCTGTTAAATAAAGTATAATTTCGTAAATAAAATCAATTTTAATTTATACGCCGATAAACACAGCACTACTTATAATGACAAGTCAGGATAAAAGGTGTTGTATTGTTAGCGGTGTGACAAACAAGAAAAAAATTCCTGTTTGTCATACTGGTGTGACAACCTGGTGTGACCACGAGTCCGGAGGGAATAAAACAATTCAACTAATCCTATAAGCCTATCAAAATAGCTCTGGGTTAACAATCTCTTTACGGATGTAATGCTAGTGCAGAAAAGGTCTATGTCAAGATCAGTAGACGCCTTGTTGAAACTATTGCATGCTCTAATTATAAAAGTGTTACTACGGTATATTAGCCGTAAAAACACCTCCACCAACCCGCAGTGGAGCAGCGTGGTGGAGTATGCTCCATACCCTCTCCGGTTGATTGCGAGGAGGCCTGTGCCCAGCAGTGGGACGTATATAGGCTATTTATGTCATGTTTTTTTTATTAAGTACATATCTAGTCTTAGTTTAGTAGTCTTTTCTTTTCGACAGATAATAAAATGACGGGTATAACTTAAAATAAAATTAGGAGGTGTCTGCAGGAATCTGGGCCATTCTAATTCAAATTTAAATTATTTATTTCAGATTAATATCCATAATTATAAGTAGATTAGATTCTCTCTTTTGGTCGGTCCCTCATATCTGAGGATCGTGGTCAGCATCAGGGTTGCACCTGGAGCGTATGATCTGCCTCCACCGGTTCCTGTCCAGCGCTTCCCTTACTATTGTGTAGAACTTGGATGACGACGCGTCTTTCACTTGGTCAGTCCATCTAGTCGGTGAACGACCACGCGATCTTTTGCCTTCAGTGTTCCCAACCACAATCAGCTTCTCCAAACTGTCATCACCTCTGCGCATCGTGTGGCCGAAATAAGAAAGTATGCGTTGTTGGCATATAGTGGATAGACGAGTTTTTATTTGGAGCTGGGTCATGATCGATGCATTAGTGCGCTTCGCAGTCCAAGGTATTCTTAGCATTCGCCTCCAACACCACATCTCCAGTGCATCAATCCTTTGTCTTTCTCGGGCTCGAGATTAGATTAGATAAATTAAAATTAAATTATATAAAATTAATATAAATTGCCAAAAATAAAAATCAATTTATTTAATTGTAAACACAACAAACAGGTGATTCCCGCTCCATTGCCATTCAACGCGGTAATGCGGCTAGTGTTGTGGGCACTTTTGCTCCGGGAACAGTGAGGGGTGGGTTATTTAATGACTAGTTTTTAAGTTTGTTTTTGTGATAAGGTAAGATAAGATAATCGTTTATTTGCGAGAATACATGATATAAATTAGATATTAGTAACATAGTCCAGTACAGTATTCGGCTTACAAGCAAGCATGCAAATGTATTTTTTTTATATTTAGCGTCTAAGTAATATTATTAATACAATTCATGTCATTATATTACTAACATTAATAAAAGATAAAAATCACAATTACAAAAAAAAAAAATACAGTCAATCAGTCAATATTTTAAATGTCATGAATTTACCTTTTTTCTATTGCATTGTGACGTATTGTTATATTAATATTTAATAAGAATGAAATAAAATACATTGGTGCCCATTAGGGTGCACAAACTTAACCCAATCTTAGTTCGACAGCTCTGAAATGGAAGAAAGGGATAGAGCTAATTTTGGTCCTACATTGTTTTAAGTTTACGCGGTTATTATCATAATTAAAGCACATAATAACGGGTTCCCCCCCGAACCCGTTATTATGTGCTTTAATTTTGGTCCTGTCAAACCAAGTCAAAATTAGTTCGGTGGTGTATTGCATTTGGACCAAAATATTGTCTTCTTTACAGCTTTTCGGACGACGACTATTTCCCCTCGAACACGTGGGCGGCCACCCCCAAAATAGAACTGCCCCCCACAACAGCGCCCCCTAAGAAAAGAAAACAATCCGAGTTCCCGATAAAGTGTGAAATGTGTGAAAAAATTATAAAGACCCCATCGTACTACAGAGTGCATTTACGAACGCATTCCGGCGAGAAACCATTTTCATGCTACATATGTAAACGGGGCTTTATAACGTCGAGTAAGATGCATCGGCACGTTTTGACACATGACGAGCATCGGAGTGGTAAGTTCTATATTTTTTTTAAATAAAAAATACATAGGGGATATTTTTTAAAAGTCATCCCCTTAGGGGATATTTTTTTCAAAGTCATCCCCTTAGGGGATATTTTTATGAACACCCACTATATTTTTAACAAGCTAAGGTTCAATATTAATCTTAAGTCTAAGCAAAGATGTAGTACTTTTAAATGTATCCCCTAAGGGGATGAAATTTCCAAGATGGTATCTTGCTTTCAAGATTTATCCCCTTAAGGTTCATCTACTATCACCACCAGAATTCTTCCTGACTATGAAATGTAACTTATGTAAATGTAATGTAACTTTAAAATATAACTTAGCATCATGGTCTGAATCATCAAAGTTATCGTTACGATGTCAGATTGATAAACATATTTTGATACATGGTAATCATTTTTAAGCCGCCATTTACAAGAAGCCATGGTTCAATATTAATCTTAAGCAAAGAAGAAACATTAAAAAAATATATCCTCTAAGCTCATACGGTTAAGCTTTAAATAAAAGTTACGGTTAACGGTTAAGAAAATTAAGTTAAAGCTCATGTGAAACTTACTTTATGTAAAAAAGCGTATTATAAAATTAATGACTACCTAAATGATAACAATGTTTGCTATTGAATGTGTTCCTCTAGTTATTAAATAACTTGTAATGTACCCTCATTGATTTAAAAGATGTGTTGCTGTTGCAGTTTCTTGTCATTTCTTCTCCTCAGCCATAACACCTTGCGAAATGACGTAAATTCAAAAATGTTACATTGACCTTCAACAAGTTTATCCATGATAATTATGTTGAATAAATGATTCTGATTCATAGAAATAATGTTATTTTTAAATTTACTTTTATGCCCTAAGGGGCCATCCCCTTAGGGGATAAAAAGGTAGGGTATATTTTTGAGAAGCCATGGGTCAATATTAATCTTAAGTGTAAGCAAAGAAGAAATATTAAAAAAAATATATCCCCTAAGCTCGTACGGTTAAGCTTTTTTGAAGGTTTTATTTTTCTGTTTTGTTTTTAGATAAAGACTTGGATGTGGTTAAAACTGAGGATGGCGCCGAAGTGAAAGAAGAAACCGACGAAGAAGAAACTAGGACCAATAAGAAAAAGTAAGTTCTTATTAACACAGTTGGCTCGACCATCTTCTTCTATCGTGTGGTTTTTGAAGTGGAATACCAGCCTCATCAACTCTGAGGAGCTCGGTGGCGCGGCGGTAAACGCGCTCGGTCTGCTATTGTTGAAGTTAAGCAACTTTCGCAAAGGCCGGTCATAGGATGGGTGACCACAAAAAAAAGTTTTCATCTCGAGCTCCTCCGTGCTTCGGAAGGCACGTTAAGCCGTTGGTCCCGGCTGCATTAGCAGTCGTTAATAACCACCAATCTGCACTGGGCCGGCGTGGTGGTTTAAGGCCCGATCTCCCTATCCATCCATAGGGAAGGCCCGTGCAGTGGGGATGTTAATGGGTTGATGATGATGATGATGAATGTTGGTACTGACGAAGCCTGTGGTGGGTTTACTTTTTATTTTTTTATTATTATTATTGCATATTTGGAAAGCCCTTCATTGAATTAAAAAACTGGATTACGAGAGTTGCGTTAGATGTTTTTTTTTTTAATTTTCAGGAAAAATGTAACCAAAGAAATCATCCTGGGGAAGAAGTCTACTGGAAGGAAGAAGAGGGAATATAGGAAACGGCCGCACGCATGCTTGTACTGCAACAAACGCTTCCTGCATCGGGAGACTTTGTATGTCCACAAGAAGTGTCACGAAGGTAAGTTGTGGACTTCATTCCCATCAGAGACGTACTTAGAATATACATCATCGTCACCAGCCCATTAACGTCCCCACTGCTGGGGCACGGGCCTTCCCTATGGATAGATAGCGAGATCGGGCCTTAAACCACCACGCGGGTCCAGTGCGGATTGGTGATTAACGACTGCTAATGCAGCCGGGACCAACGGCTTAACGTGCCTTCTGAAGCACGGAGGAGCTCGAGATGAAAACTTTTTTTTTGTGGTGACCCATCCTATGACCGGCCTTTGCGCAAGTTGCTTAACTTCAACAATCGCAGACCGAGCGCGTTTACCGCTGCGCCACCGAGCTCCTCAGAATAGACATACATTACATAAATAGCCTATATACGTCCCACTGCTGGGCACAGGCCTCCCCTCAATCAACCGGAGGGGGTATGGAGTATACTCCACCACGCTGCTCTACTGCGGGTTGGTGGAGGTGTTTTTACGGCTAATGGCCGGCAGCAACGGCCTAACGTGCCCTCCGAAGCACGGATCATCTTACTTTGATTGTTGGTGTGTGTTAGTCGATGTTGGTGTGTGTTAGTTATTGTTGTTGTTGTGTGTTAGTTGTTGTAGGTGTGTGTTAGTTGTTGTTGTTGGTGTGTATTAGTCGATGTTGGTGTGTGTTAGTTGTTGTTGTTGTTGTGTGTTAGTTGTTGTAGGTGTGTGTTAGTCGATGTTGGTGTGTGTTAGTTGTTGTTGTTGTTGTTGTGTGTTAGTTGTTGTTGTTGGTGTGTATTAGTCGATGTTGGTGTGTGTTAGTTGTTGTTGTGTGTTAGTCGATGTTGGTGTGTGTTAGTTGTTGTTGTTGTTGTGTGTTAGTTGTTGTTGTTGGTGTGTATTAGTCGATGTTGGTGTGTGTTAGTTGTTGTTGTGTGTTAGTTGTTGTTGGTGTGTGTTAGTCGATGTTGGTGTGTGTTAGTTGTTGTTGTTGGTGTGTATTAGTCGATGTTGGTGTGTGTTAGTTGTTGTTGTTGTTGTGTTATTTGTTGTTGTTGTTGTGTGTTAGTTGTTGTTGGTGTGTGTTAGTTGTTGCTGTTGGTGTGTGTTAGTCGATGTTGGTGTGTTAGTTGTTGTTGTTGTTGTGTGTTAGTTGTTGTTGGTGTGTGTTAGTCGATGTTGGTGTGTGTTAGTCGTTGTTGTTGTTGTGTGTTAGTTGTTGTTGGTGTGTGTTAGTCGATGTTGGTGTGTGTTAGTCGATGTTGGTGTGTGTTAGTTGTTGTTGGTGTGTGTTAGTCGATGTTGGTGTGTGTTAGTTGTTGTTGTTGTGAAGGTTAACCTTGGAATATTTTCTTTTCAACATCGCAAGGTGAGACCCTGGTCCTCAAGTGCAACTTCTGCCTGGAGGTGATGCCAGATGAAGACACGCTAAGGGATCATGAGCAGGAACACACCGGACCGAAGCCCTATTTATGTACTATATGTCTACGCAGCTACACCAAGCGGGAGGCGATGGTAACTATATTATCAAATATACTGGGTGTTAGTAACAGCGTAACGAATACTGAGGGGGTTGATTCAGACCATGATTCTGAGTTAAAATCAAGTGGAATTTTCCGTCGCAAAATTCATGATTTTTTTTAGTTTTTTTAAATTATTTTCAATTCTATACTTTTGCGATGGAAAATTCCACTAGATATTAACTCAGAATAATCAGATGAATCATCCCTCTCAGTATTCGTTACGATGACACTTACACCCCGTACAAGTACATACGGTAGCCATATAAGTAGGTATGGGTGTTAGTGACACCGTAACGAATACTGAGGGGGATGGTTCAGACCAGGATTCTGAGTTTATATCAAGTGGAATTTCGTGTCAAAAAATTCATGAAAATTTTTCTTTTCTTTTTAATTATTTTCCAATCCATACTTTTGCGACGGAAATTTCTACTTGATATCAACTCAGAATCATGGCCTGAACCACCCCTCAAAGTTTTCGTTACGATGTCACTAACACCCTGTATAACATAACATAAACTGCCTATATACGTCCCACTGCTGGGCACAGGCCTCCCCTCAATCAACCGGATGGTGTATGGAGCATACTCCACCACGCTGCTCCAATGCGGGTTGGTGGAGGTGTTTTTACGGCTAATAGCCGGGACCAACGGCTTAACGTGCCCTCCGAAGCACGGAATCATCTTACTTTTTCGGACAATCAGGTGATTCAAGCCTTACCAAACAAAGGACAGTCTCACAAAGTGATTTCGACAATGTCCCCATCGGGAATCGAACCCGGACCTCCAGATCGTGAGCCTAACGCTCTAACCACTAGACCATGGAGGCTGTTGTTTTTTTTTTCAAATATAAATTGGTGCTAATTCCTGCAGACGCCATCGTTTGACTCCAACTGTGAGGTTGCAGGTTCATTTCCCATTTTCGAATTCATTTTTGGATCATAATTGATTATAATAGAATAGAATCTATCCTAAATTTTTTTTTTTTTTTTTTTTTTCATTCACAGGTATACCACAGGAAGTCCCACGGCGAAGACCCTAAGGAGAAGAACGAGTTTGTCTGTGATATTTGTTCTAAATCGTTCAACGCTAAATGCAAGCTTCAGAGGCACATAATCAGTCACAAAGTGGACAAGTTTGTCCTGCGTTACGAGTGTCCTGTCTGCGCGCACATGTTCAACACAAAATATCACGTGCAAATGCATTTATCCACTCACATGAAGGAGGGATTGTGAGTATTATAAAACTTTTTATTTTAAACTTAACTAGCGATGTATACGTTTTTACAATAAGATACCCATTGACATTCAGAATTTGCCTTTCAACTGTTTTAAGACAGTAGTTAAACAGAAACTTTACAAAAAAGGTTATTATAAAGTTAGTGATTATTTAGAAGATATGAATGCATGGGATTAACTGTCTGAGAACTGATATTAGGCAGCTAAATTACTCAATTGTATATAAATATTTTATGTTTATTTTTGTTAAATATCTAGGGCCCTTTGCCGAGGTTTTTCTTGCAGCTTCTTTTCCCCGGCTATACAGGTTGTGAGAAGCTGCAGTAGTTTTAGGCGGATGAGACGTTCGTTATGTAAAAAATGACGATTTAAAGTGTAACTAAGTTACCTACTGAATAAAGATATTTTGAATTTTGAATTTGGCTTCGCTCGGGTGCAATGCTGAGGAAAAAATGAAATTATTTACGACATCACATTAAAAACCACAAAAAAAACAGTATTTCTCCACTGTTTAATGCATGTTATTTATACATACAAACCTTCCTCTTGGATCACTCTATCTACTAAAAAAAACGCATCAAAATCCGTTGTGTAGTTTTAAAGATTTAAGCGTACGGTTACGAGTACTAATATGTATACACTTTGATACCATGTCACATTAACTTTTTTGACAAATTAAGCTGCAAGTCTCATTAAATGTCAAATATATTAGTGCGACATGGGTCTAAAATGTGTACATGATATTGCTCATGACTGTACATAGAGATATAGGGACAGAAAAAGGTCTAGTGGGTTTTTTTTTTGTTTTTTTTTCTTATGCCCCTGCCGCACAAGATAGGCAGGGTCTTTATGTAGGCTACATACATACATACATATCTTACTATCTATTCTATTGTCTATTCTGCCCGCAATAGGGCCCTACACTACACTTCCATTCCGAGTCTCTATTATCATACCAGTTCTCGCATTTATGCCTCTCGCACTTTTATCCATCACCTTTCATTCCGTCATTCCTACGTCCCTAGTCTACTTTTTATTATTATAATTAGGATGTCGGTACACGGGGGCTTTTTATTTTTAATAGACACACAGATTTATTTTATTTTAAAGTACAGTATTATACATTTTACAGTGGCTTAGTTCTAAAATTTGCTTATATATATACGTTACATCTTAGGTCTATTTCTTATATCTAAACATTTCCACGTGACTATCAAAGTATACACCAATATACATTATAATCATTTTTGCCTTAACTATTTCTTTTGTTTACCTGCTTAACTATTTTAACAACGTATTTTACAAAAAGCGTTAGGCTCACTATTTGGAGGTCTGGGTTCGATTCCCGATGTGGACATCGTCGAAATTACTCTGTGAGGTTGTCTTTTGCTTGGTAAGGACTTTGCAGGCATGAACCACCTGATTGTCTGGAAAATTAAGATGATTCCGTGCTTCAGAGGGCACGTTTAACAGTTGGTCCTAGTTCTCTCTCTTTATTTAAGAGCTGCGCTCTTGTCGGTGGAGTAATCGCCATTACTCCATAGATAGGGCGTGTAGAACGGTGGTTGCCCCAATCGCCTTCCGTTCCGCAGTACACCGACCAATTTCACAATCGGAGATATTCTAGATAGAGCCCTACCAGAATCCATTTCCTCGGCCTCCAACCAGTACTGATACCGCTGCTGCCCCGCATCAGAGGTGCGCTTTTTTTTTTTGTTTTTTTGGTCCTAGTTATTAGCCGTAAAAACATCTCCATGGTGAGTTTTGCGACGGAAAATTCCACTTGATATCAATTCAAATCATCCCTCAAAGATTCCGTTACGATGTCACTAAAACCCTGCATTTTCCGCCCCCAGGATCATGGAGGAGAACCGCAGTGAGATCCTGGCGATGGTGCTGCAGAACGCACGCAAGATACCCAAGAAGACCGACGCGACTGACAACTTCACCTACCTCATTCCCGCGGACGAGAGGTCCCGCGTCTGCAACATTTGTGGACAGGTGAGGTTACTAGCTCATTATGACGCGTTGTGGTCCTGAGGTTTACCGGCCCGTAGGAACTGGTCAATGTCCGTAGTGACCGATCAGTGTTCGAAGTGGTCAATGTCTGAAATTACTGGTCAATGTCCGAAGTGACCGGTCAGTGTCCGAAGTGGTCAATGTCTGAAATTACTGGTCAATGTCCGGTCAATGTCCGAAGTGGTCAATGTCTGAAATTACTGGTCATTGTCCGTAGTGACTGGTCATTCTCCACTGTGACTAGTCATTCTCCACAGTGTCCAAAGTGACCGGTCAGTGTCCGAAGTGGTCAATGTCTGAAATTACTGGTCAATGTCCGGTCAATGTCCGAAATTACTGGTCAATGTCCGAAGTGGTCATTGTCCGTAGTGACTGGCCATTCTCCACAGTGACCGACCAAAGTCCGAAGTGACCGGTCAATGTCCGAAGTGACCGGTCAATGTCCGAAGTGAACGGTCAATGTCCGAAGTGACCGGTCAGTGTCCGAAGTGGTCAATGTCTGAAATTAGTGGTCATTGTCCGTAGTGACCGGTCAATGTCCGAAGTGAACGGTCAATGTCCGAAGTGGTCATTGTCCGTAGTGACTAGCCATTCTCCACAGTGACCGGTCAAAGTCCGAAGTGGTCAATGTCTGAAATTAGTGGTCATTGTCCGTAGTGACCGGTCAATGTCCGAAGTGAACGGTCAATGTCCGAAGTGGTCATTGTCCGTAGTGACTAGCCATTCTCCACAGTGACCGGTCAAAGTCCGAAGTGACCAGTCAATGTCCGAAGTGATCGGTCAATGTCCGAAGTGAACGGTCAATGTCCGAAGTGGTCATTGTCCGTAGTGACTAGCCATTCTCCACAGTGACCGGTCAAAGTCCGAAGTGACCGGTCAATGTCCGAAGTGACCGGTCAATGTCAGAAGTGACCGGTCAATGTCCGAAATGATCGGTCAATGTCCGAATTGAACGGTCAATGTCCGAAGTGGTCATTGTCCGTAGTGACTAGCCATTCTCCACAGTGACCGGTCAAAGTCCGAAGGGACCGGTCAATGTCCGAAGTGATCGGTCAATGTCCGAAGTGGTCATTGTCCGTAGTGACTAGCCATTCTCCACAGTGACCGGTCAAAGTCCGAAGGGACCGGTCAATGTCCGAAGTGATCGGTCAATGTCCGAAGTGGTCATTGTCCGTAGTGACTAGCCATTCTCCACAGTGACCGGTCAAAGTCCGAAGTGACCGGTCAATGTCCGAAGTGACCGGTCAATGTCCGAAGTGAACGGTCAATGTCCGAAATAACTGGTCAATGTCCGAAGTGGTCATTGTCCGTAGTGACTGGCCATTCTCCACAGTGACCGGTCAAAGTCCGAAGTGACCGGTCAATGTCCGTAGTGACTGGTCATTCTCCACAGTGGGCGGTTAATGTCAGAAGTGAACGGTCAATGTCCGAAGTGACCGGTCAGTGTCCGAAGTGGTCAATGTCTGAAATTAGTGGTCATTGTCCGTAGTGACCGGTCAAAGTCCGAAGTGGTCAATGACTGAAATTAGTGGTCATTGTCCGTAGTGACCGGTCAATGTCCGAAGTGAACGGTCAATGTCCGAAGTGGTCATTGTCCGTAGTGACTAGCCATTCTCCACAGTGACCGGTCAAAGTCCGAAGTGACCGGTCAATGTCCGAAGTGATCGGTCAATGTCCGAAGTGAACGGTCAATGTCCGAAGTGGTCATTGTCCGTAGTGACTAGCCATTCTCCACAGTGACCGGTCAAAGTCCGAAGTGACCGGTCAATGTCCGAAGTGACCGGTCAATGTCAGAAGTGACCGGTCAATGTCCGAAATGATCGGTCAATGTCCGAAGTGGTCATTGTCCGTAGTGACTAGCCATTCTCCACAGTGACCGGTCAAAGTCCGAAGGGACCGGTCAATGTCCGAAGTGACCGGTCAATGTCCGAAGTGAACGGTCAATGTCCGAAATAACTGGTCAATGTCCGAAGTGGTCATTGTCCGTAGTGACTGGCCATTCTCCACAGTGACCGGTCAAAGTCCGAAGTGACCGGTCAATGTCCGTAGTGACTGGTCATTCTCCACAGTGGGCGGTTAATGTCAGAAGTGAACGGTCAATGTCTGAAGTGGTCAACATCTGAAATTACTGGTCAATGTCCAAAGAGGTCATTGTCCGTAGTGACTGGTCATTCTCCACAGTGACCGGTCAAAGTCCGAAGTGACCGGTCAATGTCCGTAGTGACTGGTCATTCTCCACAGTGGGCGGTTAATGTCAGAAGTGAACGGTCAATGTCTGAAGTGGTCAACATCTGAAATTACTGGTCAATGTCCAAAGAGGTCATTGTCCGTAGTGACTGGTCATTCTCCACAGTGACCGGTCAATGTCCGAAGTGAACGGTCAATGTCCGAAGTGAACGGTCAATGTCCGAAGTGAACGGTCAATGTCCGAAATTACTGGTCAATGTCCGAAGTGAACGGTCAAAGTCCGAAGTGACCGGTCAATGTCCGTAGTGACTGGTCATTCTCCACAGTGGGCGGTTAATGTCAGAAGTGAACGGTCAATGTCTGAAGTGGTCAACATCTGAAATTACTGGTCAATGTCCAAAGAGGTCATTGTCCGTAGTGACTGGCCATTCTCCACAGTGACCGGTCAAAGTCCGAAGTGAACGGTCAATGTCCGAAGTGAACGGTCAATGTCCGAAGTGAACGGTCAATGTCCGAAGTGGTCAGTGTCCGTAGTGACTGGCCATTCTCCACAGTGACCGACCAAAGTCCGAAGTGACCGGTCAATGTCCGAAGTGACCGGTCAATGTCCGAAGTGAACGGTCAATGTCCGAAGTGACCGGTCAGTGTCCGAAGTGGTCAATGTCTGAAATTAGTGGTCATTGTCCGTAGTGACCGGTCAATGTCCGAAGTGAACGGTCAATGTCCGAAGTGGTCATTGTCCGTAGTGACTAGCCATTCTCCACAGTGACCGGTCAAAGTCCGAAGTGACCGGTCAATGTCCGAAGTGACCGGTCAATGTCCGAAGTGACCGGTCAATGTCCGAAGTGACCGGTCAATGTCCGAAGTGACCGGTCAATGTCCGAAATGATCGGTCAATGTCCGAAGTGGTCATTGTCCGTAGTGACTAGCCATTCTCCACAGTGACCGGTCAATGTCCGAAGTGAACGGTCAATGTCCGAAGTGGTCAGTGTCCGTAGTGACTAGCCATTCTCCACAGTGACCGGTCAAAGTCCGAAGTGACCGGTCAATGTCCGAAGTGATCGGTCAATGTCCGAAGTGAACGGTCAATGTCCGAAGTGGTCATTGTCCGTAGTGACTAGCCATTCTCCACAGTGACCGGTCAAAGTCCGAAGTGACCGGTCAATGTCCGAAGTGACCGGTCAATGTCAGAAGTGACCGGTCAATGTCCGAAATGATCGGTCAATGTCCGAAGTGGTCATTGTCCGTAGTGACTAGCCATTCTCCACAGTGACCGGTCAAAGTCCGAAGGGACCGGTCAATGTCCGAAGTGACCGGTCAATGTCCGAAGTGAACGGTCAATGTCCGAAATAACTGGTCAATGTCCGAAGTGGTCATTGTCCGTAGTGACTGGCCATTCTCCACAGTGACCGGTCAAAGTCCGAAGTGACCGGTCAATGTCCGTAGTGACTGGTCATTCTCCACAGTGGGCGGTTAATGTCAGAAGTGAACGGTCAATGTCTGAAGTGGTCAACATCTGAAATTACTGGTCAATGTCCAAAGAGGTCATTGTCCGTAGTGACTGGTCATTCTCCACAGTGACCGGTCAAAGTCCGAAGTGAACGGTCAATGTCCGAAGTGGTCAGTGTCCGTAGTGACTGGTCATTCTCCACAGTGACCGGTCAATGTCCGAAGTGAACGGTCAATGTCCGAAGTGAACGGTCAATGTCCGAAGTGAACGGTCAATGTCCGAAATTACTGGTCAATGTCCGAAGTGAACGGTCAAAGTCCGAAGTGACCGGTCAATGTCCGTAGTGACTGGTCATTCTCCACAGTGGGCGGTTAATGTCAGAAGTGAACGGTCAATGTCTGAAGTGGTCAACATCTGAAATTACTGGTCAATGTCCAAAGAGGTCATTGTCCGTAGTGACTGGCCATTCTCCACAGTGACCGGTCAAAGTCCGAAGTGAACGGTCAATGTCCGAAGTGAACGGTCAATGTCCGAAGTGAACGGTCAATGTCCGAAGTGGTCAGTGTCCGTAGTGACTGGCCATTCTCCACAGTGACCGACCAAAGTCCGAAGTGACCGGTCAATGTCCGAAGTGACCGGTCAATGTCCGAAGTGAACGGTCAATGTCCGAAGTGACCGGTCAGTGTCCGAAGTGGTCAATGTCTGAAATTAGTGGTCATTGTCCGTAGTGACCGGTCAATGTCCGAAGTGAACGGTCAATGTCCGAAGTGGTCATTGTCCGTAGTGACTAGCCATTCTCCACAGTGACCGGTCAAAGTCCGAAGTGACCGGTCAATGTCCGAAGTGACCGGTCAATGTCCGAAGTGACCGGTCAATGTCCGAAGTGACCGGTCAATGTCCGAAGTGACCGGTCAATGTCCGAAATGATCGGTCAATGTCCGAAGTGGTCATTGTCCGTAGTGACTAGCCATTCTCCACAGTGACCGGTCAATGTCCGAAGTGAACGGTCAATGTCCGAAGTGAACGGTCAATGTCCGAAGTGGTCAGTGTCCGTAGTGACTGGCCATTCTCCACAGTGACCGACCAAAGTCCGAAGTGACCGGTCAATGTCCGAAGTGACCGGTCAATGTCCGAAGTGAACGGTCAATGTCCGAAGTGACCGGTCAGTGTCCGAAGTGGTCAATGTCTGAAATTAGTGATCATTGTCCGTAGTGACCGGTCAATGTCCGAAGTGAACGGTCAATGTCCGAAGTGGTCATTGTCCGTAGTGACTAGCCATTCTCCACAGTGACCGGTCAAAGTCCGAAGTGACCGGTCAATGTCCGAAGTGATCGGTCAATGTCCGAAGTGAACGGTCAATGTCCGAAGTGGTCATTGTCCGTAGTGACTGGCCATTCTCCACAGTGACCGGTCAAAGTCCGAAGTGGTCAATGTCTGAAGTGGTCATTGTCCGTAGTGACTAGCCATTCTCCACAGTGACTGGTCAAAGTCCGAAGTGACCGGTCAATGTCCGAAGTGACCGGTCAATGTCCGAAGTGACCGGTCAATGTCCGAAGTGGTCATTGTCCGTAGTGACTAGCCATTCTCCACAGTGACCGGTCAAAGTCCGAAGTGACCGGTCAATGTCCGTAGTGACCGGTCAATGTCCGAAATTACTGGTCAATGTCTGAAGTGAACGGTCAAAGTCCGAAGTGAACGGTCAATGTCCGAAGTGAACGGTCAATGTCCGAAATTACTGGTCAATGTCCGAAATTACTGGTTAATGTCCGAAGTGGTCATTGTCCGTATTGACTGGCCATTCTCCACAGTGACCGGTCAAAGTCCGAAGTGAACGGTCAATGTCCGAAGTGGTCATTGTCCGTAGTGACTGGTCATTCTCCACAGTGACCGGTCAATGTCCGAAGTGAACGGTCAATGTCCGAAGTGAACGGTCAATGTCCGAAGTGGTCAGTGTCCGTAGTGACTGGCCATTCTCCACAGTGACCGACCAAAGTCCGAAGTGACCGGTCAATGTCCGAAGTGACCGGTCAATGTCCGAAGTGAACGGTCAATGTCCGAAGTGACCGGTCAGTGTCCGAAGTGGTCAATGTCTGAAATTAGTGGTCATTGTCCGTAGTGACCGGTCAATGTCCGAAGTGAACGGTCAATGTCCGAAGTGGTCATTGTCCGTAGTGACTAGCCATTCTCCACAGTGACCGGTCAAAGTCCGAAGTGACCGGTCAATGTCCGAAGTGACCGGTCAATGTCCGAAGTGACCGGTCAATGTCCGAAGTGACCGGTCAATGTCCGAAGTGACCGGTCAATGTCCGAAATGATCGGTCAATGTCCGAAGTGGTCATTGTCCGTAGTGACTAGCCATTCTCCACAGTGACCGGTCAATGTCCGAAGTGAACGGTCAATGTCCGAAGTGGTCAGTGTCCGTAGTGACTAGCCATTCTCCACAGTGACCGGTCAAAGTCCGAAGTGACCGGTCAATGTCCGAAGTGATCGGTCAATGTCCGAAGTGAACGGTCAATGTCCGAAGTGGTCATTGTCCGTAGTGACTAGCCATTCTCCACAGTGACCGGTCAAAGTCCGAAGTGACCGGTCAATGTCCGAAGTGACCGGTCAATGTCAGAAGTGACCGGTCAATGTCCGAAATGATCGGTCAATGTCCGAAGTGGTCATTGTCCGTAGTGACTAGCCATTCTCCACAGTGACCGGTCAAAGTCCGAAGGGACCGGTCAATGTCCGAAGTGACCGGTCAATGTCCGAAGTGAACGGTCAATGTCCGAAATAACTGGTCAATGTCCGAAGTGGTCATTGTCCGTAGTGACTGGCCATTCTCCACAGTGACCGGTCAAAGTCCGAAGTGACCGGTCAATGTCCGTAGTGACTGGTCATTCTCCACAGTGGGCGGTTAATGTCAGAAGTGAACGGTCAATGTCTGAAGTGGTCAACATCTGAAATTACTGGTCAATGTCCAAAGAGGTCATTGTCCGTAGTGACTGGTCATTCTCCACAGTGACCGGTCAAAGTCCGAAGTGAACGGTCAATGTCCGAAGTGGTCAGTGTCCGTAGTGACTGGTCATTCTCCACAGTGACCGGTCAATGTCCGAAGTGAACGGTCAATGTCCGAAGTGAACGGTCAATGTCCGAAGTGAACGGTCAATGTCCGAAATTACTGGTCAATGTCCGAAGTGAACGGTCAAAGTCCGAAGTGACCGGTCAATGTCCGTAGTGACTGGTCATTCTCCACAGTGGGCGGTTAATGTCAGAAGTGAACGGTCAATGTCTGAAGTGGTCAACATCTGAAATTACTGGTCAATGTCCAAAGAGGTCATTGTCCGTAGTGACTGGCCATTCTCCACAGTGACCGGTCAAAGTCCGAAGTGAACGGTCAATGTCCGAAGTGAACGGTCAATGTCCGAAGTGAACGGTCAATGTCCGAAGTGGTCAGTGTCCGTAGTGACTGGCCATTCTCCACAGTGACCGACCAAAGTCCGAAGTGACCGGTCAATGTCCGAAGTGACCGGTCAATGTCCGAAGTGAACGGTCAATGTCCGAAGTGACCGGTCAGTGTCCGAAGTGGTCAATGTCTGAAATTAGTGGTCATTGTCCGTAGTGACCGGTCAATGTCCGAAGTGAACGGTCAATGTCCGAAGTGGTCATTGTCCGTAGTGACTAGCCATTCTCCACAGTGACCGGTCAAAGTCCGAAGTGACCGGTCAATGTCCGAAGTGACCGGTCAATGTCCGAAGTGACCGGTCAATGTCCGAAGTGACCGGTCAATGTCCGAAGTGACCGGTCAATGTCCGAAATGATCGGTCAATGTCCGAAGTGGTCATTGTCCGTAGTGACTAGCCATTCTCCACAGTGACCGGTCAATGTCCGAAGTGAACGGTCAATGTCCGAAGTGAACGGTCAATGTCCGAAGTGGTCAGTGTCCGTAGTGACTGGCCATTCTCCACAGTGACCGACCAAAGTCCGAAGTGACCGGTCAATGTCCGAAGTGACCGGTCAATGTCCGAAGTGAACGGTCAATGTCCGAAGTGACCGGTCAGTGTCCGAAGTGGTCAATGTCTGAAATTAGTGATCATTGTCCGTAGTGACCGGTCAATGTCCGAAGTGAACGGTCAATGTCCGAAGTGGTCATTGTCCGTAGTGACTAGCCATTCTCCACAGTGACCGGTCAAAGTCCGAAGTGACCGGTCAATGTCCGAAGTGATCGGTCAATGTCCGAAGTGAACGGTCAATGTCCGAAGTGGTCATTGTCCGTAGTGACTGGCCATTCTCCACAGTGACCGGTCAAAGTCCGAAGTGGTCAATGTCTGAAGTGGTCATTGTCCGTAGTGACTAGCCATTCTCCACAGTGACTGGTCAAAGTCCGAAGTGACCGGTCAATGTCCGAAGTGACCGGTCAATGTCCGAAGTGACCGGTCAATGTCCGAAGTGGTCATTGTCCGTAGTGACTAGCCATTCTCCACAGTGACCGGTCAAAGTCCGAAGTGACCGGTCAATGTCCGTAGTGACCGGTCAATGTCCGAAATTACTGGTCAATGTCTGAAGTGAACGGTCAAAGTCCGAAGTGAACGGTCAATGTCCGAAGTGAACGGTCAATGTCCGAAATTACTGGTCAATGTCCGAAATTACTGGTTAATGTCCGAAGTGGTCATTGTCCGTATTGACTGGCCATTCTCCACAGTGACCGGTCAAAGTCCGAAGTGAACGGTCAATGTCCGAAGTGGTCATTGTCCGTAGTGACTGGTCATTCTCCACAGTGACCGGTCAATGTCCGAAGTGAACGGCAAAGTCCGAAGTGAACGGTCAATGTCCGAAGTGAACGATCAATGTCCGAAATTACTGGTCCGAAGTGGTCATTGTCCGTAGTGACTGGCCATTCTCCACAGTGACCGGTCAAAGTCCGAAGTGACCGGTCAATGTCCGAAGTGACCGGTCAATGTCCGAAATTACTGGTCAATGTCCGAAGTGGTCATTGTCCGTAATGACTGGCCATTCTCCACAGTGACCGGTCAAAGTCCGAAGTGACCGGTCAGTGTCCAAAGTGGTCAGTGTCCGAAGTGGTCAATGTCTGAAATTACTGGTCAGTGTCCGAAGTGGTCCTTGTCCGTAGTGACTGGTCATTCTCCATAGTGACCGGTCAATGTCCCAAGTGACCGGTCAGTGTCCGAAGTGGTCAATGTCTGAAATTACTGGTCATTGTCCGTAGTAAGTGGTAATTCTCCATAGTGACCGGTCAATGTCCGATGCAACCGGTCATTCTCCATAGTTGAGCGATGCATATATCTGAATTTGGATTTTGAATATGTTTTAACATGTTTTGTGTGAATTAAGCTGTAAGCTCCCCAAACAAAATAAAATAAATAAATAAACAAAGTTTTTTAAACGACATTTCTTTTACTTTCAGGTATTCCAACATTTCTACTACTTAGAGGAACATCTGAAGAGTCACGGCTCGAAAATAGCTATTGAGGATGACACGAAAGCGGAAGACAAGAAGCACATATGCCCCGTTTGCAATAAAGGCTTTAAACTCCACTATTACTTGAAACTACACAGTTTTACACACAGCAAGGAAAAACCGTACATTTGCCAACAGTGTGGCAAAGGATTTATCACAAAAGGTAAGTTGAAAAGACATCTAGAGACCCATTCGGGTCTCAAAAAGTACCAATGTCATATCTGTTACAAGTTCTTCACGAGACCGAGCTATTTAAGGATCCACGTGAGAACTATACACGGTACGCAAGATTACAATTTCAGGCTAGATAAACCGTTTCTCGCTGGACAACATGGTGGATAGTGCTACCAAAATATCGATAGATTGACTGTCGATAGATGACCTTGAAAATCATACAGGGCGGTGACATCGTAACGAAAACTTTGAGGGATGATTCAGACCATGATTCTGAGTGGAACCAAGTGGAATTTTCCGCCTCTTGCCTCTCACTTTGAGGTCGCAGGTTCGAATCTAGCACAGGCCTAAATTGATCGAATTCATGTTTGGGTCATAAATAATTATCACGTGCTCAGACGTAGTCGTTACATGAGTCATGTCAGGGGCCTTTGGCGGCTCAATAGTGACCCTGACAATAGGTTTGATGAGGTTGCTAATCCACCTCACAACCCACACGATAGAAGAAGCGGTGAAGGAAAACATCGTGAAGAAACCCACATACCCGAGAAATGCGCTTCGGAGGTATGTGACTTAAACTGTATTGGGCTGGTGTTCCCTTCGCGGGTTGGAAGACGGGACCTAGTAAAAATTTTGGAGCAGTTTTATTGTTAATTTACAGTGTATGTGACACTGTATCGAATAATGAGGGAAATAAAAAAAGAAACGACAAAAACAAAATTGGAAAATTTCGCTTCATATTGACGGCCTCCGTGGTCCAGTGGTTGAGCGTTGTGCTCACGATCCGGAGGTCCCGGGTTCGAATCCCGGTGGGGACAAATAACAAAAATCACTCGGTGTTCCCTTGTTTGGTTAGGACATTGCAGGCTGATCACCTGATTGCGAAAGTAAGATGATCCGAGCTTCGGAAGGCACGTTAAGCCGTTGGTTACTACTTACTGATGTAATTACGTAGTCGTAACTTCAGTCACGTCAGGGGCCTTTGGCGGCTCATATAGTAACCCTGACACCAGGGTTGATGAAGTTGGTAATACAACTTACACGATAGAAGAAGTCTTGATATTAACTCAGAATCATGCTTTGAATCATTCCTCGAACGTTTGCGTTACGGTGCAACCAACACCCTATAGGAGAGGTTAAAGAGGCCACATTGAAGCAATTCATCTCAAAAGCAATATTGCTATTCGACATGTGTTGTGTTGTCACTGCCCACTTGCTTATTATATGCGCTGTTATGTCAAATTGCAATATTGCTTTTAAAAGAATAATACTACGTATAGAACGGTAACTTTACCCCCCGCACCAATTTGTGTCGGGTGCCAACCTCACCCCCTCTGGGTCTTACTTTAGTCTAAAATGGCCGTACGCCAATAGAGAGCGCTCAGGCGGCTTATTAAAAAAAATATATATGTATTAATAAAAAAGTGATAATAATGGTTTATTTTACCTCTGATTTAGCGGGTTCTAGAATAAACGGTGGAGGTATTTTTTTATATCACATGGCAACACTGAGTGGCCTTTTAGCTTTTTTTCTGTAATATTAATTAGGATGGCAACTCACGTTCAATTTGTTTTTTAAGGAAACTATTTTTTAGGCAAATTTCAAGTAGCATTTTTTCAAAAATCAAAGACCTTGAAGAGGTTCTTGATGTGTTGCCATCCTAAAATAACATCGAAGTCGGCCAGTGTTGCCAACGTTAAAATAATTGTAGGTGGTAAATAGGAAAAAAATATTATGTATTGTTCGAATGAATTACTTAAAAAATGGTTTAAATTTTGATGTTGTATAGTGTAAATATAGTTAAGTTTATTTTTAATTATGAAAATTTATACTTATTGGTTTTGCTAATTTCACTGTTAATTAAAAAAATCATTTTAAGTTTTAATTGTGAAATTTTGAGATAAGGCAAAGTTTGATAGTGGCCCAATTCCTGCAGACACCTCCTAATTTTATTTTAAGTTATACCCATCATTTTCTTATCCGCCGAAAAGGAAAGGGACGGATGATTGACAGCTCTTATTCGGAAGAATGAGTAAATGAATGAATAACCCGGGCGAATCAAAATTTTATGCCTGTCGATTACCCGTCCCTTTCTTTTTCAACGGATAAGAAAATGACAGGTATAAATTAAAATAAAATTAGATGGTGTTTACAAGAATTAGCACCATTGTTTTGGTTATTTTACACTGGTACTAATTCCTACAGACGCCAGGTGTAACTTAAAATAAATTTAGGAGGTGTCTACAGGAATCGGGACCAGTGTGGAGAACTATCAAAATTTAGGAACACCCAACAGTGCTTCTGCATTTGAACTTGTTTTTATTCTCATACCTTGCAGGGTGGGCAGATAGTGTACAGTCATGAGCAGTATAATGTTAGGACTCTGTCGCACTAACATATTTGACATTTAGTGAGACTTACAGTTCAATTTGTCAAAAAAGTTAATGTGACGTGGTACCAAAATGTATACATATTAATGCTCGTGACCGTAAGTATAGAACTCTGCTATTGTTAATAATGTTTAGTTTTTTTTTCTTTGGTGGTGTATTGTGTAAAGGTTGTTGATTTTGTACAAAAAATAAAATGATGAAGCGTTAGTTTTGAATTTGTAGTTTTATTTTTTACCCAGTTTTAAAAAGAACCGTGGTAGCCCAGTTGGTAGAACGCTTGCCTCTCACTTTGAGGTCGCAGGCTCGAATCCCAGTACAGGCCTAAACCAATGACTTTGGGTTTAATTTTCGGATTCATGTTTGGATCATAAATGATTAACACGTGCTCAGCGGTGAAGGAAAACATCGTGAGGAAACCCACATACCCGAGAAATGCGTTTTGTAATGTGACCTAACCTGTATTGGGCTGGTTTTCCCTTCGCGGGTTGGAAGGTCAGACAGGCATTCGCTTCTGTAAAAACCGAACCTGTCAAATCTTCAAGTTAGGTAAGCGGACTCTGTGAGAAACAGAATAACGCTATGCTGGTGATTTATTTACTCATTTTATTCCGTATTTAAAGTAAAGTTAGAAAGGACACAATCCGTCAATTTTAATGACAAGCCTTTTAAATAAAACGCATGTATTAGCATTAACAATCATACAATAGATTTAACAAACAATACTTCAAAAGAAAAAATCACAAAATATTTGACTTTTTAAATGAACTCCGAATTATATAATTTGAACTGAACATTTTGATTTTCAATCAACCGTAATGACGGCTTTGACCACAAGACACTGAAACTTGTATTCTAAGGGTGGTATTAATAAACTAATCTCAGCTTCGAGACTGCCCGCAAGATCATGTCAATTTCACAGTTCTCATATAAAAACAGAGACTTGAGCATGATCTTGAGGGCAGTCTCAGCTGAGATTAGTTTATTGATACCACTCTTAGATGTTGTTAAAAGTGGAGTGTACTGTACAGTCATGAGTAATATAATACCCACTTTAGGACTCTGTCGCACTAACATATTTGACATTTAGTAAGACTTACAGTTCAATTTGTCAAAAAAGTTAATGTGACGTGGTACCAAAGTGCATATTAATGCTCGTGACCGTACGGCGACCATAAACGTTTGCCTTTTAGAGACATTTCTCAATTTTGTGGTAGAATTTACATGCCTATAGGCGAACTTTGCTAATGTATAGACGTCCTTAAACAACCGAATCGTGACGTCACCAAGTTGGCAAAATAAATTACTGAAATTGGTGGTCGGCCTCTTTCCGTGTTGCAGGCACGTTACCATACGGCATATCTGAAAAAAAAAAACCACAAAATAACAAGCTTATTTGAAAGAAAGAAAGAAAGAAACATTTATTATTTAGGACACCACAGACACGGATTACATATATATATGTCACCGTAAAATTGTAAATAACGTTAGATTATAATCTATCTCGCGAGATTGTGAACTGTCGAAAAATTGTGAAACGTAATATACTGCTTACAATTTAACGTATTATTATTCGTCAGATTATAATCTATCGAAGTAAAACTGTTAAATCACAATCTTACAATTGTCAAATTGTCAACTGTCCGACGGCTGTCCCTGATTGGTCGGCCTTACAGTAGACCGTTCTGTGTCCATAGAGTTAGGAATAAAACACAGGTGTCAGTCAAATAAAATAAATGCTCTTCAAGATTGTGAAATCAAGTACTTATTTATTAATTATTTAGTAAGTAATCAATAATTCTGACATCACATGGTAAGAAAAAATTTATCAAAATTAAAAAATCTGAAACGTATCATTCAGTATACTTTTCGTGTGTAAGATAAACATACTGGCGGCATAGGGGTGGCCCAAGGGCCACCCCCGCCGCACCCTAACCTACTGTTATGCCTTGTAAAAATTATGACAAAACACTATTATTCTAAAAAAGAATTATGGATATCTATTTATTAATCCCAAAAATAAGTTATACCTAACAAACCAGTATTCCTCGATGTTATTATGGGAAAGTAAAACTATTATGCTAAAAAACGTTATGCAAAAAGGATTATGATAATTAAAATTATGACAAAAACATTTATGCATTTTAAGAGAATCCCAAATTAACATTATGCTCACTCTAATAGTTTTGTAACTCTATGGTATAGCACGCGAGGTGCGTTTCGTATCACAATTTGACGGTTTCACTTCGATAAATTATAATCTACCGAAAAATAATACGTTAAATTGTAAGCAATATGATACGATTCATAATTATTCGACAGTTCACAATCTCGCGAGATTCAAATCGATAGATTATAATCTAACGTTATTTACAATTTTACGGTGACATATACATTATAATGACATCACATCAGAAGTCAACGCACACATGAAATATTTTCTATATAGAAACATGGAAAACGAACATAGAAACTTATACCTAAATTAAAATGTGACGTCATGTCGGCTTACCCATGTGTAGTGGATGGTGTGTGTGTCCGTAGTGACTGGTCATTCTCCACAGTGACCGGTCAATGTCCGAAGTGAACGGTCAAAGTCCGAAGTGAACGGTCAAAGTCCGAAGTGAACGGTCAATGTCCGAAATTACTGGTCAATGTCCGAAGTGGTCATTGTCCGTAGTGACTGGCCATTCTCCACAGTGACCGGTCAAAGTCCGATGTGACCGGTCAATGTCCGAAGTGAACGGTCAATGTCCGAAATTACTGGTCAATGTCCGAAGTTGTCATTGTCCGTAGTGACTGGCCGTTCTCCACAGTGACCGGTCAAAGTCCGAAGTGAACGGTCAATGTCCGAAGTGAACGGTCAATGTCCGAAATTACTGGTCAATGTCCGAAGTGGTCATTGTCCGTAGTGACTGGCCAATCTCCACAGTGACCGGTCAATGTCCGAAGTGACCGGGTAATGTCCGAAGTGACCGGTCAATGTCCGAAGTAACCGGTCAGTGTCCAAAGTAAACGGTCAATGCCCGAAGTGGTTAATGTCTGAAATTACTGGTCAATGTCTGAAGTGGTCCTTGTGCGTAGTGACTGGTCATTCTCCATAGTGACCGGTCAAAGTCCGAAGTGAACGGTCAATGTCCAAAGTGGTCATTGTCCGTAGTGACTACTCAATGTCCGAAGTGGTCATTGTCCGTAGTGACTGGTCATTCTCCACAGTGACCGGTCAATGTCCGAAGTGAACGGTCAAAGTCCGAAATGAACGGTCAAAGTCCGAAGTGAACGGTCAATGTCCGAAGTGAACGGTCAATGTCCGAAATTACTGGTCAATGTCCGAAGTGGTCATTGTCCGTAGTGACTGGCCATTCTCCACAGAGACCGGTCAAAGTCCGAAGTGACCGGTCAATGTCCGAAGTGAACGGTCAATGTCCGAAATTACTGGTCAATGTCCGAAGTTGTCATTGTCCGTAGTGACTGGCCGTTCTCCACAGTGACCGGTCAAAGTCCGAAGTGACCGGTCAATGTCCGAAGTGGTCATTGTCCGTAGTGACTGGTCATTCTCCACAGTGACCGGTCAATGTCCGAAGTGAACGGCAAAGCCCGAAGTGAACGGTCAATGTCCGAAGTGAACGATCAATGTCCGAAATTACTGGTCAATGTCCGAAATGATCGGTCAATGTCCGAATTGAACGGTCAATATCCGAAGTGGTCATTGTCCGTAGTGACTAGCCATTCTCCACAGTGACCGGTCAAAGTCCGAAGTGACCGGTCAATGTCCGAAGTGAACGGTCAATGTCCGAAGTGGTCATTGTCCGTAGTGACTAGCCATTCTCCACAGTGACCGGTCAAAGTCCGAAGTGACCGGTCAATGTCCGTAGTGACTGGTCATTCTCCACAGTGGGCGGTTAATGTCAGAAGTGAACGGTCAATGTCTGAAGTGGTCAACATCTGAAATTACTGGTCAATGTCCAAAGAGGTCATTGTCCGTAGTGACTGGCCATTCTCCACAGTGACCGGTCAAAGTCCGAAGTGAAAGGTCAATGTCCGAAGTGAACGGTCAATGTCCGAAGTGGTCAGTGTCCGTAGTGACTGGTCATTCTCCACAGTGACCGGTCAATGTCCGAAGTGGTCATTGTCCGTAGTGACTAGCCATTCTCCACAGTGACCGGTCAAAGTCCGAAGTGACCGGCCAATGTCCGTAGTGACCGGTCAATGTCTGAAGTGAACGGTCAAAGTCCGAAGTGGTCATTGTCCGTAGTGACTAGCCATTCTCCACAGTGACCGGTCAAAGTCCGAAGTGATCGGTCAATGTCCGAAGTGAACGGTCATTGTCCGTAGTGACTGGCCATTCTCCACAGTGACCGGTCAAAGTCCGAAGTGAACGGTCAATGTCCGAAGTGACCGGTCAATGTCCGAAGTGGTCATTGTCCGTAGTGACTGGTCATTCTCCACAGTGACCGGTCAATGTCTGAAGTAAACGGTCAAAGTCCGAAGTGAACGGTCAATGCCCGAAGTGAACGGTCAATGTCCGAAATTACTGGTCAATGTCTGAAGTGAACGGTCAAAGTCCGAAGTGAACGGTCAATGTCCGAAGTGAACGGTCAATGTCCGAAATTACTGGTCAATGTCCGAAGTGGTCATTGTCCGTAGTGACTGGCCATTCTCCACAGTGACCGGTCAAAGTCCGAAGTGACCGGTCAATGTCCGAAGTGACCGGTCAAAGTCCGAAGTGACCGGTCAATGACCGAAGTGACCGGTCAATGCCCGAAGTGGTCAATGTCCGTAGTGACTGGTCATTCTCCATAGTGACCGGTCAAAATCCCAAGTGACCGGTCAGTGTTCGAAGTGGTCAATGTCTGAAATTACTGGTCATTGTCCGTAGTGACTGGTCATTCTCCGTAGTGACCGGGCAATGTCCGAAGTGAACGGTCAATGTCCGAAGTGACCGGTCAATGTCCGAAGTGGTCATTGTCCGTAGTGACTGGTCATTCTCCACAGTGACCGGTCAATGTCCGAAGTGAACGGTCAAAGTCCGAAGTGAACGGTCAAAGTCCGAAGTGAACGGTCAATGTCCGAAGTGAACGGTCAGTGTCCGAAATTGCTGGTCAATGTCCGAAGTGGTCATTGTCCGTAGTGACTGACTGGCCAATCTCCACAGTGACCGGTCAATGTCCGAAGTGACCGGGTAATGTCCGAAGTGACCGGTCAATGCCCGAAGTGGTTAATGTCTGAAATTACTGGTCAATGTCCGAAGTGGTCATTGTCCGTAGTGACTAGCCATTCTCCACAGTGACCGGTCAAAGTCCGAAGTGACCGGTCAATGTCCGAAGTGATCGGTCAATGTCCGAAGTGAACGGTCAATGTCCGAAGTGGTCATTGTCCGCAGTGACTGGCCATTCTCCACAGTGACCGGTCAAAGTCCGAAGTGGTCAATGTCTGAAATTAGTGGTCATTGTCCGTAGTGACAGGTCAATATCCGAAGTGAACGGTCAATGTCCGAAGTGGTCATTGTCCGTAGTGACTAGCCATTCTCCACAGTGACCGGTCAAAGTCCGAAGTGGTCAATGTCTGAAATTAGTGGTCATTGTCCGTAGTGACCGGTCAATGTCCGAAGTGAACGGTCAATGTCCTAAGTAGTCAATGTCCGAAATTACTGGTCAATGTCCGAAGTGGTCATTGTCCGTAGTGACTGGCCATTCTCCACAGTGACCGACCAAAGTCCGAAGTGACCGGTCAGTGTCTGAAGTGACCGGTCAATGTCCGAAGTGAACGGTCAATGTCCGAAGTGACCGGTCAGTGTCCGAAGTGAACGGTCAATGTCCGAAGTGGTCATTGTCCGTAGTGACTAGCCATTCTCCACAGTGACCGGTCAAAGTCCGAAGTGGTCAATGTCTGAAATTAGTGGTCATTGTCCGTAGTGACCGGTCAATGTCCGAAGTGAACGGTCAATGTCCGAAGTGGTCATTGTCCGTAGTGACTGGCCATTCTCCACAGTGACCGACCAAAGTCCGAAGTGACCGGTCAATGTCCGAAGTGACCGGTCAATGTCCGAAGTGAACGGTCAATGTCCGAAGTGACCGATCAGTGTCCGAAGTGGTCAATGTCTGAAATTAGTGGTCATTGTCCGTAGTGGCCGGTCAATGTCCGAAGTGAACGGTCAATGTCCGAAGTGGTCATTGTCCGTAGTGACTAGCCATTCTCCACAGTGACCGGTCAAAGTCCGAAATGACCGGTCAATGTCCGTAGTGACTGGTCATTCTCCACAGTGGGCGGTTAATGTCAGAAGTGAACGGTCAATGTCTGAAGTGGTCAACATCTGAAATTACTGGTCAATGTCCAAAGAGGTCATTGTCCGTAGTGACTGGCCATTCTCCACAGTGACCGGTCAAAGTCCGAAGTGAACGGTCAATGTCCGAAGTGAACGGTCAATGTCCGAAGTGGTCAGTGTCCGTAGTGACTGGTCATTCTCCACAGTGACCGGTCAATGTCCGAAGTGGTCATTGTCCGTAGTGACTAGCCATTCTCCACAGTGACCGGTCAAAGTCCGAAGTGACCAGTCAATGTCCATAGTGACCGGTCAATGTCTGAAGTGAACGGTCAAAGTCCGAAGTGAACGGTCAATGCCCGAAGTGAACGGTCAATGTCCGAAATTACTGGTCAATGTCTGAAGTGAACGGTCAAAGTCCGAAGTGAACGGTCAATGTCCGAAGTGAACGGTCAATGTCCGAAATTACTGGTCAATGTCCGAAATGATCGGTCAATGTCCGAATTGAACGGTCAATATCCGAAGTGGTCATTGTCCGTAGTGACTAGCCATTCTCCACAGTGACCGGTCAAAGTCCGAAGTGACCGGTCAATGTCGGAAGTGATCGGTCAATGTCCGAAGTGAACGGTCATTGTCCGTAGTGACTGGCCATTCTCCACAGTGACCGGTCAAAGTCCGAAGTGAACGGTCAATGTCCGAAGTGACCGGTCAATGTCCGAAGTGGTCATTGTCCGTAGTGACTGGTCATTCTCCACAGTGACCGGTCAATGTCTGAAGTGAACGGTCAAAGTCCGAAGTGAACGGTCAATGCCCGAAGTGAACGGTCAATGTCCGAAATTACTGGTCAATGTCTGAAGTGAACGGTCAAAGTCCGAAGTGAACGGTCAATGTCCGAAGTGAACGGTCAATGTCCGAAATTACTGGTTAATGTCCGAAGTGGTCATTGTCCGTATTGACTGGCCATTCTCCACAGTGACCGGTCAAAGTCCGAAGTGAACGGTCAATGTCCGAAGTGTTCATTGTCCGTAGTGACTGGTCATTCTCCACAGTGACCGGTCAATGTCCGAAGTGAACGGCAAAGTCCGAAGTGAACGGTCAATGTCCGAAGTGAACGATCAATGTCCGAAATTACTGGTCCGAAGTGGTCATTGTCCGTAGTGACTGGCCATTCTCCACAGTGACCGGTCAAAGTCCGAAGTGACCGGTCAATGTCCGAAGTGACCGGTCAATGTCCGAAATTACTGGTCAATGTCCGAAGTGGTCATTGTCCGTAATGACTGGCCATTCTCCACAGTGACCGGTCAAAGTCCGAAGTGACCGGTCAGTGTCCAAAGTGGTCAGTGTCCGAAGTGGTCAATGTCTGAAATTACTGGTCAGTGTCCGAAGTGGTCCTTGTCCGTAGTGACTGGTCATTCTCCATAGTGACCGGTCAATGTCCCAAGTGACCGGTCAGTGTCCGAAGTGGTCAATGTCTGAAATTACTGGTCATTGTCCGTAGTGAGTGGTAATTCTCCATAGTGACCGGTCAATGTCCGATGCAACCGGTCGTTCTCCATAGTTGAGCGATGCATATATTTGAATTTGCATTTTGAATATATTTTAACATAGTTTTTTAAACGACATTTCTTTTACTTTCAGGTATTCCAACATTTCTACTACTTAGAGGAACATCTGAAGAGTCACGGCTCGAAAATAGCTATTGAGGACGACACGAAAGCCGAAGACAAGAAGCACATATGCCCCGTTTGCAATAAAGGCTTTAAACTCCACTATTACTTGAAACTACACAGTTTTACACACAGCAAGGAAAAACCGTACATTTGCCAACAGTGTGGCAAAGGATTTATCACAAAAGGTAAGTTGAAAAGACATCTAGAGACCCATTCGGGTCTCAAAAAGTACCAATGTCATATCTGTTACAAGTTCTTCACGAGACCGAGCTATTTAAGGATCCACGTGAGAACTATACACGGCACGCAAGATTACAATTTCAGGCTAGATAAACCGTTTCTCGCTGGACAACATGGTGGATAGTGCTACCAAAATATCGATAGATTGACTGTCGATAGATGACCTTGAAAATCATACAGGGCGGTGACATCGTAACGAAAACTTTGAGGGATGATTCAGACCATGATTCTGAGTGGAACCAAGTGGAATTTTCCGCCTCTTGCCTCTCACTTTGAGGTCGCAGGTTCGAATCTAGCACAGGCCTAAATTGATCGAATTCATGTTTGGGTCATAAATAATTATCACGTGCTCAGACGTAGTCGTTACATGAGTCATGTCAGGGGCCTTTGGCGGCTCAATAGTGACCCTGACAATAGGTTTGATGAGGTTGCTAATCCACCTCACAACCCACACGATAGAAGAAGCGGTGAAGGAAAACATCGTGAAGAAACCCACATACCCGAGAAATGCGCTTCGGAGGTATGTGACTTAAACTGTATTGGGCTGGTGTTCCCTTCGCGGGTTGGAAGACGGGACCTAGTAAAAATTTTGGAGCAGTTTTATTGTTAATTTACAGTGTATGTGACACTGTATCGAATAATGAGGGAAATAAAAAAAGAAACGACAAAAACAAAATTGGAAAATTTCGCTTCATATTGACGGCCTCCGTGGTCCAGTGGTTGAGCGTTGTGCTCACGATCCGGAGGTCCCGGGTTCGAATCCCGGTGGGGACAAATAACAAAAATCACTCGGTGTTCCCTTGTTTGGTTAGGACATTGCAGGCTGATCACCTGATTGCGAAAGTAAGATGATCCGAGCTTCGGAAGGCACGTTAAGCCGTTGGTTACTACTTACTGATGTAATTACGTAGTCGTAACTTCAGTCACGTCAGGGGCCTTTGGCGGCTCATATAGTAACCCTGACACCAGGGTTGATGAAGTTGGTAATACAACTGAACACGATAGAAGAAATCTTGATATTAACTCAGAATCATGGTTTGAATCATTCCCCGAAAGTTCGGTGCAACCAACACCCTGTATAGAAGAGGTTAAAGAGGCCACATTGAAGCAATTCATCTCAAACGCAATATTGCTATTCGACATGTGTTGTGTTGTCACTGCCCACTTACTTATTATATGCGCTGTTATGTCAAATTGCAATATTGCTTTTAAAAGAATAATACTACGTATAGAACGGTAACTCTACCCCCCGCACCAATTTGTGTCGGGTGCCAACCTCACCCCCTCTGGGTCTTACTTTAGTCTAAAATGGCCGTACGCCAATAGAGAGCGCTCAGGCGGCTTATTAAAAAAATATATACAGGGTGTTAGTGACATCGTAACGAAAACTTTGAGGGGTGATTGAGGCCATGATTCTGAGATGATATCAAGTGGAATTTTTCGTCGCAAAATTCATGATTTTTTTTTTAGTTTTTTAAAATTATTTTCAATTCTATACTTTTGCAATGGAAAATTCCACTTGATATTAACTCAGAATAATCAGCTGAATCATCCCCCTCAGTATTCGTTACGATGTCACTTACACCCCGCACAAGTACATACGGTAGCCATACAAGTAGGTATGGGTGTTAATGACACCGCAACGAATACTGAGGGGGATGGTTCAGATCATGATTCTGAGTTGATGTCAAGTGGAATTTTCAGTCTGAATATTCATGAAAATTTTTGTGTTTTTTTTTAATTATTTTCAGTTCTATACTTTTGCGACGGAAAATTCCACTTGATATTATCTCAGAATCATGGCCTCAATCACCCCTCAAAGTTTTCGTTACAATGTCACTAACACCCTGTATATATTAAAATTATAAAAAGTGATAATAATGGTTTATCTTACCTCTGATTTAGCGGGTTCTAGAATAAATGGTGGAGGTATTTTTTTATATCACATGGCAACACTGAGTGGCTTTTTAGCTTTTTTCTGTAATATTAATTAGGATGGCAACTCAGATGCAATTTGTTTTTTAAGGAAATTATTTTTTAGGCAAATTTCCAAGTAGCATTTTTTTAAATCAAAGACCTTGAAGAAGTTCTTGATGTGTTGCCATCCTAAAATAACATCGAAGTCGGCCAGTGTTGCCAACGTTAAAATAATTGTAGGTGGTAATTAGGACTCCGAGAAACTAAAATCATGACCAATATCCTTACCCACCAGTATTGTCTACCGGTTGAGGTCACGTCGGAGTATATCTACCTGGGGCATAAGATCACGCTAGGCAGCGAAAACCAAACCGCAGAAGTGGAGAAACGAGTCGCTCGGGCGTGGGCATCCTTCGGCGCCAACGCAAGTATATTACGTAGCAAGATGTCAATGCACTTAAAACGAAGAGTCTTTGAGCAATGTGTTCTGCCAGTATTCGTATACGGAGCCGAGACCATGACCCTAACTGAGAAATCCGCAGAGAATCTCCGTGTTGCTCAAAGAGCAATGGAAAGAGCTATGCTCGGCATTTCCTTACGGGACCGGAAGAGAAATACTTGGGTTCGATCTAAAACCAAGGTTAGGGATGTGGTAAAAGTAATTGCCGAACGCAAGTGGAGATGGGCGGGACACATTGCTCGAATGAGCAAGGAAAGATGGACCCGGAGATTGTTAGAGTGGCGCCCACGAGCATTCACAAGACCGAGAGGAAGACCACCAATGAGATGGAAGGACGACATTGTCCGGCACGCAGGATATGGCTGGATGTCGATAGCCCAGGATCGTCGGAAATGGAAAAACATGGAAGAGGCCTACGTCCAAAATTGGATATAAATTTAGGCTGATATAGATAGATAGATAGGTAATTAGGAAAAAATATTATGCATTGTTCGAATGAATTACTTAAAAAATGGTTTGAATTTTGATGTTGTATAGTGTAAATATAGTTAAGTTTATTTTTAATTATGAAAATTTATACTTATTGGTTTTGCTAATTTCACTGTTAATTAAAAAAAATCATCTTAAGTTTTAATTGTGAAATTTTGAGATAAGGCAAAGGTTGATAGCCCGATTCCTGCAGACACCTCCTAATTTTACGTTAAGTTATACCTGTCATTTTCTTATCCACCGAAAAGGAAAGGGACGGATGATTGACAGCCCTTATTAGGAAGAATGAGTAAATGAATGAATAACCCGGGCGAATCGAAATTTTATGCCTGTCGATTACCCGTCCCTTTCTTTTTCAACGGATAAGAAAATGACAGGTATAACTTAAAATAAAATTAGATGGTGTTTGCAGGAATTAGCACCATTGTTTTGGTTATTTTACACTGGTACTAATTCCTACAGACGCCAGGTGTAACTTAAAATAAATTTAGGAGGTGTCTACAGGAATCGGGACCAGTGTGGAGAACTATCAAAATTTAGGAACACCCAACAGTGCTTCTGCATTTGAACTTGTTTTTATCCTCATACCTTGCAGGGTGGGCAGATAGTGTACAGTCATGAGCAATATAATGTACCCACTTTAGGACTCTGTCGCACTAACATATCTGACATTTAGTGAGACTTACAGTTCAATTTGTCAAAAAAGTTAATGTGACATGGTACCAAAATGTATACATATTAATGCTCGTGACCGTAAGTATAGAACTCTGCTATTGTTAATAATGTTTAGTTTTTTTTTCTTTGGTGGTGTATTGTGTAAAGGTTGTTGATTTTGTACAAAAAATAAAATGATGAAGCGTTAGTTTTGAATTTGTAGTTTTATTTTTTACCCAGTTTTAAAAAGAACCGTGGTAGCCCAGTTGGTAGAACGCTTGCCTCTCACTTTGAGGTCGCAGGCTCGAATCCCAGTACAGGCCTAAGACTTTGGGTTTAATTTTCGGATTCATGTTTGGATCATAAATGATTAACACGTGCTCAGCGGTGAAGGAAAACATCGTGAGGAAACCCACATACCCGAGAAATGCGTTTTGTAATGTGACCTAACCTGTATTGGGCTGGTTTTCCCTTCGCGGGTTGGAAGGTCAGACAGGCATTCGCTTCTGTACAAACCGAACCTGTCAAATCTTTAAGTTAGGTAAGCGGACTCTGTGAGAAACAGAATAACGCTATGCTGGTGATTTATTTACTCATTTTATTCCGTATTTTAAAGTAAAGTTAGAAAGGACACAATCCGTCAATTTTAATGACAAGCCTTTTACATAAAACGCATGTATTAGCATTAACAATTATACAATAGATTTAACAAACAATACTTCAATAGAAAAAATCACAAAATATTTTACTTTTTAAATGAACTCCGAATTATAGAATTTGAACTGAACATTTTGATTTTGAATCAACCGTAACGGCGGCTTTGACCACAAGACACTGAAACTTTTATTCTAAGGGTGGTATTAATAAACTAATCTCAGCTTCGAGACTGTCCTCAAGATCATGTCAATTTCACAGTTCTCATATAAAAACAGAGACTTGAGCATGATCTTGAGGGCAGTCTCAGCTGAGATTAGTTTATTAATACCACTCTTAGATGTTGTTCAAAGTGCAGTGTACAGTCATGAGCAATATAATGTCCCACTTTAGGACTCTGTCGCACTAACACATTTGACATTTAGTGAGACTTACAGTTCAATTTGTCAAAAAAGTTAATGTGACGCGGTACCAAAGTGCATATTAATGCTCGTGACCGTACGGCGACCATAAACGTTTGCCTTTTAGAGACATTTCTCAATTTTGTGGTAGAATTTACGGACATGCCTATAGGCGAACTTTGCTAATGTATAGACGTCCTTAAACAACCGAATCGTGACGTCACCAAGTTGGCAAAATAAATTACTGAAATTGGTGGTCGGCCTCTTTCCGTGTTGCAGGCACGTTACCATACGGCATATCTGAAAAAAAAAAACACAAAATAACAAGCTTATTTGAAAGAAAGAAAGAAAGAAACATTTATTATTTAGGACACCACAGACACGGATTACATATATATACATTATAATGACATCACATCAGAAGTCAACGCACACACGAAATATTTTCTATATAGAAACATGGAAAACGAACATAGAAACTTATACCTAAATTAAAATGTGACGTCATGTCGGCTTACCCATGTGTAGTGGATGGTGTGTGTGTCCGTAGTGACTGGTCATTCTCCACAGTGACCGGTCAATGTCCGAAGTGAACGGTCAAAGTCCGAAGTGAACGGTCAAAGTCCGAAGTGAACGGTCAATGTCCGAAGTGAACGGTCAATGTCCGAAATTACTGGTCAATGTCCGAAGTGGTCATTGTCCGTAGTGACTGGCCATTCTCCACAGTGACCGGTCAAAGTCCGAAGTGACCGGTCAATGTCCGAAGTGAACGGTCAATGTCCGAAATTACTGGTCAATGTCCGAAGTTGTCATTGTCCGTAGTGACTGGCCGTTCTCCACAGTGACCGGTCAAAGTCCGAAGTGAACGGTCAATGTCCGAAGTGAACGGTCAATGTCCGAAATTACTGGTCAATGTCCGAAGTGGTCATTGTCCGTAGTGACTGGCCTATCTCCACAGTGACCGGTCAATGTCCGAAGTGACCGGGTAATGTCCGAAGTGACCGGTCAATGTCCGAAGTAACCGGTCAGTGTCCAAAGTGAACGGTCAATGCCCGAAGTGGTTAATGTCTGAAATTACTGGTCAATGTCTGAAGTGGTCCTTGTCCGTAGTGACTGGTCATTCTCCATAGTGACCGGTCAAAGTCCGAAGTGAACGGTCAATGTCCGAAGTGGTCATTGTCCGTAGTGACTAGTCAATGTCCGAAGTGGTCAATGTCTAAAATTACTGGTCAATGTCCGAAGTGGTCATTGTCCGTAGTGACTGGTCATTCTCCACAGTGACCGGTCAATGTCCGAAGTGAACGGTCAAAGTCCGAAGTGAACGGTCAAAGTCGGAAGTGAACGGTCAATGTCCGAAGTGAACGGTCAATGTCCGAAATTACTGGTCAATGTCCTAAGTGGTCATTGTCCGTAGTGACTGGCCATTCTCCACAGTGACCGGTCAAAGTCCGAAGTGACCGGTCAATGTCCGAAGTGAACGGTCAAAGTCCGAAGTGAACGGTCAAAGTCCGAAGTGAACGGTCAATGTCCGAAGTGAACGGTCAATGTCCGAAATTACTGGTCAATGTCCGAAGTGGTCATTGTCCGTAGTGACTGGCCAATCTCCACAGTGACCGGTCAATGTCCGAAGTGACCGGGTAATGTCCGAAGTGACCGGTCAATGTCCGAAGTAACCGGTCAGTGTCCAAAGTAAACGGTCAATGCCCGAAGTGGTTAATGTCTGAAATTACTGGTCAATGTCTGAAGTGGTCCTTGTCCGTAGTGACTGGTCATTCTCCATAGTGACCGGTCAAAGTCCGAAGTGAACGGTCAATGTCCGAAGTGGTCATTGTCCGTAGTGACTAGTCAATGTCCGAAGTGGTCAATGTCTAAAATTACTGGTCAATGTCCGAAGTGGTCATTGTCCGTAGTGACTGGTCATTCTCCACAGTGACCGGTCAATGTCCGAAGTGAACGGTCAAAGTCCGAAGTGAACGGTCAAAGTCGGAAGTGAACGGTCAATGTCCGAAGTGAACGGTCAATGTCCGAAATTACTGGTCAATGTCCGAAGTTGTCATTGTCCGTAGTGACTGGCCATTCTCCACAGTGACCGGTCAATGTCCGAAGTGACCGGTCAATGTCCGAAGTGACCGGTCAATGTCCAAAGTGAACGGTCAATGTCCGAAGTGACCGGTCAATGTCCGAAGTGGTCAATGTCTGAAATTACTGGTCATTCTCATTCTCCATAGTGACCGGTCAATGTCCGAAGTGAACGGTCAATGCCCGAAGTGGTCAATGTCTGAAATTACTGGTCAATGTCCGAAGTTGTCATTGTCCGTAGTGACTGGCCATTCTCCACAGTGACTGGTAAAATCCCAAGTGACCGGTCAGTGTTCGAAGTGGTCAATGTCTGAAATTACTGGTCATTGTCCGTAGTGACTGGTCATTCTCCGTAGTGACCGGCCAATGTCCAAAGTGAATGGTCAATGTCCGAAGTGACCGGTCAATGTCCGAAGTGGTCAATGTCTGAAATTATTGGTCATTGTCATTCTCCACAAAGTGACCGGTCAATGCCCGAAGTGGTCATTGTCCGTAGTGACTGGCCATTCTCCACAGTGACCGGTCAAAGTCCGAAGTGAACGGTCAATGTCCGAAGTCACCGGTCAATGTCCGAAGTGAACGGTCAATGTCCGAAGTGAACGGTCAATGTCCGAAATTATAGGTCAATGTCCGAAGTTGTCATTGTCCGTAGTGACTGGTCATTCTCCACAGTGACCGGTCAATGTCCGAAGTGAACGGTCAAAGTCCAAAGTGAACGGTCAAAGTCCGAAGTGAACGGTCAATGTCCGAAGTGAACGGTCAATGTCCGAAATTACTGGTCAATGTCCGAAGTGGTCATTGTCCGTAGTGACTGGCCATTCTCCACAGTGACCGGTCAAAGTCCGAAGTGAACGGTCAAAGTCCGAAGTGAACGGTCAAAGTCGGAAGTGAACGGTCAATGTCCGAAGTGAACGGTCAAAGTCCAAAGTGAACGGTCAAAGTCCGAAGTGACCGGTCAATGTCCAAAGTGAACGGTCAATGTCCGAAGTGACCGGTCAATGTCCGAAGTGGTCAATGTCTGAAATTACTGGTCATTCTCATTCTCCATAGTGACCGGTCAATGCCCGAAGTGGTCAATGTCTGAAATTACTAGTCAATGTCCGAAGTTGTCATTGTCCGTAGTGACTGGCCATTCTCCACAGTGACCGGTCAAAGTCCAAAGTGAACGGTCAATATCCGAAGTCACCGGTCAATGTCCGAAGTGAACGGTTAATGTCCGAAGTGACCGGTCAATGTTCGAAGCGACCGGTCAATGTCCGAAGTGGTCATTGTCCGTAGTGACTGGCCATTCTCCACAGTGACCGGTCAATGTCCGAAGTGGTCATTGTCCGTAGTGACTGGTCATTCTCCACAGTGACCGGTCAATGTCCGAAGTGAACGGTCAATGTCCGAAGTGAACGGTCAATGTCCGAAATTGCTGGTCAATGTCCGAAGTGGTCATTGTCCGTAGTGACTGGCCAATCTCCACAGTGACCGGTCAATGTCCGAAGTGACCGGGTAATGTCCGAAGTGACCGGTCAATGTCCGAAGTTACCGGGTAATGTCCGAAGTGACCGGTCAATGTCCGAAGTAACCGGTCAGTGTCCAAAGTGAACGGTCAATGCCCGAAGTGGTTAATGTCTGAAATTACTGGTCAATGTCTGAAGTGGTCCTTGTCCGTAGTGACTGGTCATTCTCCATAGTGACCGGTCAAAGTCCGAAGTGACCGGTCAATGTCCGAAGTGACCGGTCAATGTCCGAAGTGGTCAATGTCTGAAATTACTGGTCATTCTCATTCTCCATAGTGACCGGTCAATGCCCGAAGTGGTCAATGTCTGAAATTACTAGTCAATGTCCGAAGTTTTCATTGTCCGTAGTGACTGGCCATTCTCCACAGTGACCGGTCAAAGTCCGAAGTAACCGGTCAGTGTCCAAAGTAAACGGTCAATGCCCGAAGTGGTTAATGTCTGAAATTACTGGTCAATATCTGAAGTGGTCCTTGTCCGTAGTGACTGGTCATTCTCCATAGTGACCGGTCAATGTCCGAAGTGGTCATTGTCCGTAGTGACTAGTCAATGTCCGAAGTAATCAATGTCTAAAATTACTGGTCAATGTCCGAAGTGGTCATTGTCCGTAGTGACTGGCCAATCTCCACAGTGACCGGTCAATGTCCGAAGTGACCGGGTAATGTCCGAAGTGACCGGTCAATGTCCGAAGTAACCGGTCAGTGTCCAAAGTGAACGGTCAATGCCCGAAGTGGTTAATGTCTGAAATTACTGGTCAATGTCTGAAGTGGTCCTTGTCCGTACTGACTGGTCATTCTCCATAGTGACCGGTCAAAGTCCGAAGTGACCGGTCAATGTCCGAAGTGACCGGTCAATGTCCAAAGTGAACGGTCAATGTCCGAAGTGACCGGTCAATGTCCGAAGTGGTCAATGTCTGAAATTACTAGTCAATGTCCGAAGTTGTCATTGTCCGTTGTGACTGGCCATTCTCCACAGTGACCGGTCAAAGTCCGAAGTGACCGGTCAATGTCCGAAGTGAACGGTCAATGTCCGAAATTACTGGTCAATGTCCGAAGTTGTCATTGTCCGTAGTGACTGGCCATTCTCCACAGTGACCGGTCAAAGTCCGAAGTGACCGGTCAATGTCCGAAGTGACCGGTCAATGTCCGAAGTGGTCAATGTCTGAAATTACTGGTCATTCTCATTCTCCATAGTGACCGGTCAATGCCCGAAGTGGTCATTGTCCGTAGTGACTGGCCATTCTCCACAGTGACCGGTCAAAGTCCGAAGTGACCGGTCAATGTCCGAAGTGACCGGTCAATGTCCGAAGTAACTGGTCAGTGTCCAAAGTAAACGGTCAATGCCCGAAGTGGTTAATGTCTGAAATTACTGGTCAATGTCTGAAGTGGTCCTTGTCCGTAGTGACTGGTCATTCTCCATAGTGACCGGTCAAAGTCAGAAGTGAACGGTCAATGTCCGAAGTGGTCATTGTCCGTAGTGACTAGTCAATGTCCGAAGTGGTCAATGTCTAAAATTACTGGTCAATGTCCGAAGTGGTCATTGTCCGTAGTGACTGGTCATTCTCCACAGTGACCGGTCAATGTCCGAAGTGAACGGTCAAAGTCCGAAGTGAACGGTCAATGTCCGAAGTGAACGGTCAATGTCCGAAATTGCTGGTCAATGTCCGAAGTGGTCATTGTCCGTAGTGACTGGCCAATCTCCACAGTGACCGGTCAATGTCCGAAGTGACCGGGTAATGTCCGAAGTGACCGGTCAATGTCCGAAGTGACCGGGTAATGTCCGAAGTAACCGGTCAGTGTCCAAAGTGAACGGTCAATGCCCGAAGTGGTTAATGTCTGAAATTACTGGTCAATGTCTGAAGTGGTCCTTGTCCGTAGTGACTGGTCATTCTCCATAGTGACCGGTCAAAGTCCGAAGTGACCGGTCAATGTCCGAAGTGACCGGTCAATGTCCAAAGTGAACGGTCAATGTCCGAAGTGACCGGTCAATGTCCGAAGTGGTCAATGTCTGAAATTACTGGTCATTCTCATTCTCCATAGTGACCGGTCAAAGTCCGAAGTGACCGGTCAATGTCCGAAGTGACCGGTCAATGCCCGAAGTGGTCAACGTCCGTAGTGACTGGTCATTCTCCATAGTGACCGGTCAAAATCCCAAGTGACCGGTCAGTGTTCGAAGTGGTCAATGTCTGAAATTACTGGTCATTGTCCGTAGTGACTGGTCATTCTCCGTAGTGACCGGCCAATGTCCGAAGTGACCGGTCAATGTCCGAAGTGACCGGTCAATGTCCGAAGTGGTCATTGTCCGTAGTGACTGGTCATTCTCCACAGTGACCGGTCAATGTCCGAAGTGAACGGTCAAAGTCCGAAGTGAACGGTCAAAGTCCGAAGTGAACGGTCAATGTCCGAAGTGAACGGTCAATGTCCGAAATTACTGGTCAATGTCCGAAGTGGTCATTGGCCGTAGTGACTGGCCATTCTCCACAGTGACCGGTCAAAGTCCGAAGTGACCGGTCAATGTCCGAAGTGAACGGTCAATGTCCGAAATTACTGGTCAATGTCCGAAGTTGTCATTGTCCGTAGTGACTGGCCGTTCTCCACAGTGACCGGTCAAAGTCCGAAGTGACCGGTCAATGTCCGAAGTGGTCATTGTCCGTAGTGACTGGCTATTCTCCACAGTGATCGGTCAAAGTCCGAAGTGAACGGTCAATGTCCGAAGTGACCGGTCAGTGTCCGAAGTGAACGGTTAATGTCCGAAGTGACCGGTCAATGTGGTGACCAGTCGCGACCGGCCAATGTCCAAAGTGAATGGTCAATGTCCGAAGTGACCGGTCAATGACCGAAGTGGTCATTGTCCGTAGTGACTGGTCATTCTCCACAGTGACCGGTCAATGTCCGAAGTGAACGGTCAAAGTCCGAAGTGAACGGTCAATGTCCGAAGTGAACGGTCAATGTCCGAAATTATTGGTCAATGTCCGAAGTTGTCATTGTCCGTAGTGACTGGTCATTCTCCACAGTGACCGGTCAATGTCCGAAGTGAACGGTCAAAGTCCAAAGTGAACGGTCAAAGTCCGAAGTGAACGGTCAATGTCCGAAATTACTGGTCAATGTCCGAAGTGGTCATTGTCCGTAGTGACTGGCCATTCTCCACAGTGACCGGTCAAAGTCCGAAGTGACCGGTCAATGTCCGAAGTGAACGGTCAATGTCCGAAATTACTGGTCAATGTCCGAAGTTGTCATTGTCCGTAGTGACTGGCCATTCTCCACAGTGACCCTTCAAAGTCCGAAGTGACCGGTCAATGTCCGAAGTGACCGGTCAATGTCCAAAGTGAACGGTCAATGTCCGAAGTGACCGGTCAATGTCCGAAGTGGTCAATGTCTGAAATTACTGGTCATTCTCATTCTCCATAGTGACCGGTCAATGTCCGAAGTGAACGGTCAATGCCCGAAGTGGTTAATGTCTGAAATTACTGGTCAATGTCTGAAGTGGTCCTTGTCCGTAGTGACTGGTCATTCTCCATAGTGACCGGTCAAAATCCCAAGTGACCGGTCAGTGTTCGAAGTGGTCAATGTCTGAAATTACTGGTCATTGTCCGTAGTGACTGGTCATTCTCCGTAGTGACCGGCCAATGTCCAAAGTGAATGGTCAATGTCCGAAGTGACCGGTCAATGTCCGAAGTGGTCAATATCTGAAATTATTGGTCATTGTCATTCTCCATAGTGACCGGTCAATGTCCGAAGTGAACGGCCAATGTCCGAAGTGGTCAATGTCTGAAATTACTGGTCATTGTCCGTAGTAACTGGTCACTCTCCACAGTGACCGGTCAATGTCCGAAGTGAACGGTCAGTGTCCGATGTGACCGGTCAATGTCCATAGTGACCGGTCAATGTCCGATGCAACCGGTCATTCTCCATAGTTGAGCGATGCATATATTTGAATTTGCATTTTGAATATATTTTAACATATTTTTTTTAAACGACATTTCTTTTACTTTCAGGTATTCCAACATTTCTACTACTTAGAGGAACATCTGAAGAGTCACGGCTCGAAAATAGCTATTGAGGACGACACGAAAGCCGAAGACAAGAAGCACATATGCCCCGTTTGCAATAAAGGCTTTAAACTCCACTATCTCCGGACATCGACCGGTCACTGTGGAGAATGACCAGTCCCTTTCTTTTTCAACGGATAAGAAAATGACAGGTATAACTTAAAATAAAATTAGATGGTGTTTGCAGGAATTAGCACCATTGTTTTGGTTATTTTACACTGGTACTAATACCTACAGACGCCATCTAATTTTATTTTAAGTTATACCTGTCATTTTCTTATCCCTTGAAAAAGAAAGGGACGGGTAATCGCCAAGCATAAAATTTATGGAACACACGCCAATTTTAAGCATAAATCTAAAACCGTCTAAAAATTTTACATCGGCCAATAATCCGACGGACTCAAGTAGACAGCACGTCAAACGGATTGCGTATCAGCGAGATGCCTATTTTATTCGCCCGGGTTATTCATTCGTTTTAAAATTAACTTGTTGACAATCATCCGTCCCTTTCCTTTTCGGCGGATAAGAAAATGACGGGTATAACTTAAAATAAAATTAGGTGTCTGCAGGAATCGGGACCAGTGTGGAGAACTATCAAAATTTAGGAACACCCAACAGTGCTTCTGCATTTGAACTTGTTTTTATCCTCATACCTTGCAGGGTGGGCAGATAGTGTACAGTCATGAGCAATATAATGTTAGGACTCTGTCGCACTAACATGTTTGACATTTAGTGAGACTTACAGTTCAATTTGTCAAAAAAGTTAATGTGACATGGTACCAAAATGTATACATATTAATGCTCGTGACCGTAAGTATAGAACTCTGCTATTGTTAATAATGTTTAGTTTTTTTTTTTGGTGGTGTATTGTGTAAAGGTTGTTAATTTTGTACAAAAAATAAAATGATGAAGCGTTAGTTTTGAATTTGTAGTTTTATTTTTACCCAGTTTTAAAAAGAACCGTGGTAGCCCAGTTGGTAGAACGCTTGCCTCTCACTTTGAGGTCGCAGGTTCGAATCCCAGTACAGGCCTAAACCAATGACTTTGGGTTTAATTTTCGGATTCATGTTTGGATCATAAATGATTAACACGTGCTCAGCGGTGAAGGAAAACATCGTGAGGAAACCCACATACCCGAGAAATGCGTTTTGTAATGTGACCTAACCTGTATTGGGCTGGTTTTCCCTTCGCGGGTTGGAAGGTCAGACAGGCAGTCGCTTCTGTAAAAACCGGACCTGTCAAATCTTCAGGTTAGGTAAGCGGACTCTGTGAGAAACAGAATAACGCTATGCTGGTGATTTATTTACTCATTTTATTCCGTATTTAAAGTAAAGTTAGAAAGGACACAATCCCTCAATTTTAATGACAAGCCTTTTAAATAAAACGCATGTATTAGCATTAACAATTATATAACAGAAGTGACAAACAATACTTCAATAGAAAACTCAAAAATATTTTACTTTTTAAATGAACTCCGAATTATAGAATTTTGGACTGCACATTTTGATTTCGAATCAACCGTAATGGCGGCTTTGACCACAAGACACTGAAACTTGTATTCTAAGGGTGGTATTAATAAACTAATCTCAGCTTCGAGACTGCCCGCAAGATCATGTCAATTTCACAGTTCTCATATAAAAACAGAGACTTGAGCATGATCTTGAGGGCAGTCTCAGCTGAGATTAGTTTATTAATACCACTCTTAGATGTTGTTAAAAGTGGAGTGTACTGTACAGTCATGAGCAATATAATGTACCCACTTTAGGACTCTGTCGCACTAACATATTTGACATTTAGTAAGACTTACAGTTCAATTTGTCAAAAAAGTTAATGTGACGCGGTACCAAAGTGCATATTAATGCTCGTGACCGTACGGCGACCATAAACGTTTGCCTTTTAGAGACATTTCTCAATTTTGTGGTAGAATTTACGGACATGCCTATAGGCGAACTTTGCTAATGTATAGACGTCCTTAAACAACCGAATCGTGACGTCACCAAGTTGGCAAAATAAATTACTGAAATTGGTGGTCGGCCTCTTTCCGTGTTGCAGGCACGTTACCATACGGCATATCTGAAAAAAAAACCACAAATAACAAGCTTATTTGAAAGAAAGAAAGAAAGAAATATTTATTATTTAGGACACCACAGACACGGATTACATATATATACATTATAATGACATCACATCAGAAGTCAACGCACACACGAAATATTTTCTATATAGAAACATGGAAAACGAACATAGAAACTTATACCTAAATTAAAATGTGACGTCATGTCGGCTTACCCATGTGTAGTGGATGGTGTCCCGTATAAAAGGTCCTCACTCAGCTTATGCCGCGGCGTGAGCCGCGACGCTGGTATTCTGTGAGACCTGATTGAGTGAAGTACGGACATCTCGCCACCATATGTATATATACTTACTTACTATTATAGGTTACTTAGATATTTGATCTTCTATCGTGTGGGTTGTGAGGTGGATTACCAATCCCAACAACCCTGGTGTCAGGGTTACTATTGAGCCGCCAAAGGCACCTGACATGGATCATGTAACGACTACATACTTACATCAGTAAGTAGTAACCGGGAGCAACAGCTTAATGTGCCTTCCGATGCACGGATCATCTTACTTTCGGGCAATCAGGTGATCAGCCTGTAATGTCATAACCAAACTAGGGATCACAAAGTGATTTTTGTGATATGTCCCCACCGGGATTTGAACCCGGGACCTCCAGATCACGAGCCTAGCGCTCAACCACTGGACTAACTTTCTTGTAATAATGGAAAGGAGATTGACCAAAAGTGGTCCAAATGTCCACTACTAACACGGCCTATATTACAGAATAGCTTATTAAATACTCAGTAATTAATACTTAGACCGCATTCAAAAATATGCTGATGGTGCTTTCAACAGACGCACCATCTAATCACACACACACTGGCACATCCCTCCTTTGCATGTATGTAAATTATAGTAATAATGTGTAAGCACGGTAGAACAATAAAATAAAAAAGCATAAATTGTTATTGTTACCTACTTTGGAAGAGCGGTGCCTTCTAACACAGGCCCCATTAGCTTAAAAGAAGGCCTCTGGCTGATTGTATTTTGTTTGTTGCCAATAAACATTATTATTATTATTATTAATTTTATTTTAAGTTATATGTCCTGTCATTTTCTTATCCGCCGAAAATAGGACGAGAATAAAAACAATTTACGACAAAAAAGTTTACCTCTGAGAAGTAGTAGAACAGGACTTTGATACAGACACAGCAATCCTGAGCCGTGGTCACAAAAATCTTGCATAGGGTGTCCATGTTTTTAGGTCTTTTGGCTTCCGGACACACTATCTTCGGTATCTTCCGTTTCACCTTCTTTTTCGACTGAAATTTGAATTCAATTGCATATCTTTGAAAGAAAACTTTGGTCGGTAACGAAACGTAATTGTCACGTCAAAAAAGTGAGTCCATAAACAAGGAAGAGCAAAGGACGGCTTTCATCCCCTTAGGGGATGATTTCCAGGGTAAAAAAAAGAAGTCTCCCTTTTTTGACGTGACACGGGAACTAATTGTGAGTCTATAACATAAGGCGGCCTTTAGCAAACCATCCCCTAAGGGGATGAAAAGGAGTTAGGAAAATTGTGAGTTGAACACAGTCCATTGACACATTTTTTGAACATTGTCGATTTAAGATCTTTCTTTTATTTGTCAAGCATCTCACTTACTTCCTTATTTTAACTTAATTTATCGTAGATTTGCCTAATACAGCTTTCACTACTTGGCTGAACAAATGAGGAGCGCAAAGGGCTCTCAATCGGTACAAAAATTTACGACAACAGGCCTGAGGGTGCCCAGTTGGGTGTGGGCGCCGCCTAGGTTGTCGCTTGGCAGTTGCAGTGTGGCGCGGCGCAGTTCGAAAGCGGGCCCGCGTTAAAATTTGGTGTAACGCAGTTCAGAGTTTCTTACATTGCAACTTGCGCGGACCCGCATCCAAACAGCGCTGCTACTGTCCCGCGTTTGGAATGCTGATTCCCTCATTCAGCGCTTACCGCTATCGACTCACTAGGGTCGATTAATTCTTTCAAATATTTTTCCTCTCAGACGACGCCCTGAGCCGAGGTTCGCGCCCAACTGGGCACCCTCAGGCCTGTTGTCTTAAACGTTGTACCGGTTGAGAGCCTTCAGTCCTCCCCATTTGTCCTGCCAAGTAGTTAATGCCATCTGCGGCAAATCTACAATAAGTCCCGACAAAAAGTGTGCTGAAGCCTTAATAGTAAGGACACTGACTGCTTTTCCTTTTCAAATTGTTCTTTGTTGTACTCTAGTCTTATTTGCTTTATTAGGTAACTCTTTTTACATAAGTTTAGCGCCTGTTTACTGCGGAACATCAGCACTGATCCTACTTACCTCAGCCACACGTGCTTTACTCTTTTTATTCTTCAATTTAAATAGAAAATGAAACCCGAGCGTAAATTGGTTCCGTCTGACGCAAGGTATAAATTTGAGTTTTTTCCTTGTAAACAGAGCGATACGCAATCTCTTTCTGAAGTTCTTCCTTGCGCGGTATTCCGTGAATTTTTTTCTAAGCGAACGGGTATTGAATGCCTGCAATAGAGGATCGGGCTTAGAGCTTTTCTGTGTCGCATGGCACTTAATTCCTGTCGGAAAACTCATGACAATGTTAGTTTTTCCCGGATACCGACCCCGCCGGCGTGGTCAACGTTTGCCCACCTTCAGCGCTTACCGCTATCGGCCGATTCTCTCAACCGTAACCTTATTTTTTACCGGGCGAGAGCTCTCAGCGCTTCCCATTTGTCCGCCCAAGTAACACAGAGTGCCAAAAAGTGTGATATAAAATTCTGACGCGTTTACATAAAAAGAAAAGACATAAAGCGGTGTGTGCAAGGAAGAACTTGGTTTTTTTAACAACCAATATTTATTAGGTACTACGCTCGGGTTGCATTATTGCACAAGGACGCTTTAAATGTCCGGGTTCGATTCTCGATGGGGACACTGTCAAAAATCACTTTGCGAAACTGTCCTTTTTTGGCTAGGACATTGCAGACTGAATCACCTGGTTGGTCCAAAAAATTGGGCGTAAGATGTTAACTTCAACTTCAATAATTTTGTCTACACACACACACACACACACACAGCACACGACCCTACAAATAACGATCACAGTGCAGTAATATTTTTTGTTTGAATAAAAGTCACGATTGACGAATGTTAGATAGATGTAATATCCCTCTATGAATCTAAATATATAAAAGGAGAAACTGACTGACTGACATATCAACGCACAGCCTAAACGGCTAAACGTAGGCACTTGAAATTTGGACGGGACGTAGCTTAGGTACCGTAGAGGTGCACTAAGAAAGGAATTCCCGGAATTCCCACGGGAACGGGAATTAGCGGGAAAATCCCTTTGTATGAAAAATCTAAACCGCTTAAGTTAGACGCTTGAAATTTGCCATGCAGGTACCTTAGTTAACTTAGAGCTTAGTTGCAACAGGATATTGAAAAATTCCCACGGAAACGGGAGTTAGCGGGAAGAAACATTTGTATGAAAAAATCTAAACTGCATAAGTTAGATGCTTGAAATTTAATATGCGCTCCCACACACACAAAGATCTTTATTTATAACACGCCACGCGGACGAAGTCGCGGGCAAAAGCTAGTAATTTATAAGAATTTTAGTTTACCCGTCCGCAATAATCCCAGAATGCTTGTCCATACATGCCGTAGTTGGTAGCAACCTGCAAAGCCGCCATGGTGGATAGGGAAATGCGTTCAAACTATCTGTACATAGCTAATTAATTATAATGAATTACGGAAATTTTGCAATAATAAGTGTTTTGGCGTTTCTATTGACAATGGTTGTCAAATTTCTTGTTTTTGAAGAGAAGATTATTTTTGGCTATGGTTTAAAATAAAGAATAACACCATACCATAGAGCAACATGGACCTCTGCGGACCGGAGGGGAGTAGCCATGGCGTTAGTTGCCCATTGGTTGCCTACAATTTGGCCCACAATACAATGCATAAGAGCAACCTCACGGACCTCCTACAAATGTGATATGACATTACTAAACTATGGACCCAACGCCATCTTTTATATAAATTTAACTAGCCAGCCGGGTATTCAAATTCAAAATTTAAAAATATATTTATACAGTAGGTGAATCGTCAATTTTTACATAACGAACGTCTCATCCGCCTAAAACTACTGCAGCTTCTCACAACCTGTATAGCCGGGGAAAAGAAGCTTCAAGAAAAATTTCGGCACAGGGCACTAGACGTTCTTTAAAAAATAAAAATACTTAAACATAAAATATTGTTATACAATTGAGTAATCTAGCTGCCTAATATCAATTCTCAGACAGTATTAAATTATATTGAGCGCTTCGACCAATAAACGATACGAATGCTGTCTACGTAGATGGACGTCAAACGGCTATTGGTCAAAAGCCTCGATAAAATTCGCGCCGCGCGCGACGCGGTTACCGGGCAGAACCAACAGATCCCTTTTAGCACAACATACTGAGAGCGAGTGTGACATTAGTGAGTCAAGTCCAATTTATTAATAAGAACAGATACTTGAGATCAATCTTGAGTTGACACTCGGAACTTGAGATTGGTTTATTAATACGGGCCTTAGAGATAAGCTAGCTTTAAGAACTTTTGTATTCAGCATTTCAGTCTACTAGTAAACGCCTCACAGTGAACACGCATTATGTATTATTTGCCGCCATTCTGAACCCCATAATATAGTCTCACACCCAGTTAGTATCACCACAGTTAGCATAACCCACAGTATTTCGGCAAAATACCGAACAATTAGGTTCATTCACAGTTAGTTGTCAATCACACGTCCCTTTTCTTTTCGGAAAATGACGGGTATAACCTAAAATAAAATTAGGAGGTGTCTGCAGGAATCGGGGCCATTTAGGCCAGGCGCGCACTACGAGTTTTTCGCCACGCGGCAGAAAAGAGCAGTGGCATAATGTCGCACTGTAATACTGCGCCGCGGCGGTGGTTCTGTCGTCAAGTGCGCGCAATACAATTTAAAACTAATTAAAGCACATAATAACGGGTTCTTACCGCGTTTAAATGGGGATATGAGACTCCCGATATTTCGACACTGTTGCAAGTGCCATGATCACGAGATGACTGATGAGATTGGAGTGGAGTAGGTAGATCTATAATTTTCTACGGGCAGACACAAAGACCTTGTATAGATATCTGTCTACCCTCTTTCTTTGCCGCTTGTTTATGTTTTTGAACCGCGTAAACTTAAAACAATTTAAAACTGTTTAGTACAGTATTACAGTGCGACATTATGCCGCTGCTTTTTTCTGCCGCGCGGCGAAAATCTCGTATGGACTAAATTCTAAATTAAATATATGTATTATTTAAAGGCTCGTAAAAAATAAAACACAATTTTCCTTATAAGAAATTTATTGTGTATCAAGCCTGCGTGTTCATCCTTCACATCGTTTGTAGTATAAACAATAACATGTTTTATTAAGTATAATTTGAATATGCTTTGACTTAAAATATATATCATACCATAGTAAAAACTCATTGTTTAATAATTAATTAATTACGTTTTTCATAAAACGAATTTTATGAATGCATTTCCACAAGACACAAAGTGGGACCACTTTGGAAATTTTGGGACCACTTTAGAAATTCTGGGTCGTTTCAAAGTACACTTTAGGAACACAATATTATTTTAGATTATTTTATTACGTTTTCCTCTAAAGTGGTCCCTTATTTTTAAGCTGGCAATGGCAACAAATATATTACTTTCAAATGCATACAATTGGTTCTAATTATTCCAAATTTTAATAAGAAAATACATACTTTTACTCCATCAAAAGCCACGCCACATTCAAACTTATGCCTAAGTTTTGTTCGATAGGGGTGAATTTTGCAAAACAATATTTGAATAGCGGCCAAAATATTTGCTTAGAGGGCAAATTAATCGCGCAAGTCCGACGTTATCACTGAGACGGAAGATCACTGGTTGGACATTGCCCAGAAGTGGGAGAATTTATTGCAGACTGAGCAAATAGACTTCCCTCATTCAGCGCTTATCGCTATCGACTCATTAGGACTGATTAATTCTTTCAAATAATAATCCAAATCAGCTGAGGTGCGCGCCCAACGCAGCTCCCTCAGGCCTGTTATCTTAAATTTTGTACCGGATGAGAGCCCTCAGCGCTCCTCATTTGTCCCGTCAAGTAGTTTAACTGGTTTAATAGAAAAAAATAGTAGTTTTTTTTTTCTTGTACCTATTCTTCTTTTTTTTGTTGTTGTAGTGTTGCCTGGCTGTAACTTTTCATACCTTTTGTTATTCCGTTAATTTTTTATTTATTTTTTTAAAACAAATTCTACATTCATGTTAATTACATAAGTTGTGCACGTCTGTAATTGGTGCAAACACTAGTACTAGCCTTAAGAAAGTTTTATTAATTGTTGTGTGTTTGTACTGTTGATGTGCCTAATAAATAAATAAAAATAAAAAAAGTAGTTAATTCAATTTTGCGGCAAACCTACAAATAATATCATCAACGGCTTATGTCCTCTGCTGGATATAGGCCTCTCCTACGGTACGCCGCTGACCCCTGTCCTCGGATATTCTCCTCCACCTTAAAGATGTCTTCACTCCGTCTAGCCCAAGGGCGACCTACACTACGTTGTACATTTTTACGTTTAAATTAAATAGGCATAATCAAAAAGATTATTTATTCTAATTAAATGACGCCCGTGGTTGAAGGCTTTTGGTGTTTATTTAATGTATATGTGTGTCGTAGATTTTACCTAAATAAACTTTTTTATTATTATTATTTTTTTTTTTTTTTTAATTAATTTTAATATATTTTTTTTGCAGTGATAGTGACATTGTACCGAATACTGAGCGGGATGATTCTGCTCATAATTCTGAGTTAATATCAATCGGATTTTTTCTATGAACATTTAAGTGTTTCTTTAAATTATTTTCAGTTCCATATTTTTGCGACAGAAAATTCCACTTGATCAACTTAGAATCATGGTCTGAATCACCCCTTAGAATTATCTCCCTCAGTGTACGGTACCATGTCTCTAACACCCAGTATTTGGAGCAGAGTAAGAATCAGCATATATTTGTATTGCAATATTCGACCCCCACAAAACAAATATCGACCATACCTAAATCACAACAATCTAATAAAAAATGAAACAACGTTGTTAACAATAAATCTTCCAAATAGCATATATTTTAGAAATAAAAAAATACACGATAGAAATAACATAACCTCTTTTAAGCTAAGACTTAACATTACAGTACCAGAATTCAATATATCTCCTAGCATTCCGACAGGAGGTGATAGATAAGAAAAAAACAGCGATAAAACTAATAATTTATTTTATTTTAAAAAATACATAAAATTGCAATGCCTGTTAAGAGTACATTTTCTTAAATTACAGGGTGTTCAGCCTATTACGTCAACGCTTTTGAATAAAATCTCGTGTCCAGGCACCGAACACCCTATGTATATAATAAAAAAAACAACTTGTCATTTTATCAACGCTAGACTAATTCTAGGCAATGTCAAATTGTCGGGGCCCTTTACGGTAAAATAAAATAATAAAAAATATAGCATTTTTCTGTTAAAAAAAAATATGGACCCTTTAACAACATGCTGTAAATCGCTTAATGTACTGGATACATGATTTTAATGACTCGATCGTTTTAATTCTTTTGCATTATGATATTTTTACTGTAGTGTAGAAAAAAAAACGTATTGTAAAGTCTGCAAGTAAGTTTCAAGCTCTTAAGTATTTTAATATTTTACATTTTTTTTTATTAAAATAAAATATACTTTTTAGGCGTCGTTCGCGGTGGGACACATTTCTTTTGCTCTCCCATTAAAGAGCTTGAAAAATGAAAAATATTTTTTTTAACAGAATTAAAACGACCAGTCTCGTCAAGTTCGAAAAATAATAAATTAAAATTCTACAAACATAAGCTAGCCGATAATTCTTATTTTATTATAATAGAGTGCTAACATATATTATATTTGTATAACGAGTCGTTATTCACATTTTCTGATGATATTACAACAGAAAATGTACAGTAACAACTTTACTATTTCATAATAATCATTTAAATATAATAAGTATAAAAAATATAATATATATCGATACTGTAAAAAGAAAAGTTATTTATTGCAGCAAAAAGGTACAACCTTCTGTTAAGTGAACAACATATGTGTTAGAAGACCGCGCTCTTCAATATCGATTACTAATGGTACCAATACAAAAGCTTAAAGAAATAAGTAGGTATGTAAGCCTTCATAACTAGTCTTTAGGACAATCAATCAACTTATTCCGTGAAACAGTAGACACTAATTATCACCCGCATAAAGCGTTCACTCGTCTCTGCCTCAGCAAGTTGACATTTACGCCCTCGAGGACTTTACTCACTGGAGTCGAGCATGTCATACTGCCAACATAATAATACGAAAATTACGTCATGCCTTACTGGAGTAAACTCGATGTAAGGTTGAGGCGCCGTCTGAGAATACCGATTTTGAGCTTAGTTCGAGGAAGACCTTGAGGTCGCCTCAACTGTGGAGTCGAGAAATGTTGGAATTAACATCTTAGAAGACGGGCGTAAGCATCAAATGTCTGAACCATGTAATCAATATTATTGGCTTTAAAACACAAGTAAATTCTAGTAATATCAGCCTAAACTGCGCATTGCAATTGGGCAAAGAACCGTTTCCATTGAAAATATAAATATTTATTTTTTTATACTTATCATATTTGAAGGACGATAATATTTTTAAAAGCACAAATGGCAAGGGCCGTGTCACCTCTGGCCCTAACGTGAAGCATTACATGCCGAAAGAATACTTGTATAGAATGCACCAAAGTCTGATTAGTATGACTGTACCAAATATGTTTAATTTTTGAGCCCACTTTGCTTTATTTTGGGACCACTTTACACTTTGAGCCGACTTATCTTGGGAACACTTTAGGTGAAATTCGGGACCCACTTTTCTAACAATTTATTTATTTTTTAAATTCATTAAGTAGATGTTTAAGTAAGTAAATTTAATACATATTTCGATGAAGTCATACTCAACAGAAAAATTAAGAAAAGTAGATTGAATAAGACATAGACATAAGAATCGGTTTGGCAAGTCATAAGAAAAGAAAAAATCGACAATTAAATAAAGAAGGCTGTCTACTTAGCTCTTAACCCTACGTGCACCGAGCATACTCGCCAACTTGCTCGGAAGAAAGCGCCATCTATTCAATTTTATACTTTGACAAAACTTATGAGACTTCATTGAAATATATTTTTTAATTATACGGACACTTCTAGAACTATGCACACTTTCAATTAAATTCTTGATTTTGACGGGACCGTTTTTGATAAAATCACATGAATAGTTTATTAACAACACAAAGAATTAAAAATTCATGTAAGAATTATACAAAAAGTTGCAAACTCGATTGGAGTTTTGAAGTAGCTTGCTTTTAAATACTTTTTCATTCTTGCAAGACAGTTTTTCTGCCCACCCGAATAAGCTGATAGGGTGAAGTCACATAAGTAAAGTCAAAACTGTTAGCAGCCTAACCAACATAGTTGCCAAGGTGGGGCTAGATATTACGTATATAAAAACAAGTTGACAAAAAATCATTATTTATTGTTGTGTAAGAATTCAATCGAAACTTTTTAGGGCAAAAATACTTTCAGTTTTTAAAGTATATTTGTCTCTGAAAAGGTTTGATTTTTTTGATCTATTTTAAAATCATTAAGATTATTATGTACCAATATAATGTTGTCATGGTATAAGAAGACCAGGTATGCTCAATCCTATGACAAGCCGCCATTGCTAGCCCTTTGATGACGTAAGTGTTACCATTCAATTGGTATCTCCAACATTCCAAGGAGGTAAATTTTATTATTTAAAATTAAGTGAATTACTGACTTATGTATTTAATTACTATTACTTGTCACATATATAAAAATCATAAAACTGTAAGTAACTCTTTTACTAAATGTTCAAAATTTCCTTGCATAATAAATATAAAAATTATGGTCGTGGGTAATTTATTTTTTACGAAATGGCAACGCAGGGTGGGATGACGTCAACTGGGCTAACTTTGAAATGTTAGCTGTCACTTTTGAGCATACCTGATTTTTTTATACCATGGTTATTGTGACGTACCCATGTTAGATCAGTTGCAAGAACGCTTGTCTCTCGCTGTGAGGTCGCAGGTTCGAATTAACCAATGATTTCCGAATTCATGTTTGGATCATAAATTATAAACATCTACTATACACTTCCGCCTACCCCTTCGGGGATACAGGCATGATGCTATTACAAAGATACACAATAACCTTAAAGATTAAACAAGCTGTACCAGGGGGGTTAAAAAGGCCACATTGGAGCATTTCACCTAAAAACTGAATATTGCTTATTGACATTTGTTGGCATGGCGCACTCACTTTCATATACGCAAATGCCAAATTGCAATATTTGGATGAATTGCCCTAATGTGGCCTTTTTAACCCCTCAGGGGTCATACCAAATACTTTTTTGTTCATACCAATTATTAGTTTCTAAACATATCTAATTTCTAAAGAAATTACGAGTAGCAAAGAATGTTTGTTACACACTTCATTATATGAACTGGTCTAAAATGGTCATTTTTAAGGTCAAATTTTTCGTTGATTCCATTGAAGCAGTTCATATAAAAATTTAACGTTTCGGCATATAAAAGTAAGTGCGCATTGTCAATAAATAACAAATAGCAGTAAAGCTTTTTAGATGAACTGCTTCAATGTGGCCTTTTCAGGCTCTATAAGGGTCATTTTTAAGCTACAATTTATCGTACATTGAAGCAATTCATATAAAATATCAATAATTTATATTTAACATCTGTTTTCATTCAAGACAAAATCGTCACACAATTAGAACACGAACCGATTCAGGCACTTCGGCAGAGGGGATCGCGTGCGTTTAAGTTTACAATTGGTTATGGTAAAGAAATAAACAAGAAATTTGACCTTCTAGAGTGACCCAGAATATTCTTTCCGTTGTCCTATTATGGTCGCTCACTGAACGCACTTCGCATCAGAGCAACACAATGAGGTATGCTCTCTACTCTTGCCGTTTGATATCACGCTTACATAAGTTGTTGACCATTCCCGACATTTACATAACAATCTTCAGGCAGAATTTCCAAAACTATTTTCGGTCCGGCCTTACATTGGCAAAAGCAAAAAATAAGTTAATTCGCTTTTTGGCAACATTGGCATTAATTAATAAGCAAAAAATGTTGCCTAAACTAGCGGCACCCTATGATGGCCGTTTTTAACACAATAAAGTACAGCAATTTGCACCATCACTATAGCATTAAATAAAGCGAACCTTGATGAGCTAAACAAACGTCAAAACGGCCATCATAGGGTGCCGCTAGTTCAACACAGGAGTATATTGAAGTTGGTTTTAAAAACTCACACGGCTTGGGGTTTATTGAACTCATTTAACCCCGCATAGGTTTAAAAAGGCCACATTGAAGCAATACATTCAAAAAACAATATTGCTATTTGATATTTGTTGACATTGCGCACTTGCTTTCTACATGCGCAAGCAATTTGACTGCTTTTTTAATAAATCGCTCCAATGTGGCCTATTTTTAACACCTAGGGGTTGAAAAGGGGCCACATTGAAGCAATCCATCTTTTGACTCCTGGTCTAAATAAGCTCATGTGACCATAATTTTTGTCTCTTTCTGCCAGACCAATAATGGGACAACAAGACGATAATTCCATAGAAACTAGCGTATGATCTGGAGTCTATTTATACGTTATAACAATATCTAAATGACGTATATACACTCTAAGCCAGGGGCGTATTTAGTGACGGACGCGGTTAGTGATTATTTAAAAAATATGAATCCAACGTCAAAACGAACGTTTTCTTTGGAATTTGTATCAATAAAAGCGTTACAGGTACTCATTTTCGAATTTTATTTGCGGATTATTTAACAATAAGTCTAAAAGCAAAATGAGATTGATTTTTGGTCATCTTAGGGTGGTATTAATAAACTAATCACAACAACAGTATCAACAGTGGCTGCAAGTTGTCTTTGATTACTTGTGGCTCTGCCCACCCCATTAGGGATTACGGGCGTGAGTTTATGTATGTGTATCACAGCTGAGACTGCCCTTAAGACAGCTCAAGTCCCTGTTTTTATAAAGAACTGTTACATTGACATGATTTTGAGGACAGCCTCGAAGCTGAGATTAGTTTATTACCACGCTTAGACTTGCTTCTATTTGTAAGTTATCATTTTAACATGGGATTAATAAACTAATCTCAGCTTCGAGACTGTCAATGATCATGTCAAAATCATGTCAATGTGACAGTTCTCATATAAAAACAGGGACTTGAGCATGATCTTGAGGAGTTGAGGGCAGTCTCAGCTGAGATTCGTTTATTAATACCACGCTTAGACTTGCTTCTATTTGTAAGTTAGCATTTTAAAAATGTATCTTTGACCCGGTGAAATACTCTATTGGTTCATAAAACGTACGCTAGATGGCGCTTGTCCGCCACAACTCCTAAATACGTCCCTGTGAAGCCCCAAATAACAGATACAGTGTCAAGTGGCACAATGCTGTCCAAACCTTAGTTAAAATTACAAGTATATTGAAAGCGAGATGGCAGTGTCGATTTTTAGTTTTATCTGGAAGAAAAGAGAGGTAATTATTTATTATTTTTTGGTCTAACATAAGGATGGGTATTGTCTTACATAGAAATAGAAATGTTTTAATGCGACCATGTGTTCGTACAAATTGTGCTGTTATAAAAATAAAGAAATAAGTATTATTGTATCAACATGGACCCGGTTAGGGCACGGCAACTGGTAGAGAGGACAACATACTTAAGTAATTGAGCCGCGTTAAAAGTCATAAATCGTCTGAAACAGACGTATAAGGCCAATGATGATGATGATGATGTGTGTGTATATATATACCTCTAGGCGGGCTGCGGCGTGCTGGACTTTTCCTTCTTCTTCTCCTTCTTCTTCTTCAGGAACGAGGGCGTCCGGAGTCCCTTCTTCTTCTTCTTATCTTTCTTCGGCGAGTCCTCGGTAGACACCTCCTTTGATGGCGAGCCCTGTAAGGTCAGACGTTTATAAGTTACCAACTATTCAGCTCAGTATGGTCACGAGCATTAATATGTATACACTTTGGTACCATGTCACATTAACTTTGTTGACAAATTGAACTGTAAGTCTCACTAAACGTCAAATATGTTAGTGCGACAGAGTCCTAAAGTGGGTACATTATATTGCTCATGACTGTACAACGGAGTAAAAACATCTTCCAAAAAAAATAAATGATGGAGCTGTATAACGTTGCCTTTGTTTCACCTTCTAATTTCGTGGATAACAGTTATACAGGGTGTTAGTGACATCGTAACGAAAACTATGATGGATGATTCCGATTATGATTCTGAGTTGATATCAAGTGGAATTTTCCGTCGCAATAGTATGGAACTTCTATCGTGTGGGTTGTGAGGTGGATTACCAACCCCTTCAACTCTGGTGTCAGAGTTACTATCGAACCGTTAAAGGCCCCTGACATTGCTCATGTAACGACTACTAACTTTTTTTTTTAATCTGTAGCGGACCCAACTAGTTGGCCACCTAGTTCCGCTCACATGCAACAGATGGCGCCACATAAAAAGATAAAGAGCTTTATTTAAAGAGCTTAGTCACTACTGGCTAAAACGAAAACAAAGCGAAAAGATGTTACAAAAGATGGGATGGATTATCTCTAACAGAGATCAGAGAGAGAGGGAAGCGCAACATAAGCTCACGACTATATCCCAATTGGGGTAGGCAGAGATACATCCATCGCAAAGTCCGGTGCTGGGTTTCGAACCGTCGCTTCCAAGAAGCAAGCCGGTGTACCACAGGACCACAATGACTACAGAGATACAGAGAGGGAAGATATGATTTATTTTTTAATCTATGTGTTGAAAAGGTTAGGTTATGTAATCAGGCATTCTTTATGCATGATCGTAAAGCCACTCTGAAACACCATTCATACCCCGTTCAGCCATCTTGGCCACGTCATCGCAGGAAGGTACTGTAAAGAGCATATATATACATACATAAACTCACATCCGTAACCCATAGATTTACTACTACCGTAGATTGAACATCAGCGCTCAAAAAGTGGGACGCAAAGTCACTGTTAATATGCCGACGTTGGCAGTACTTCACCTCAGTGCGCGATTAGGCGCCGAACTGACAACATGGGGAAGTGCGTCGTAAAAACTTGCAAAAATAGAAGCTCAAAGCGAAAAAAGAAGGATGGAACATCATATTTCTTATAAGTATTGACATTGTGCATGTTACCATAGTATATATACATAAACAGCCTATATACGTCCCACTGCTGGGCACAGGCCTCCCCTCAATCAACCGGAGGGGGTACGGAGCATACTCCACCACGCTGCTCCACTGCGGATTGGTGGAGGTGTTTTTACGGCTAATAACCGGGACCAACGGCTTACCGTGCCCATACTAACGTGTACCATAGTATAAACATTTTAATTTTCGGAGTAAAACTACAAAGTGAGTTTTATGATATGTCCCCCACCGGGATTTGAACCCAGGACCTCCGGATCGCGAGCGTAACGCTCAAACCGCTGGACCACGGAAACCGTTGCCGTATACCCTGGTAAGAATCGATACTTCAGCAACAGTACTTTCAACGGTCTTACCTCTTTACTGCTGTGAGAGAATGTACTCTGATGTGCATCAGAATGGTCACCATTGACAGTGTGCTCTCCTGTAGAAAAAAAAGACATATTATTAAACATGGCAACACCTTAGAAATAAACTATAGACCTATCTACATCGTTACTAAACAGGTTGTAAGTGTCAACGTAACGAAATAAATAAAAAAAAAGTTCTAATTCTGCTGTTTCCTGTACACATCGTCTAATTTTAAGATATATCTGTCATTTTCTTATCCGCCGAAAAAGAAAGGGACGGGCAATCGACATGAAATTTATGGAACACACGTCAATATTAGGCAGGAATTTAAAAACCCGCTCCCAAAATTTTACATTGGCCAATAACCCGACAGAATTAACTTGACAGCACACGGGTTGCATATCAGCGTGGCTATTTTAATCGCCCGGGTCATTTAATCATTCTATTTAAAATTTATTTATTGCAAAATTTATTTATTTTTTAAATTTATTTATTTAAATTAACAGTTGGCATTCACCCGTCCCTTTCCTTTTTGGCGGAGAGGAAAATGACAGGTATAACTTAAAATAAAATTTGGAGGTGTCTGCAGGAATCGGGGCTAAGGTGAACAAATAAAATATAATAGAAAATGATAATTGTACTAACAGACGGACAGACAACAAATTGATTCTATAAGGGTTCCGTTTTAGCTTTTGAGATTTGGAACCCTAATAAAAACGATGGTAGGTCTTCTTGTCTCAAATGTTTAATGAATAATTTGAATTTTCGCTGCGCCGCAATGTAAATCGAACAACGCGAACGCTACATTATGTTTGCGGGTATTATGCTTTTTAATAATTTTTAATTACGGTTTCACTTACATCCTGTATATCACTAACAACTATTTCCCCCTGTAATCAGAGGGGTTAAAATGGCCACATCGAAGCAATTCATCTAAGAAGGCAATATTGCAATTTGACATTTGCTTTTTTTTGACGTGACTTATTGTAGATTTGCCGCAGATGGCTCCAACTCATTAATTTGACATTTGCACATATAAAAAGTAAGTTAAAAATAGTAAGTGTAAAAGTAATGTGTGTGTAGTGTATGTGTAATAGTTAAAAGTAAGTATAAGTAGTATGTAAGTGCATAATGCAAACAATATTGCTTTCTTAGATGAATTGCTTCAATGTGGCCATTTTAACCCTCTAGGAGAATCGTTTTACATTGGCCCCGATTCCTGCAGACACCGCCTAATTTTATTTTAAGTTATATCCGTCATTTTCATATCCGTCGAAAAGGAAAGGGACGGATGATTCACAGCTCTTAATTTTATGAAGAATGAGTAAATGAATGAATAACCCGGGCGAATCAAAAGGTACGTCGCTGGTATGCAATCCGTTTGACGTGCTGTCTACTTTACTATGTCGGGTTATTGACGGGTGTAAAATTTTTAGACGGTTGGTTTAGATTTGTGCTTAAAATTGACGTGTGTTCCATAAATTTTATGCTTGTCGATTACCCGTCCCTTTCCTTTTCGGCGGATAAGAAAATGACAGATATAACTTAAAATAAAATTAGATGGTATTTACAGGAATTAGCACCATTATCAACTTATTAAAACATAATAAGGGACTGTCCAGGCTACGTTCTCCAACAAAAGTACAGATGGCGCTGTACAGATTTTCCTTCGTTTAACCTTCTAATTTGATGGATAACAGACATCAGCAACTTTTATCTTTGTTTTTGGGGAGTAAATGATGACCCTTGTTATTACACCCAGGCACAACACATCTTCCACCCATTATTATTCTGATCAAAATAAAGAGAAGCAATATAAGGTATCAATAGAATTCTGTGTGATCCAAATATCATGGTATAATTATTTTTATGCTTCTATGCTGTTCTGGGAGCAAATAAAAAACATAGAAAACGTTCAGCTGCTTGTCTTCCCGGGCATGTCGTAAAAACCGACAAAGGGATTGTGTCCTCTAACATGATGGACTAATGTTATGGGCGATAGGCTGATCCCTTATCACCATAAGGTTCATCATATATCCAGCTTACGACATCGTATCAACAGTGGCTGCAAGTTGTCTTTGATTACTTGTGGCTCTGCCCACCCCATTAGGGATTACGGGCGTGAGTTTATGTATGTATGTATGTATGTGTAATTATTTTTATATATTCCTCCGCCATTATATTATATTTTCGAATAATTATGTACCCGAGTATCATTACTCGGGGCAATAAGGTAATTATCGCGATAAATCTTAACAGCGCCATCTGTATATTTTTTTTGGAAACATAGACTGAAGTGCCGTTCCCGAGAATACTCCCGCTTTGGATACCAAAGTATTTCCTGGCAGTAAAGAGGCGCAAACATGATGAAATAACAGCTTTATTACCCAACCTTTAGCCAAAGAACACCAGAGTACAAGAAAGAACAATTTTAGAAAGAAAAGCAGCCAGTGTCCTTTGTATTAAAGGGTTTTTACAACGGGAACATTCCCACTTTGGGAACATTCCCACTTTAGGATCATTCCCACTTTGGAAACATTCCCACTTTGGGATCATTCCCACTTTGGAAACATTCCCACTTTGGGAACATTCCCACTTTGGGATCATTCCCACTTTGGGAATATTCCCGGGAACGGCACATAATAGGTTTTAGTGCCAGAAGCCATGCAAAATAAAGTGTGAAGCGTCACTTACCCTTCGTGGCTGTGAATAGTATGAAACTCTCGCGAAACCATCCGAAAGCTAAACCAAAACCATGCGTGCACGCACACCGTACTGACAAATAAACTGATCATAGAAGTACAATAATCTCTTCTTTTCCCCGGCTATACAGGTTGTGAGAAGCTGATGTTAAAATTTTAATTGTATGGCATTGATTACTTGGCCAGACAAATGGGGAGCGCTGAAGGCTCTCACCCGGTACAACGTTTAAGACAACGGGCCTGAGGGTGCCCAGTTGGGCGCGAACCTCGGCTCAGGGCGTCGTCTGAGAGGAAAAATATTTGAAAGAATTGATCGACCCTGGGTCGATAGCGATAAGCGCTGATTGAGGGAAGTCGTCGACCACGCCGGCGGGGGTTAATTGTAACCGTCTTACCTACTGAATAAAGATATTTTTGAATTTAAATCGGGGTAGTGCGAGGTACATCCATAGCAAGATGAACTAAGTACCCACACCTCACCGAGCTTTCTGTTAGACCAACGTGATAGGTACTCCATATTTATGCCGAAATATGGAAAGGACATACAAAAATAATATCTTAAAACGATATATTTTTGTTTGACCGGATATAGTTTTCAGTCTTCATTTATATAACTGTGATCAGCTTATTTGTCATCCAAAAAAATATATATATCATGATTTTAATATGAATAACCCTGACACCAGAGTCGCTGAGGTTGGTAATCCACCTCACAACCCAAACGATAGAAGATGAAAAAATAGGTCAGCATTAAAATCATGATACCAAACATAAGGTTAGTTAAAATATTAAAAACTAAATTATAAAATACAGTATTACATTGGTGCTAATTCCTATAAACACCATCTAATTTTATTTTAAGTTACATCTGTCATTTTCTTATCCGCCGAAAAGTAAAATTAGGAGGTGTCTGAAGGATTTGGGGCCATTTTATTGAATGCTGTATTTTATATTATTTTTAATGAAACCAAACACAAAAATGTATTAAATCCACTTTAATTAGAAAAGACAATCATATCACAAGCACATACATACACTTAACACATATTCTGTACGTCACAAAAATACTTCAGGTTTGTGAATCAATTTCGGGTTGAATTACCTTCAAAGTGTAAACCAAAGTGGTCCCAAAGTGTGACTTAAAGTGGTCCCAAGTGTGACTTAAAGTGGTCCCACATGCAATTGTATTTGCAATAATTTCCCATAAATTTTCTTAAAAAATTCCCATTAAAGTAGAGCAAATTTTAAAATGTAAACAGTAACATTCCATCCAAAGCGTTTTTGTGAGTTGCAGACTTTACAAACACAAAATAATCACAAACGCAATACAAAAAGAAAACACAAAACATGCATTTTTGTAAAACTAAATGAAAAACGTCTTATAAAATATTTTCACCATTCCCGAATGCCAATTTTACGCGTAATATTAAATGATACTTTACCGTGTTCTGTATTCAATAATAAATATCAATAAAAATGTAAATTGTGGTCCGACGGGATAACCTTAACCCTTATTACTTTTTTGGTATATACCATAATAAGTTATCTGGAAAACGCTAGCTGTAAAAAAGCAATATGGCAATTTGACATTTGCGCATATAAAAGTGAGTGCGCAATGCAAACAAATGTCAAATAGCAATATTGCTTTCTTAGATGAATTGCGTCGATGTGGCCATTTTAACCCCCTAGTTTCCAGTTTAAATTCGTATGAAAATCGCATGATTCTTGACGCCTATAACTAATCAATTTGTATATGTTCAAAATCACTAGGATCAAAACTTTCGGACATCCTAAACTTCGAAATTATTCTGTAAAATAATGTATCTTCGAACGGCGGCCAACTAGCATATTGGCGTTTGACAGATGTTGTGTGTAAGTCCGTACGAGAATCGTACAGCAACTTCTTTTGAAGCTCACTCGATTCCAATTTGGAATTTTGCCCCGATTCACACGTATTATAATCTGTGGACGTGCACGATGCGAAAGACTCTTCCACTTTCGAATTATCGCGTTGCGATTGGTTGAAATTGTGCCTGAGATCATCCATTTTCAAATTACTCGCTTCCGATTGGTTGAAATTCAAAACGCTGCGTCGTTTAAAAGTGTCTATCTGGAACGCGTCTACATATTCCTCTTCAACATTCTTTGTATCTTTGCTATTAAAATCGACAGTAACAAAACTTGGGAAGCTGTTTTCTTTAGATCTTCGTAAAGATTTAAATGTTCGTTTTTCTTTGACTTCCGTGAGGCTATCATCGAAGGAGACCCAATATTTAATGCCTCCGCTATGTACTGTTTGAGACATAGATATAACCGACCCCTGTTTGACAAACGGCGAACCGAGTAACGTGTCATCTTTCTCATATAAAACGCTTAGATCTTCTCCAATAAAAGTGTCTGAAGGGTTCCTTATAGGCGATTCTGTGCACACTTCAAAAATGGACGTCTCTCTGTTCGGTGAAGACGATCTGCTGTATTCCAAGAACGCAGTATTCATATCTTTATTCTCTAGAATAAACGTTTCGTTAATATTATGCTCTTCAATGGCTTCTCTTTCAGGGTCGTAAGGTATAGACAGCTCTAGAACCTCAGTCATGTGTGCCATTATGGCTGAAGCTACATCTACGCTTTCCTCGTGTATATTTTGAGACGCAGTATTGAAATCGTCATCTTGAAGAGTGGAATTGTTGTGGGTAACATCTAAAGCTGTTGTATTTTCAGCACACTCCGCTGCATAAACTTCGTCGTCTAAAATGTTTAGAAACTCATTTTTGTTGAACTTAACTGTGTTGTTAGCATCTGAATTGATGTCAATATGTTCAGCTATTGCAGACTTTTCATCATACTGTGTACAATTTTCTGATGTTAATAAATCATCGGCGTCAATGCCTATATCTGAAGTTTTGATCAGATCGATCTGTTCCATTTGATGGCAACTGACTGAGGCATCGATATAATCGGGTACTTCATGTATACAAATGTCTGTATCTAAATTTGCAGGCTTTTCTATGTCTTCAAGTTTGTTAATTGTGCCTTCATTTTCAATGTTGACATCTTGAATTGTAATCACAGGGTCCTTTTTTTCATCAAGTGTGCTAGATTGATCACTATCTAATAATTGAATTCTGCTTGTTTCTTTAACTACGATTTCTGCAAGTGCAGGCGTGTCTGCCTCGAGATCGGTCGATATCTTTGTATCTGGGATATTTTCAATTTTATCTTTGTCTTCAGCTTTAATTTCTGAAGTCATCGGTGTCATTTCTTTATTGAAAGTAGATTGATGAATGTCTGAAGCTGTTTCAATCTCTTTATGAAAGACAGGAAATTCTGTTTCACTGTTTGCCGACACTTTCATATCGTTATCATCATTCTCGTCGTTTGTATTGTTTCGTGTGTGCATTTCTTTAACAATTTGACTTTCATCAACAGTTTCAACTGTAATCGGTTCTAAATTAGAGATACAATTAATGTTATCCTGCTCTTTTACAATAGTATTTAGGCACAACTCTATTTCTTCTAGACATCTGTCCTTGTCGAAGTAATTTTGCTCGGCGTTAAAGACTTTTTCTGTAGGTTTTATAATATTTTCGTCTGTATCTATCGAGATATGTCCTAGTAAGGCGGGTGCTGCTGTAAGCAGAATGTCTTCTGCATCAGCCACAACAGTTACAACCTTCTTATGCACTTTGAGCGCTTTGGCTTTATCCTTCAAAGTAAAGAATGCCTGATCAAAAATGTAGTAAAGGATACCTTCTATAATTTTATGTGTGTGAGATAACTCTGTATCGCTAGCATCTGTCAGTACAGTTTCATTAAGATTAACATTAAGTTCAATGTCTTGAATGATTTTTGCAATTGAAAAGTCTTCTGTGATATGTAAATTACTGTTATTGTTTGAATCTTCCGTTGACTCACTTTGCTCATTGCTATTTTGAACATTTTCATGGGCGTCTTCAGGTAAAGTGTGAATCGGTTTAGCGTTTATATCTTGTTTATTTTCTTGTATATCATTGTTATTTTCTATCTGTTCTTTTGGGTCAACTAGTTCACTTATAGTGTCAATATTTTCTTCTTTTGCTATTGAAAGCGATGCTTCCGCTGAACCGTAATTTTCTGAATCATTACTCGTGTCGTAGTCAAATTGAAATTCATTTTGTGCATTCATTTTGGAGTAATCGTCATTTTCCGGTAGAGTATGCATGAATTTTGCCATTGAAAATTCTACGTAGCCTGTTGGTTTTTCATCGGTCTGAATATTATCAACGTCTTTAAAATTATCGCCTTTATGTTCTTCACAACGAACATCACTTCTTGCGTCATTTGTAGTTTCAAAGGTCTGTTTCGGTTCATTACTTTCAACGTCCATATTTTCATGTGCATCATTTTGATTAGTAAAAGAATTTGCAGCTTTCAAATCACGAATTTCATCAATTTCTAGTTCTTCTGCTGCTTCCAGATTCTTCTGTTCATCAAAATGACTTCCAACATGTTGCTTTGGCAGGTTTACGTACACATCCTTATTATCACTTTGAAAATCAATCTTATTCAATAGCGAAGTAACAACGTCCGCTATGACTTCATATTTTTCAAATTCAGCCGTCGAATCGAAGCTTCTCAGTTCTACTGTTGAGCTGATACTATAGTCGACAGAACTTCCTCTTTTAGTTTCGGTACTTATGGCATCAGTTGACAGTATTTCAAAGACATTATTGTAAACACTATCGACTATAGCGTGGTCTACTTCTTCTTCGTCTATACAATAAATATCCACAGCTGTCTGTACGACGTTGCTTACACTTTCTGTCTCGTTCGTTGTTATGTCAGATTCTTCTTCCGCTGCAAAATAACTATCTCTGTGTACGTATTCAGTTTGTAAAGCATCAGTTGTGACTTTCTTAGCGTTCCCATCAGTAATTTCACTTTTAAGTTCAACTGCTGCCTCTGCTCTAGTAAACAGGTCTTGTATAACATGGTGCGCTACATTTTCTGATTTCTTCGGTTTATTGTGATACGGAATGTCGACTTGCTGTTTTTCATCTGGGATTTCTTCGTCTGATTCGAAGTCTTCCAGTTCGTCCGAGTCTGAGCAGTCGTCGCTCTCCATGTTGTGAGTTTGAGTTGAGTTGTCTATTTCTCTTAGTTCTTCAGCTTCTCTATTTTTTTCATTTTCTTTTGTTTCCACTTTCATTTCTTTGGCTTTACCTAAATCGTGTTCAAAGTCTGTACCTTGAACTGAGGTTTCTTTATCGGACTTCAAGTCAATTTTCTCTCCGGACATATTCCCAGAATCGTCGTACGAACTCTTAGATTCTTCTAATATAGGTTCTAAAACCGTCGGTTTCTCAGTTCCTAATCGTTTCTGTGGTGATTTTCCTGGACTGTCCTTTTTATAGTCTTCACAATAACAATCTATAGGCACTGAATAGTCCCTGATATCTTTCTCGACGAGTTCTTTAACAGGACTTTCATACACAGCTTCATCAAAACCCATATCGTCTGTAAAACTGTGATATTCTCCTTCTATCGAGTCTATTGAATTGTTATTTATCTCTCCTCTGTCATCTACAACAGGAATACATTCTGCTCGATAAAGATCATCGTCTGCTCCTTGTTTTGCTACATTTTCATCAGTTTTTACAATCTCAGTGTCACTTTTTACTGTTACTTCAGTAACTGTGACGTCTTGTCGGCTACTGGCTTCAATCTTTTCAATAACAGTCTGGTTGTCAGATGAGAAACTGTTGAGATCTCCCAAATAGTTGTCTTCACTAAACTCTTGGCTTTCGACAAAATCGGTATCAAGCTTCGCGATTTTGAAAACCGGGATGGTTTTTTCGGATACTCGGGTCGCTTTGTTCTCGTCGATGCAGCGTTGTGGTAAATTATCAACGGACATATATAAAGAACCGGGTGCTTTCCTACAAGATTTTTCCTCTTTTGTCAATTCCCACGTGTAAGAAGCGTTAGTCGCGCCGCACGAGCGACAGCGCGGCAAATGGAAATGGGTAGGCTCTGGGTCTTTTGCGAAATTTATAAAGCCACTATGCGACTGCGTTCTGTAAAGCTTTTGAGCGGAATTTCTACGCTGCCTCGGCAGAGATCTGGTACGAAAACCGAAATCTGATTTGCATCTACCGTCCCATTCTATTGAAGGTATAGAATACAGACTCGAGCGACTACTAGAATGCCCTTGATGAAGATCCAAGGCATCGCATTTATCTGTCATTTTTGTCGTCAAACTAACTTTACATTTGGGGTGTATTTTCGTGTCATTTACATTAAAGTTTTCGTTGGAATCGAATTTTTTTATGGTGTTTTCGAAATTGGCAGTACGGGGATAGTCGTAAGTGCTTCTTTTGCTTGTCGATAAGGCTTCAAGGGTGTTAGCGTCTGTGGTTATACCGGCTATACCTGTGACAAGCGGGGTGGGTTAGCGAGAGGCTCGGTGCATGGTTAATAGGTGAGTAAGCATTATTGTTATCAGTCAGTAAAACTTATAAATCTAATAGGTGTGACAAAAATGGTAGTTGTTATATTATGTCGTGGCCAGATCGCAGAATTGATCATTTCATGTGTTCGACCGTTTCATGAAATAGTCATATTTCATGACATAGCCAACTTGACCATATCGTTGAAACGTCAACGTTTAATGATATTTCCATCAACGTTTGGCCATATGGCTAATGTAGGCGGTGTCCATGTTAGGTGGTGTAATAAAATGCGAAAAATTTATTAATTTCTTAGGTTCAAAATTATGTATATATTCGATAGGGAAAAATGTACAATTACATTGATTCATCGATTATAATATCAATCAAGTTTTAAATATAATGGATACCAGCGCCGCAACCGATGGATAATGTTACTAATTTTAAGATATGATTGTCAACGTTTGGCCATATCATGAATTAATCATGCATTTAGTTGCTCATATCGTTAAACGTTTTGTTTTCATTGATCTGGCCAAACAACATCATGATGTGGCCAACGTGTCATATTATATTCATGAAATGATCGAGCACATCACGGAATGATCAATTCTAAGATCTGGCCACGACATATAAATGTGTGCGATGTTACTTTATAAGAAATGTGTGTATATTCGGTACAAAAGGTAATACAGATGTATGCGATATTACTTGATAATAAAACTTATATTTGTTTCCAAGTAAAGGGCTTATTACACTACTCAAGATGCCACCGGAAGGACAAAGATGGCGACTTCACACAGATAGCGACAATAGGAACATTCACAGAATGTAAAACACAAACCCAACACTATTTTGTTATATAATAGCGGAAATTTAATGATGATAGCAATATAGGCGACATATGCCACCGGACGGACAAAGATGGCGACTTCACACGCATAATGACAATAGGAACGCTCACAGAATGTCAAAAATAAACCCAACGCTATTTTGTTATATAATGGCGCGAGCTTAATAATCATAGCGATGTAGGCGACAGATGCCACCGGACGGACAAATATGACGTTCTAGGAATGTTCACAGAATGTAAAAAGACTAACCAACGCTATTTTGTTATATAATGGCGCGAGCTTGATGATGATAGCAATATGGGCGACAGATGCCACCGGACGGACAAACATAAACCCAACGCTATTTTGTTATATAATGGCGCGAGCTTAATAATAATAGCGATGTAGGCGACAGATGCCACCGGACGGACAAAGATGGCGACTTCACACAGATAGCGACAATAGGAACGCTCACAGAATGTAAAACACAAACCCAACGCTATTTTGTTATATAATGGCGCGAGCTTAACAATAATAGTGATGTAGGCGACAGATGCCACCGGACGGACAAAGATGGTGACTTCACACAGATAATGACTTAGCAACTTCACAAAATGACAAATAAACCCAACGCTATTCTGTTAAACAATGACGCGAGCTTCATGATAATAGCGATATAGGCGACAGATGCCACCGTACGGACATAGACGGCGACTTCACACAGATAATGACAACTTAGCGACTTTTACCAAACGACAAAAGACAAGTATACCCAAAGATTAATCTGTAAACAAAGCGACATAACTTTAGCAATATAAACATAACCACAAACATAATATGACTCCATTCTTTTGCATTCAACTCCATTCTTCCTTTACTCTCTTAGAATTTCCCGATAAAAAAGCCGCCCTTTTTTACGCTTTAAAGCTGAATAAACTTGCAAATTCCCTGGCTTTGCACATACCAAAATGCCCATTGATGTAATGACCTTGTCAAACATTTGTTTCTGCTAACAAGAACTATGATGAAAGTATATTTGATTGAGGCCTCGCTTGCTGTGACTTGTGTATCACGCCCCACTGGTTGATCCTAAACCATAACGCTGAATAACTTGCCAATTCCCTGGCTTTGCACATACCAAAATGCCCATTGATGTAATGACCTTGTTAAACATTTGTTTCTGCTAACAGGAACTATGATGAAAGTATATTTGATTGAGGCCTCGCTTGCTGTGACTTGTGTATCACGCCCCACTGTTTGATCCGGCTAAGCAGCGTTCATAACATAAGCTCACAACTATATCCCAACGGGGTAGTCAGGAGTACATCCATCGCAAGATGAACTAAGCACCCACACCTCACCGAGCTTTCTGTTAGACCGACGTGATAGGTGGTGAGCCGTATCGCCGTCTATAATGGTCGTGCCAACTGTGTCAGTGAAAACTGCACTTGAGATAAGTGAATAACTCGTTGGTTCAAGTCCGGGACCGGGATTCGAACCTGCACTCCTCGTTGGAGAAGCAATCCGGTGATCCACAGGACCACAGTGACTCTCTCTCTGCGAAAAGCGTCAGTGAATTCAAATGACTGATCCGGCTAAGCAGCGTCTGCCCAACATCTTACTGTTTTACCCTCTTAAGCTCAAAAACTCCACGATTTTGATCCCACATTAGCCCGGCCAAGCGCCTCACCTCTAGGCTGCGGTACCGGCGCGTGAGTGGACCTAGCCACGATAGGCCCCGGAACCGGTGACGTAATCGGCGACGTCATCGATGACGTCACAGTGGACGCGGGCGAATCGTAGAACGCCTCTTCGTCGGGCAGCAAATTGGGGTCGCGCTCGTGCACTTTGGAAAGTAGTTGTTATAATGGGCTTTCTTAAATATAATTTTAAAATATATATTCACACTCTCTCAATCTAGACTCCTCTTTAACGTTTCTAATCCCTAAATCAACACCCAACTTTACTCATCCATATTTGTTGATTTTTACTCCCAGCTCCTACCTTTATCGACCCTACTTTCTCCCGGTTTCAACTCCTTTCTGTCTCTCAGCTGCTTCCTCCCTATCTCTCATTTTCGACCACTTTCTCTTCCTTTAGTCCTCACTTGCCTAACACCTCTAACGAGACTCAGTCAAGACAACGGGCTCGGCTGGTGAGATACCCTTAACACCCCTAATCATCCTTCTTTTCGACCCTTTCTCCATTTCGACCCTTCTATTCTATTTCTCGACCCCTTTTGTCCCCAACTTCTCATTCTAGACCTCGCCTACCCACTTCCGTACTCAAACCTCTCACTCTAGACCACGTCTACACACTTTCGTCCCCAAACTTCTCACTCTAGACCTCGCCTACCCACATTCGTCCCCAAACCTCTCGATCTAGACCACGCCTATCTCACCTCTAACGACAGTCTGCTGCACGTGATGCGCGCGCAACACGACGGGCTCGGCCGGAGACATCACGGAAGACGTCATCGAAGACTCCATAAACACCTCGTCGTCCGACAGCAGGTTGGGATCGCGGTCCTCGTCTTGCAAGAGTATATTGGTGGGTGAAGGGATTTTTGTGACGATGATTATACATACAGTCATGAGCAATATAATGTACCCACTTTAGGACTCTGTCGCACTACATATGCGACATTTAGTGAGACTTACAGTTCAATTTGTCAAAAAAGTTAATGTGACATGGTACCAAAGTGTATACATATTAATGCTCGTGACCGTATTGTTGGTAATCACCTCACAACCCACACGATAGAAGAAGTAGTATGGGATAACATATTATTTTAAAATCAACTTCAAATAAAGTTAGATAGTTAAATAAATATTGCTTGAGTATATATATCATCATCACTAATTTAAGAGACACGCTCTTGTACCATCCTCCATGCTACTTTCTTAAGGAAAAACAGAGCAGTGGTTTCCCTCTTGCCTTCTGCCGAAATGTACAGGTGTTAGTGACACCGTAACGAATACTGAAGGGGATGATTCAGACCATGATTCTGAGTTGATATCAAGTGGAATTTCCTGACGGAAAATTCATGAAAATTTTTCAGTTCCATACTTTTGCGACGGAAAATTCCACTTGATATCAACTCAGAATCATGGTCTGAAACATCCCCTTCAGGATTCGTTACGATGTCACTAACATCGTGTATTACTCAACAAAAATCAAAATAATGCAAATAGTGATTAATATTATTTAATATTATTTTGATTTTTGACTGATGTTCGTAACACCACACCCACCATTGTATTTAAGTCTATAAATTATGTAATACAAACTGGATTTAAAAAAGAAAAGAAAGGAAAACATGAAACAGTAGGACTAGGGCCCTGTGCTGGGAGGTTTTCTGGCCACGTTTTTCCCTCAGCGTTACAGATTCCGATGTGGTAGTAGTATTACAGCTAGTTACATGATATGTAATTTAATTTTTTGACGTTCAAAAAGCGCTAACTTTGTAAGCCAATTTTGAAAAATAAATAATTTTTTTTTAACATATATCATATCAATGAATATTTAATGCGAAAAAGATACATATTTCTTATTTCAAGTTTTTTCTGCTTTCTGATTTTCAGTACATGTTTGTTTATTAGTAACAAAAAATATGTTTAAAAAAATAATTAAACATTTTGTGGCAATTAAACTACGGAATGAAAATAATAATGCAAAATTTGATTCTAAAAATCCACTTTTGAGTATTATTAAATTAGCAAATTGAATAAAAAAATAACACGGTTTGGTCTTTGCAAGGATAAGATTACATGTTACCAATGATATATAGATAGATACAATACTTTATTGAGCACAATGGACACAAAATACAGAGATAAGGACAGCATATACAGAAAAGCACAACAGGCGGCCTTATTGCTCATGCAGCAATTTCTTCCAGGCAAATTGATATGTTGATTGTTAGAGTTCCTAACCTCAAAAGGAAAAAGGGTTCTGCATTAAAGAATCACTTTTTTTTACAATTTTGCTTTCTCTCTCCCTATTTAAGAGCTGCGCTCTTGTCGGTGGAGTAATCGAATTTTGCATTACTATTCCTTTAAAAACTCATGCAAATATGTAAATCATGCAATATTAATAACACGATGCTATGGTGCTAATTCCCGTAAACACCATCCAATTTTATTTTAAGTTATATCTGTCATATTCTTATCCGCCGAAAAGGAAAGGGACGGGTAATCGACAAGCATAAAATTTATGGAACACACGTCAATTTTAAGCAGAAATCTAAAACAACCGTCTACAAATTTTACATCGGCCAATAACCCGACAGAGTTAAGAAGGCACACGTGAAACGGTTTGCATACCAGCGAGATACCTTGTGATTCGACCTTGTTATTCATTCATTTACTCATTCTTCCTAAAATTAAGAGTTGTCAATCACCCGTCCTTTTCCTTTTCGGCGGATAAGAAAATGACAGATATAACTTAAAATAAAATGAGGCAGTGTATACAAGCTTTAGGCACAGTTCCCGGGAACGACCTCTATGGTCCAGTGGTTGAGCGTTAGGCTCACGATCCGGAGGTCCCGGGTACGATTCCCGGTGGGGACATATCACAAAAATCACTTTGTGATCCCTAGTTTGCTTGCTTGTCCTAAAGTAAGATGATCCGTGCTCCGGAAAGCACGTTAAGCCGTTGGTCCCGGTTACTAGTTACTGATGTAAGTGAGTAGTCGTTATATGAGCCATGTCAGGGGCCTCTGACGCCAGGGTTAATGAGGTTGGTACTCCGCTCGCAACACGATAGAAGAGGTTCCCGGGAACGGCACACCACTAAGTCTAGCTATGATAAGCATGCAACACAACTAACCTTTGGTCCTGTCGGCGTGAATGCGCTCCGCGTTTAGGAAGTCTATAAACAGGCATATCATACACATGCATATAGGAAAATATATAATGGACAGAGATTTGAAATAAATGTTCTGTAACTATTTATTTATTTAACAGCCTCCGTGGTCTAGTAACAGCCTCCGGGGTTAGAGCGTTAGGCTCACGATCTGGAGGTCCAAGTTCGATTCCCGATGGGGACATTGTCGAAATCACTTTGTGAGACTGTCCTTTGTTTGGTAAGGACTTTTCAGACTTGAATCACCTGTTTGTCCGTAAAAGTAAGATGATTCCGTGCGAAGGCACGTTAAGCCGTTGGTCCCGGCTATTAGCCGTAAAAACACCTCCACCAACCCGCATTGGAGCAGCGTGGTGCAGTATGCTTCATACCCCCTCCGGCTGATTGAGGGGGGGCCTGTGCCCAGCAGTGGGACGTATATAGGCAGTTTATGTTATGTGTGTGTGTGTGTGTGTGTGTGTGTGTGTGTGTGTGAGGTTGTTTGTATGAAGTGTCTGGGGTGTGTTGTTACCATCACTACCACTTTTGAAGAACATTTATTTTTAATCTACGTCCAACAAATACTAAGAAAATGTAGTATAAAATAAAAAAAAGTATAATGCTTATTATTGTATAGTAAATAGTAATGCACATAACGGTTATACTAGAAATAAAAAAGAAATACAATGAATTGGGTAGTTTCCAGCCTCCGTGGTCTAGTGGTTAGAGCGTTAGGCTCACGATCTGGAGATCCGGGTTCGATTCCCGATGGGGACATTGTCGAAATCACTTTGTGAGACTGTCCTTTGTTTGGTAAGGACTTTTCAGGTTTGAATCACCTGATTGTCCGAAAAAGTAAGATGATTCCGTGCTTCGGAGGGCACGTTAAGCCGTTGGTCCCGGCTATTAGCCGTTAAAACACCTCCACCAACCCGCAGTGGAGCAGCGTGGTGGAGTATGCTCCATACCCCCTCCGGTTGATTGAGGGGAGGCCTGTGCCCAGCAGTGGGACGTATATAGGCAGTTTATGTATGTATGGGTAGTTTCCTAGGTCAAAGATAAATTATAAAATTCTGATTACTAAATAAAGATAAATCTAAATTTGTCAAAAAACGTTTTCTTTTTTTTTCTATTCAACTTATGTATGAATTTTAACCCTTTCACGGACAGAGATCATGGGTCATTGATGGTTCATAATAAGTAATATGACACCTTGGAATCGGAACGTCATTAGACGTTCGGTCCTTGAAAGTGTTAATAAAGAAAAACGTAATAATAAGTAGAACACGATAGAACACGTTCAGCTGCTTGTCTTCCCGGGCATGTCGTAAAAACCGACAGAGGGATTGCGTCCTCTAACATGATGGACTAATGTTATGGGCGATAGGCTGATCCCTTATCACCATAAGGTTCATCATATCCATCTTAGGACTTCGTATCAACAGTGGCTGCAAGTTGTCTTTGATTACTTGTGGCTCTGCCCACCCCATTTGGGATTACGGGCGTGAGTTTATGTATGTATGTGTATGTAATAATAAGTCCGACATCTTATCACGTTTTTCTATGACGTCACAGTGTGCTTTTTCATACAAATTCCATAGTAATTTCGTGTTTTGACGTTTAGTAAAAAGTAACTGATTTGACTAGTTGGAAACTACCCTGTTCTGTTTGAAACTACAATATATAAGTTTGTGGTGCTTGTCAAGTGCTTTATTGTAGACAATATACAATCTTCTTCTTCTATCGTGTGGGTTGTGAGGTGAATTACCAACCTCATCAACCCTGGTGTCAGGGTTACTATTGAGCCGCCAAAGGCCCCTGACATGACTCATATAACGACTATGTACTTATATCAGTAAGTAGTAACCGGGACCAACGGCTTAACGTGCCTTCCGAAGCACGGATCGTCTTACTTTCGGACAATCAGGTGATCAGCCTGTAACGTCCTAACCAAACTAGGGACCACAAAGTAATTTTTGTGATATGTCCCCACCGGGAATCGAACCCAGGACCTCCGGATCGTGAGCCCAACGCTCAACCACTGGACCACGGAGGCCGTTGTCCGTTGTGAATATACAATAATAAACATTATACACCTTTAAAAAAAAACCAGGGATGAACGTGGGTTTAAGTATCTGGCTGTCAAATACTTAACCACGTGCCATGTACCCACTTTAGAACCCTGTCGCACTATCATATTTGACATTTAATGAGACCTACAGTTTATTTACGCGCAATATACATATAGGTACTAACACAGACAGACTACACAATACACATTCATGGAATTCGTATTTGTTTATATTATTACATTTGTTTACTAGTTTTACCTATATTAATAACTTTCTTTTTTTTTTTTTTATTCTAACCTTAAGTATTTACGTATACATCTTTGCGATAATATTTGTCTATGTACACTCTAATTCTATTAATTCTATTAATATAATTTGGTATATATTATAATGTATATTTTGGAATTGAATTTGAATATATACACCATTAACACATGTTTATGAAATACGATGTTCGTGCGTCATCCAACAGGGTCCACATAATATCAGCGTCGTGGTTCACGCCGCGACTTGTGCTGAGTGAGGCCCTTTTATCTCAGGACGTCCACCACCACCTTATGGTCATTTCGACAAACATCCGTCTTGCTTTTTTGTAATTGTTTTAGTGGAAATTTGATAATGATGTTGTTGTCTTTTTTTTGTGTGTGGCGTCCTTTTATAATAAACTTTTTCTATTCTATTCTATTCTATTTTGTCAAAAAAGTTAATGTGACATGGTTTCAAAGTGTATACATATTAGTACTCGTGACCGTTCATGTCTGGTTTATTTTTTATTTGTAAGATGGTGTAACCTTAACAGCATAACTTTAAAATGCAAATTCAAAATACTTCATGGAACACTACACAATTAAAAAAGAAAAAAAACCATGCTGAGTAAAAAAATCAAAACTAAATCGTGCTAAGAATACTAAGATTACTTATATGACATATTTATATGAAAAAATATAAGTGTACAGTCATGAGCAATATAATGTACCCACTTTAGGACTCTGTCGCACTAACATATTTGACATTTAGCGAGACATACAGTTCAATTTGTCAAAAAAGTTAATGCGACATGGTACCAAAGTGTATACATATTAATTCTCGTGACCGTAAAATATTACACAAGATATACACAAGTTAGTGACCCCGTATCGAATACTGAGGGGGATGATTCACCTAACGATTCTGAGTTGATATCAAGTAGAATTTTCCGTCGCAAAATATGCAACTGATTTAAAAAAAACACGAATTTTGCGACGGAAATTCCCATTTGATATTAACTCAGAATCATTTCCCTCAGTATTCTGTAAGGTGTCACTAACACCCTGTATATGTGGTTGATAGCTTAATTAGAATGACAACAGGATAGAGATATAATATACTGCTCAGTGTAAAAGAGACGAGAGATATATCTGTCGTTTTTCTTTTAACTTTAACACTGGTGCTAATTCCTGTAAACACCGTCTAATCTTATTTTAAGTTATACCTGTCATTTTCTTATCCGCCGAAAAGGAAAGGGACGGGTAATCGACAAGCATAAAATTTATAGAACACTCGTCAATTTTAAGCACAAATCTAAAACAACCGTCTAAAAATTTTACATCGGCCAATAAGCCGACAGAATTAAGTTGACAGCACTCGTCAATCGGTTTGCATACCAGCGAGATACCTTTTTGATTCGCCCGGGTTATTCATTTATTTATTCATTCTTCCTAAAATTAAGAGCTGTCAATCATCCGTTTCTTTCCTTTTCGGCGGAACTTACTTAAAGTAAAATTAGGAGGTGTCTGCAGGAATCGGGGCCATTATCTCCCCCCGTCACGTTATTCTAATTACGCTATATTTAATTAAGCAAATCTCAACATATACACGTATATATGTATGGGTGTATGTATGTAATGTATGGGTACTCACCGTCGCTAAGCACGACCTCTGGTTGGCTCCTAACCGGGGCCTGCTTTGTCTCTATTCTTAGCACGCGATGTTCTGAAATTACAACATAATACATTGTTTTAAGTTTACGCGTAAACATAAACTGCCTATATACGTCCCACTGCTGGGCACAGGCCTCCCCTCAATCAACCGGAGGGGGTATGGAGCATACTCCACCACGCTGCTCCACTGCGGGTTGGTGGAGGTGTTTTTACGGCTAATAGCCGGGACCAACGGCTTAACGTGCCCTCCGAAGCACGGAATCATCTTACTTTTTCGGACAATCAGGTGATTCAAGCCTGAAAAGTCCTTACCAAACAAAGGACAGTCTCACAAAGTGATTTCGACAATGTCCCCATCGGGAATCGAACCCGGACCTCCAGATCGTGGGCCTAACGCTCTAACCACTAGACCACGGAGGCTGTTACGCGATTATTATCATAATTAAAACACATAATAACGGGTTCTTACCGCGTTTGAAATAGGGATATGAGACTCCCGATATTTCGACACTGTTGTAAGTGCCATGATCACGGGATGACTGATGAGAAACAGTGAATGCGGTTTGTCGTAGTAAGTTTGGTGCGAGTTCAGATGGTTCCGAACATTCCGATATCAAATACATAAACAAGCGGCAAAGAAAGAGGGTAGACAGATATGTCTGCCCTAGAAAATTATGGATCTACCTACTCCACTCCAATCTCATCAGTCATGGCATTTGCAACAGTGTCGAAATATCGGGAGTCTCATATCCCTATTTGAAACGCGGTAAGAACCCGTTATTACGTGTTTTAATTACAACATAATATTTAATTTAGTGACAACGTAACGAAAACTTTGAGGGATGATTCAGACCACGATTCTGAGTTGATATCAAATGGATTTATTCGTAGAACTGAAAATAAGTAAACAGAACAGTATAATTATCCGACAGGAATTTCCACTCCGTGTAAAACGGCCTCCGTGGTCCAGTGGTTGAGCGTTGGGCTCACGATCCGGAGGTCCCGGGTTCGATTTCCGGCGGGGACATATCACAAAAATTACTTTGTGGTCCTTAGTTTGGTTAGGACATTACTGGCTGATCACCAGATTGTCCGAAAGTAAGATGATCCGTGCTTCGGAAAGCACGTTAAGCCGTTGGTCCCGGTTACTACTTACTGATGTAAGTAAGTAGTCGTTACATGAGCCATGTCAGGGGCCTTTGGCGGCTCAATAGTAACCCTGACACCAGGGTTGATGAGGTTGGTACTTTACCTCATAACCCACACGACAGAAGAAGAAGAATAATATATTATTTTTTTGTCAATTACGACTTGTTTTGTCATAAGCCCTTTTGTTGGTATACCCAACATAATTATCTAAATATATAGAAGGAGAAACTGACTGACTCACTGACTGACATATCAACGCACAGCCTAAACGGCTAAACGTAGGCACTTGAAATTTGGAAGGGACGTAGCTTAGGTACCGTAGAGGTGCACTAAGAAAGGAATTCCCGAAATTCCCACGGGAACGGTAATTAGGGGGAAAATCCTTTTGTATGAAAAATCTAAACCATTTAAGTTAGACGCTTGAAATTTGGCATGCAGGTACCATAGTAAACTTAAAGCTTAGTTGCAACAGGATATTGCAAAATTCCCACGGAAACGGGAGTTAGCGGGAAAAAACATTTGTATGAAAAAAATCTAAACTGCATAAGTTAGATGCTTGAAATTTGACATGCACGCCCACACACACAAAGATCTCTCTTTTATAACACGCCACGCGGACGAAGTCGCGAGCAAAAGCTAGTATTTTATATTTAAGTATGGCAATACTTGCCTTCTTCTTCTTCTAGAATCTGCATACTAACGTGTATCGTGTTGATTTTTTTAATATAAAATTAATAAAAGTGCAGTCAATAACATTGTCCAGCTGTATTATTCGATCTATTCCATCAGAGCATCGCCAACACCTAGATGCCCGCACCTTTTATGTCAAAAAAATAGTTTTAAAGGTTGCAGGAGATTCTGATTGCTTGTGGCTCTGCCCACCCCATTAGGGATATATGTACGTACCATCTCGTGACTCCTCCTCGGTCTCGGAGCGCGCGGACGCGGGGGACGTCAGTTGAGCCGCGCTCAGCGCTTCGGACTCGGACAAGTCTGTGTCGTCTGGGAAAAAAACATTCCACATGAACACGGTGATAAAATGTGTGGATTGATTATTTCACCACTCGTAGAGTGTATTAAAGAAACGCTGATTGTTTTGCCACTTCAGAGAAGATCGATGAATACAAAATTAATTTAAAAAAGTAAAGAATTAAGATTTTGTATAACCTTTTTTTTAAAAGGTATTTTTATGTTGCAATTGTCAATACATGGCAGCATAACTTGAGATGATTTTTGTTTTTGTAGCCCTTACCCGTGTTTAGGGAAACTCACAACTATTGAGCTAAGCTATTAGTTATTATAATCTCAAAAAAGATTTGATAACGTTTTTTTTTATAAAGCACTGTCTTTTAAAAATAATAAGAACACAAATCAAATTAAAATTATTAAGTGAAAATTTATATTAGTTTATAAAACTTGCATGACGTAAACAAATACCGGAATCCCGAGAATTTAGTTTTTTATATATCTAAACATAACCTAGCTAAGTGACAAAACGTTTTGCTGGAATAATATCGAAAACCTGGGGATTGACGAAAATGAATGCCGGGAACCCGGAAATTCATATGAAAACCCAAATAATATGTAACCCGGGATCCCGGGAATTCAGTTTTTTATATTATGTAAACATAACCTGGGTAAGTGTCAAAAAATCGTTTTGCTGGATAATATAAAAAATCCCGGGATCCCGAGGATTCGATAATATCGAAAACCCGGGTATTAACGTAAGTGAAACCGGGTATCCCGGGATTTCAGTGAATGCCGAAATCCCGGAATTCGGTTTCGATATATCTAATCATAACCTAGCTAACTGACAAAAAAAAATTGCTGGATATTGTCAAAAACCCGGGGTTTGACGAATACAAATCCCGGGAACCCGGTAATTCAGTAAATCCCGGGAACCCGGTAATTCAGTTTTTGACATATTTAAACATCATCATCAGCCGTACGACGCCCACTGCTGGGCATAGGCCTCCCCCAAGGATCTCCACGACGATCGGTCCCGCGCTACCCGCATCCAAAAAATATTCAAATAAACTCACAATCGCTGCGTTGTTTCCGCTCGACGGTCCGGCGGTACTCGTCGATGTCGGTGTCCGAGATGTGGTCGAAGGGGTTGCGCGCATACGGCGCACTGTACACCGTCGCGTTGTGCTGGTAGCCGCGCTGGATGATGCCCTTGGACGCCGCGCCCATCAGCACCTGACACATCACCGTAAATTCAAATTCAAAAATATTTTCAATAAATAACATAGTTCCACTTTGAATCGTCAATTTAAACATAACGAACGTCTCATCCGCCTAAAACTACTGCAGCTTCTCACAACCTGTATAGCCGGGGAAAAGAAGCTGCAAGAAACCCTCACATAACATGCACAATGTCATTACTTATTAGAAATACGATGTTCCATCCTTCTTTTGCAAGTTTTTACCACCCACTTTCCCGTGTTGCCAGTTCGGCGCCTAATCGCGCACTGAGGCAAAGTACTGTCAACGTCGCTATATTAACAGTAACTTTGCGTCCCACTTTTTGAGCGCTGACGAATCTATGACTACATCATGATCCAAACATTGAAACCGATTGAGTATGCGCAATTATTAGATAGATATATTCCTTATTATTATTGTAATCTCTTGACTGACCTCATTTCATTGTTATTATTGTGTTATCTTCATTTGTTGTATTTTTATATTTTGCATATTATGCATGCTACAATGGTGCTAATTCCTGTAAATACCATCTAATTTTATTTTAAGTTATATCTGTCATTTTCTTATCCGCCGAAAAGGAAAGGGACGGGTAATCGACAAGCATAAAATTTATGGAACACACGTCAATTTTAAGCACAAATCTAAACCAACCGTCTAAAAATTTTACACCCGTCAATAACCCGACATAGTTTAGTAGACAGCACGTCAAACGGATTGCATACCAGCGACGTACCTTTTGATTCGCCCGGGTTATTCATTCATTTACTCATTCTTCCTAAAATTAAGAGCTGTGAATCATCCGTCCCTTACCTTTTCGACGGATATGAAAATGACGGATATAACTTAAAATAAAATTAGGCGGTGTCTGCAGGAATCGGGGCCAATGTTTGGCTAAACATGTCATGGACCTGTATAATTGATTCCATCTCTGTATACCGTGTTTAACCTTTGGTCTGTGTGTGATAAGGATCCTGACTACCCCTCTCGTATGTGTGTGATTAGGATCCTGACCCATAGGACTGGTACCTATTTTTACGTAATTATCCACTCTAATTCTATCGCAAAAGGTATAATGTTGTGTTTTGAACAAAATTGAATAAATGATCTATCATAGACAATCATGATTCGGATGAAATGTTCAATAGTTCCGCTAGAAAAATCGGTTGAAATTCCGTCTCGACCAGTGATACTTCAACTACCAAAAGTGAATACTAAAAGTGAAAAATAAGCTGAAAATTGTTAAAAAAGGTAAGTAAATGTTCAATTTTATTATTTTATATGTATTGTAGTGTCAATTTTTATAAATTATAAGTTCTCAAAGTGATTCACTTACGAATTATATTAGTTCAAAAGTAACCTACAGATCTCAAATAACTTTTCGTGTTTTTCTTTGAGTTATTCTAAACTTACGCCTTGTTTATATACCTCATATTTTATATTATTTTGAAGGAAATTTTATGGAGATTCTGAATATCAAATTGCTTTGTATGAATAATTCATAAATATTTACCAAAACGTAAATTATTGAAACCATTACTAAAAAATGCACACACACACACGCAAGTAAAAATGGCCGACACTGTGTACGTACACATGTTTTCAAATTTACTATGGCAAAACCGTTATTTCTGAAATACAACTTACAGGATGATCTTTTACTAACTTTTTGTTTTTTTTTTAGATAAAATGGATTTAACAAATCCTTCAGCTCCGTCAACTTCACGGCCTCTTATCTTTCCAGGCGACGCCACAAGGATCACTGCACCCTTATTAGTGATAATATGGCTCTTATAAGAATAATATTTTGGTCATATAAACCATAATAAGAACAGTTGTTTTTGATTGTATATGAATAAATGATTTAACATGTAGATATCTATCTCTCAATCTAACTAAAGTGATATCTAAATAATAAAAAAAATACCTATTAGACATATTTCATTTTCACACCTTACCTGAACAAAAATAAAACATCCTATGTATGTGTCAGGATCCTAATCATACACAGAGTACCGTTCAACAAACGAGTCAGGATCCGTATCATACACAGACGACTGTTCAACAACCGAGTCAGGATCCGTATCATACACAGACGACTGTTCAAGAACCGAGTCAGGATCCTTATCGTACACAGACGACTGAATGACTAAATACACTCACACAAGCGCAGATATTACTGACCGATTTTTTTGCCATTCCAAAATTTTTCGTCATATTGTTTTCATAAAATTGATCAATATAAAGCGATAAAAGTATGTAGTGTGATATGTCTTTACAAAGCTCTATTTTTCTAGTTTATGGTCATATCCTTTGATTTTGACTATGACTTTTGGCACAAACAATAATTGACTGCATAATATTGGTGCAAGTGAATTTTTGATCAAACTTCGTATTCAAGCAGCTCGTATTTTATTTAGAAATAATTTCGAGGCTTGTGTTATTGTTTATAAACAAGGAAATATATCTAGCTTTAGTAATCAATCGCTTTATTATAACGTTCCATGCACAAAAAGTGAAATTTACATCATAAACTGAATGCTGGCGAAACTCGTAAAAATTTTGGAATGGCTTCCACAGACAGGGGGGTAATTTTTTGACAGCGCTGCCACAGACTAAAGGTTAAAGCAAATAAAGATTCTATTCTATTCCGAATTAATAAAGATGTCGAAGTGAAGCGACTGTAACTCACAACATGGTCCCCAGTGTGCGTGTTATGGGCGTCCTCGCCGACCAACTTGGCTGCCTCGTCCCACGTGACGCCTTCTAGAATGTGCGATTGCGGGCCCGCGCTGATCTTGTCCGCGCGCCTATTGTCCTTTATCTGAAATTTTTTGTCATTTATTTATTCTACTCACTACTACATACATACATAAACAGCCTATATACGTCCCACCGCTGGGCACAGGCCTCCCCTCAATCAACCGGAGGGGGTATGGAGCATACTCCACCACGCTGCTCCACTGCGGGTTGGTGGAGGTGTTTTTACGGCTAATAGCCGGGACCAACGGCTTAACGTGCCCTCCGAAGCACGGAATCATCTTACTTTTTCGGACAATCAGGTGATTCAAGCCTGAAGTCCTTACCAAACAAAGGACAGTCTCACAAAGTGATTTCGACAATGTCCCCATCGGGAATCGAACCGGAACCTCCAGATCGTGAGCCTAACGCTCTAACCACTAGACCACGGAGGCTGTCATGTATGTATGGAGGGCAGTAATTTGTTACAACCAGATTGACTTTGTCTTTTGTGGGGTTTTGGTTGTGTACCTTTTTGTATTTTATGTGTTCTCGCAAACAAATTGATTTGATTTGTAAGGTGAGTACAAGGGCTTTTGATTTGTAGGACAAGTTCAGTCATGAGCAATATAATGTACCCACTTTAGGACTCTGTTGCACTAACATATTTGACATTTAGTGAGACTTACAGTTCAATTTGTCAAAAAAGTTAATGTATATATAGTCCTCCTTGTCGTATCCGACAACGGCGACCTCAGTCTCTTCTCTCGTGCGCTCGAATGTGACTGGCAAAGCCAAACTTTGTTCTGAAAACCCGGTCACATTGGAGGCAGAATAGCTGTCCATCCGAGTTAAAGGTGTAGCTATAGGTGGGTTTGGGACGTATACATATTCATGCTCGTGACCGTACCTACAAACATATACACACGAACCGGCGCTTGCCGTTTGAGAAGAAAATAAAAATAAAAAAAGTGATAATTACCTGTTGTTGGAGGGCCTTGAATTCTTTAGGATTGGTGTTCTTAGGCACAAACTGGAGGGTGTCAATTTTGACCGGCGTGCTGGAGTGCGCCGGCGACCCATCTTGCACCCACTGTCGACCCCACAAGGCGACCGGGATTCATGTTTGACCGCCACGACCATTACCAAGGTCATATCGACGCAACGTGGAAGGAAAGAGAAAAAAAAGTCGAATTAGTAAAAAAGTTGCCATTTTTTTTTCGTGATTTTTTTTCTTTATTAAAAACTTAAGGATTAGTGTGAGGAAAGGTGCAGTGAAAAAAAGTGCGTGGTGAGGAAAAAAAAGCAAAATTGGCTCTAGTTTTTTTATACCTGGTCAGTCATCGAGCATGTACAGTAGATTTTTTTATTTTGTAAGCAAAAAAAATAATTAGTTTTCATTCCCCATGCAAAGCTTCTCTAAAATCGTTTTAAAAATATTAAAATGTTACGAAGCATTGTTTTTTTTTGTCTGAACTAAGTGACTAAGACTAAGTGCCTATTCCAAACCCGACCAAAAAAAATTACGAATATTTTTTTTTGCAAATATGGCGTGGCGTTAAAATATCAAAAAATAACATTGTTACAAAATTGCCCAATAGAAAAATATATGCATTAGAATACTCTCGTAGTCACTTAGTAAGACATTTCAAAAATAAAAAATGGCGGCATATTTTAGAAAAAATAACGCAATTTCGACAATACTAAAAAAAAATTCTGACGGGATGACAAAAATGGGAAGAAAATAATAAAAAGGTTGTGCAGGAAAGGACTATTTTCTTGTGGCAACATTTTTACATTTTTTTTTCTTTTTCCTTTTTTCACTGTACAGACTCGATGTCTTTTGAATAAAATTATTGTTTTTTTTTCTCATTGCAATAATTTTATTCTTATTACCAGGGTAAGGGTATTTGAAATGCTGTTGATATTTGACATGTAACCATAATAAATTAATATTATATTTATAAAGTATTTCTTATAATAATTATTTTTTTCGGAATTTATGAAATTTGTACCACAGACTTAAAACAAAAAGTTAAACAATATGGCTGGCATTGTATAAAAATCCCAACCGAACTAAGGCCATTGATTTTATTTGCAAACTAACTTAATAAAACAAAAAAAAAAAAATCTTTTTAAGCCTAAAAATCCCGAAAAAAGTTCAGAAAATCTAAAATTATCCCAGAAAATGCAGCCTAAAATCCCAAATAAAAAAGGAAAAACAGATTAACAATCACAATGACACATTAACATCTTTATCCACCCCTTAAAGAATAATAGCGAGAAGAAAGGAAGACCCATAAAGAACCAAAGATCGACCAGAGAGCCATTTCATAAACTTACCAGATGTAATATTACATTATGTTAATTGGCAATACCAAAACTTATATTTTCAATTTAGGATCCTCAGGATACTTATTGAAAATCAAGTATTTTAGTTCTATAAACCACCTTATTAAGACCCTATTGAACGGCGTCAATAGTCAAATGGTTGAGCGTTGGGCACACGATCCGGAGGTCCCGGGTTCGAATCCCGGTGGGGACAAAAATCACTTTGTGATCCCTGGTTTGGTTAAGACATTACATGCTGATCACCTTATTGACCGAAAGTTACAATGATGAGAGATGGTTACTACTTACTGATGATGAAGTTAGTAGTCAGGCGTTTAGCGGCTTAATAGTAACCCTGACACCAGAGTTGATGGGGTTGGTAATCCGTTTTCGGTTTTTTTGACGTAACTTCTTGTAGATTTGCCGCAGATGGCATTAACTATTTGCCTGGAGAAATGGGAAGCGCCGAGTGCTCTCATCATCATCATCAGCCCATTGACGTCCCCACTGCTGGGGCACGGGCCTTCCCTATGGATGGATAGGGAGATCGGGCCTTAAACCATCACGCGGGCCCAGTGCGGATTGATGGTTATAAACGACTGCTAATGCACCCGGGACCAACGGCTTAACGTGCCTTCAGAAGCACGGAGGAGCTCGAGATGAAAACTTTTCTTTTTGTGGTCAAAGTTGCTTAACTTCAACAATCGTAGACCGAGCGCTTTTACCGCTGTGCCACCGAGCTCCTACCGGTACAAAATTTAAGACAACAGGCTTGAAGTGCCCGTTGATGAAGGTTGTTGTTTTCCCAACTCGTTATAATCTGAGAGCCTTCAAGGGTAGACTGTAAGCCATTTGGTAGGTAAGCGTGATCCACCCTAGACCACATCGTCACTTATCATCAGGTGAGATTGTGGTCAAACGCGAGCATATTATATTAAAAAAAAAACAGCTATCAATCATCCGTCCCTTCCTTTTTCGGCGGATAAGAAAACAACATGTATGACTTAAAATAAAATTAAGCGGTTTCTGCAGGAATCAGGCCTATGTTAACAAAAAACAGGCCAAAAACCCTACAACAAAATCCCAGGTATTGCCAACTTAACAAAGTAAAATTACACCTCGCACGTATGAAATAAGATGTTAGTTTAAAAAAAAAAGACAACATGGCGTCTCAAAAAAATTACCTCTTCGTTGTTAGCGTCCACCCACTGCAAAACATTATTGTATTAGTCACAAAAAAAAACACTATTAAAAAAACTTATTGCAGTCATAAAGTAGGTTTTGAGTTATGGACTATAATTGCTGTGTATAATAGGATAGTTTCCAACTAGCCAAATGAGTTACTTTTTACTAAACGTCGAAACACGAAATTGCTATGGTATTTGTATGAAAAAGCACACTGTGACGTCATAGAAAAACGTGACAAAATGTCGCACTTATTACTACATTTTTCTTTATTAAAATTCGTAAATAAATTAAATAGAAAAAAGAAAATGTTTTTGTCACCTTTACATCTGTCTTCATTTAGTAATCAGAATTTTATAATTTATCTTTGACCTAGACAACTACCCTTTTATAAAAAATAATTATTGAATGCAATTGCTTATTTGCTGTGGACCACCTAAGGAGTAAAAAAAATATTTTTTAACAACAATTATGTCCATTACCCTTTTTTATTTATTTTTTAAGTTAAAAATCCTATTAAAAAGAAAAAATATCAAAAGCATTTCATTGGTGAGAGCAGAGCGTGAAAAAACTAGGTTATGTTTTGTTTTATATATTATATTTATTATTAATAATAATTGATTGTATACATATAACTCTATAAGCACAATTTATATCGAAGCGATAATTTTCGCGTCCAGCTTTGAGACAAAATCTAATTTCAAATATATATATTTTTTTATAATTTGTATGTCTAAGTATACGAAAACACTTTATTTTTTAAAATCGGCTTCAGGCTTATACGACACAAATCAAAATACATACTCCACAACCACAATGTTCTTTTTTGTAATTACAATCATAAATTATCTTTTTACATTTCTATTACCATAGAAAAGAAAAAGAACAAAAAAAAGATTTTGCCTCAAATCGGGACTGTCCTAATAAGTCTTAAAATGATACACACAGCAATAAGCATAATATAAAAAACGCACTAATATATTCATTAATAATATCTGAATAAAATATCTTTTAACTATAACTAACACGAATTATCGATGATTTTTTTATAGTGAAAAAAAAATTGTTTTTTTTTTGTTGAAGATGTTTTTGAGCCTTTTTGAGCGATATTGCACATATGTTATTTTTCATAGAATGTTATTTTTGTATGGTAAACACTGTTTTTACCTATTTCAACAACACCTATTTAATAAAACTTAATATTATTAAGAAAATTTAAAAAAGAATAAAATCTTTAAGAACAGTCTTAAATGTACTTTGACCTCGAATAAAAAATATATAAAAAAGATAGAAAATAAAAACTTAAAAAACCCAAATACCCAAGTATAAAAAACAAGTAAAAATTAAAAATGGAATGTCTTAAGAAAGCAAATAATGATTGACAACCTATCCTACGAGCTAAATAATAATAATATATTTTTAAATATCAAAAAATGATTTTTATTTTTAATTAAAATTTGAGAATCATGATTTTGTGATGCGATTATTTGGAAAATAATTCTTTGGTAAATTAAATAATTCAACTTTATTAGTTTTATATTTTTAAATCGGACGAGGTATGTTCTACGTATAAGTAGTTATAGTAATTGTAAATTAATTTTATTTTATTATATTTCGATTTAATATATATATTTTTTTAGGCTCAGAATTTAGACAGATTTTTTTACTATATTTATTTATATTATTATGGCAGAAGTCTACGTATTAAAGACAAATATACTGTATTTTTTTTATGATTGTTTTTATGTTTTTGTATTACAATACAATAACATTTTTCTTCTATGATATTGTAAGTTGTAACATATTATATTCTTTACAATATCGAAGCCTGTCTATTTTTTTAGTTGGTGGTTGCTCGAATCGGCACATTGTAACCTATTAAAGTACATTAATAGCTTTTTAAATCAGTTTTATATTGTAATTTGTTTTTTCATGATATTGTAATTTTGTGATATTGTAATCAACCTAACCACCTGTTTAACGATATTGTAACCTATGGAATCTGAATTTGTTTATGTTTTATGACGCCTTCGTCTACTCGGCCTCAACGCGGAGGTATTCTACCTTGGTGATCTTGCGCGGGTCGGGGGTACCAGTCTCGAGCACTTCCACTTTCTGATACACGTTGGGAGAGTTCAGCCAGCGAGTACGCTCGCCGCGGACGCCTCCGCCCTTCTTCCATAACCTGCGGACAATTACCCGTGTTTAAAGAAACTCACAAAAAGAAAATTAAATAGAAAAATAACGACCTCCATGATCCAGTGGTTGAGCGTTGGGCTCACGATCCGGAGGTCCCGGTTCGATTCCCGATGGGTAACATAACACAAAAATTACTTTGTGGTCCCTAGTTTGGTAAGGACATTACAGGCTGATCACCTGATTGTCCGAAAGTAAGATGATCCGTGCTTCGGAAGGCACGATACGCCGTTGGTCCCGGTTACCACTTACTAATGTAAGTAAGTAGTCGATACATGAGCCATGTCAGCGGCCATTGGCGGGTAAATAGTAACCCTGACACCAGGGTTGAATGAGGTTGGTTGGCCTCACAACCCACACGATAGAAGAAGATCAATATGATGATGACGATAAAAACGATAGTTTACTGACCCTTGCTTGTAGAGTTCCTCTTCCTCCAGCAGGTACCCGAGCGAGGAGACGGCGGGAGGCACCTCCACGTCGTTCTTGGGCTTCGGCACGTCGTTCTGTAATGAAAACCATAAAATGAAACAATGGTACTTGTAGTAGGTAAAAGTTATACAGGGTGTTAGTGACATCGTAACGAAAACTTTGAGGGATGATTCAGACCATGATTCTGAGTTTTAATATCAAGAGAAATTTTCCGTTGCAAAATTCATGTTTTTTTTTTTGTTTATTTTCAATTCTGTAGTTTTGCGATCGAAAATTCTACTTGATTTTGACTCTGAACAATGAGCTGAATCAACCTCCTTAGTATTCGTTACGATGTCACTAACACCCTGTATACATCCACTCCACGCCATCTATGTTCAAATACCATTTAACGTTTCATGAAAGTCAGATACTCATTTGAATAGAGGGCAAAATAGCCTCTTACTAACCTAATACTATAAACCAAAAAGGTAAAAAAGATTCAGTACGATCTACTCTGAACCGGCGTGCTTGTATGAAACGATTGATGAATGTGGAGGAAGCAAGAGAAGTGTGTCAGGATGGAAGCAAATGGAATCCTATAGTCTCTGTTTCTTGTCATTTCTTCTCCTCAGCCATAACACCTTGCGAAATGACGTAAATTTAAAAATGTTATATTTACCTTCAACAAGTTTATCCATGATAATTACGTTGAATAAATGATTCTGATTTCTGCTTACCCCGGTGGGAAATAGGCGTAAGTTTACGTGTGTGTGTGTTTACCTTGATAAGTGGGTTCCGGTAGATGTACCCGGTGCGGAACCCGGCGTTGTCCAACATGCGCATGAGTGCCTCGAACTCTTCGCCGCCGACGCGCCACTTGGCCTGCTCCGAGGGCGGCTTACGGGACGCCTCGTAAATCTGGAAGATAAATTATATATTTAGATAAACTTTTATGATATTGTAACCTAAAAAATAAATAAAAAAAACCTAAATAATGTTTAAGATGTTTCATGATATTGTAATTTAATTATTCTTTTTGATATCTTAAGATATTGTAACCCACTTATTGTTTAAAATGTTTTATTATATCTGAATTGTATTTGTTCCATTTTCGGCAGACAGTTCCAGTCCTTCGCTGTTCGCATCAAAAAGCAAGAGGCGAAACGTTTAATGCGGATTGGTAGTGTATCTAGATTGTGTAGGCCAGATCTGGCCACGACATATAAACAACGCCTAGTTGTCCATAGATGGATGGCAGCTAAATTACTCAATTGCATAACAATATTTTATGTTCATTTTTTTCTAAAGAACGTCTAGGGCCCTGTGCCGAGGTTTTTCTTGCAGCTTCTTTTCCCCGGCTATACAGGTTGTGAGAAGCTGCAGTAGTTTTAGGAGGATGAGACGTTCATTATGTAAAAATTGTCGATTCAAAGTGTAACTATGTTACCTACTGAATAAAGATATTTTTGAATTTGATGGTTACCTGTTTCCTGGTATCGTCATCGAGGAGTGCCAGTTCGGCGACAGGCACGGACGCGAGGCGCAGCTGCACCTCGCAGGCGGCCGTCAGGTTGCGCGCCTGGAAGAACGCCTCCTCGAGCGTCTGGCCGCAGCACAGGGCTCCGCCGCTCGACAGCATCAGGACTTTAGCGTGGGGGCCCAGAGCGCGGACCAGCTTCTCTTGCTCTTCGTTGTCGAGGACGCCTGTGGGAAATACTTACATTTATTGATTTCATATTCAGCTATTTATTTTAATTACACATTGACCCCGATTCCTGCAGACGCCTCCTAATTTTAAGTTATACCCGTCAATTTCTTATCCTCCGAAAAGGACCAGATGATTGTCAAATACGAATTTTAAAACGAATTAACCCGGGTGAATAAAATAGGCATCTAGAATAGAAATAGGAACCCGTTCGACGTGTGCTGTCATCTTAATTTTGTCGGGTTATTGGCCAATATAAACTTGTGGGTGGGATTTTTTAAATTTCTGCCTGACATTGACGTGTTTCCATAAATTTTATGCCTGTCGATTACCCGTCTCTTTCCTTTTCGGCGGATAAGAAATTGACAGATATAACTTAAAATAAAATTAGATGGTGTGTACAGGAATCAGTACCATTGTAACGTAACTGACCATCTTTTGTGATGTGTTATGATATTGTAACTAATGCCTATCTTTTGTAATCGTTATCAATAATTACAATTTACAATAAAAAATAAAATTCAAAAATTACGATGATGCGTTTTGTGATATTGTAACCTGCTTGCCTGTTTTACGACACTCACCGTTGGGCACGCGGTGGTAAGCGATCTCGCCGAGCAGTGCAGCTTCGTTGCAGAGCGGCAGCAAGCCGCGCTTCATGGAGGACACGGCCAGCGCGCCAGGCGAGCGGATGTGCAGGACGCAACGCACGTCGGGCCGGGCCGCGTGCACCGCGCCATGGATCGAGAACCCTAGACATAAAATTATGATGAGAGATAGAATAGGCTACGTGACAGTATAACATAACATAAACGGCCTATATACGTCCCACTGCTGGGCACAGGCCTCCCCTCAATCAACCGGAGGGGGTATGGAGCATACTCCACCACGCTGCTCCACTGCGGGTTGGCGGAGGTGTTTTTACGGCTAACGGCTTAACGTGCCCTCCGAAGCACGGAATCATCTTACTTTTTCGGACAATCAGGTGATTCAAGCCTGAAAAGTCCTTACCAAACAAAGGACAGTCTCACAAAGTGATTTCGACAATGTCCCCATCGGGAATCGAACCCGGACCTCCAGATCGTGAGCCTAACGCTCTAACCACTAGACCATGGAGGCTATGTGAGGCTAGACCACGGGCACGTGACAGTACACATACATAAATAAACTCACGCCTATTTCCCACCGGGGTAAGCAGAGACTATAGAATTCCATTTGCTTCGATCCTGACACACTTCTCTTGCTTCCTCCACATTCATCAATCGCTTCATACACGCACGCCGGTTCAGAGTAGATCGTACTAAACCTTTTCTAAGGACATCTCCAATTTGTGCTTATACGAAAACTGTCAGGTAGACAATTATGGGAGATTTATTTTATATTTCAATTGGGTCCTGCACCAGGTTCAAGATAAATTATGAAATTCTGTTTACTAAATAAATACAGATCTTAAACTAACGAAAACATTTCTATTCAACTTATTTATGAATCCGACATTTTGTCACGTTTTTCTATGACGTCATAGTGTGCTTTTTCATACAAATTCCATGGTAATTTCGTGTTTTGACGTTAAGAAAAAAAACTGATTTAACTAGTTGGAAACTAGCCTACTGACAAGGTAGATACAGTGGCTGTAACCTAGAACCTGGCAGAGGGCAGCAGTAACTGTCAGTACTATTCAGAGGCGGAGGACAGGAGTCCTACTATGGCTTTGAAATAGACTGCTCCGGGCGCCATCCCACTCGCGTCAAAGTACTGCAGGGCGGAAGGCAAGAAGGAAACTACTGCCCTATTATTTATGTACACTCCTATTCTATTAAGTAATTTGGTATTATATTATCTATGTACACCATTAACACATATTTATGGAACACGATGTTCGTGCCTCACCCAACAGGGTCCACATAATATCAGCGTCGTGGTTCACGCCGCGACTTGTGCTGAGTGAGGCCCTTTTATCTCAGGACGTCCACCACCACCTTATGATCATTTCGACAAACATCCGTCTTGCTTTTTTTGTAATTGTTTTGTGGAAATTTGATATGATGTTTTTGTCTTTTTTTTTGTGTGTGGCGCCCTTTTATAATAAACTATTTCTATTATATTTTAGCATGGAGAATGCTACACCGACAAGAGCGTGGCTCTTAAAGTCAAAGTATTTATTGCACACCATATGGTAAACAGTTGTTATAAATATTATAGTATCACATATGGACCCGGGAGGGTATAGCAAAAACAAAAATATCAAAAAATTACATTAGGCCAGAAATACAAAATAATAAGAATAATAATAAGTACTTAACATTAAACAAACTTAATCTAAAAATAACTATGAAAATCTTAAAAAACTATTAATAACAACAAAATCTACATCACTTACAGTCTATCATGTAAGAAAAACTCTTGCAGTGTATAAAAACTTTTCTCAATTAGGAATTTTTTTAAGTTAATTTTAAACTTTTTTATGTTTAAATCTTCCTGTAGTACCTTTGGAATCCTATTGAAAATTTTAAATTAGTGATGATAGAAGGATAACTCTTCGCCCCACGCCAATTCGACCAAGACTGTCTACCTACCTTCGACGTTGACGGGGAAGTTGGTGGTGCCCTGGTCCTGCACGATGCCCTGCATGTCCACCTTGACGAGCGAAGACGCTGTTACTTCATGCGGCAACAACCCTCGAGGGGTTGTGAGCACTTGTTCTACTGCTGTGTTGAGGCGCGCGGTGATCTGACCACTGATGCCAGCTGGAAGGCAAGGAAATAGAGTTATCGGACAGGCCTGCTTCTGTCAGGGAGCTCATAAAACACTGTTTCTGTGATAAAGTCACATAAACTCTTTATTTTTCACTTTCCTTCCACCGACTGTAATTGGAATACCATTGTATTTAAGTCTATAAATTATGTAATACAAACTGGATTAAAAAAAAAAGAAAGGAAAACATGAAACAGCAGGACTAGGGCCCTGTGCTGGGAGGTTTTCTGGCCACGTCTTTCCCTCAGCGTTACAGATTCCGATGTGGTAGTAGTTTTACAGCTAGTTACGTAATATGTAATTTAATTATGTTTGACGTTCAAAAAGCGCTAACTTTGTAAGCCAATTTTGAAAAATAAACATTTTTGAATTTGAATTTTTGCGTATGGCAGACGAAAATAAAATATCCTGCGTGGATCATATATCCAGCTTAAGCTCCCCTAACCAAGTCTCTGCCGCATTCGTCACACAATGCAGCTCGACTATGCCACCTGGGAACCGGTGTAGAGGGAAATAGAGTTGATAATAAATAAATCCGACGAGAGGCTGCTGGCGCTGTAGAACGGAATGAAATGACAAAGGACAGCCGCCACCCGATGCTTGGTGACATTTCGGTGCGTCAAAGGGTTAAAAGTCGTCACAGCTTCCTTAAAGAGAAGAAGTAGATATACATTGTTTTAAGTTTACGCGGTTATTATCATAATTAAAGCACATAATAACGGGTTCTTACCGCGTTTAAATGGGGATATGAGACTCCCGATATTTCGACACTGTTGCAAGTGCCATGATCACGGGATGACTGATGAGATTGGAGTGGAGTAGGTAGATCCATAATTTTCTACGGGCAGACATATCTGTCTACCCTCTTTCTTCACCCCATATATAGTATTATGTTGCTACCTATATTGATTTTATTTTGTTCAGAATAATAATGGGTGGGAGGTGTGTTGTGCCTGGGTGTAATAACAAGGGTCATCATTTACTCGTATACCCAAAGCATAGATAAACTGTTAGTAAATAAATCTTTTACTGAAAGCTCAAAATTAGTAATTTTAACAAAATGGCGACGGAGGGTGATAGAGTTTTTTGTACGAAAGAGAGATATTTGTTGTACGTCAATGTTCAAATCCTAGTTTTACTATTGTGTGTGAAAATCTTGGCCTTAGAAAGTTGAAGGCATGGAGCCCACTCACTCTGCGTCCACCCGAAGAGATCCACCAGCCGGTAGACCGCAGCCAGCTTGCAGCGTAGGATCTTCTCCCCCTTCTCGTATCCCACGCCCTCGATGCCTCGGATGTCGTTGATCGGCAGCACGCAGCTGGGGCCCTGGAATAGAGTAGATAAACTGATATTAGGCGGGCGTCGTACGGCTGATGATGATGATGTTTTTTTTAAAGAACGTCTAGGGCCCTGTGCCGAGATTTTTCTTGCAGCTTCTTTTCCCCGGCTACACAGGTTGTGAGAATCTGCAGTGGCTTTACGCGGATGAGACGTTCGTTATGTAAAAATTGACGATTCAAAGTGTAACTATGTTCATCATGTCGTCCAAACCGTATCCGGCGACGGTGACTCCTGAATATCTATCCTGGATCGATGTTGTGGTGGGCTCTGATGTGGCTGGCGAAACCGAACTTCGACTTGAAGGTCCGGTCACACGGCACACAATAAAGCTGGCCTAACGAATTTTGTGTGTAGTTATAGGAGGGTTTCGGCCGAGTCTTCCGTATTCGGCGCTTAACTATGTTACCTACTGAATAAAGATATTTTTGAATTTGAATTTAACATAACAGTGTTAGTGACATCATAACGCAGTGTTAGTGACAACATAACGAATACTGAGGGGAATAATTCAAGCCATGATTTTGAGTTATTATCAAGTTCGGCTTCCCACGACTTCACCAGATCGTCGGTCCACCTTGTAGCGGGCCTACCCGCTGAGCGTCGTCGTTCGACAGCGCAGGACCGATCGTCGTAGAGATCCTTGGTGGAGGCCTATGCCCAGCAGTGGGCGTCGTACGGCTGATGTTGTAATCTTCTTAGCTTTTTTACATAAAGTGTGGACGGTTTCCCGGCGATCCTGCGCAAGCGATGTGCGTCCTTGTTGGGGCGCGTGCGCGCCAGTGGCAACAGCATCCTGCAGGTGGTCGCCCACAGTCCAGACTGTCCGCTTGTGTGGCATCTCGTGCGCGTGGCGATAGGCGCATTATAAATCCTATTTGTTTTGTGTTTAGTTTAATTTTACTAACCTACTTTAAATGCTACTAACACCAATGGAACTCTTTGTTTTCCGAACTAAATAAATAAAATAAAATAAAGTAAGCTTCACGTGAGCTTTAAATTTATTCTCTGACAAATTTAAAATGTTATCTGGTATTTTATCAAAGTGCATACATATGAGTACTTGTGACCGTACTGACCCTCAGACTGCCGGTGTGCAGGCGTCCGCCCACCATCTCGCGGATGCGCTGCAGCAGCGGCGCGTCGCCGCCCTCGTGCAGCTGTTGATCCAGCACGCGCTCCAGCTCCTCGCGGAACAGCTTTGAGGACATCAGGGCCTCCACGCGCTTCCTGCGCTCCATTTCGCGGACGTCCTGGGGAAATCATTCAGTTTTGGATTATTTCGACGAGACTCGTTTATTTATCCATACCAATATTAAAAATGGGAAAATGGCCCCGATTCCTGCAGAAACCTCCTAATTTTATTTTAAGTTATACCCGTCATTTTCTTAGAATAACCCGTGCGAATAAAATAGGCATCTCGCTGGTATGTAATCCGTTTGACGTGTCTACTTAATTCTGTCGTGTTATTGGCCGATGTAAAAATTTAGACTGTTGTTTTAGATTTAACGCTGTGTACGAATGCGAAGGACGTAATATACGATCCCGACGACCTGATTACTCTAGCCATAGAGGCAGCCAATCAGCTCGCGACACCAAACACTTCAGGACCCCGATACCGACCCCGCAGGAGTGGATGACGATTTTCCTCAATCAGCGCTTATCGCTATCGACTCACTAGGGTCGAGTAATTCTTTCAAATATTCTTCCTCTCAGACGACGCCCTGAGCCGAGGTTCGCGCCCGACTGGGCACCCTCAGGCCTGTTGTCTTAAACGTTGTACCGGGTGAGAGCTTTCAGCGCTCCCCATTTGTCCGGCCAAGTAGTTAATGCCATCTGCGGCAAATTTACAATACGTCAAAAAAAAAAACTGCAGTACTCACAGCGTCGATGTCCGCGGGGCGCTGCTTCAGCCTCTCGTCCTCCTCGGATAGGGCTCCGGTCCCGTTCGGGAGCGTCTCCGTGTCTGTATCCGCCATTCTTGTTTATCTGGAGAAAAGGATAAGAAACTGTTTATACATTGTTATAGGTTGAGGAGCTCGGTGGCGCAGCGGTTAACGCGCTCGGTCTGCGATTGTTGAAGTAAAGCAACTTTCGCAAAGGCCGGTCATTGGATGGGTGACCACAAAAAAAAAGTTTTCATCTCGAGCTCCTCCGTACTTCGGAAGGCACGTTAACCCGTTGGTCTCGGCTGCATTAGCGGTTGTTAATAACCATCAATCCGCACTGGGCCCGCGTGATGGTTTAAGGCCCGATCTCCCTATCCATCCACCGGGAAGGCCCGTGCCCCAGCAGTGGGGACGTTAATGGGCTGGTGATGATGCGTCGCTCCCCATTGGTCCGGCCAAGTAGTTAATGACATTTACGCTCGTGCTGGATTGGAAAAAATCTTCTAACTAGGCTACCAAGACAGATTCTGTTATAATAATACGTAACACAAAAACAAAAATTCTATTGTTCCATCCATGTTATGTTACCTAACACACGATGTACTCATAGCGTTCCCACAGTGAAGCAACTCGGATGTAATGTTAGTATTGTGAATTCGCTCCTTTTAGTGTTTCTGGTCGTTGGTTCAAGTATAAAGATTCCATCAAATCAAATCAAATCAAATATACTTTATTGCACAGAACTAAAATTTCAACAATCAGACATAACACATGAATACAGTACAATTTGGGCGGCCTTATTGCTCTAGAGCAATTTCTTCCAGGCAACCAACAAAAGGAAACAAACATTTACAACTTGGATGCGGGATGGTGCAACCAAAAAAAATAAATACCTAAAAGTAAAACTAAAGTTAATATAATAAATACTCTATACTCTGTCCATCCATACATCTTTCCATCATTCCATCTTTATTTTTAGATTTGTTTCGTAGATCGCATTATATAAAATTTGCTTCGTCTATCGCATTAATCGTGTAGATATGCGATTTAAGCTTATTTTGTTAAACTATTATTTCTTATTCTATGGTCAAACGCTAGTTCGGAAATGACTGGACAGTTCGTGGTGCGGTGCGGTTGTTCACGCCTCGCGACGATTGTCGACCACGCCGGCTTATCGCTATCGACCCGCTAAGGTCGATTAATTCTTACAAATATTTTTCCTCTGAGGTTCGCGCCCAACTGGGCACCCTCAGGTCTGTTGTCTTAAACGTTGTACCGGGTGAGCCTTCAGCGTTCCCCATTTGTCCGGCCAAGTAGTTAATGCCATCCGCGGCCTATCTACAATAAGTCATTCAATCACCTACTTGTACTTCAAGGTGGTACACGCATACCTTCTTCTTATCGTGCGGGTTGTGAGGTGAATTACCAGTCTCATCAACCCTGGTGTCAGGCTTACTACTGATCCGCCAAAGGCCCCTGACATAACTCATGTAACGACTACAAACTTACATCAGTAAGTAGTAACCGGGACCAACGGCTTAACTTGCCGAAGCACGGATCATCTTACTTTCGGACAATCAGGTGATTAGCCTGTAATGACCTAACCAAACTAGGGATCACAAAGTGATTTTTGTGATATGTCCCCACCGAGATTCGAGCCCGGGACCTCCGGATCATGAGCCCAAATATCTCAACCGCTGGACCTCTCTCTCTTTATTTAAGAGCTGCGCTCTTGTCGGTGGAGTAATCGCCTCTATTTTCATTATTCCATAGATAGGGCGTGTAGAACGGTGGTCGCCCCAATCGCCTTCCGTTCCGCAGTACACCGATCAATTTCTCAATCGGTGATGTTCCAGCTAGAGCCCTACCAGAATCCATTTCCTCAGCCTATAACCGGTACTGATACCGCTGCTGCCCGTCATCAAGGGCAACCACTGGACCACAGTGGCCATATACCTGGTAAACGCCTATTCACTCCAACGACATAAGCCCGTGGCTTGCTCCACGCCACACCGATCAGATTGAGCAACAACTCATCATTAACCCTTGTTCACTGGTCTAGACATATTGCGTAGGCGGCATTCTGATTTTTCGAATCGTGGGAAGACTTATGATCATCATTTTGTAATTGGCTTTATTCGTATCTGTAGTCTTATTTTAGGGTTCCGTGAACGGCCTCTGTGGTCCAGTGGTTGAGCGTTGGACTCACGATCCGGAGGCCCCGGGTTCGAATCCCGGTGGGGGTAAATCATAAAAATCACTTTGTGATCCCTAGTTTGGTTAGGACATTACAGGCTGATCACCTGATTGTCCGAAAGTAAGATGATCCGTGCTTCGGAAGGCACGTTAAGCCGTTGGTCTCGGTTACTATTTACTGATGTAAGTGAGTAATCGTTACGTGAGCCATGTCAGGGGCCTTTGGCGGCTCAATTATAACCCTGACACCAGGGTTGATGAGGTTGGTATTCCACCTCACAACCCACACGATAAGAAGAAGGGTTCCGTGCTTCAAAAGACGGCATAACTCTGAAGACTATTCTGGGCGCCATCCTACTCGCGTCGGAGAGAGTACGGTCACGAGCATTAATATGCATACACTTTGGTACCATGTCACATTAACTTTTTTGACAAATTGAAATGTAAGTCTCACTAAATGTCAAATATTTTAGTGCGACAGAGTCCTAAAGTGGGTACATTATATTGCTCATGACTGTACTGCGGGGTGGAAGGCCAGAGGGCCACTGCCCTATATGCCATATAGTATGATATTACTAATGTATTTATATCTATTAACATCATCATTATTATACTAACATTTCACCCACCTACTTATGGACACTTTTCAAAAATAATTATAATTAAGTACCTACGTATATTTGTTTATGAACACTTGTAATATATTTAAGTATTATTTTTATTTTTTATGTTATAAATAACATAAAAAATAAATTATATTAATATTAAATATATATTAATGTTATAAATAATATAAAAAATAAAAATAATACTTAAATATATTACAAGTGTTCATAAACAAATATACATAGGTACTTAATTATAATTATCATGTACGAACTTATGTAACAAAAATTAATAAATAAGTATGGAACATGATGTCCATGCCTCACTCGTCTGGGCCCGCAGAATACCAGCGTCGTGGCTCACGCCGCGGCTTATGCTGAGCGAGGTCCATTTATTGAGGACGTCCACCACCGCCACATGACTGTTACGACCAATATTTTGTATTTTATTATTATTTTTCTGTTTCTTTTACGTTTTTGTTAATAATTGTGATTTTGTGTCATCATCATCATCACCAGCCCATTAACGTCCCCACTGCTGGGGCACGGGCCTTCCCTATGGATGGATAGGGAGATCGGGCCTTAAACCACCACGCGGGCCCAATGCGGATTGGTGGTTATTAACGACTGCTAATGCAGCCGGGACCAACGGCTTAACGTGCCTTCCGAAGCACGGAGGAGCTCGAGATGAAAACATTTTTTTTTTGTGGTCACCCATCCTATGACCGGCCTTTGCGAAAGTTGCTTAACTTCAACAATCGCAGACCGAGCGCGTTTACCGCTGCGCCACCGAGCTCCTCATGAGTGATTTTGTGTAATATGTTTTTTTCCCCTACTGTGGTTGTATTGTTACTGTGGTGTCCTCTAATAATAAATACTTTCTTTCTTTCTATTTCCCTCTGAAAAGAAGCATGCAGAATGCTACACCGACAAGAGTATCCTCATCATCATCTCCCCTAGCGTTATCCCGTTTATCACGGGCTCCGCTACTTAGAAGATATGAATGCATGGGATTAACTGTCTGAGAACTGATAATGGCCCCGATTCCTGCAGACATCTCTTAATTTTACTTTAAGTTATACCTGTCATTTTCTTATCCGCCGAAAAGGAAAGGGACGGATGATTGACAGCTCTTAATTTTAGGAAGAATGAGTAAATAAATGAATAACCCGGGCGAATTTTTAGACGGTTGTTTTAGATTTGTGCTTAAAATTGACGTGTGTTCCATAAATTTTATGCTTGTCGATTACCCGTCCCTTTCCTTTTCGGCGGATAAGAAAAGGACAGATATAACTTAAAATAAAATTAGATGGTATTTACAGGAATTAGCACCATTAGGCAGCTAAATTACTCAATTGTATAACGATATTTTATGTTTTTTTTTTTTAAAGAACATCTAGGGCCCTGTGCCGAGGTTTTTCTTGCAGCTTCTTTTCCCCGGCTATACAGGTTGTGAGAAGCTGCAGTAGTTTTAGGCGGATGAGACGTTCGTTATGTAAAAATTGACGATTCAAAGTGGAACTATGTTACCTACTGAATGAAGATATTTTTGAATTTGAACTGTTCAGAGGCCGAGGATAGGAGTCCTAGTACATAACATACATAAACAGCCTATATACGTCCCACTGCTGGGCCTGTGCCCATATATGCTCCATATATGCGGCACAGGCCTCTCCTCAATCAACCTGAGGGGGTATGGAGCATACTCCACTACGCGGCTCCACTGCGAGTTGGTGGAGGTGTTTTTTACGGCTAATAGCCGGGACCAACGGCTTAACGTGCCCTCCGAAGCACGGAATCATCTTACTTTTTCGGACAATCAGGTGATTCAAGCCTGAAAAGTCCTTACCAAACAAAAGACAGTCTCGGACGTGATTTCGACAATGTCCCCATCGGGAATCGAACCCGGACCTCCAGATCGTGAGCCTAACGCTCTAACCACTAGACCACGGAGGAGTCCTAGTACGGCTTTGAAATAGACAACTCTGGGTTCTTCCAACCGGCCTACCTCGCTTCACAACAAAGGGGTCCACGTATGTTAATATCATTTTAATTATCACTCTTGCCTATATAATCAAGTAAAGATCATGAGATAAAACGCAATGCTGATGATTTCGACCGATCTAAAAAAGGAAGTTATTAAATGCATTGTGAACCACAACAAAGGAATATTATATTTTATACGTACACAACGGTCTCCGTGGTCTAGTGGTTAGAGCGATAGGGTTACGAACTGGAGGTCCGGGTTCGATTCCCGATGGGGACAATGTCGACATCACTTTGTGAGACTGTTCTTTTGGTAAGGACTTTTCAGGCTTGAATCACCTGATTGTCCGAAAAATTAAAATGATTCCGTACTTCGGAAGGCACGTTAAGTCGTTGGTCCCGGCTATTAGCCGTAAAAACACCTCCACCAACCCGCATTGGAGCAGCGTGGTGGAGTATGCTCCATACCCCCTCCGGTTGATTGAGCGAAGGCCTGTGTCCAGCAGTCGGGCGTATATAGGTTCTTTCACTGCTGTCTCACAAAGCAATTTCCTCAATGTCCCCATCGGGAATCGAACACGGACCTCCAGATCGTGAGTCCAACGCTCTAACCACTAGACCGCGAAAAAAGAAAGTGTTTTAGCGGCCAGGATGTGCTGCCGCCAAAGGATGTTATCGTGGTACCGAACTGAGCATAGTACCCCGCTAGCCACAAGTTCGGACTAGGGATCGACGATCCGACAGTGTTGTGTTGGAAGTTGTATTATATGCGTCTCGCTGTGTAAACTTCGATATCGCGTTTCACGACTGCTTGAAGACTGCATTATTGAATGTGGCGCCATCTATCTAAAATACCAGATAATATTTTAAATTTGTCAGAAAATAAATTTAAAGCTCACGTGAAGCTTACTTTATGTAAAAAAGCTTATTATAAGATTAATGACTACCTAAATGATAAAAATGTCTGGTATTGAATGTGTTCCTCTAGTTATTAAATAACTTTTAATGTATATCCTCATTGGTTTTTAAAAGATGTGTTGCTGTTGCAGTTTCTTGTCATTTCTTCTCCTCAGCCATAACACCTTGCGAAATGACGTAAATTCAAAAATGTTACATTGACCTTCAACAAGTTTATCCATGATAATTACGTTGAATAAATGATTCTGATCTATTGCATATGAGCGGAACTAGGTGGACAACTAGTTGGGTCCGCTACAGTGTAAAAAAAAAAAGACCACCGTCCACTCCAATGTTTACGTCCGCGCGTCTGATCGGTTGTATTTTAAGAATGTGGGGCACGCGTCACTAGTATTGATGCACCGTCCCAGGGAATATTCCCAAAGTAATAATGGCCCCGATTCCTGCAGACACCGCCTAATTTTATTTTAAGTTATATCCATCATTTTCATATCCGTCGAAAAGGAAAGGGACGGATGATTCACAGCTCAAATTTTAGGAAGAATGAGTAAATGAATGAATAACCCGGGCGAATCAAATAGGTATGTCGCTGGTATGCAATCCGTTTGACGTGCTGTCTACTTACCTGTGTCGGGTTATTGACTGATGTAAAATTTTTAGACGGTTGTTTTAGATTTGTCCTTAAAATTGACGTGTGTTCCATAAATTTTATGCTTGTCGATTACCCGTCCTTTTCCTTTATGGCGGATAAGAAAATGACAGATATAACTTAAAATAAAATTAGATGGTATTTACAGAAATTAGCACCAATATTTACATACATACATAAACTCTACATAAATACATAAACTTGAGGAGCTCGGTGGCGCAGCGGTAAACGCGCTCGGTCTGCGATTGTTGAAGTTAAGCAACTTTCGCAAAGGCCGGTTTTACGATGGGTGACCACAAAAAAAAAATGTTTTCATCTCGAGCTCCTCCGTGCTTCGGAAGGCACGTTAAGCCGTTGGTCCCGGCTGCATTAGCAGTCCTTAATAACCATCAATCCGCACTGGGCCCGCGTGATGGTTTAAGGCCCGATCTCCCTATCCATCCTAATTCCTAAGGAATTTGTATGTGCGACGTCATAGAAAAACGTGACAAAATCCCCGCTAAAATCCGTGCTTCGAAAGGCACGTTAAGCCGTTGGACCCGGTTACTACTTACTGATGTAAGTATGTAGTCGTTACATGAGCCATGTCAGGGGCATTTGGCGGCTCAGTTATAATAACCCTGACGGTTGTGAGGTGGAATACCAACCTCATCAACCCTGGGTTGATCCTCCACACCCAACTCACAACCCACACGATAAGAACGTGACAAAATGTCGCACTTTTCTTTATTAAAATTCATAAATAAAAAAAAAGAAAACGTTAATTGTCACCTTAGATCTGTCTTTATATAGTAAAATCAGAATTTCATAATTTATCTTTGACCTAGGAAACTAACCAATAGGCAGCCTTCTCACTCCACCCCAATTTCTTTCAGGCAACCAAGCATGCAACTATGGGTAACTACCATCAATACCAGACACCACTTAATACCACAGAGCATAAATCAGTCAAACAATGTGAATCCAAGATGGCTACAGGGTCAATGACCGCTACGGTGACCATGGGTTTTGGGGATTTCTGTACTTTTTTATAAGACTGACTGAATGACTCGGCTCAGAAAACTTGGTGAGGTGTGGGTACTTAGTTCACCTTGCGATAGATTTATCTCAAGTACAGTTTTCACTAACACAGTCGGCTCGACCATTATAGACGGCGATACGGCTCACCTATCACTTTGGTCTGACAGAAAGCTCGGTGAGGTGTGGGTACTTAGTTCATGTTGCGATGGAGGTACCTTTAACTACCCCAATTGGGATATAGGCGTTCACTTATGTTTTTAATAGGCAACCTAGTTAAATAAGACACTCTTTACGCGACGTTACTTGTTGTAGATTTGCTGCAAACGGCATTAACTACTTGGCCGGACAAATGGGGAGCGTTGAGCGCTCTCACCTGGTATACAATTTAAGACGAGAAACCAGACAGGGTTACTCAGTTGGGCGCATATTTATTTACACATAACTACATAACATAAGCTCAAGACTATATCCCAATTGGGGTGGTCAGAGGTACATCCATCGCAAGGTGAACTAAGTACCCACACCTCACCGAGCTTTCTGTTAGACCAACGTGATAGGTGAGCCGTATCGCCGTCTATAATGGTCGAGCCAACTCAGTGAAAACTGCACTTGAGATAAATTGATAACTCATTCGTGCAAGTCCGGTACCGGAGTCCAAACCGGCGCTTCCCGTTTGAGAAGCAAGCCTTTGTACCACCACTTACTTAGGACCGTTCTACATACAAAATACAAAAAAAAATACAAAATACTTTATTTGTAGAAAACCAATACACTATTATAGGTGATTGGAGCCTCCTTTTAAGCGTTGCGCCTGTATCAGGAGACACCGCTCTTCCCGAGAAAACTCATTGTAGGTACTACAAATAAGTAAAACAAACAACCAAAAGTAACTTACATACTATTTATACAGATATGTCTGCCCGTAGAAAATTATGGATCTACCTACTCCACTCCAATCTCATCAGTCATCCCGTGATCATGGCACTTGCAACAGTGTCGAAATATCGGGAGTCTCATATCCCCATTTAAACGCGGTAAGAACCCGTTATTATGTGCTTTAATTACTATTTATAGGTAACAAATTATAGGTGATTGTGTGTGTGTGTGTATGTGTGTGTGTGTATATGTGTGTGTGCACTTACACTTCTTTATTAATTTTATTATACAAGTATGCCGATCTGACATAAAATTGTCTCCGCGCAAAACAAGTTTTAACATACATACATAAACTCACGCCTATTTCCCACCGGGGTAAGCAGACACAATAGAATTCCATTTGCTTCGATCCTGACACACTTCTCTTGCTTCCTCCACATTCATCAATCGCTTCATACACACACGCCGGTTATAGAGTAGATCGTACAGAACCTTCACCGTTTGGACCGTTCAATACGTAATAATTATTCTTTACTCTATGTCAAAATCACTATTTAACCACAAACCGGCCTCTTTATGTTAAGCAATGATTTATTCTGTCTATTGACTTTGTCTTTGGTAATATTTACTCTGTGGTTAGCTTAACGACCCTGATGGTGTTGTGGAACTTAATATGGCTGCTTCTTGGATTTAACATGCATTGGAAAGATGTGAAGAGTTGAAGCCGTGGCAGCCCAGTTGGTAGAACGCCTGCCTCTCACTTTGAGGTCGTAGGTTCGAATCCAGCACAGGCCTAAACCGAATTCATGTTCGGATCATAAATGATTATCACGTGCTCTGCCGTGAAAACATCGTGAGGAAACCCACATTACCGAGAAATGCATTTTCAGGTATGTGACCTAACCTGTATTGGGCTGGTTTTCCCTTCGCGGGTTGGAAGGTCAGACAGGCAGTCGCGGAGATGATGAAAGAGTTGAAGAAAAAATAACTGTAACGGAGACTTTGGAGAACCGGAGAGGAAATATGTTTGGCCATCTGATACGACGCGATTCGTTCATAAAGAAGATCATAGAAGTTAACATTGAGGGAAAGAGAAGAAGGGATAGACCTAATAGAGCATTTATGAAACAAAAGAGAAGGTGCAGATCGTGTCGTATCGGGAGGTGAAGGATTTGGCGGAGAAGAGAGGAATGGCGATTATTCCACTGAAGATTTAACAGGACTCTTTTTTGATCGTGAGCCTAGCGCTCTAACCACTAGACCACGGAGGCTGTGAAATAATACAAAAATTAAATAAAATTAGATGGTTAGAGCGTTAGGCTCACGATCTGCAGGGTTCGATTCCCGATGGGCACATTGTCGAAATCACTTTGTGAGACTGTCCTTTGTTTGGTAAGGACTTTTCAGGCTTGAATCACCTGATTGGCCGAAAAAGTAAGATGATTCCGTGCTTCAGAGGGCACGTTAAGCCGTTGGTCCCGGCTATTAGCCGTAAAAAACCTCCACCAATCCGCATTGGAGCAGCGTGGTTGAGTATGCTCCAAACCTCCGGTTGATTGAGGAGATGCCTATGTCCAGCCGTGGGACGTATATAGGCTGTTTATGTTATGTATGAAATGTATGTATGAGGAGCTCGGTGGCGCAGCGGTTAACGCGCTCGGTCTGCGATTGTTGAAGTAAAGCGACCTTCGCAAAGGCCGGTCATAGGATGGGTGACCACAAAAAAAAATTTCATCTCGAGCTCCTCCGTGCTTCGGAAGGCATGTTAAGCCGTTGGTCCCGGCTGCATTAGCGGTTGTTAATAACCATCAATCCGCACTGGGCCCGCGTGATGGTTTAAGGCCCGATCTCCCTATCCATCCATAGGGAAGGCCCGTGCCCCAGCAGTGGGGGCGTTAATGGGCTGATGATGATGATGTTATGTATGTATGTACTAGATTCAGATCCATCAGACTGATGTGCCTGTAACCTGGCAACCCCATTAGGTGAGGAACCCGATCTCGGGCCGCATTATCGGCTTAGTGCGGGGCTTCAAGTCAGGGTCGGAGCGGGTAGTTCATGAACCCGTGGCTCAGATATCACTACACAACATAAACAGTCTATACAGGAGGAGCTCGGTGGCGCAGCGGTAAACGCGCTCGGTCTGCGATTGTTGAAGTTAAGCAACGGTCATAGGATGGGTGACCACAAAAAAAGTTTTCATCTCGAGCTCCTCCGTGCTTCGGAAGGCACGTTAAGCCGTTGGTCCCTGATGATGATGATGAAGCAAATAACTGATTATGACTTCTGTTAGACCAACGTGATAGGTGGTGAGCCGTATAGCCGCCTATAATGGTCGAGCTAACTCTAACATAATATAGGTTTACGACTATATGGAGTAGTCAGAGGTACATCTATCGCATGATGAACTAAGTACCCACGCCTCACCGAGCTTTCTGTTAGACCAACGTGATAGGTGAGCCGTATCGCCGTCTATAATGGTCGAGACAACTGTAACATAATACAGTGAAACTTGGTTAAGTGGGACCTGGATAAGTGAGAAACCTCCATAACTGGAACTCATGCTGAGGTCCCAACACTTTGGCACTGAATTACCTCTGTTAGTGGGACGAGGTAAGCCTCTATATCTGGGATTCGTTCTTTCGATTTATCATCATAGTTACCTCTATAACTGAGACAGCGAGTAAATTTTATATGCATAAACCTCTGTAACTGAGATAACATTGTTTGTTTACTCATTCTTATTCTACCCACAAATTCCACACGTAATTCCAAGTACGTAAGTACAAATTTTGAGCTTCAATTACCTTCATTTTTAGTTTCGCTTTACTATCATACAGATGTTTATTTGAAAAATACATAACACGTTATTTTATTTAATGATCGCACCTGTATAACTGAAATAACCTGTATTCTCACCTCTATTAATGGAACCCTCTGTAAATGAGACAGATATTTATTTATACCTGTATATCTGAGACACTGGGTAAGTGGAATACCTCTATAAGTGAAACGACATCGCAGGGCCCTTGATGTCTCACTTAACCAGGTTTCACTGTATAAGTTGACAACTATATCCCAATTGGGGTAGTCAGAGGTACATCCATCGCAAGATGAACTAAGTACCCACACCTCACAGAACTTCTGTTAGACCAACGTGTGGTGGTGAGCCGTTGTGACACCTGTCCTACAAATCAAAAGCCCTTATACGCACCCTACACAACCAAAACCCCACAAAGGGCTATCAGTCAATCTGATTGTAACAAATTACTGCCCTCCATACATACATAATGTGTGTGTGTGTGTGTGTGTTTGTATGAACTTGTCATGCTCACATACAGACATACGATACGATAATGTTATCTGTTAGGTTAATAGATCATTTGAGGTTACGTAGTATTAATCAGAACGAAAAAAAAGACGTAAACAGCTATTTTCATACAATACCTAGGTATCAACCGGAGGCGGAGCATACTCCACCACGCTGCTCCACTGCGGGTTGGTGGAGGTGTTTTTACGGCTAACAGCCGGGACCAACGGCTTAACGTGCCCTCCGAAGCACGGAATCATCTTACTTTTTCGGACAATCAGGTGATTCAAGCCTGAAAAGTCCTTACCAAACAAAGGACAGTCTCACAAAATTATTTCGACAATGTCCCCATCGGGAATCGAACCCGGACCTCCAGATCGTGAGCCTAATGCTCTAACCACTAGACCACGGAGGCTGTTGCCACCCCTCCGGTTGATTGAGGGGAGGCCTGTGCCCAGCAGTGGGACGTATATAGGCTGTTTAGTTTATGTATTGTATGTGTACCTAGGTATAAAAAATGTGGTCATCGTAGTCCTGTGGTAGACAGGCTTGCTTCTCAAAAGGGGAGCGCCGTTTCGAACCCCGGCACCGGACTTAGACCAATGACTAATTAATTTATCTCAAGTGCAGTTTTCACTAACACAGTCGGCTCGACCATTATAGACGGCGATACGGCTCACCTATCACGTTGGTCTAACAGAAAGCTCGGTGAGGTATGGTTACTTAGTTCATCCTACGATGGATGTAGGTACCTACAATCAAAGGGCAAAAGTTCAGTCACTGAGTCCAGCGAATTATTTGTAAACAGTGGTGAAATTATGAACCATTAGTTGTCATAATTATAAAATTTATGTTTTTGTAGGTGCTTTTGGTCTATTACAGAAACGACATGTAACCAGGAGGTCCTAAGTGCAACCAGTTAATTTATTACTTTGCATAAAACTGATTGGACTTTTGCACCTTATCGTACCTCCTCCTCCGAACAACAACACCCACCCCACTCCCTATCAACCAGAGATTATAGAAGCATACTCCACCACGAAAAGAAAAAAAAAACAAAAAAAAGAGAACCATATTGAAGACTATAGAGAACCGGAGAGGAAATATGATTGGCCACCTGATACGACACGATTCATTTATAACAAACATTATAGAAGGAAAAATTGAAGGGAAGAGAGGAAGGGGTAGACCTAGGATAACATTTACGAAACAAATAAAAGAGAAGGTGCAGGTCGTGTCGTATCGCGAGGTGAAGGTTTTGGCGGGAAGAAGAGAGGAATGGCGGTTACTCCACCGACAAGAGCGCAGCTCCTAAATAGAGAGAGAGAGACTTCACCACGCTGCTCCACGTATAATTAATTAATTAACACCTTATAGACACTACAATAACACAGACTTAAATAAACAAATACATCCACACTGGTATTCCAGAGTCAATAAAAAAAACAACAAAGGCTGAACGCGCCGAACACCCATGCCGACGAACAAAATTAAAAAGTCGGTGAAATTTTAAAATTGGAACGGGCGGAAGTACATTCCTCGCGCACTATTTTGGTCTGCTCTTCGCGTTCCTATAAAATCTTTTTTTGGGTGAAAATAAATATTATTAGGGTACCGCTGGTTTATTAAGTAGAACTGTTATTTTGTTTTTTTATTTATTTTAACGGTCCTTTTTATTTACTTTTTTTTAACGATTGATGAACGTGGAGGAAGCAAGAGAAGTGTGTCAGGAGCGAAGCAAATGGAATTCCATAGTCTCTGCTTACCCCTGTGGGAAATAGGCGTGAGTTTATGTATGTATATATGTACTATACTAACACAGCACAGTTGGCTCGACCATTATAGACGGCGATACGGCTCACCACCTATCACGTTGCGTGTTGTGCACATGAGCTCCATCAGCTCATTCCACCAAGTCCATTCCATCTGAGGACATCCAGACGTACGGCGGGTTACCATCCTTACTTGGTTGACATACCACTAATCCGCACCAAGCGCTTCGCGTCATCTTTCATAATGCGCAGAGCCAAGGAATGGAATGGGCTGCCGGCGTCGGTGTTTCCTGAATCTTATAACCTGGGGTCCTTTAAATCACGGGTGAATAGGCATTTTCTGGGTAAGCTCGTTCCACCGCCGATCTCTTCTTCTCCTCGTGGAAGAACAAAGTCAAGAGTAAACCCATCTTAGGTTAAAGAAAAAAGCTTTGGTCTAACAGAAAGCTCGGTGAGGTGTGGGTACTTAGTTCATCTTGCTATGTATGTACGTCTGACTACCCCAATTGGGATATAGTCGTGAGCTTAAGTTATGTTAACTGTCGGTTACTCGCGCGATGCGGATGCTTAACGCCCTGGCCCAGGACAACCCGGACGTTGACCTGTACAGCTGTTCGGTGGCCAAATTCCCAGATGTGGCATTTCGCTATTGTTCACGTTAAATAATAATAATTGTTATGTCTTATATGTGTTTGTTTCAGTCGAATTGGTTTTTACTGTAATGGCTGAATGTAAAACTGTAAAAATAAATAAATAAATAAATGTTAGAGTTGGATCGACCATTATAGACGGCGATACGGATCTTAATTTCAGACATTCAGGTGATCAGCCTGTAATATCCTAACCAAACCAGGGCTCACAAAGTGATTTTTGTTATCTTCTTATTGTGTGGGTTATGAGTTGGATTTCAACCTCATCAACCCTGGTGTCAGGGTTACTATTGAGCCGCCAAATGCCCCCGACATGAATCATGTAACGACTACGTACTTACAGTGTAAGTGAATTTTGAATTATATACGGAACCAAACCGCGCCAGCTTAAGTTACCATCCTACCCGGACTACCAAAATGGAAATAATTTTTATTTTAGATTCCTTTTAAAGTCGAGCCGACGTGACTTTCCTCAAGTTAGGTATGTTTTGACAAGCCGTCTTTGTGGATTTACTACTGGATACGCGGTCAGATTAATACGATGATCATTGATGTTTTAGGCGGTGGTGGTATATTTCGGATTGCGATTGGGGCAGCCACCGTTCTACGCGCCCTATCTATGGAGTATTGAAGGCGATTACTCCACCGACAAGAGCGCAGCTCTTAAACTTCCAGGGTACGGTATTATAATTACGGTATTGGGTCATAGTCCCGAGCTTACGTTGTTTTACTCGTAACTTATGTTTCAGTTAAAAACTGCTCAAGAAACGATTACCCCAGTTGAGAACGGCTTCCATTAGTTTCAATTGTTATGCTTACTTAGTATTACTTGCAATGGAAGCCATAAGAACGGCGGTGAGAGGAAGCTAGTTCATCTATAATAAATAAATAAATAATAAATAAAAATAATCTTTATTTTCCCTTCACAAAGGTAACACAAATTATGTAAACTTAACTAAGGTAATGATATACACTATAGTGCCTTTGTGAGAGACTGGTGTCGATACTAGGTGTGACCCTGTGTGACAGATCACCAGGCTCCCAACCTCTTACGGAACTCCTAATTTATAACCTTAGAACTATAGAAAAGTGAAGCCAAAACAAAACATAAAAATTGAGTGGTACACAAAAGAAGTATGTAAAGTAAATGTAAAGATTCTGTGTGCGTTTGAGTGCGTGTGTGTGTGAATGTGAGCGCGCGTCTGTGTGCGCATATGTGTGTGTGTGTGTGCGTGTAACTATAGAATAAAGAATAATACTTTGGCAGCGAGGATGTGCTGCCGCCAAAGGATGTTTTCGTGGCACCGAACAGAGCATAGCCATATATCGGTAGTGTGACTAGGGATCGACGATCCACTACTTAGTGTCATGTTGGAAGTTGCACACAGGATGTAAGTGATATCGTAACGAAAACTTTGAGGGATGATTCAGACCATGATTCTGAGTTGAAATCATCAACTCATCTCATATCATCATCATAATATCATCAAATATGACCAGGCTGTAATGTCCTAACCAAACTAGCGATCTTAAAATGATTTACAATATTCAATATTCTTGTGATATATCCGGGATTATATATAACAGACTCCGTGGTCTAGTGGTTAGAGCGTTAGGCTCACGATCTGGAGGTCCGGGTTCGATTCCCGATGGGGACATTGTCGAAATCACTTTGTGAGACAGTCCTTTGTTTGGTAAGGACTTTTCATTGTCGGAAAAAGTAAGATGATTCCGTGCTTCGGAGGGCACGTTAAGCCGTTGGTCCCGGCTATTAGCCGTAGAAACACCTCCACCAACCCGCAGTGGAGCAGCGTGGTGGAGTATGCTCCATACCCCCTCCGGTTGATTGAGGGGAGGCCTGTGCCCAGCAGTGGGACGTATATAGGCAGTTTATATATATATATATGCATATATCCGGGATTTGAACCCGGGTCCTCCGGGGTCGAGCCCAACGAACCACTGGACCACGGAGGCCACGGATGTAGTCGTGAGCTTAAATGTTATTGAATTGTCCGCTCTCATTCGCTTGCCGCTAATCTCCTGGCCACAACATTATAATTACTATCACCACTTGCTACTCTCTCGGGGCTCAGATAACGCAACGCGTTGCAAATGTCTACGTGTTGTAATTAGTTTGTTACAAACTGCAACTTGTAAGTAAAAAGTATATTTAATGTTAAACTCTAGTGAGTTTAACATTTGCAAGCTTAACATTTGCTAACTCATTGGTGCTAATTCCTGTAAATACCATCTAATTTTATTTTAAGTTATATCTGTCATTTTCTTATCCACCGAAAAGGAAAGGGACGGGTAATCGACAAGCATAAAATTTATGGAACACACGTCAATTTTAAGCACAAATCTAAACCAACCGTCTAAAAATTTTACATCCGTCAATAACCCGACACAGTTAAGTAGACAGCACGTCAAACGGATTGCATACCAGCGACGTACCTTTTTGATTCACCCGGGTTATTCATTCATTTACCCATTCTTCCTAAAATTAAGAGCTGTGAATCATCCGTCCCTTTCCTTTTCGACGGATATGAAAATGACGGATATAACTTAAAATAAAATTAGGCGGTGTCTGCAGGAATCGGGGCCATTGTACATGTAAAGTTTCAAATGCATAGATATTATACTTAAGATTTTGATGACGTATGATAAATACCTAAAGAATGTTTGACCTATACACACTTAGCAAATTTAACATTGTGCCTAACCCGTAAGGTATTGTGGGCCGAAGGACGTAATATACGATTACCCTACCCATAGAGGCAGCCAATCAGCTCGCGACACCAAACACTTCAGGACCCCGATACCGACCCCGCCGGCGTGGTCGACGACTTCCCTCAGTCAGCGCTTATCGCTATCGACCCACTAGGGTCGATTAATTCTTTCAAATATTTTTCCTGTCAGACGACCTGAGCCGAGGTTCGCGCCCAACTGGGCACCCTCAGGCCTGTTGTCTTTGTACCGGGTGAGAGCCCTCAGCGCTCCCCATTTGTCCGGCCAAGTAGTTAATACCATCTGCGGCAAATCTACAATAAGTCACGTCAAAAAAAACAGGTGTTGCGTGAGGTTGTATGTATGTATGTTAACGGTAATAAACCTACATTCATTTGCATATGCATAACAGATGCATCTGCGCGTAATGTATGCGCATACGACCTGTACAGACAAACATAGCATTGTACTGCGCGCTAAATATAGTGTCTTAGTTACACCGTACCGAACGGCCTCCGTGGTCCAGTGGTTGAGCGTTGGGCGCACGATCCGGAGGCCCCGGGTTCGAATCCCGGTGGGGCCACATCAGAAAAAACACTTTGTGATCCCTAGTTTGGTTAGGACATTACAGGCTGATCACCTGATTGTCCGAAAGTAAGATGATCCGTGCTTCGGAAGGTACGTTAAGCTGTTGGTCCCGGTTACTACTTACTGATATAAGTATGTAGTCGTTACATGAGCCACGTCAAACCATATCTCACATAGTGAACGAGTGCCCTCTGCACCGGTTCCCAGGTGGCATAGCCGGGCTGCATTGTGTGACGGATTCGGCAGAGACTTGGTTGGGGAGCTTCAGCTGGATATATGATCCACGCAGGATATTTTATTTTTGTCTGTCATACGCAATAATAATAATGAGCCACGTCAGGGGTCTTTGGCGGCTCAATAATAACACTGACTAAAGCACATAATAACGGGTTCTTACCGCGTTTCAATGGGGATATGAGACTCCCGATATTTCGGATTACTGAGTCATCCCGTGATCATGGCACTTGCAACAGTGTCGAAATATCGGGAGTCTCATATCCCCATTTAAACACGGTAAGAACCTGTTATTATTTGCTTTAATTATGATAATTACCGCGTAACCTTAAAACAATGTAATAACCCTGACACCAGGATTGATGAGGCTGATATTCCACCTCACAACCCACACGATAAGAAGAAGACTACTGAATACTGAGGGACGGAATTTTCCGTCAATATTTTAATACATGCATAACATCATGCCTATTCCCCATCGGGATAGACAGAGATCACGGAAACTCGAGTAATAAGTTTCGGAGTTAAGTGACCTAACCTGTATTGGGCTGGTTTTCCCTTCGCAGGTTGGACGGTCAGACAGGCAGTTGCTTAAAAAACCGGACCCGTCAAATCTTCAGGTTAGGTAAGCGGACCCTGTGAAACACAGGATAATGCTAGGGAGATGATGAAGACTAAATATAGAACGGTAACACTCCGCCCTCGCCAATTCGTAACGGGCGCCGACTTCACCCCCTCTGGGTTCTTCAGTCTTAAATGGACTTCAGCTGCTGAGGAGTAAGAGGCTCGCGCGGATTATCTATCTCTCTCGCACCTACGCGTTAGGCGGCTCACGGTAAGAATGAGATTTTCGAATGGAGTGTGGAATCTGGGGGCACGGGAGTGCCCCCGCCAAGACGAGCAAAGCGAAGCGCTAGGGCACCTACCTTTGGCAGGTAAGACAGGCAGTTGCTTCTGTAAAAAACCGGACCTGTCAAATCTTCAGGTTAGGCCAGCGGACCCTGTGAAACACAGGATAATGCTAGGGAGATGGTGTTGTAAAGCAAAGAGACGCATTTTCCTTTGTTACCGAAAACCCGCAGAAAAAATGAGGGTAGATTCGACCTGCGCAAAACGGCCGACCTACTTTCGTATAAGGACAAAGGAATGAGTGACCTTGCCAAAGTCTATTGGGGAGCATTAAATGGTTTATTAACACGATATATAAATATATATACAGGGTGTTAGTGACATCGTAACGAAAGCTTTGACGGATTGAGACCATGATTCTGAGTAGATATAATAATAATAAAAACTTTATTTCGGACATTTTTACATCCACAATGGTTAGTAATAACACCACTACCAGTACTACCACTGTGGAGGTGGTGGTTTTTTGGTGGATGGCGATTACTCCACCGACAAGAGCGCAGCTCTTAAATAGAGAGAGAGAATGGTTAGTAAGGGACTTATACTATCAAGAAGATATCAAGATTAGATTCTTAGATTGATATCAAGTGGAATTTTCCTTTAATATCAACCCTGATATCAGGGTTACTATTGAGCCGCCAAAGGCTCCTGACGTGGCTCAAGTCACGACTACTTACTTACATTAGTAAGTAGTAACCGGGACCAACGGCTTAGCGTGCCTTCCGAAGCGCGGATCATCTTACTTTCGGGCAATCAGGTGATCAGCCTGTAATGTCCTAACCAAATCAAATCAAATATACTTTATTCCACAGAACTAAATTTCAACAATCAGACACAACACATGAACACAGTACAATTTGGGCGGCCTTATTGCTCTAGAGCAAACTGGGGACCACGAAGCAATTTTTGTGATAATTATGTCCCCACCGGGAAACGAACCCAGGACCTCCGGATCGTGAGCCCGACGCTCAACCACTGGACCACGGAGGTCGTCACTAAAACTATAATAACATGACACATTTAATCAACAACGCGAGTGGTAAAACCTAACACCGGCGAGGTGTGCGTGCGTCGTATATTGATTCACGACCTGCGCCCTACTGGCGCCCAGAATGGGGCCGATGTCTATTTGACAAGCGTTGGCGAGTTGGCGACGACAATTAATAGTAATTTTAAATTTTCACTTCTTATGCTAGATAAATCTGTTATAAAACACAACTGTTTGTTACCCAAATAAAAAAAAATAGATTAACAGTGAATTATTCAAACGCCAATTAAATTTAACAGGATTCTAAAGTCCCAGTTAAGTCGTAGAACTGTTGCACAGACTCCTGTTAGCGGTGAACTAATCTCAATTTAAAATTTAACTAATGGAAGTTTCTAATCTCGGCGCCGCGATCGTTTCTTTTAAATTGACTTTGACGTTTTTGACATAAACCATAGACAAGAGTGACACTTTTCATATTTCATTCATTCATTACTTATTCATTCCGGTTTCTTCAGCATGGCAACAGCAGGCTTGATTATTTTAACTGCAGGTTTAATTCTTAGTTAGCTAACGACAATATTTTGTGTGTCCCCTCGATCAACCGGAGGGGGTATGGAGCATACTCCACCACGCTGCTCCACCGGTACCGGGGTTCGAACCGACACTCCTCATTTGAGAAGCAAGCCTGTGAACTATATCCTCGTAAGGCCCGGATTTCCAGATACAATAGTTAAACAATGGGATTTGGATTTTAAAAGGACTTTGGGCCTTAAGACCATAGGACCACAATGACTACTCTATAAGTAAATAAATCGCTGTCTCCTATCAATCAACCCATTCGACTGGCAACTGTAAACAAAGTCTTGGTACTACAAGAGTGTTCCTTGCTGTGGGTTGGTATTACTTATGTCTGTCTATTTACGTTCCTTCAGTGGAAATGATGTCAGTTTTTACGAGTTTCTTTATGGACTGACAGCTTTGCGGGGCTTGGAAGCTCCCGGATTCAAATCCCGGTGGTGACATATCACAAAAGTCACTTTGTGTTCCCTTATTTGGTTAGGACATTGGCTGATCATCTGAATGTCTACCTGAATGTTGGGCGCGAACTTTGGCTCAGGGTGTCGTCGTCTGAGAGGAAGAATATTTGAAATAATTAATCGACCCTAGCGGATCGATAGCAATAAGCGCTGAATGAGGGGGGGTATCCCTCATCTTTCGTATGAAAGTAACATAAATACATACATACATAAACCCACGCCTATTTCCCACCGGGGTAAGCAAGACTATAGAATTCCATTTGCTTCGATCCTGACACACTTCTCTTGCTTCCTCCACATTCATCATACACGCACACCGGTTCAGAGTAGATCGTATTAAACCTTTTCTAAGGACATCTCCTATTTGGTCAATGTAAGTCCTTTTCGGTCAAGTAACATAAATAAATGTTGCGCTCTTCTCGGTGGAGTAATCACCTTCAATACTCCATAGATAGGGCGTGTAGAACGGTGGTTGCCCCAATCGCCTTCCGTTCCGCAGTACACCGACCAATTTCTCAATCGGTGATGTTCTAGCTAGAGCCCTACCAGAATCCATTTCCTCGGCCTCCAACCAGTACAAAGTCATCATCATCATCACCAGCCCATTAACGTCCCCACTGCTGGGGCACGGGCCTTCCCTATGGATGGATAGGGAGATCGGGCCTTAAACCATCACGCGGGCCCAGTACGGATTGATGGTTATTAACGACTGCTAATGCACCCGGGACCAACGGCTTAACGTGCCTTCCGAAGCACGGAAGAGCTCGAGATGACAACTTTTTTTTTGTGGTCACCCATCCTATGACCGGCCTTTGCGAAAGTTGCTTAACTTCAACAATCGCAGACCTAGCGCGTTTACCGTTGCGCCACCGAGCTCCTCAGTACAAAGTAAATAAATGTTACTATACAAAAATATCAACAGCCTCCGTGGTCTAGTGGTTAGAGCGTTAGGCTCACGATCTGGAGGTGCGGGTTCGAGTCCCGATGGGGACATTGTCGAAATCACTTTGTGAGACTGTCCTTTGTTTGGTAAGAACTTTTCAGGCTTGAATCACCTGATTGTCCGTAAAAACACCACCAACCCGCAGTGGAGCAGCGTGGTGGAGTATGCTCCATACCCCCTGGGGAGGCCTGTGCCCAGCAGTGGGACGTATATAGGCAGTTTATGTATACAAAAATATCACAAAGCGCCCGCCTAGTAACAGCGACACCGAAATAGTCTATATTTTGAGCCCGCGGACTCCGATCGATACAAACCCAATTTGGACTGCTCATGAAGGGTAAGGGGGTAAATGTCATTCTATGAGAAAGTACACAGAATGGAATATAAAATTGTTTTTTAGTGTCCACTACACACAAAAACAAGACAATAACATAATAATAAAGTTTATTTAGGTAAAACCTACGACAAACAAGATGGGCGGATGTGGTCAAATAGGACCTGTGCATGTGCAATGTCTCCGAGAACGATACGTCGTCTGATAGAGCGAAGTGGAAGAGAAGTATGAAGAAGGCAGACCCCACCATCAGATGGGAATAATAAATGCCAAGGAGAGAGAGAGAGAGAGATGTAAAACCTACGACCCACATAAACATTTACAACATTAAAATATACACACTTGGACTAAAATATGGGTATGGGTATCTTAAACACATAACCCTCCATTTACTTCGCTGCAGTCGGGTAAAAACCACTGAACCGACACTTCTCCATTTATGGGATTCACGGAATACAATGGCTTTAAATCGATGAAGCAGTTGTAAGCGTTCTATTGGTAAATTAAACTCAAATCGAACAAGCAACGCAGTGGGGTGAAATAAGTAGGTATGTTATTATGTTGTAAGTGGGTTGGTGTCTGTTACTCGCGGTGGATAAGGGCGGATTTGAGGTGTCCGTTATGAGGGTGTACGAGCTAACTCGCACATTATTATTTTACGCTGACATATCTTTTCATGCTCTCTTCTTCTTCTTCTTTTTTTTCTTTTCTTTTTTTACGTTGAGCGGATGAAGGATAATAGAATTGCAAAAGCGGTATATAAAGCGAAAGTTGATGGTAGGCCTGGCAGAGGAAGACCGAGAAGGACTTACGATGATCAAATTGGAGATGTCCTTATAAGGTTCAATACGATCTACTCTGAACCGGCGTGCGTGTATGAAGCGATTGATGAATGTGGAGGAAGCAAGAGAAGTGTGTCAGGATCGAAGCAAATGGAATTCTATAGTCTCTGCTTACCCCGGTAGGAAATAGGCGTGAGTTTATGTATGTATGTATCTTTTCATACATATTGTAAACTAGCTTTTGCCCGCGACTTCGTCCGCGTGGCGTGTTATAAAAGGCAGATCTTTGTGTGTGGGTGCATGTCAAATTTCAAGCATCTAACTTATGCATACACACATCTCCCTAGCATTATCCCGTTTTTCACAGGGTTCGCTTACCTAACCTGAAGATTTGACAGGTCCGGTTTTTTACAGAAACGACTGCCTGTCTGACCTTCCAACCCGCGAAGGGAAAACCAGCCCAATACAGGTTAGGTCACATACCTCCGAAAATGTATTTCCCGGGAATGTGGGTTTCCTCACGATGTTTTCTTTTACCGCTGAGCTCGTGATAAATTCGATGATCATTGGTTTAGGTCTGTGCTGGGTTCGCACCTGCGGCCTCAAAGTGTGTGTGTGCGCATCTGTGTGTGTGACGTCAGACGCCATACGATACAAGTCTAAACTAAGTTCGAGAGGGGTGAGGTAAACCTGGCTCAGGCGCTGGTGGGGAGCGGAGACAACACACAATAGAATTATGATACGTTATTAAAACTTACAATGAATTACGATCCCAAAATGCAAATGGCGGATATATTCCTCGTTACTTACCTGAAAACAAAATAAAAAATACATTAGTAAATGAAATATCCTTCTTCTAATCGTATGGTCAGGTGGATTACCAGCATCAACTCTGGTGTCATGGTTACTATTGAGCCGCCAAAGGCCCCTGACATGGCTCATGTAACGACTACTTACTTGCATCAGTAAGTAGTAACCGGGACCAACGGCTTAACGCGTCTTCCGAAGCACGGATCATCTTACTTTCTGACAATCAGGTGATCAGCCAGTAATGTCCTAACCAAATTAGGGACCACAAGTAATTTTTGTCATGTCCCCACCCGGAATCCAACCCGGGACCACGGAGGTCGTCACAATAGTAATTAAATACATTAGTCAGTAATTCACTTAATTTTCAATATTAGTAAAATTTACGTTCTTGGAATGTTGGAGATACCAATTGAATGGTAACACTTATGTCATCAATGGGCTAGCAATGGCGGCTTCGCTTGGGATTGAGCATACCTGGTCTTCTTATACCATGGGTACCACCATCACTCAATAACTTTAGCTACAAGCAAAAAAACTGCGCAAAATAAAACTGTGGTGTCAAACACCTTATAACTACTCACAATGGCTTGTTCAAACCATGGGGGCATTGACCATAGCGACGCGTAAATTGGACGAATTAACATAGGTACATGCATGTGAAGACGCGCTTGGGAACGTTACGGGGTTGCTAGAGAAACGAAGCATTGGTGCTAATTCCTGTAAACACCATCTAATTTTATTTTAAGTTATATCTGTCATTTTCTTATCCGCCAAAAAGGAAAGGGACGGGTAATCGACAAGCATTAAATTTATGGAACACACGTCAATTTTAAGCACAAATCTAAAACAACCGTCTAAAAACCTAGAAGGACCTACATTGACCAAATTGGAGATGTCCTTAGAAAAGGTTTAATACGATCTACTCTGAACCGGCGTGCGTGTATGAAGCGATTGATGAATGTGGAGGAAGCAAGAGAAGTGTGTCAGGATCGAAGCAAATGGAATTCTATAGTCTCTGCTTACCCCGGTGGGAAATAGGCGTGAGATTATGTATGTATGTTATGTCTGTCTTTATGGTGGTAAACGCATACGATTAGAAATTGAGTGCAGTAATTAAGTCCTTTATTGTCTAGGCGACAGTCGGCCGCTTGGTTCGTGTGAGTAGTACAATACCATAGTGTAAACCAGGGTTGTCATGGATATTTTTTGTTTTGGTTTTCCCCGAAGGGCAAGGCAATGGGAACTATGCCCATACAGCCATGTCTTACTTGTGTATTTTTTTCTTAATGATGATTAATGAAATGATGAAAGGTGATGACGAAGAATGATGAAACCTAAGTCCCCACTCGGAGCAGACTCCTACTCCGAACCCCAAACGAATTAACTCAAAAGTCCGCATAAACTTTCGAGTTATAAAGCCCAATATGTGACAATAGTAATTCTTCTTCTTCTATCGTGTGGGTTGTGAGGTGGAATACCAGCCTCATCAACCCTGGTGTCAGGATTACTATTGAGCCGCCAAAGGCCCCTGACATGGCTCATGTAACGATTACTCACTTACATCAGTAAATAGTAACCGGGACCAACGGCTTAACGTGCCTTCCGAAGCACGGATCATCTTACTTTCGGACAATCAGGTGATCAGCCTTTAATGTCCTAACCAAACTAGGGATCACAAAGTGATTTTTGTGGTATGTCCCCACCGGGATTCGAACCCGGGACCTCCGGATCGTGAGTCCAACGCTGAACCACTGGACCGAGCGCGTTTACCGCTGCGCCACCGAGCTCCTCATTATTATTCTGATCAAAATAAAGAATGTGTCTGCAGGAATCGGAGCCAACATATCAAGTCCGATATCCTAGACCGTTTTACATGTGAAAATTGACATTCAGAATTTGCCTTTCAACTGCTTTAAGACAGTAGTTAAACAAAAACTTTACAAAAAAGGTTATTATAAAGTTAGTGATTATTTAGAAGATATGAATGCATGGGATTAACTGTCTGAGAACTGATATTAGGCAGCTAAATTACTCAATTGTATATCAATATTTTATGTTTATTTTTATTTTTTTTAAAGAACGTCTAGGGCCCTGTGCCGAGGTTTTTCTTGCAGCTTCTTTTCCCCGGCTATACAGGTTGTGAGAAGCTGCAGTAGTTTTAGGCGGATGAGACGTTTGTTATGTAAAAATTGACGTTCAAAGTGTAACTATGTTACCTACTGAATAAAAAACATCACTAAGCTAATCAACCGTCATATATGAGGTCATCTACTGAATAAGGCCCATGACCCTACCAGAATAACATTCCTCGTGTATTTAATTGGTATAATCAGGTTAGGGGCCAGATGAATGGTCCGTTTGTAAGCCGAAACTTTGTAAGTGTGTATTAATTTGTTGAGCCGATGTATGATACCATACAGACGTCGAATTCTGTTTTTTTTTTGTTGCCACGGTACCACAGCTTCCGTGGTTTAGGCCATAGAAATAACATACATAACATAAATCAAATCAAATCATTTATTCGCATAGGATTCATGGTTTTGTAAAACAGTTGATGGGTTTTATGTTCCAAGTATCACATGATCCGCTAGATTTAAGCATGCGAAAATTTATGAGGTAAGTATGTAGGTACTTAATTAACTAATTAAATCTACTTACTAACCTAACATAAATCTAATAAAAACAAAAATAATTAAAGAATACAAGCTTACAATAATTAACAAATATAAATATATAGCCTCAAAATTCAACAAATAAACAGATTATATACGTCCCATTGCTGGGCACAGGCCTCTCCTGAATCAATCGGCTATATATTTTATGGTCGTAAGTCCTTTTAAAATCCAAATCCCATTGTTTAACTATTGTGTCTGGACATCCGGACCTTACGAGGATATATTAAGTTCATGTTAGAATATGATAAGTTTAAGTTTATATTCAGGAGCTCGGTGGCGCAGCGGTAAACGCGCTCGGTCTGCGATTGTTGAAGTTAAGCAACTTTCGCAAAGGCCGGTCATGGGATGGGTGACCACAAAAAAAAAAAAGATTTCGTCTCGAGCTCCTCCGTGCTTCGGAAGGCACGTTAAGCCGTTGGTCCCGGCTGCATTAGCAGTCGTTAATAACCATCAATCCGCACTGGGCCCGCGTGGTGGTTTAAGGCCCGATCTCCCTATCCATCCACAGGGAAGGCCCGTGCCCCAGCAGTGGGGACGTTAATGGGCTGATGATGATGACATATTAAGTTACGTGTCGTTCACGCTGTCGCCTGTGACAAGATTCGCGGCGGGCACTTTTATACGACGTCGATGGCCGTTATGCAATAATTTGAAAGCAGCAGTCTCCTCCCGATCAATATTTGGATCTCTGAGGTCCGTAATCTGATGGGTCCCTTGACATTGATTGATTTACAGACCTCTTGGTAAATTCGATTTATTTCGGCGTGTTTACTTTATAACATAACACATCTCATCATCGGGCTTTGGAAGGCACGTTAAGCCGTTGGTCCCGGTTATTACTTACTGATGCAAGTACGTAGTCGTTACATGAGTCATGTCAGGGGCCTTTGGCGGCTCGATACTAACCCCGATATCAGGGTTGATGGGGTTGGTAATCCACCTCACAATCCACACGACAGAAGAAATGGCTTCTATTCACCTTAAAGCACTATATGGGACTGATAATCATTAAAAAAAATACGAATGTATGGGTGACCACAAAAAAAAAGTTTTTGTCTCGAGCTCCTCCGTGCTTCGAAGGCACGTTAAGCCGTTGGTCCCGGCTGCATTAGCAGTCGTTAATACCCATCAATCCGCACTGGGCCCGCGTGGTGGTTTAAGGCCCGATCTCCCTATCCATCCACAGGGAAGGCCCGTGCCCCAGCAGTGGGGACGTTAATGGGCTGATGATGATGACATATTAAGTTACGTGTCGTTCACGCTGTCGCCTGTGACAAGATTCGCGGCGGGCACTTTTATACGACGTCTATGGCCGTTATGCAATAATTTGAAAGCAGCAGTCTCCTCCCGATCAATATTTGGATCTCTGAGGTCCGTAATCTGATGGGTCCCCTGACATTGATTGATTTACAGACCTCTTGGTAAATTCGATTTATTTCGGCGTGTTTACTTTATAACATAACACATCTCATCATCGGGCTTTGGAAGGTACGTGACGCCGTTGGTCCCGGTTATTACTTACTAATGTTAGTACGTAGTCGTTACATGAGTCATGTCAGGGGCGTTTGGCGGCTCAGTAATAACCCTGACACCAGGGTTGATGGCGTTGGTAATCCACCTCACAACCCACACTATAGAAGAAGAACAGGCTTCTATTCACCTTAAAGCACAATATGGGACTGATAATCATTAAAAAAAAAATACGAATGTTTTGATCGTTGGGGGAGGCCTATGCCCAGCAGTGGGCGACGTACGGCTGATAATGATGATGATTGTGACGAATGTTTTGACAGGAAAATTCCGCTTTCTGTCAACTCAGAATCACGGTCTTCGTACCCCAAAGTTTTCGTTACGGTGTCACTAACAGCACGTATCAAGTCCCTACTTATCACCGACACTTCAATCTATAATCGATCGACTCGCCTAACATCAGCGCTACAATAGTATCGATTATGACGGACCGGTCTACGGTGTGGCGTGAGCCTCCGAGCCTACCCACGGCGGACGTTGACCCGTGAGTCATGCGCCCTTAAACGCGCTGGTGCTTGCTTGGTGACAGGCGGAGCGGATTTTTTTTATTTCTTTAACAGAGATGGTACATAATAATATTTGCAGTTGTGACCTCCTAGTAAGTGTGAAACACCTGTGTCAGAAGGTCACGCTCCTCCATATCCATAAGTACTTGTTGGTACCAAAAGCCTGAAGTATACCTACATCGTATTATAAGTAAACAATAAAGAAAAATAAATATGAAAACAAACGTGTGTGTGTGTGTGTGTGTGTGTGTGTATGTGTGTTTGTGTGTGTATGTATGTGTCAAGGACACTAATTAGGTCCTCTACACTAATACTAATAAGGGATAAGTGTTATACCAAGTATATTCGAAAAGCTTTTCTATTTCCTTATAATCTAATAATTTGAGCCATGCAGTAATCTTTTTTCTACATTCGAATTTAGATAAGAAGTAGATTTCTAGTTTTTCATTGAGTTGGTTATATAAGTGTGCAGATTGTCTGTCATATTGTCGTCTCGCAAAACTAGTTTTCACCCTAGCAGCCTGTATAACTATGCTTTTTATTCTTTTCAATAGATATGAGGGATCTGGTTTAACAGATTGATGTCTTTTGAGAACTGTATATAGAACATAAAGTTTCCTAATTGTTAATATATCACATTCAAGGTACAATAGATAATATATACTTTATTTAGATCATCCGTGCTTAAGTAACAGTTAGGGTGGTATTAATCCTAAAAACACAAATCTCAGCCGAGACTGCCCTCAAGATCATGCTCAAGTCTCTGTTTTTATATGAGAACTGTCATATTGACATGATCTTGAGGGCAGTCTCAAAGCTGAGATTGGTTTATTAATACCACCCTAAGTAACAGTGCTTAACACGTTAGTGAGTAATCGTTACATGATGTCAGGGGCCTTTGGCGGCTCAATAATAACCTTGAAACCAGGGTTGATGGGGCTGGTATTGTACCTCACAACCCACACGATAAGAAGAAACTCACTGGGCATTGTACTGATATAGTAGAGTAGGGAATAATACTATTTATAGAACGGCAACTCTCCGCTCCCCACCAGCGGCTGAGCTAGGTTTACCTCACCCCCTCGTACATAATTTAGACTTGAATCGTATGGCGTCAGACGTCACATACACACAGATGCGCGTGTACGATAATGTCAATGTGTTTTGTCTGTGTAAAATGAGGTGGTTTGTATGAAGTGTCCGGAATGCGACATAGCATAGTACCTACCCCCGAAGAGTTTAGGCAGAGCAGTGTTAGGAAAGGGGTAAACGTTCTGTCCGGCCGCCCGCGCCGCGATACATACTGTGCTTAATGCAGCTTTTTTTTTTTGACGTGACTTATTGTAGATTTGCCGCAGATGGCATTAACTACTTGGTCGGACAAATGGGGAGCGCTGAAGGCTCTCACCCGGTACAACGTTTAAGACAACAGGCCTGAGGGTGCCCAGTTAGGCGCGAACCTCGGCTCAGGGCGTCGTCTGAGAGGAAAAATATTTGAAAGAATTAATCGACCCTAGTGGGTCGATAGCGATAAGCGCTGAATGAGGGAAATCGTCGACCACGCCGGCGGGGTCGGTATCGGGGACCACTTAATGCAGCGAAATATACACGCTGCACAGAATTGCCTTCGTTCGGCGTTCCCTAAAAACACGATAGATGGCGTTAAGTTTTTTCTTCGTTTAAACTTCTACTTTCATGGACAACAGACACATGCATCTTTTATCCGTATTTTTGGGTATAAATGACGACCCTTGTTATTACACCCAGGCACAATTACATCTTCCACCCATTATTGTACTGATCAAAATAAGGAGAAGCAATATAATTCTATATATACCAAACCTCATTGTTTCTTTACTTTTATATTTTAAGAGATTAATCGCTTATCGCTACCGCTCATCACTGAACAAGCTGCCTGATGAGCTAATCGCATCGTCTTCGGCGTAGGCGATGTCTTCAACTCAACACTGATTGCGATTTTCTATATTCCTATTTGTAAACGGTTATATTCTACACCTTCATTCATTAACACAAACATGAACAGCAAATGCCTCTGCGGTCCAGTGGTTGAGCGTTGGGCTCACGATCCGGAGGCCCCGGGTTCGAATCCCGGTGGGGACATATCACAAAAATCACTTTGTGGACCCCTAGTTTGGTTGGGACATTACAGGCTGATCATCTGCTTGTCCGAAAGTAAGATGTTCGGTGCTTCGGAAGGCACGTTAAGCCGTTGGACCCGGTTACTATTTACTGATGTGAGTAATCGTTACATGAGCCATGTCAGGGGCCTTTGGCGGCACAATCATAACCCTGACACCAGGGTTGATGAGGTTGGTATTCCACCTCACAACTCATACGTTAAGAAGAAGAGAACAGCAAAGGACTGGAACTGTCTGCCGTCGTCTGTTTCTCCGACTCGTTATAATCTGGGAGTCTTCAAAAGTAAATAGGCATTTGCTAGGTAAGCGTGGTCCATCCTAGACATGGTGGGTTTTCTCACGATGTTTTCCTTCACTACTGAGCAAACATGAATTCGAAAACAAATTCGACAATCATTGGTTTAGGGCTGTGCTGGATTCGAAGTGACAGGCGAGCGTTCAACCAGCTGGGCTACCACTGCTCAGCATATCTCTCTCTCTCTCTCTTTATTTAAGAGCTGCGCTCTTGTCGGTGGAGTAATCGCCATTACTCCATAGATAGGGCGTGTAGAACGGTGGTTGCCCCAATCACCTTCCGTTCCGCAGTACACCGACCAATTTCTCAATCGGAGATGTTCTAGCTAGAGCCCTACCAGATTCCATTTCCTCGGCCTCCAATTAGTACTGATACCGCTGCCCGGCATCAGGGGCTCCGCATATAATATTAGACAAAATTCACAATAATAAAACCAGTTATTCAAATTAAAAAAATAGTAGGACATTATTCACTGAATTATACATATTTTAACAAATGACCATAATACGTTATATTACATCATTATTTAAATTAAAAACTATTCATAACACAGTTTCGTAACATTATTATCAAAATATTTAATTTCGAAAGAAAGGACTTGTTTATATTCTATCCTTACGAGTTATGTGAACACGTTGCTGTGTCAATTGGGGGGTAGACAGACAATTCTATTGGCAGACTTCGCTATGGGTGATCACGCTGCAATGTCCTAAGCAAATCAGGGGTTAAAAAAGAATACACGGAAGCAATTTATTTATTATTTACATTTCACGACTTTACAGTGCAGAAGCGCCAATGCGCCGTGAAACTTTCAATATATAATAATATAATTAGACATATGAAACTTGAAAAAAAAATGAAAATGAAAAAAGTTTTTATTACCAGAAAACAACACAAATGAGGCACATAAAATAGGGTGAGTACTTATATTAAAATATATCCAAATGAACAGAGGTTCCCAAACTAGGCGGAGCCTGTATCTTGGGAAACCGTAAAAAAATGCTGTAACGACTGTGTGTGTGTGTGTGTGTGTGGAGTGGCTCTTGTAACGACTACATACTTCCATCAGTAAGTAGTAACCGGGACCAACGAATTAACCTGCCTTTCAAAGCACGGATCATCTTACTTTCGGACAATCGGGTGATCAGCCTGTAAACAAACTAGGGATCAGAAAGTAATTTTTGTGATATGTCCCCACCGGGATTCGAACCAGGGGCCTCCGGATTGTGAGCCCAGCGCTCAAACCACTGGACCATCGAGGCCGCCGGAGGACTATTGAATTAAAATAAATGAACTCAAGCCAATGGCAGGCGACACAGCTCTAGTGTCATACTCCGAAATAGTGTTGACATTGACATTAATTACGTATAGGGTTGCCATCCGTCCGGGTTTCCCCGGATTTGTCCTAGTATAGAGGGCATCCGGGGAGCGTCCGGGGAAGGTTTCATTTGTAACCGGGTTTAAAAAAAAAATGGGCCGCCCGCGAGACACGCACTATGCTCGCACGCGCACCACGATCAACCGACGAACCAAGTATATTCACAACCAAGTATATTTATATGTTTTTGTTTAATATTTTAATAAGGTTTCGTTTTCTTATTTCAAGAATTAATAAAATCTGATTTATATAAACAATTTGTAACAAATTGTAATATGATTCTGTTTTTACATTGTTTTAAGTTTACGCGGTTATTATCATAATTAAAGTACATAATAACGGGTTCAACAGTGTCGAAATATCGGGAGTCTCATATCCCCATTTAAACGCGGTAAGAACCCGTTATTATGTACTTTAATTATGATTCTGTTTTGTTATAATAATGAATGAATAAAAAAGGTGATTTAGGACATTTTCCACTGTTTTTTATTACATTGAATATGTTTAAAAGATCATGTTGACATGTCCGACTTTCGGACTCTAAAATCCAGGGTTTTCACGCGTCTTGTCCTATTTTCCAAATTTTAGAGATGGCAACCCTAACATTAATATGCATTGACGACATAATCCATCTACTGTTATACTGGTATATATAGACAGTATGAGGAGCTCGGTAGCGCAGCGGTTAACGCGCTCGGTCTGCGATTGTTGAAGCAAAGCAACTTTCGCAAAGGCCGGTCATAGGATGGGTGACCACAAAAAAAAAGTTTTCATCTCGAGCTCCTCCGTGCTTCGGAAGGCACGTTAAGCCGTTGGTCCCGGCTGCATTAGCAGTCGTTAATAACCACCAATCCGCACTGGGCCCGCGTGGTGGTTTAAGGCCCGATCTCCCTATCCATCCATAGGGAAGGCCCGTGCCCCAGCAGTGGGGACGTTAATAACCTGCAGTAGAACGCTTGCCTTTCACCTTGAGGTCGCAGGTTCGAATCCAGCACAGGCCTGAACCAATGTTTTTCGAATTTGTTTTCGAATTCATGTTTGTATCATAAATGATTATCACGTGCTCAGCGGTGAAGGAAAATAATCTAACAGAAAGCTCGCGATGGACGTACAATCAAAGAACAAAAGTGCAGTCACTGACCCCAGCGAATTATATGTAAAAAGTGGTGAAATTATGAACCATTAGTTGTCATAATTATAAAAAATGTTTTTGTAGGTGTTTTTGGTCTATTACAGAAACGACATGTAACCAGGAGGTCTTAAGTGCAACCAGTTAATTTATTACTTTGCAAGAAACTGATTGGACTTTTGCACCTTATCGTACCTCTGACTACCCTAATACGGATACAGTCGTGAGCTTACTTATGATATCCTATTTATAGCACATAATAACGGGTTCTTACCGCGTTTAAATGGGGATATGGGACTCCCGATATTTCGACACTGTTGCAAGTGCCATGATCACGGGATGACTGATGAGATTGGAGTGGAGTAGGTAGATCCATAATTTTCTACGGGCACACATATCTGTCTACCCTCTTTCTTTGCCGCTTTTTTATGTTTTTGATATCGGAATGTTCGGAACCATCTGAACTCGCACCAAACTCACTACGACAAACCGCACGCTATGTATGTATCTACCTACTCCACTCCAATCTAATCAGTCATCCCGTGATCATGGCACTTGCAACAGTGTCGAAATATCGGGAGTCTCATATCCCCATTTAAACGCGGTAAGAACCCGTTAAATTATGTGCTTTATGATAATAACCGCGTAAACTTAAAACAATGTATGATATCCTAGTTCCTATAATCGTTCTTCTAGCAACAGAACCAATCAGGTGACACCGCTCCCGGAAGTTGCGTTCCGCAGGACGCGGCCAATTGCGGCGCGACGGAAACGCGCGGGAAGACGTGCGATTCGCGTTCCAATTTCAAATTTATAGCTCACTCCGCGTCTGTATTTCGGAGTGGGCGGACGTGCCTAATGTTAATGGTCATTAATTACGCTGATTTAGTTTCGGGTTTATGTTGGATTTAGATAAAGAAAGAAAGAAAGAAAATAAAAAAATAGGTAAATAAATAGGTCGCGAGTAGGTAAGATGGTCGTTCTGACGGATAAACGTCATTACCTGTGTTAGTGGCATTCACTACCTGTTTTCATATCCGTTGGGTCTTCAATACAAGGCAGGGTATGAGTATGTATGTAGCATGCTTTTACGAAACATAAATTATACTATAATAAGGTAGACACTCTTCTTCTTCTATGGTGTGGGTTGTGAGGTAGAGTACCAACCTCATCAACCCTGGTGGCAGGGTTACTATTGAGCCGCCGAAGGCCCCTAACATGGCTCATGTAGCGACTACTTACTTACATCAGTAATTAGTAACCGGGACCAACGGCTTAACGTGCCTTCCGAAGCACGGATCATCTTACTTTCGGACAATCTGGTGATCAGCCAGTAATGTCCTAACCAAACTAGGGATCACAAAGTGATTTTTGTATCTCCCCACCGGGAATCGAACCCAGGATCTCCGGATCGTGAGCCCAACGCTCAACCACTGGACCACGGAGGCTGTTATTCACATTTTTGTCTTTTTTAAAAACGTCTAGGGCCCTGTGCCGAGGTTTTTCTTGCAGCTACTTTTCCCCGGTAGAAGAAGAAAATATTGAATACATTCTCCTTAATTTGGCCGCCTAATTTTGGACCGCAGGCGGTAGTCATTAGCCTTATAATAACCAAGCACCCCTTCGGTGACATAACTGCAACTCCTGTAGAGGGTAGGCAGAGAAGTCGATGCTATAGCTTATGTTTACTTAGGGGTGGCAACCCCTGTCGCATAGCCGTATAAATAATGCATGGGCTTGTAGAAATAAAAGAAACGCTTAATTGAAGGGTTGGCGCAAAGTTGGGGAGTAAGGGGGCGTAGACTAAAAAATATAAATACATTTTGATAACTTTGGTGTTCATTTTTTTGATACATACATACATAAACTCACGCCTATTTCCCACCGGGGTAAGCAAAGATTATGGAATTCCATTTGCTTCGATCCTGACACACTTCTCTTGCTTCTCTTGATTTTTTTGATGGAATATGTAAAATCACCTCCACCAACCCGCAGTGGAGCAGCGTGGTGAATTTCGCGACGGAAAATTCCACTTGATATTAACTCAGAATACGCGGTGAAGGAAAACATCGTTAAGAAACCCATATTCCTGAGAAATGCATTTAAGAAATCGCTTTAAGCTACAAGGCCGCTATTCGCCATTTCGGTGCAATAAAGTATATTCGTACTTGTTTATTGTACTTCTTCTTCTTCTATCGTGTGGGTTGTGAGGTGGATGACCAACCTCATCAACCCTGGCGTCAGGGTTATTTTGAGCCGCCAAAGGCCCCTGACATGGCTCATGGTAACGACTACTTATTTACATCAGTAAGTATTAACCCGGACCAACGGCTTAACGTGCCTTACGAAGCACGGATCATCTTACATTCGGACAATCTGGTGATCAGCCAGTAATGTCCTAACCGAACTAGGGATCAGAAAGTGATTTTTGTGATATGTCCCCACCGGGAATCGAACCCGGGACCTCCGGATCGTGAGCTCAACGCTCAACTACTGGACCACGGAGGTCGTTGTACTCATATTTGGAGAACCAAAGAAATAAATGTCCCCTGTGCGACATTTATTTAGTCTATGACCCGGCGCCATCGCGTCGCAATCAATACCTTTTTATGGCACTGCACTAACTTCACCGGCAATCAGAATCTAATATGGCGGACAACCTATTAGTTACTGCAGGTTTAACACAACGAAAGCTAAAAGGTATACAGGGTGTTAGTGACAACGTAACGAAAACTTTGAGGGATGATTCAGACCATGATTCTGAGTTGATATCAAGTGAAGATTCCTGTCAAAAAATTCATGTTTTTTTTGTGTTTTGTTTTAATTATTTCCCGTTCCATACGACGGAAAATTCCACCTGATATCAACTCAGAATAATGACCTGAATCATCCCTCTCAGTATTCGTTACGATGTCACTTACACTCTGTACAAGTACACACAGGTCGCCATACAAGCAGGTATGAGTGTTAGTGACACCGTAACGAATACTGAGCGGGATGGTTCAGACCATGATTCCGAGTTGTTATCAAGTGGAATTTCCTGTCGAAAAATTCATGAAAATGTTTGTGTTTTTCCACAGAAAGTCCACTTCACATCAACTCAGAATCATGGTCTGAATCATCCCTCAAAGTTTTCGTTACGATGTCACTAACACCCTGTATTTTTCGAAATCGATGAGTTTGTTCTTTTGCCTAACATGCGTGGCACGTGATTTTGTTCGTATTTTGACGGAACATGACTTATTTGGGTTCAGAATCATTAAGACCCAGAGAGAGAAGAGGAGAAAAGGGAGAGGAGAGGGGGGGAGGAGAGGGGAGTGAGGTCGGCGCCCGATACTTAGTATAGATCGAATTGTGTTTAATAATTTAATTAAATATAAAATTCATATTTTTTCCGTAAAACGAAACAACATTGTTTATGGTTTTTAAGCTATATTTTAGTTGTCTAAGGTGGACAATGACACTGAACTTTTTTTCTCTGTACCGAACGGTTGAATTTTATATTTCATTTAATACAGTTCTTAAAATTTAATCTGCTTTTTATTTAACAAATTGAATTGAAGGTTAGAGAGGAAGGGGTAGACCTAGGAGAACATTTATGAAACAAAAGAGAAGGTGCAGGTCGTGTCGTATCGGGAGGTGAAGGATTTGGCGGGAAGAGAGGAATGGCGATTACTCCACCGACAAGAGCGCAGCTCTTAAATAGAGAGAAATACGTAGTATTATTTACCCTATTGTCATGGCTGTAAACTAGTTAAATAAAAAATAACTTACTTGTTAGTATGTGTTATCACTGCAATTACTGTCTACTTGAACTCATGCACAACCTGAAATAAAAAAAAATAATTGTAGAACATACATAAGTGTAGATGTAGTAGGTGTCTGTCAAAGGAATTGTAATAGTATCAATAGTAGAGGATGCGCTCGCGCCGACCTTGCGTCGATTGTGCCGATTGTAGGAACGTCACGCGTCGCCGGCGCCGCGAGCTGATTCATGATCTATGATCCATACGGGAATCTACTTCATTTATATTTAAATACGAACTTCACTCACCTATCAGTATCATATACATAAGTACACGCCTATTTCCCACCGGGGTAAGCAGTGTGTTCAAAATTCTAATGCATGGAACACAGTTTTTATAAGGTCTCAAAATTAAATTTGCGAATTATACTTATCTACCACAATAGACGTGTAAATGACATTGAAAAAAAGGATTCTAAACAAATTACATAATACATATATTACATACTCACGCCTATTTTCCACAGGGGTAAACAGACTGTTACGCCTCTGGCTTAATTTTTTTTTTTTTTACTACGAAGTGTCACCTGGCAACACTAATTTTGACAGCGGATATCAATCAAGTCACGATTGTCAACAATTATTTTATTTGTAAACATTAAACTTAGAAATACATAATAACATAACATAAACTGCCTATATACGTCCCACTGCTGGGCACAGGCCTCCCCTCAATCAACCGGAGGGGGTATGGAGCATACTCCACCACGCTGCTCCAATGCGGGTTGGTGGAGGTGTTTTTACGGCTAATAGCCGGGACCAACGGCTTAACGTGCCTTCCGTCCACGGAATCATCTTACTTTCACATTCATCAAAATAATAAAACAGTAATTACATAATAAAAATAACAACAATGTGTATGAAAAAAAAATAAGATTCAAAGTGTAAATGTATTTTTGAATTTGAATCACTGCTAAACTTGCTCTCCGAAGCAAGGAGGGTACAATGACGGCGGTAATGGTGTACGCTGGTGCGTGACGCGCGTACAATCGACGCAAGGTCGGCGCACGCGCATCCTATAGCAATAATAGATCGTTTAGTGTTATTATGGTTGGTTTTGTGTCTTCACGCTGGTACGTTTACGGGGTAGGCAGGGCTGCAGTCTGAGAAGCAAGCCGGCAATACATTATACGAGGCATGCCTTTTAAGTTACAGAACTTATTTGATGTCGTTGGCATATTTGACGTCAATTTTGAATTTAGAACTGTTCAAAATTCAAATTTAGGATTAATGCAATTGTTTAGTCACAGCGTTGGTTTGAATCTGTCAGGTCACGTCCGAAAATGAATCTTACAAAGGAAAATGTCCGTGATATAATTTTCTATAACTTTCGAAGAGGCCTAACGCGACTTCAGTGTTTCGAAGAGTTACAGCTGTATTCCACGATGAAGTGCCATGTCTGCGGACCATGGCTGGTATTTAGAATTCGAGCGTGGACATACCACACTCAGTGACAAATCTCGTCAAGGACGTCCAAAATCCGCCTTCACTGAAGATAATATTGCTGTGAGTAGACTCCTCGAAAATCGTCATGTGACATACCGAGAGATAGAGGCGTTAGGCATTCCAGGGACAACTGGTTCGAGCGAATGGAAAAGTGTATAATTAAAATTCGTGGTCAATACTTTGAAAAACAATAAAAGGTACTATAAGGTTATAGCTCGAGGCCTTTGAAATGTGGTGTTGGAAGAGGATGGAAAGAATAAGTTGGAAAAAGGGTTACAAATGAGGAAGTGCTAGTAAGAGTAAGGGAAAAGAGACAAATACTGAGAATTATTGAGGACAGAAGAGGCAAGATGATTGGACACCTAATAAGACACGACGAATTTATTAAAAACATCATAGAAGGAAAGCTAGAAGGAAAGAGAGGAAGGGGAAGACCAAGAAGAGCTTACATAGAACAGATTAAAGAAAAGGTTAACGTCGTGTCTTATAGGGAAGTCAAGGAATTGGCTTTTGATAGACTGGAATGGAAAATGCTACGCCGACAAGAGCGTGGCTCTTAAATTGATGATGATGATAAGGTTATAGTTGCTTTTTTTTCCTCAAAAACTTAAAAGGCATGCCTCGTACAGGGCGATGCACGCACAATCACAAATGCACCAATTAATTATGGACTCGATTTCACTATAAATTTGACACCTGTGTCATTGCCCCCCATTGTTTCGGATAGGACGCGCTGCGCGGGCGTGAAACTGATAATTAACGCTACTTAGAAATCCGTGATAGCTCGGTTCGTAGAACGCGTGGCTTAGTAGTGTCACAGGTTCGAATCTAAACAGCTGCATTCGACTTTGTGAGTTTCAATTCAAGTTTGGATCGTAGATAATTGATATCACGTGGTTTCCAGGATATGTGCCCGGTTTATGGCAATAGGCGTGGCTCCGTCGTCTGGTGGTAGCGTTAGGCTCACGATCTGGAGGTCCGGGTTCGATTCCCGATGGGGACATTGTCGAAATCACTTTGTGAGACTGTCCTTTGTTCGGTAAGGACTTTTCAGGCTTGAATCACCTGATTGTCCGAAAAAGTAAGATTACTCCGTGCTTCGGAGGGCACGTTAAGCCGTTGATCCCGGCTAGTAGCCGTAAAAACACCTCCACCAACCCGATCCAGCTTTCTTTAATATACAGAGAAGAAATTACATTTAACAGCGAAACGAATGACCCTTTCCGGGTTGGTACGAGTACGAACTCCTACGCACATCGACTGTAGGTGACCTTGTTCGAAAATAGAATTCGGTGGAACTTCCATCACTACTTACCTTAGCAACGGTATTCTGAATAGGGTTATTTGAATTAACCCAAAAATTAAATTAAAAATTAAAAAACCCCCGACCAGAAAAAATACACTTACAGCAGACCAGCTCAGTGGTGCCAGAAGACACCACTACTACTTGTGGTGGTGGTGTTTCAAATGTCAGATCCTACATATGCTTGCAAGCAAACTGAGCGTGTAACATTCCTATCACACCTAACAAACGACCTAATGACCTTGAAGACTTGAACCGATTTCCACCAAACATAGCTAAGAACACTCTCGACTAATATACCTTTCAAACAAAAAAAATCGCATCAAAACGGATCATCCGTTTGGGAGCTACGATGCCACAGACAGACACATACACATTTACACACAGACACGTCAAACTTATAACACCCCGTCGTTTTTGTGTCGGGGGTTAAAAAATGGCCCGATTCCCGCAGACTCCTAATTTTACTTCAAGTTATACCTGTCATTTTCTTATCCACGGAAAAGGAAAGGGACGGATGATTGATACCTCTTAATTTTAAAAAGAATGAGTAAATGAATAGATAACCCAGGCGAATCAAAAAGGTATGTCGCTGGTATGCAAACCGTTTGACGTGTGCTCTCAACATAATTCTGTCGGGTTATTGGCCAATGTGAAATTTTCAGACGATCGTTTTAGATTTGTGCTTAAAATTGACGTGTGTTCCATAAATTTTATGCTTGTCGATTGACCTTCGCTTCCTTTTCGGCGGATAAGAAAATGACAGATATAACTTAAAGTAAAATTAGATGGTGTTTCCAGGAATTAGCACCACTATTTACCTCTGCCTACCCCTTTGGGGATAAAGACGTGATGGTGTTATGCTGCTACGTTATCAAGATTATCAACATGTCGACAGGACGCCTCTGCAATTGCATTATCGTGAAATATCTTTATCTTATCTCTTGTTTGATGGTTCTTATCGAATCGAAGTAAACTATTTTAAGGTTGGGTTGAAATATTACCACTTTACAACATTACATTGACGATTACTGGGACGGGCTAACCTATAAAATGCTACTTAGGTTCTATGACGATCTTGTGATGTAGCGAGTAGGCGCCGCTACTTCAAAAGCGCACCCCTAATGCCGGGCAGCAGCGGTATTGGTACTGGTTGGAGGCCGAGGAAATGGATTCTGGTAGGGATCTGGCTAGAACATCAGCGATTGTGAAATTGATCGGTGTACTGCGGAACGGAAGGCGATTGGGGCAACCACCGTTCTACACGCCCTATCTATGGAGTAATGGCGATTACTCCACCGACAAGAGCGCAGCTCTTAAATAAAGAGAGAGAACATTACATTTAAATGAATGCTACTTATCACGAATGCTAACAGAACGCTCGGTGATGTGGGGGTACTTAGTTCATCCTGCGATGGATGTACGAAGAGCAAAAGTTCAGTCACCGAGCCCAGCGAATTATTTGTAAACAGTGGTGAAATTACGAACCATTAGTTGTCATAATTATAAAATTTATGTTTTTGTAGGTGTTTTTATAACTCACATTACCAAATTAACTTACAAAAAGGAATTGGAGATGTCCTTAGAAAAGGTTTAGTACGATCTACTCTGAACCGGCGTGCGTGTATGAAGCGATTGATGAATGTGGAGGTAGCAAGAGAAGTGTGTCAGGATCGAAGCTTATGGAGTTCTATAGTCTCTGCTTACCCCGGTGGGAAATAGGCGTGAGTTTATGTATATACATACAGGCAACCTATATACAGGTTCGAAACCACTGAATTCGACTTTATGAGTTAAAATCTATGGAAACATTTGGCTACCCAATCACGCCCCGGACATACAAAACACCTCATTTTACACTGACACTACACATTGACGTTATCGTACACGCGCATTTAGAATAGAACAGAAATAGTTTATTATATAAGGGCGCCACACACAAAAAAAAAAACAACATCATATCAAATTTCCACTAAAACAATTACAAAAAAAGCAAGACGGATGTTTGTCGAAATGACCATAAGGTGGTGGTGGACGTCCTGAGATAAAAGGGCCTCACTCAGCACAAGTTGCGGCGTGAACCACGACGCTGATATTACGTGGACCCTGTTGGGTGACGCACGAACATCGTGTTCCATAAACATGTGTTCATGGTGTACATCAATTATAATATAATACCAAATTACTTTAATAGAATTTGTGACGTGTGACGGCATACGATTGAAGACTAAAGTAAGACCGAGGGGGTGAGGTAAACCTATCTCAGCCGCTGGTGGGGAGCGGAGAGTTGTCGTTTTAAACGTAGTATTATTCCCTACTCTACGACCCAATCTAACAAGATGCCACATATTGTGATGATATCAGTACAATACCCAGTGATGTCATCTGAGCACATCAGATGCTCTAAGTGGTCACAAGGTCAGTTTTCAAGATCCGGTGACCTAACCGTAGGTATACTGACCTAATTGTGTTGTGACACTAAACTTTTGCACTTGCATATCTGGCTATTTGTACGCTATATTATATACCTACTAAATTTAAAAGCCACGCTCTTTTCGGTTTCGCTCAATCAGCGCTTATCGCTATCGACCCACTAGGGTCGATTAATTCTTTCAAATACTTTTCCTCTCAGACGACGCCCTGAGCCGAGGTTCGCGCCCAACTGGGCACCCTCAGGCCAGTTGTCTTAAACGTTGTACCGGGTGAGAGCCTTCAGCGCTCCACATTTGTCCGGCCCAGTAGTTAATGCCATCTGCCGCATAAGTCACGTCAAAAAAAAAGAAGCTGTTGTCGGTGTAGCATTCTCCATTCTTGTCTATCAAGGAGTGGGGTTTCCTCCCTAGCATTATCCCGTTTGCCTCACAGGGTCCGCTAACCTAACCTGAAGATTGAACAGGTCCGGTTGTTTACAGAAGCGACTGCCTGTCTGACCTTCCAACCCGCGAAGGGAAAACCAGCAGAAGAAAATACATTTCTCGGGAATGTGGGTTTCCTCACGATGTTTTCCTTCACCGCTGAGCACGTGATAAACATTTATGATCCAAACATGAAGTCGAAAACAAATTCGACAATCATTGGTTTAGGCCTGTGCTGGATTCGAACCTGCGACCTCAAAGTGAGAGGCAAGCGCTTTACCACCTGGGCTACCACGGCTCGGACTAACACTTTATTTTTCCGGTTTCATGCATTAAAAAGTAAAAAATATTTTTTTTTTAATGTTGCCAACAGTTCTAATCATAATGAATCCCTCCGCTCCTCGGTAATAACGGCCTCCATGGTCCAGTGGTCGGGCGTTCTGCTCACGATCCGGAGATCCCGGGTTCGAATCCCGGTGGGGACAAATTTTATTTATTTATTTATTTAGAAAAAATATACATTGTAACATAACAGAAAAATCCACAGCTGTTACAAAGTTTCTCTTAAAAATTACTTAACATACATGACACACAAAATAAAATTAAAATAAAAATTATTCCCGAATGGAGCTTACAGGCATCATGCTTTCAAAAGTCTTCTCACATTCTTTCATCAAACATGCTATCGAACTAACAAACAAATCACAATGTGGCGCTGATTCAAGAACGGAGGTGAGCAGCGAGACAGCGCGCGGCACGGGGGATTGCGAGTGCACTGTGAAATCACTGTGATCCCTAGTTTGGTTAGGACATTGCAGGCTGATCACCTGATTGTCCCGAAGATGATCCGTGCTTGGGAAGGCATGTTAAGCCGTTGGTCCCGGTTACTACTTACTGATGTAAGTACGTAGTCGTTACGTGAGTCACGTCAGGGCCTTTGGCGGCTCAATAGTAACCCAGACACCAGGGTTGATGAGGTTGGTAATCCACCTCACAACCTACACGATAGAAGATCGTAATGAATGACTCGTTGCGTTGCTAAGCTTACAAAATCACTACAACACAAACTTAGCAATCATAAGTAACCACGAGATAGATATCGCTGTTTTTTGCAACAGCAAGACTGTTGCTCAAGCGCACACCAAAAGTTCAAACAGCTCTGCCATTTCGCGGCAAATACTTGATATACCGGTTCTGGGTTCGAATCCAGTTCGAGATAAAATATTATCGCGTACTTTTATGGCTTTGCTCATACATAGTTCATGCATTTGCAAACAGGATTTGTTTTTAATGTAAGATGATCTCTGATCTCTGCTTCGGAGGGCACGTTAAGCAAGTTCTCCCGTATTTACGTACATAACACACATAATCTTCTTAATACCGTAATACTTTGAATCGTCAGTTTTTACATAACGAACGTCTCATCCGCCTAAAACTACTGCAGCTTCTCACAACCTGTATAGCCGGGGGAAGAGAAGCTGCAAGAAAAACCTCGGCACAAGGGCCTAGGTAAAAACAACGTTCTTTCAAAAAAAAAAAAACAAAATTTTATTATACAATTGAGTAATTTAGCTGCCTAATATCAGTTCTCAGACAGTTAATCCCATGCATTCATGTCTTTTAAATAAACACTAACCTTTCTTGCAAAGTTTCTGTTTAACTACTGTATTAAAACAGATGAAAGGCAAATATATATTTAATTAATATATTTAATATATATTTAATATATATTTTATATTTATTTCCGTGTTTTATAATATACATTTGTCATTTGTTTTATATTTGTTACTGTGGTGTCCCTTTATAATAAACGTATCTTTCTTTCTTTCAAATTCTGAATGTCAATTGGAATCTTATTGTAAAAACGTATACATTGCCCCTTAAAAGATTTAGTGATCTTATGTAATCGACTGACTTGTTACCTATTGAATAAAGATATAATTTATGATTTTGAATAACAAATCTTTGCTTGAACTGATCGACCAGCCTACCTCGTCGCGAATCGAGGTTCGTCGCTGCATCGTCTGCGCAACATAACGGTACCTTTATAATATAGCTTCACCACAATAATCTGAGTATTACGCGTTACTTATTTTTTTGTGGTTGTACTTTAGTTATATATACAGGGTGTTAGTGACATCGTAATGAAAACTGAGGGGGTATCAATCCGTTGATATCGAGTGAAATTTCCTGTCGGAAATTTCATTAATATGTTAGTGTTTTTAAAAATATTTACAGTTCTACACAGGCCGTTGGTCCCGGTTATTGAAGAACGATTCAGACCATGATAATGAGTCGATATCAAGCTGAATTTTCCGTCGCAAAAGTGTAGAACTTCTTCTATCGTGTGGGTTGTGAGATGAATTACCAACCTCATCAACCCTGGTGTCAGTGTTACTATTGAGCCGCCAAAGACCCCTGACATGGCTCCTGTCACGACTACTTACTTACATCGGTAAGTATTAACCGGGACCAACGGCTTAACGTGCCTTCCGAAGCACTGATCATCTTACTTCTGGACAATCGGGTGATCAGCCTGTAATGTCCTAACCAAACTAGGGATCACGAAGTGATTTTTGTGATATGTCCCCATAGGAATCGAACCCGGGACATCCGGATCGTGAGCCCAACGCTCAACCACTGGACCACAGAGGCCGTTGAGAAGATCTTCTATCCTGACCAGGTCTCCTTAACAGTTTCATTGTGGCCTATTCAGAGAAAGCGTGACCTTATTGAGAGTTATTGAGGACAGAAGAAGCAAGATGATTGGACACTTAATAAGACACGATGAATTTATTAAAAACATCATAGAAGGGAAGCTACAAGGAAAGAGAGGAAGGGGAAGACCAAGAGATTACATGGAACAGATTAGAATGTATTCGTTTTTACAATAAGATTAAATCCATTGATATTCAGAATTTGCCTTTCAACTGTTTTAAGACAGTAGTTAAATAGAAACTTTACAAAAAAGGATATTATAAAGTTAGAAGATATTTTATGAATGCATGGGATTAACTGCCTGAGAACTGATATTAGGCAGCTAAATTAGGTACTCATTTGTATAACAATATATTTTTTTTAAAGAACGTCTAGGGCCCTGTGCCGAGGTTTTTTTTGCAGCTTCTTTTCCCCGGCTATACAGGTTGTGAGAAGCTGCAGTAGTTTTAGGCGGATAACACGTTCGTTATGTAAAAATTGACGATTCAAAGTGTAACTATGTTACCTACTGAATAAAGATATTTTTGAATTTGAGATTAAAGTGAAGGCAAACGTCGTGTCTTATAAGGAGGTGAAAGAATAGGACTTTGATAGACAAGAATGGAGAATGCTACACCGACAAGAGCGTGGCTCTTAAATTAGTGATGTGATGCGACTTTTATCGCAGAACATTTAAGTTTGCTTCTATGCTGTTCTGGGAGCATATAAAAAACATAGAACACGTTCAGCTGCTTCTCTTCCCGGGCATGTCGTAAAAACCGACAGAGGGATTGTGTCCTCTAACATGATGGACTAATGTTATGGGCGATAGGCTGATCCCTTATCACCATAAGGTTCATCATATCCATCTTTGGACTTCGTATCAACAGTGGCTGCAAGTTGTCTTTAATTACTTGTGGCTCTGCCCACCCCATTAGGGATTACGGGCGTGAGTTTATGTATGTATGTATGTATGTACATTTAAGTAATATATCTTAAAACTTAAACAAAGCAAAGATTTAAACGTTGATAGTTAAAATTCAAATTGAAAACTGCACTGAAGCTCTGACATTTCGCGTCTCCTTCTAACTCGTAAACGCGCCCATTGCATCAAATCTTGCATCTCTTTCTGGCGAGGATTTCGAAGGACCGGTTTGGGCCCATCGTGACTGGATATAGCGACAAAAAAAAGGAATGAAACAGGACAAGTGTGTTATGTTCTAATGTTTCTGGGTTCTTGAGATTTGATTTGGACACGTAGAGCGGATGAAGGATAATAGGATTGCAAAAGCGGTATATAAAGCGAAAGTTGATGGTAGGGCTGGCAGAGGAAGATCGAGAAGGACTTATGATGACCAAATTGGAGATGTCCTTAGAAAAGGTTCAATACGATCTACTCTGAACCGGCGTGCGTGTATGAAGCGATTGATGAATGTGGAGGAAGCAAGAGAAGTGTGTCAGGATCGAAGCAAATGGAATTCTATAGTCTCTGCTTACCCCGGTGGGAAATAGGCGTGAGTTTATGTATGTATGTATGTCTTGAGATTTGACCATTGTGGACGGCGATACGGCTCACCAATACAACAGAAAACTCGGTGAGGCATGGGTACATAGTTCATCTTGTGATAGGTTTAACAGCCTCCGTGGTTAGAGCTTTGGGCTCCCATTGGTGCTAATTCCTGTAAATACCATCTAATTTTATTTTAAGTTATATCTGTTATTGTCTTATCCGTATAAAAGGAAAGGGACGGGTAATCAACAAGCATAAAATTTATGGAACACACGTCAATTTTAAGCACAAATCTAAAACAGAATTATGTTGACAGCACACGTCAAACGGTTTGCATACCAGCGAGATACCTTTTGATTCGCCCGGGTTCACTTACTCATTCTTCCTAAAATTAAGAGCTGTCAATCATCCGTCCCTTTCCTTTTCGGCGGATAAGAAAATGCCAGGTATAACTTTAAGTAAAATTAGGAGGTGTCTGCAGGAATCAGGGCCATTGTCGAAATCACTTTGTGAGACTGTCCTTTGTTTGGAAAGGACTTTTCAAGCTTGAATAACCTGATTGTCTGAAAAAGTAAGATGATTCCGTGCTTCGGAGGGCACATTATGCCGTTGATCCCGGCTATTAGCCGTCACTTCCACCAACCAGCAGCGGAGCAGCGTGGTGGATTATGCTCCATACCCCCTCCGGTTGATTGAGGGGAGGCCTGTGCCCAGCAGTGGGACGTATATAGGCTGTTTAAGTGGGC